>NC_135627.1:4263541-4870833 GCF_053574225.1 Canis aureus
GATGTAGAGTTAGCCACAAACATATTTATCATAGTTACTTGTATTGGCAAAAATGTGGAAGCATTTTAAATATTCGACATTATAGCAATTATGTACATGAAAAAATCAACCCCTCACCTAATGAGAGGGAAAATAGGAAGGATTCTCTTCTAAGTCTGAGAATGTTCAAGGAAAGTGGCCCAGCCCAGCTAGGAGGGCAGGGCACTGCCAAATGTTGAAAATGTGTCTGGAAATAGAAGGAAAAAAAATCTCCATTTTGCTCTGGAGAGAAAAGGAGCAGAAATGGAAGAGAGTGGAAGGAAGAGCAATCAATGCTGAGAAATAACGGATCAGCTGAAATTTCCTCCACCGAGAAATATCTTAGAAACAGTGATGTCTAATGTTAGCATTAGGAGGTCTGCATGCAGCAAGAGGAGCCCCTCGTCTCCCCAAATCTTCAGTTGTGCAAACAAATGCCTTCTGTGATATTTCTATTAAGGAAAATATCTAGAATTCATATATAGGTCAATGTGGTGCAGACAAGGAGACCTTGTATGAGACAGTGAGAAGACGGTAAGATAGAAATAATTGAATAGAAGCCTGAACATAGAGTCAGGATTGATGGTAAGAAAATAACACCCCTAGTAATTTACAGAAATCCTGCTGAGGGCAGTGAACTTTCTACTGTCTATTATATGGGGATTTTGAGCCAATCTTATCTACAGCTGAGAAAGTCGGGTGACCCCAATTGCTATTTCAATCTCCCAAATCATAGAATTCTATGCAGCCCTTATAAATGAAGCCTTAGAGGAAAGTTGATGGCAGATGAGGGGGGTCTAAGCTTTCTTGTTTAGTGAAGAAGCAAGTGTGGAATAAATAGCCTAGCTGGTGTTGTCGATTAATCCTATGCCAACTACTACACATGCAAAAGACATAGGATGTGTAAAACATGCTTGGAGCACCTGTCTGTGGATGGTGGGGCTCAAGTGATTTTTATCTTCCTTGTTCATCTCTGTGTCATACCATGAAAAGCAGTCCTTGCTTTCTCAGGTGATCAGATCTCTAAATCCCTGGTAAGGCTGTCTGTGTGTTTACATGTCTCAGGCCAAGCTCCCAAGAAGCAGAGCCTGAACGAGGGATCCTTGTCTAAGTGACTCACAGCTCTTAGGAGGGAAGGTGAGAAAACTAAGCAAGAGGGTTTAGGGATCTCAGGCATGCAACCAGAATCCCATTCTCCCTTTAAAACGAATTCTTAACATGGCCGGTAAACCCCAAACCTAGAGGATTTAATTTACAGAATGAATACATGCTCATGTTTGGTCTCAAAATCGCCTTTTTGGGAGGTTTTTTTTTTCTTTTTTTTTTTTTTCTGTGAATGGTAATTCAAATTCATATGTAGAGTGCTGTTCCTTCAAGACTTTGGTCTGTTCAATGTGGCCTGTTTTCTACCACTGTGGAGCAAGGGCCTTAGTAATCAGATATTGGGTTTAATCAGACTAATATTTTCCCCCATAAAGATGAAAACAATTTTGTTTGGTTGTGTCACAGAACTACTCCTCATTACCCATTTGTTCAAGGCTGTTCCATAGCATCCTCCACTCTTACCCCTCAAAGGACAGAGCAATGCTATTTTTCTATGTGCTTAGGCCAAACCCCTGGGAGTCAGCCTGGAGCCTTCTCTGTCTTGCACATGTAGTCCAGGGGCAAATTCTGTTGGCTTCCCCTTCAGATCCCTGGCAGAGTCTCCCAGCTTCTCATCACGCCCTGTTGTATCATCACCTGGTCCAAGCCGTTGTTGTCCATGATGTGGGTTGTTGAATGGCCTCTAGATCACAATCTGAGTGACTCTTACCTGCATTACAGTCCATGTTCACATAGTAGCTAGAGCAATCCTTCTAAAATCCAAATGGGGTCTCATTTCCCCTTTACCAAAACCCTTTCAGGGCTTCCCATCCATTTCAAAGTCTTAATGGCCTTTGTGCTTGTCATCACCTCCCACCCCTTCCCTGCCTTCTCTGGGCTCACAGTCCCTGGAGCTCTTCCATCTCCCACTGTAGGTGCAGGCAAGTGGTGCATCTGTTCACTTCTATGGGTCTCTTCCCAAATGCCACCTCGCTAGAGAGGCCTTCCTGTCCTCCATACTCAAACTTGTCTTCTCTTCTTTGCTTTATTTTCTTAAGATGTGTTTCCTCACTTGCTTGCTGGATTTCTGTCCCCTAGAACAGGAAGTGAACTCCCTAGAAGTGGGAACGTGGTCTCTTGTTCGTTTCTGTACCCTCTGTGTCTAGTACTCATTGTTGTGAGTCAGTTATTTTTCAAAAGAGCAAATGTGTTAATAACCCACAGACATTCGTTCCCATTTATTCCACTTTCCTGAAGCAACTCCTGGCCTTGAAAATGAATGACTCCTCTCCTTCTTGCCTAAAACTTCAGCAACATTCACTACAGTGCTAGGACTGCCTCACTGGTCCCTGGAAACACCAGAAAGACCTATTTTCTTTGCTTAGTCAGTTTTTTCGAAGGAATAGAAGTAAAGATCAAAACCTAAGCCTTATTGGAGGGGAAAATATTCCAACAATTGACATGTTTAACGGCCTTATTGCAGTATAATTGATTATGGCGATCCGCAAATATGTAAATGTTTATTGGGTACTCCTATATGATTTTGTGTAGATGAACATCTCATCTGCAGATTACACAGTTTTACTTCTTTTGAGCCTGGATACTGTACGTTTCTCTTTTTTGCCTTATTGAACTGGCTGGAACCTCCAAGAAGATACTGAGTAGAAGTTACAGGAGGATACTCCTTGTGACGATCCTAGTAACTTGCATATTATCAGGCCGTGTTACAACTCCTCACAGTTCACTGATGCCCACAGTATCTGGGGCCTTCTAGATTCTATCCCCACATTTTGTTTTGAGCTATTTCCATTGTTATGTCTACAAGTTCAATGATCTCTTCTTCTGTGTTTTTTAATTTGTTAATAAAGCCACCCAATATATTTTCCACATCAGACACTGTCAGTTTTATTCCTGGGAGTTAAATTCAAATGTTTTAATATAGTCCCTGTCTCTACTTCACTCACCCTGTCTTCCCTCTAGCTCTGGAATGCATGGAATGCAGCTAGAATACCAGTTTAGTGGCCCTGCTTTCTGATTTTGACATCCCTGTCAGTTCTGGTTTCAAGTGATTGACTTTTCTCCTCATTATGGATAGAATTGCCCTGCTTCTTTGCAAGCCTGATAATTTTTTTAAAAGATTTTATTTATTTATTTATTTATTTATTTATTTATTTATTTATTTGAGAGAGAAAGTAGAGAGAGAGAGCACACAAGTGGGGCAGTTGGTGGGGGGAGCAGTAGAGGGAGAGGGAGAAGCAAACTACCTGCTGAGCAGGCAGCCCAATGTGGGGCCGGGATCGTGACCCATGACCAAGCCAAAGGCAGTTGCTTAACCAACTGAGCCACCCAGGTACCCCAAGCCTGATAACTTTTTTTATTGAATGCCAGATATTGTGCATTTTGCCTTCTGCATGTTAGATGTTGCTGCATTCCTATAAATATTTTTGATATTTGTTCTGATATGCACTTTTGTTACTTAAAACCAATTGGATTTTCTTAGGTCTTGCTTTTAAGATTTGGTAGGGGAGGGCAGAGCAGCATGTAGTCTAGAGCTAACTATCTTCCACTAATGAGACCCAATGCTTCTGAGAATTCTACCCAACCCAGGATGGCTAGAGTGAGGCTTTCCAGTCTGACCTGTAGACACAGACACATAAACTTCGAGAAGTGTTCACTCTAATTCCTGTAGTTGGTGCTTTCTCCCACCTGATAATTCCCTCTCAGTGACAATGTGGCCCTTCAGTGCTCTTCAGGACACTAGTGGGGACCCTCTGCATGTTTGGAGATCTTTTCATGCATTGTCTTCTCTAGAAGTCTCCCATAGGAACCTAGCCCTTCATCATCCCCTTCATCATCCCCTGCACCACAGCACCCCTGGGGCTCTCCTTCTTCTCATCTCTTAGGAATTGCTCTCCTTCATTGTCTGATGCTTCTCTAGAAGTCTCCCATAGGAACCTAGCCCTTCTTGTCAACCCTGACTCTCTACTCCATCTTGTCAAGCCGAGGAGTCCCAGGTTCCACCTCATGCCTCATCATCTCCTGCACCACAGCACCCCTGGGGCTCTCCTTCTTCTCATCTCTTAGGAATTGCTCTCCTTCATTGTCTGATGCTCCATTTCTTGACAACTATTGTTTCATATATTCGGTTCCATTTTTTAGTTGCTTCATGTAAGCAGGTAGATCCCATCCTTGTCACTCTTTCTTAACCAAACCAGAATTTGAGCCTCTACAACTAATTTTGGCCCATCTGCAATGAAGCAGGAGTCCAGGGGATGAGATCGCACAGATGCCTCTCATGTGTGCTCCTGTATTTCCTCCAGGGTCCTTCCAAGACTAGTACCTGCTTCTCCACTAAGACTTCCTCTCTTCTTTGGGAACTAACTTCATGACAGTCTGTCTCCTCCAGCTTTTACTTCTTTTCTCTATTGGTTATAAATACACTCAAATATGTCCCAGGAAATTGTGCTCCAGTCACTGGCAATCACTACTGAGTTATCTCTCTGCCATTTTCACTCTTTATAACTTAATTCTGTGGATCTCCTGACTCATTTTCTCTTCACTCCTCAAGCCATCAAAATACGGTGCTTGTCTCCATCACTTCATTAAAACCATAGTTTCCATAATCAGCAATAAACTGTATATTGTCAAATCCCAGAGGCACTTTTCCATTTATTTTATGTGACTCCCTATTGCCCCTATGATGGTAATCCCTTCCACCTTTCTGGAAGTCTCTTCTTTCCGGGCCTTGATAATCATCCCACACTTTGTT
This sequence comes from Canis aureus, assembly GCF_053574225.1. Classification (NCBI taxonomy): domain Eukaryota; kingdom Metazoa; phylum Chordata; class Mammalia; order Carnivora; family Canidae; genus Canis; species Canis aureus. Next base: position 4,268,412 of record NC_135627.1, read on the forward strand.
TCCCTTCTATTTCCCTGCCCGCTCTCCTATTTATGGACTCCTCTCTTCCTGTTCATCCTTTCATGCCAAAGTTGGCAGATTTCACTCCTAGTCTTCTGTTGCATCTATTCCTTGTGTTATCGCACTTCTTCTAAAGTCAGATCAGTATATTCAATTCTGATAAGTCATTCTCACTTAAATACTGTCCCTCTAAAAAAGCAGATTGCCCCAATCAGAAATCAGATCATCAACTTCTGCCATTCCTGTCCCATTGACCCCAAGTGGTCCTTTATGCCCATTAGGGCACGATCTCCGTGTCAGTATTCATAGCCATTGTTTATATTCAATTAGGCAATAAATACAGTCGAGTCTGCATCTTAAATGTTTCTCAAATATCTATATTCCGAATCATCCTCCATACTACTAACTTAATTAGGGTTTTCTTACTCTTTGCTTAGATTACTGCCATAAGGTTTTTACTGGCTTTCCTGTCACCAGCCCTGCCCAGATTTATTCATTCCTTCATTCAATAGGTACTTATTGACCACCCCTATGTGACCACCTCCTTTCCAACAATGGTCATGCAGACATGGATCATCTCTTGTCAAGCTTTTGTTTTAGATGGGAGAGACAAACAACCAAATAAACAAACAAAACAAAGAAACTAACAACCCATGAGTCAAATATCAGTTGGAGGCAAGTTCTATTCAAAGAATTTAGATTATATGGAGAGGGAAAGCCTCTCTAAGGAGATGGTATCTAAGATAAGATCTAAATGGCAGGAAGGGCCCAGTCATGAAGAATGGACAAGGGAAGGCCAGGGACCTTTAACATCTCATCAGAGTTATTTTTCCCAAATGAAATTTTGGCATGCCACATCCCTCAAAACAAACCTCTTCCTTGTTTGGCCTCTGGTAGAGTCCAAGTCAACCTCTGATTTGAGCATAGGCCCTAGAGACATGGCTCCTTTAGCCTCTCTGGCCTCATTAGTTCCAATCTTAGTTCCTGCTGCTAGAACAAAACACCACAGGCTGAGGAGCTTGCAGACAATAGAAATGTATTTCTCATATTTCCTGAGGCTGGAAGTCAGAGATCAGGATGCAAGGATAAGGGTAAGGAGGCCATATTTCTCACTGTGTCCTCACATAGCTCTGTGGGATTCCTTTTATAAGGACATTAATCTCATCCCTGAAAGCTCTGCCCTCACATAATCATCTCTCAAAGACCCTACCTCCTAATACCATCAGGTTGGTCAATTGGTTTTCAACGGGTGAACTTGGTGGGGGGTGGGGGACACACACACACTCAGACCATAGCAGTTACTAATGCTTCTTCTCTGTTTCAGACCTAGGCATTGCTTGCTGTTCCTGAAATTAAGGCTTTCTAGAAGGTTATTGCCTACCTACCAAATGTATACACACTTACTGAATGACTCAGTGAAGTGGAAGTCACTACTATTGTGTATTACCAGTTTTTCTGTGCTCTGCCCACAGCATACTTTAAATCGGGTCTTCATTACCTGGAATATACTGGTGATGGGTCTTTTTTTTTTTTTTAAGATTTTATTTATTTTTTCATGAAAGGCACAGAGAGAGAGGGGCAGAGATATAGGCAGAAGGAGAAGCAGGCTCCTTGCAAGGAGCCCAATGTGAGACTCGATCCAGGACCCTGGAATCATGCCCTGAGACCAAGGCAGACGCTCAGCCACTGAGCCACCCAGGAGGCCCTGGTGATTGATTCTATGCACATTCTCAGTAGAAAGTTAATCCAGCTTTTGACTCCTAGAGTTCCTGTCAACACTACAATAAATATTTCCAACAGAAGACAAATCCAAGTATAAAACTAAACTAAGGGCAGCCCGGGTGGCTCAGCGGTTTAGCGCCGCCTGCAGCCCAGGGCCAGATCCTGGAGACCCGGGATCCAGTCTTACATCGGGCTCCCTGCATGGAGCCTGCTTCTCCCTCTGCCTGTGTCTCTGCCTCTCTCTCTCTGTGCCTCTCATGAATAAGTAAATAAAACCAAAAAAAAAAAAAAAAAAAACTAAACTAAGTTGAGACATGCAGGAGAATGTTTGAATTTATATTAATGGTAAAAAAATATAACGTCACAATTCTTTCCTTTTGTTCTTAAATGCCAATGAACTTTTAGTATTTTTAATGTACGCTTATGTATACATACAATTGCAACATACAGACGCAGGGGTATGTTTACAGTGATACCAGCCTGGTGCTTAGGTTCAGGTCAAGATTATCTTGGTCTTTATTTTTTTTTTATTTTTATTTTTTTATCTTGGTCTTTATTATCCATTAACTCGGTCTTGGCTTCCTATTCAAATAAAATTAGAACACTAAAAATGTACTAACTAGGTTTTTGTTCTTGAATACAAGAGAGGTAGGATGATTGTTAAGTTGTGTCCTCCCCACCCCCCAATTCATATATTCTAACCCTAATACCCAATGTGATGGTATTTGGAAATAGGGCTTTCAGGGAGGTAATTAAGGATAAATGAGGTTATAAGGGTGGGAATCTAATCCAATAGGACTGGTGTCCTTATAAGAAGAGACACAAGAACCTCTCTCCTCATCACGTAAGAACACAGCCAGAAGGCAGCTAACTGTTAAGGGTATCCCAGAAATAAAAATTTCCAGCACCAGGACTGTGCAAAAATAGATTTCTAGTGTTTAAACCACCCAATGTGTGGCATTTACTGGTGGCAACCTGAGCAGACTAACACAATAATATAACCCACTGAGCAGAGTAAGCTGTTATTTGACAGTGACCCTTGCTATAAAATCATCCCAAGTCCAGGCTGCATTTTAATTTCCCTCAGTAATCCCCTCAGCGGGCATTTGAGGACTGTGTGAGGTAAAAGGGTTAAGTAATGTTTAACCAGTATGTATACTCAGAGCTTTTTATCTTCCTGAGACTTATTAGCACGCTGAGTATCAATTCACTAAGAATGAATAATACCTTGAATGACATCAGCTTCCGCCAACATGTAGAGGTTACTATGGTAATGGGGAAAGTTTTTCAGAGCACAAAACAAGTACCATGCTTGATATATTAGTCAGCCAGGGAAAGCAGGCACATATAAGCTACAGCATTCATTCGCTGAATGGTCATTTATGCGGCATGCATGTTAGCAGTTCCTCTGTGTTTTTCTGAACATCAAAACTTTGGCAGTTGTATTGAGAATCTTGGCAGATTTACAAAAGTGTTAGCCCTCATTTTCAGAGCCCAGTTTTTGGGGTTTTGTTTTGTTTTTTTTTCTGTCTTTATTTCTTGGAACCCATATTTTCGACAGGTTCACAGGGTTTGGAAACCAAACACCAAAATGAAAATCCTCTTCTAGGACTGGACTCCACTGTCCCTGTAAAATAAGCAGTTTCTTCCCCTTCTAGTCCTTTAGAAATTACTTCTCTTGTCATTAATTATAATGGTCTTTTCCAGCACAACGTTTTATCACATTGCCATTCTCTCTAGTTTTCTAAAACTGAAGTCTGCCAAACTAATCTATTTCTTCTCTCGACAACGTTATTATACTGACAGTGCACACCAGAACTTTGTCGAGTGTTGTGGTGTTAGCAGCACATTCAACAAGCCAACAAGCTCTCGTATCATTTCCATGCATAAAACTTCCCAAATCCCAGTTCTGGTAGGAATGTCCAGCTCTGTGACATATGCAGCAGGTTGAAGCCAAATTTTGCAGAGTGCAGGCCACATACTGGGTCTTCAGGAAGAGGATCAGAAAGTTGATAATTCCATCAATGCCGACCATAATACCTGGTGACAAGTACCGGTGGCATCCGATGGGCAGGTCTGCACAGCAGAGCTGCATCTGCTGGGAGTCACTCTATTGACAGATCATTCCTCTGCTCTGGACTTGTGATTATTCAAAACCAGGAGACTGCCGAGTCTTGTTTCTCTGCCACGCACTACCTAATGGTTTAGTGAAAGAAATGGACCCAGAAAATCAGCAATGAATGTTTCTGAGCAGCCTTGGACCGACGCCTGTGGAGATGGAGATTGCTATAGAGAGGGGACCTTCGGTGACTTTTTTCTTTAGGAATTTGCTAAGTGTGGAATCAAGCAATTGAAACAGTTTTGTGAGGAACAAGGAAGGGCCATAGGCCTTAGTCATCAGCAACGAAAAATAAGTTTCAAAAAATAATTCATACAGTTACGTGCTTGGACTTACCCATTTTTTTTTCCCCAAAATGTAACGACTCTTCAGAGAAATAATTAACTTGCTGGAGTAGCCGGGCTTCTTCTCTCTGATAAATGCACTCATAGTCACCTTAGTCTTACTTTTACTGATCATTTCATGTTTAATGTGGAATAATGTAGAAACCTTTGGTGACCCAATCACTCTGATATTCATTTCACAATGATAGAGCCCCTTATTGTACCTTAATATATAAAAAGCATTCTAGGAATTTGCAATTTGTTTCACTTGAAGATGAAAACAAATGTAGAGTAATATTTTAAAGAGATCACCAATAATGTATAATCATGTGTGTTTTTGGTTTCAGAACACTTAATTATATTCTATTCAGAGCAAAAATAAGTAGAAATGACCATCAAACTGCCTCTGATTCCAAGAACAGTAAAAACATCTAACGTGGCTCTGGTTACTTGCACTTAGTGATTATCAGACTGGTTACCACATGGTGCAAACCTGGACACATGGGGCTGTGCGTGAGCATCCTGTCTCACCTTCTCCCCTCATGAATTCTTACCTGATGCAAGGTAGCACCTGGAGGCCACAGATAGGGGGAGTCCCCTTATTCTTTATAACCTAAAATGCCAGGGTGACCTGAGATTTGCAAGATTTGATGCCTTTTCAACAGCCACAGCTGAAGTTATGGGGCAAGGTGACAGAAGGCCCAGCAGCACTCCATGGATATTCCCTGATGCATTTCTACAACCCAGATACTTCCATATTTCAGTTCCTACTGCATCCTCAGGCCTGCTCTCCTTGTCAGAGAAAAGGTCTGGACGCAGCCTGCCCTAAGCATGACACGCTGAGAAATACTTCAGACCACTATTAATGTTTAAACTGGGAAATAGGTTAAACTACTAGTCATGAAGCTGTCAGGATATATCAAACAACGGACACTATTCAGAATAAACCATAGGGTATATAGGAAAGCCACTGCACAAGATTTCCTACTTTCAGAAGAAAAGGAAGGTAGCACAAGGGTCCAGTAAGTGTCATGATACATCTGAGATCCCTCAAGCAGATGAGTCTCCTGGGTTAACATGTGTAATGCACATGTGTGTGAATGCATGGCTTGAGCTGCAGTGCATTGACCACAGGCATGTGCTATGGTTCCACAGCTCTGCCACTTAAAATCAGAGTGTTCTGATGCAAGGAGCTTACACTGAGCCTCAGTGTGCTTATCCATAAAATAGGCACAATGATAGCAACTGCCTTGTAAGTTTGTGAAGAGAACAAATAAATTAATAGATGCAATAATTAGACCATGCCTGGTGCAACTATGTAAACTAGTATTCTGATTAATGCAGGATTCTACAAAATGATCTTTAACCTAGATGAACTCAGGTTGGATTACATTGCCATCTATCTACCCACTATTGAAAACTCTGATTTTCACTGTAATAGCTCTGCTTTTCTTAGCTCTTCCTTTTTGAAATACATGTTGGGTGGAGAGGACTTACTGAATTCCCTCACTGTGTGTCCTGCTGCCATGATCCTTCCTGGTGGAACAGGCAAGGCCAGTGAGCAGGTGCCCGTCTGGGAACTTCCTGGGGTGAAAGAGAGGGAACCAGAAATGACAAGGGAAACTGAAAATAAATGCAAAAGAAAGGCCATGGATGTCACTCAGCGCATGTGCTCCTTGATCATCCAGGCAGCTCTCAAGGTGAGTGGCGGCTCCCTAGAGAATCAGATAATAATCATGGTAATATCATAAGAGCAGTGAAGAAACAGCAACCTTGTTATGTAGACTGTTCCACTTGTACCTACGAATTTCCAACATTTAATCCTCACATTGGTGCCACTGTTATTAATTCGCACTTTAAAATAGAACCTGATGATGGTAACTTGCCCCAAGTCACACAGCTTCTGACTGGGTTGTCCAGCACCAAGACTGCATTCTTAAATAACGCTCCAAACTGACTCCCAATAATTACTTGAAATTGAAAGACACTGCAGGAATTTTATTAGAAATCCAAGAGTCATTGATGAAACAAATCTCAAGATGCGGTGCTTCTGAGGATGTGCGGCTTAGCCTTCTAACCAGGTAGTTTTGAAAATGCCTTTAGACTTATTTAGAAGCAATGATTTCACTATTATGCTCTAGGGCTTCTTTCATAAAAAAGAAACAAAAGTCACTATTAGAGAAGTTTAGACTCTATGTTTCAAAATAGGAATAATAAATATAATGGCCCATTTCCTCTGTCTCCATCATCATCGCTCTTAAAACACATTCGGAAAATTCACAGAGGTCTAATAAGCTGTTTCTGGATCAGAAGTCTTTCTCCCCTAGGACTTTATAATTCCGCTTACAGATAGATACAAGGTCTTTTGCCTTACATTGGCTGTTTTTGTTGTGGCAGAAACGAAGTTTATTTTGTCCCGATCATATACTTGAAACCCAGTTTTCTTTTCCTTGTTATTGAAATTACTTTTCCATTGAAAAGATTAAAATAACCTAGTTATACATGTGATCATCTGAACAGATTTTAAATGTCACTGACTCTGAGGCATGATCATTCATTTCTTCTTTCATCAAATAGAAATGTAAGATATGTAATGAGTACACAAGTTCTCATAAGAAGCAGACCAGCTGCCTTCATGGAATGAACATTTCAGTGGAGGAAAGGAATAATAAAGACAGAAAGAAGAATGTTAAAATTTGTGTTATAACCAGGACAAAAAGAAGGCACCCATTCTCATAGGCACACACCTACTTTTCCCAGTGATGAGAAAGATAAATTTCTTTCATGTTTTCTAGTTTTTTTTTTTATTGGAGTTCAATTTGCCAACATCTAGCATATCATCCAGTGCTCATCCCATCAAGTGCCCCCCTCAGTGCCCATCACCCAGTCATCTCAACCCCCTGCCCACCTCCCCTTCCATTACCCCTTGTTTGTTTCCCAGAGTTAGGTGTCTCTTATGTCCTGTCTCCCTCACTGATATTTCCCACTCATTTTCTCTCTTTTCCCCTTTATTCCCTTTCACTATTTTTTATATTCCCCAAATGAATGAGACCATATAATGTTTGTCCTTCTCCGATTGACTTACTTCACTCAGCATAATACCCTCCAGTTCCATCCACGTTGAAGCAAATGGTGGGTATTCGTCGTTTCTGATGGCTGAGGAATATTCCATTGTATACATAGACCACATCTTCTTTATCCATTCATCTTTCGATGGACACCGAGGCTCCTTCCAGGTTGGCTATTGTGGACATTACTGCTAGAAACATCGGGGTGCAGGTGTCCCGGCGTTTCACTGCATCTGTATCTTTGGGGTAAATCCCCAGAAGTGCAATTGCTGGGTCGTAGGGCAGGTCTATTTTTAACTCTTTGAGGAACCTCCACACACTTTTCCAGAGTGGCTGCACCAGTTCACATTCCCACCAACAGTGCAAGAGGGTTCCCTTTTCTCTGCATCCTCTCCAACATTTGTGGTTTCCTGTCTTGTTAATTTTCACCATACTTACTAGCATGAGGTGGCATCTCATCGTGGTTTTGATTTGTATTTCCCTGATGGCCAGTGATGCGGAGCATTTTCTCATGTGCTTGTTGGCCATGTCTATGTCTTCCTCTGTGAGAGTTCTCTTCATGTCTTCTGCCCATTTCATGATTGGATTGTTTGTTTCTTTGCTGTTGAGTTTAATAAGTTCTTTATAGATCTTGGAAACTAGCCCTTTATCTGATACGTCATTTGCAAATATCTTCTCCCATCCTGTAGGTTGTCTTTTAGTTTTGTTGACTGTATCCTTTGCTGTGCAGAAGCTTTTTATCTTGATTAAGTCCCAATAATTCATTTTTGCTTTTGTTTCTCCTGCCTTCATAGATGTATCTTGCAAGAAGTTGCTGTGGCCAAGTTCAAAAAGGGTGTTGCCTGTGTTCTCCTCTAGGATTTTGATGGAATCTTGTCTCACATTTAGATCTTTCATCCATGTTGAGTTTATCTTTGTGTATGGTGTAAGAGAGTGGTCTAGTTTCATTCTTCTGCATGTGGATGTCCAATTTTCCCAGCACCATTTATTGAAGAGACTGTCCTTTTTCCAGTGGATAGTCTTTCCTGCTTTGTTAAATATTGACATAGAGTTGAGGGCCCATTTCTGGATTCTCTATTCTGTTCCATTGATCTATGTGTCTGTTTTTGTGCCAGTACCACACTGTCTTGATTATCACAACTTTGTAGTACAGCCTGAAATCTGGCATTGTGATGCCTCCAGATATGGTTTTCTTTTTTAATATTCCCCTGGCTATTCAGGGTCTTTTCTGATTCCACACAAACCTTAAGATTATTTGTTCCAACTCTCTGAAGAAAGTCCATGGAATTTTGATAGGGATTGCATTAAATATGTACATTGTCCTGGGTAACATTGACATTTTCACAATGTTAATTCTTCCAATCCATGAGCATGGACTATTTTTCCATCTCTTTGTGTCTTCCTCAATTTCTTTCAGAAGTGTTCTGTGGTTTTTAAGGCATAGATCCTTTACCTCTTTGGTTAGGTTTATTCCTAGGTATCTAATGCTTTTGGGTGCAATTGTAAATGGGATTGACTCCTTAATTTCTCTTTCTTCAGTCTCATTGTTAGTGTATAGAAATGCCACTGACTTCTGGGCATTGATTTTGTATCCTGCCACACTGCCGAATTGCTGTATGAGTTCTAGCAATCTTAGGGTGGAGTCTTTTGGGTTTTCTATGTACAGTATTATGTTATCTGCAAAGAGGGAGATTTTGACTTCTTCTTTGACAATTTGAATGCTTTTTTTCCCTTTTTTGATGCCTGATTGCTGAGGCTAGGACTTCTAGTACTATGTTGAATAGCAGTGGTGAGAATGGACATCCCTGTCGTGTTCCTGATCTTAGGAGAAAGGCTCGCAGTGTTTTCCCCATTGAGAATATTTGCTGTGGGCTTTTCATAGATGGCTTTTAAGATGCTGAGGAATGTTCCCTTTATCCCTACACTCTGAAGAGTTTTGATCAGGAATGGATGCTGGATTTTGTCAAATGCTTTCTCTGCATCTATTGAGAGGATCATATGGTTCTTGTTTTTCTCTTGTTGATATGACCTATCACGTTGATTGCTTTATGAATGTTGAACCAGCCTTGCATCCCGGGGATAAATCCCACTTGGTCATGGTGAATAATCTTCTTAATGTACTGTTGGATCTTATTGGCTAGTATCTTTTTGAGAATTTTTGCATCTGTGTTTATCAGGGATATTGGTCTATAATTATCCTTTTTGGTGGGGTCTTTGTCTGGTTTTGGAATTAAGGTGATGCTGGCCTCATAGAACGAGTGTGGAAGTATTCCATCCCTTTCTTTCTTACAGAATAGCTTTAGTAGAATAGGTATTGTTTCTTCTTTAAACGTTTGATAGAATTCCCCTGGGAAGCCATCTGGCCCAGACTTTTGTGTCTTAGGTGTTTAAGGACTGCTTCAATTTCCTCTCTGGTTATTGGCCTGTTCAAGTTTTCTATTTCTTCCTGTTCCAGTTTTGGTAGTTTGTGGTTTTCCAGAAATGCGACCATTTCTTCTAAGATTGCCTAATTTATTGGCATATACCTGTTCATAATATGTTTTTAAAATCGTTTGTATTTCCTTGGTATTGGTGGTGATCTCTCCTTTTGCATTCATGATTTTATTAATTTGAGTCTTTTCTCTTTTCTTTTTAATAAGGCTGGCTAATGGTTTATCTATGTTATTAATTCTTTCAGAGAACCAACTCCTGGTTTTGTTGATCTGTTCCACAGTTCTTCTGGTCTCGATTTCATTGAGTTCTGCTCAAAACTTTATTAACTCTCTTCTTCTACTGGGTGTAGGTTTTATTTGCTGTTCTTTCTCCAGGTCCTTTAGGTGTAAGGTTAGCTTTTGTATTTTATTTTTTTTCCAGTTTTTTTGAGGGATGCTTGTATTGTGATGTATTTCCCTCTCAGGACTGATTTTGCTGTGCCCCAATGATTTTGAATGGTTGTATCTTCATTCTCATTTGTTTCCATGAATCTTTTTAATTCTTCTCTAATTTCCTGGTTGACCCTTTCATCTTTTAGCAGGATGGTCTTTAACCTCCACGTGTTTGAATTTCTTCCAAATTTCTTCCTGTGATCGAGTTCTAGTTTCAAAGCATTATGGTCTGAAAATATGCAGGCGACAATCCCAGTCTTTTGGTATCGGTTAAGACCTAATTTATGACCCAGTATGTGGTCTATTTTGGGAAAAGTTCCATGTGCACTTGAGAAGAATATGTATTCAGTTGCATTTGGATGTAAAGTTCTGTAAATATCTGTGAAATCCATCTGGTCCAGTGTATCATTTAAAGCTCTTGTTTCTTTGGAGATGTTGTGCTTAGAAGATCTGTCATTTACAGAAAGCACCGTGTTGAAGTCTCCCAGTATAAGTGTATTATTATCTAAGTATGTCTTAACCTTGGTTATTAATTGATTGATGTACTTGGCAGCTCCCACATTAGGGGCATAAATATTGATGATTTTCAGGTCCTCTTGTTGGATAGATCCTTTAAGTATGATATAGTGCCCATCTTCATCTCTTACTACAGTCTTTGGGGTAAACTTTAATTTATCTGATATGAGGACTGCTACCCTTGCTTTCTTTTGAGGACCATTTGGATGGTAAGTGAGTCTCTTGTAGACAGCAAATAGTTGGGTCTGGCTTTTTTATCCAGTCTGAAACCCTGCATCTAATGATGGGATCATTAAGCCCCTTCACATTCAGAGTTACTATTGAAAGATATGAATTTAGTGTTATCATAATACCTATTCAGTCCCTGTTTTTGTGGATCATTTCTTTGGACTTACAGAGTCCCCCTTAATATTTCTTGCAGATCTGGTTTGGTGGCCACATATTCTTTCAGTTTCTGCCTATCTTGGAAGCTCTTTATCTCTCCTTCTAATCTGAATGAGAGCCTTGCTGGATACAGTATCCTTGGCTGCATTCTCTTCTCATTTAGGACCCTGAATATATCCTGCCGGCCCTTTCTGGCCTGCCAGGTCTCTGTGGAGAGGTCTGCTGTTAATCTAATACTTCTCCCCATATAAGTTAGGGATCTCTTGTCTCTTGCTGCTTTAAGGATTTTGTCTTTATCTTTGGAATTTGCAAGTTTCACTATTAAATGTTGAGGTGTTGAACAGTTTTTATTGATTTTAGGGGGGGATCTCTCTATCTCCTGGATCTGAATGTCTGTTTCCCTCCCCAAGTTAGGGAAGTTCTCAGCTATGATTTGTTCAAATACACTTTCTGGTCCTCTGTCCCTTTCAGCGCATTCTAGAATCCCACTTAAATGTAAATTTTTCCTTCTGAGGCTGTCATTTATTTCCCTTAACCTATCCTCATGGTCTTTTAATTGTTTTTCTCTTTTTTCCTCAGCTTCCTTCCTTGCTGTCAACTTGTCTTCTATGTCACTCACTTGTTCTTCTACCTCATTAACCCTCGTCGTTAGGACCTCCAGTTTGGATTGCATCTCATTTAATTGATTTTTAATTTTGGCCTGATTAGATCTAAATTCTGCAGTCATGAAGTCTCTTGAATCCTTTATGCTTTTTTCCCAGAGCCACCAGTAGCTTTATAATTGTGCTTCTGAATTGGCTTTCTGACATTGAAATTCTGTAACTCTGTGGGAGAGAGTACTGGTTCTGATTCTTTCTTTTGTGGTGAGTTCTTCTTTCTAGTTATTTTGCTCAGTGCAGAGTGGCTAAAAACAAGTTGTATTGGAAAAAGGAAGGAAAAAAAAGGAAAAACAAACAAAAACACAAAGAACAACAACAACAACAAAAACAAGGAGGGGTATCCTCTGGTTCTATATACTATAAATCCCTCGACTTCCCCTGGAGCTTTCCAGCACTGCTTGGTCAAGAACTTGCTCTTCCCCTGTTCTTCCAGCTGGTCTTCTAGGGGAGGGGCCTGCTGTGCTGATTCTCAGGTGTGTGCACCTGGGGGAGCTGCCCCATCCCCTGCCAGGTGCACGGCTCAGTGGGAGCTGTTTATCCTGTGAAGCCCCTGTTCCCTGGCAGCCCTGATCCTCCCAGGCACAAGGTGACATCAGGAGGAACAGCAGCAGTGGCAGTGGCCAGGTCCCCAGTTTTGGAGTCAGCTCCTGCAGTAACTACCACAGCTCCCAGTCCGCACTGGCCTGGATGCTCCAGGGGCTGGGGGCATTGATATGCACAGCTCTGGGGAGCCTGGCGGCAGGAGCATCCTCACTGTCCTGTGCCCTCCCCACCTCCACCTGTCCTGGGGGGAGCACAGGATCCTGGGCTGTGTCCCCCGGTGCCCTGGGATCCCGGGCCTGCACCACTGGAATTGCACTCCCGGGGCTGCGCAGCCCCCTCTGCCTGGAGCCTCCGCCTGAGCTGCTCCCGAGGCCCTGCCGGTGGCGCTCCAGCCCTTAAACGCACTGGGCCTGCGGTGTGTGGTGGGCTCTCCCCTGGAGGCCCCTCCTCTGTTAGTGACACGGAGAACCTGGAGGCTCCACTGCCCCTCCAACGGTTTTGCCCGAGTTCCCTGCGAGGGCCTTTCCATTGGGAAGATTGTTAAAGTCCTGCTTCTCTAGGACTGAGCTTTCCTGTCCTGGGGGCTCTTGCCCCCCGACCTTAGCCTGGCTCCTCGTGGGGCCCCTCCCGCACTGGATTAATTAATTAATTAATTAGTTTATTTATTTATTTATTTTATTTATTTATTTTTCCGTCTTCTTACCTTGTTAGAAGCACAAACTCCTCTCTGTAGCGTTCCAGCTGTTTTCTCTTTAAATCTCAGGCCAAATTCGTAGGTTTTCAGGATGATTTGAAAGTTATTTAGGGAAGTTGATGGGGACAGGTGACTTGGGGACCCTACTCCTCCACCATCTTGCCTCATGTAGTCTAGTTTTAATTTACAGAAATAGTTTTCAAATGTCAATAATTTCCAGGGGAATTCAAACACACACACACCTTTTTTTTTTTTTTTTTTTTTTTTGTCTTGCTCTTTCTACTTAGAATGACTTGCTACAATAGATCTAAGAAAGCTCATCCACTCTCTGACTCATGTCCTATAGGAACTCTGAATTCTTCCATGTAAGTTGTGAATAGTATTCATGAGAACAGTTTTATACAACATTAACTCCTTTTCTATTGTTGTTGTTGTTGTTTTTTTTTAATTTCCACAATAAAATGTTTAAAAACTTAAGACTGAGCCTGGAAAAATCAAGAATGCTACCATGCAGTTGTCTCACGGTTTTCTATCTGATGAATACTTCCTATGAAATGTGGCCCACGGTTCTAACCTTGCCTATCAGTCATTCAGGTCCAGGAATAATATCCAAAACTATTTTAGAGACTCGTCCCATTAATAAAAGGAAGAAATGGGAGATTCTTCTCTCCTGCTCCCAAACATACACATCTGCTTTCCATCTTATAAAACACAAGACCAGATATCTCCTGTTTAGTTGGGAGTACTTCAGTTAAAATCTCTTTACTTGGTATATCACTTCAACTAACTATTAAATGTACATGCTGAGGAATAATTTTGAAAGTGAAAGATTTGATCACTGCAGGAGACCCAGAAGATTTACAGATAGCATGTTCTAGAAAAAAAGCAGCACCAGGCTGCTTTCCAAACATTTTTATTTGGTGAGTTATATGTCCAGGCTGCTTACTAAACTGGACTTATTTCCTACCTGTTTTGAAAAATGTTTATTTTTTTCTACTACTATAAAAACAGTGAATGAATAACATGAAGAAATTGAGAAAAATATTTAAAATATAATGTATTTATATCTCTGACATCCATAAATGATTGTTATAAACATGTTGACATGTATTTGTGAAATAGTTGTCTTACAAAATTGGAGACATACTATTCTTAAGAGATGTAAACTCTTTTTCCACTTTAAAATCTAATAATTTTCCTGAATCTTTATTTTCAAGAAGATAACTTTTAATGCCTTAGAATTTTTTTAAATTAAAAAAAAAAAAACCATCTGCAGAATGTTCCATTATATGGATGTATCACAGCTTATATCTAAGCATGGTTCCAATGTTTGACATTTTTTTGCTGCTTTTAAATTTTGTAAATAGAACTGAGATTGATAGTCTTCTTATTTTAAAAATATATTTATTTTTTTAAATGAATAAATTTTACTTATTCATCTATTGAGGGAGAGAGGGGCAGAGGGAGAAAAAGAAAAAGAGAGAGAGAGAGAGAGAGAGAATCTCAAGCAGATTCCACACTGTGCATGGAGCCTAACACAGGGCTTGATCTTGAGCTCATGACCTGAGTCAAAACGAAGAGTCGATGTTTAACCAACTGAGTCACCCAGAGACTCCAACATACTTCTTATATAAAGCTGTCTGTGTATTTCTAAATGTCTCCTTAGGATAAATTAGGAGTGTCATTATCAAATGAAAAGACATAAAGTTTACACTGTATTTTGTATGTGTGCCCAAATTAAAAAAAAAAAAAAAAGTGTCAACACACACTCCTGGCACAGGCTGGAAATGTTTACGTTCATCCCTTTTAAAGGCTCTGGCTTGACTTCACTGAAATTTGAAGGACGCATGGTCTTTTCAGGAGAAGACATATGTATTTCACTAAGTAACAGAAATTTAAGATGTAGATATAGCAGTCCTCAGATAAAATTCACTGACTCAGATAAAATTCATTGATGTCATTAAATAATGGATTAAATCAATAGGAATGAAAAAAAAATCAATGGGAATGGATTAAAGGGGCACCTGTTGGTAGAGCACAGACACTCTTGATCTCAGGGCCCTGAGTTAAAGCCCCACGTTGGGTGTGGAGTCTACTTTCTAAAAAATTAATTAAGTAATTAAATGAACACAACAATAAAAGAAATGTAAAAAAATAAAAGAATGGATTAAAACAAATAAGGCATTTCCTGGGATTTGCATATCAAAGCAAAGGAGAAGAAAAGAACTAATGATATATTTTTCAAAAAAAGCGATGAGTTGGGAATTTAAAATTAAAAAAGAAGTAAAACAGAGAAGACCTGAAAGTCGATTCTTTGGCAACAACTGTGATGATGTCTCTTAACTACTCCAGCCAAACCACCCATACATTCTCGTCTTATCTCCATTGTCCAGGAGAATCAGGGAGACACAGTTCTCAGTACACCCTTTCCCGTAAGAGTTCAGAGTTTTGAGCCCACCAGTAAGAGTGTCTCATTGTAGATTTGAAAGGCCAGGGAAAAACACAGAGAGAGGCCATTATGATTCCCTCCAGGAAGTTGCTGGCATCGGAAGGGATGAGTGAGTCAGAAGGAAGCTTCAGCTCATAGAGAAGAAAACACAGCAACGTGTGAATACCTCGCAGAGTAAATAGACTCCAACACACATGAAAAGAATGACCCCACACAAAGAGATTTATTCAGGAATGCAATTGTAGTGAAGTCCTTGGTAAGAAATTAATATACATCACAATGAAAACACTGGTTTGTCATTTCTGTTGATGCAAAAGTGACATAAGAAAAATTCCAACACCATACCTGATTAAAGAAAACCATTTTTATCAAATAGGAAGAAGTAAACACTCCTTACTGGGTGAGAACACACATGAAGTCAAAACCTGCCTCCTGCTTAATGGAGAAGAGCTGAGAGCAATCCTGGCCGATCAGGGCAGGGCAGGAAAGCATCTGCTGGCATCACTTCCTCGTCTCAGGAGTTACTAGTCAAACTAGACAGACAAAAGAGTGGAAAAAAATGTGAAACTAGGGACACCAGGGTGGCTCAGTGGTTGAACATCTGCCTTTGGCCCAGGGAGTGACCCTTGGGTCTTGGGATCGAGTCCCACATTGGGCTTCCTGCAGGGAGCCTGCTTTTCCCTATGTCTCACCTCTCTCTCTCTGAATAAATAAATAAAATCTTTTAAAAATATATGAAACTAGTAAGGAGGGGGTGAAGTGATCATTTACAGGTGTTATATATAACCCTATACTTAAACACCACGGAATTAAATGAAAAAACACCAGCTATTATATACAAATATGATAAATACAATAAAAACTATTAAACACAGGTCAGAAAGTGGTTGGCTTCATTAATATACCCAGACAAAAACACTGTTTAATATTTTTATCTTTCATTGAAATGAAAATATAATTTACAATAATGTCCTCCCAGAAGGGAGGTTAAATTTAGCAAGAAATATGCAGTATGTGTTGGGGAGAATTTTAAAAGTATACTTAAAAATTGTAGGCCACTCATAGGAGAGGAAATAGCAATTTTTTTTTATTTAAAAGAACTTAAGAATTGACAAAAAGATTATAAACTACCCTATACATAAGCAGGACATGTCCAAATAATACATAAAAAAAGAAATTAAAGTGCCGAATAACATATGGAAAGATGCTTACCTTTACTAATAGTACAAAAAAATCAAAATAAAAGTAACAATGAGACAGGAGATGTCACAATCCACAAAAGTTTAATATAAAATCACATCCCAGATCGACAATATGGAGACACAAGAACTCACATTGCCACTGTTCCTGGCATTGTTATACCCATACCAAAGTCGGCAAAACATTTAGAGAACTTGAAAAGAGAAAATTCTCCCAAATTTTGAAAGTATATACATTACAACATACTTACAACCTTTGACCCAATCTTCACCTTAAAAATACCCAACATGCATGATATCTTGGGGTTGTGATTTTGAGCCCCACGTTGGGTATAGAGATTACTCACAAATAAAATATTTTATAACAATGTCAAACTTGCCTGATAAGCAAGGTGCTCACCAGGAACATCTCACAACCAGCTTGCTTGGGTGAGTCAGCCAGCAGTGGACCTCTCCCGCCGGGTACACAGCCTATTTCTGCCCTTGGGAAAGTCATTGATAAGAGTGGTCTGGACTCTGATTGTTCCTCCTTAAATCCTGCACTCCCCTTGTGCAAAACCACACAGAACGGGTATCAACCCTTGGAGAAGCTGATTATCAATCTGTGCAAAAGTATCTGACTCCAGAGGGCTCGGCCACGATGCCCCCCCCCAGAAGTGTGTGCCTCTGCACCTGCCATGGCCTCCAGCGAGCACCTCCCTGTGCAAGGGGGAGAGGGCCTCGCTTTTCTCCAAACTGATCCTTTCACCTTCAGAATCTGTTCTTGAGCCCTTCACAGTGCTAGGTCCGTCAGTTATCCTATACACCCTGCTTTGCACTTTCTCTCTACAAGTCCCCTTTGCCCACCAATATTTAAAATTACTAAGGTCTCTCCCTTAAAAAAAAATGCAGAAAAAAATGACAGAATGTTCTCTTTAACCTCCCCGTTTCCCAAGCTACACAGCAGGTGCACTGGAAAGATACACCTACTTTCACCGGCTCTATCCCTCTCTCTATTTTCCTGTCTCCCATTGACTGAAATCTAGCAATTGCCTCAACAGGCAACCAACACTGTTCTCTCTAGGGATGTTGATGGACACTCTTGCTGTAGCCAGTGGACTTTTCTGTTTTAACTTCTTGACTTCTCTGCAATACTAAAGAACAGTACATTCTGCTACCCCTTCAGCCATCTAATCCATGGTTCTGCTTCTGGGACGATAGGATAGGTCTTGGGTGCCTCTTTCTCGTTCCCTTTTGTGGCCTCCTGTGTTTCTACGCTTCCCTTAGAAGTTAATTTCCCCCGAGGTCCTCCCCATGGGTGCTCTCCCTGTGCGCTCCCACACATGCACCTGCTTTGTCTACCAAGCAAAAGCTGATTGTTCCTGGAATGGCTAACATCAATGCATAATCATCTTTTGAGCTCTGACACTTAGAATTAATGTTCCATGTCTCCATCTGTAGACCCCAAATGTTCTATGGGTCACTCAAACTCAGTAGGTTCTACACTGAACTCTGCTTTATTCCTCAAACTTGTTTTTCTTCCAGTGTTTCCTATCTCAAAATAGGATACGTTGGCACAGACAATGCTGTGCTACACTGGTTTCTTTTCCAGCCTGATGCAAAGAAACACCATGTTGCCCAGGCCTCCCTGCACCTACGAGGGGATGGTGTGACCGTGTTCTGGCAGAGAACCATGGACAGCAGCTTTGTGGCTCCTTAGATTCCTAGTCCTGAGGTTTCCCTCATCACTCACATACTTCTTCTGGGGCCCAGAGGAAGAATTGTCCCAGGACATGCTGCAGGACAAAAGACACGGTTTGGTGGAGCGTCACTCTGCTGGCCTCAGACTGCACACTGAGTGCCAAATAAAGTAAAACTTCGTTGTGTTGAGCCCCTGCAGTGTTAGACGTGTTGTTACCAAAGCTTTGGTTCATTCTCCTGACTAATACAAACAGCATGTGAAAAACCCAAGAGACATCTGTAACTTCTCCCCTGACAGTGAGATTCTTTTTTTTTTTTAAGATTTTATTTATTTATTTATTTATTTATTTATTTATTTATTTATTTATTTATTTATGAGACACACACAGAGAGAGAGAGAGGCAGAGACACAGGCAGAGGGAGAAGCAGGCTCCATGCAGGGAGCCCGATGTGGGACTTGATCCTGGGACTCCAGGATCACGCCCTGGGCCGAAGGCAGGCGCTAAACCGCTGAGCCACCCAGGGATCCCGTGACAGTGAGATTCAATTATTGCGGGGTCCTCTACTACCATTCATCCTCAGAGCAGGCTTCCAGGTCAAGCCATCATTTCCCATGGTCTGAACCCCTGCTGTCGCCACCTTCAGAATTGACCCTACCAATCAGCTTCCACACTGCAGCCAAAGTGGCCTTTCTAAGTGCAAATGTTTTCTCTCTTATCTGAAATCCTTTCTTCAGTTCCTGTTCCTACAGGATACAAGTCTAAATCCTTAGCATAGACGGCCCTTAATTGTGTGTCCCTTGCTTATCTTGTCAGCCTTAAGTCCCATCAGCTCCCTTTTTCATTCTACATGTGAGCAGTCCTCAACAGCTTGGAATACCTCTAATTTTTATCCTCAGGCCTCCAGCCGTGTGCATATTCTAGTCTCTGCTGCAAATGCCCCCTTTCCCCTGCCTTTCTGATTCTACTTTATCCTGCCTGGTGGAGCCCATGGGTCACCTCTTCCAGAAACCCCTCTGTCCTCCTTACTACCCTCCTGTCATCTGAGCTACCTTGCCTTCCTAGGACCATCCCACAAACTCGTAATAGCCTGTTGCCATGTCTCTCTCCCTCCATCTACTACTGAGCACATCTCCAGAGCAAACTGTGTATCTTCCATTGTGTTCTGAGTTCCTCCTGTTGTGCTGGGCACCCAGTAGCACAACATAAATGTCAATTGATTTAATAAATGAATAGTGTTTGCATTCTCTGCCTTTGTCGCTACTCAAAATCCCTCCTTTCCCTGCAAGGAACCCCAAAGTTCAACCCCCCTTGGATGCCCACCTCATTCTCCAGCCATCACTGCTCAAAGATCTTTCTAGTGCCCTTGACTTTTGTTTTTTTGTGTGTGTCATTTCATTATAACATATTGTTTTCCTCTATGTAGTAAGGCAACCTCCACATAGTGCTTTCCTTGTTATATCCATACAGAGTCTGCTAGGATTCTGTGCACTATAGGTCCTTTATGAATTTTATTTAAATTAAATGTTGGGGATTTCAACATCAGAATCACCAAGTTAGGGATAGAGGACTACACCAGTGTGGTCCAGTGCAGTGTTTCAGGAACCGTGCTAAGCTTTTTATACATTCTTAATTCCCACAACAAACTTGTGTGTAATTATAATTGATATTGCCCTTTTGTAAATTACAGAGATAGAATAATTCTCCAAAGTGTGCATCACTGATAAATGGTATGATGCTAACCACTATGCTATATACTCAGGAAGTGACATAATGGCAATGGGAGGATTTTTCTCTGTTAAAAAGATGGAGGGGGAGTATGTTTCCCTTTAGGTAATTCAGTTTATTTTATCCAAATATTAAAAGATATTTTGGGGGGGACCTAGGTAGCTCAGTGGTTGAGCATCTGTCTTCGGCTCAGGTGGTGATCCCAGGGTCCTGGGATCAAGTCCTGCACCAGGATCCCCATGGGGAGCCTGCTTCTCCCTCTGCCTATGTCTCTGCCTCTCTCTCTGTGTTACTCATGAATAAATAAATAAAATATTTTCAAAGAAGATATTTTTTGAGAATCTTAGTTAATTTGATTGAATTTTTGTGTATATGAAATATCTTGTGTGTATGTAAATATACATGTGTATATGTACATGTATGTGAAATTTATGTATAAGATATAAATATACATTATGTAAGACACTTTAAGGTTTATATACACATATACACACACAAAATCTATAATGCATAATTAAGTCTGAAATAAACCAAATTTATTTCAAGGATCCAAAATATGTCAGGATGCTTAGACACGTAATTACACCTACTGAGTAGTTGTAACTCTCTGAAATGTTTGTTCCCTTCACTGATGTGGTTTTGATTCTAGGGGTGATCAGGCCATTACCTTTGCTCTCTCTTCACAGATGATGAATTGGATTAGCCTCTCCCTAAGTAGCCAAGGACTCACCTGGTGCTTTGAAGAACCCTTAGCAAGACCTTCTTGTTCTGTCTCCTTTGAGCTAATTATGAGATCTACAGACAATAAAGGGCCCCTTGCATTCTAGAACACCCATTTGTTGGTGCTGTCATGGCAGTGTTCTTTTCTGGATCACAGAG
This sequence comes from Canis aureus, assembly GCF_053574225.1. Taxonomy (NCBI): domain Eukaryota; kingdom Metazoa; phylum Chordata; class Mammalia; order Carnivora; family Canidae; genus Canis; species Canis aureus. The sequence goes on from NC_135627.1 coordinate 4,289,238, forward strand.
AAGTGGTGGTTGTTTTGTATAACCCTCTCAGGTTGGCAGGGACCTGTGTCTTAGCGCTGCCCCTGTGTGATCTGAAGACACTACAAGAAGAGGCTGGAGTCTTGAAAGCTGTGGCATGGCCCTTTATGCCCACTACCATGTGCCCCTACACAGTGAAACCCTTTGTTCCCCATGATCCAATGTGTGGCTGAGCCCAGTGTTGGGGAGGGCTGTGTGACAAAGGGGAAGCCAGCACAAAACAACAGATTATTGGGGCACCTGGGTGGTGCAGTCGGTTAAGCATCCAATTCTGGATATCAGCTCAGGAAATGATCTCAGGGTCATGAGATGGAGCCTTGGGTCGGCCTTGAAGCCTGCTGAAGATTCTCTCTCCCTCTTCTGAGGGCCCACCCCCTCACATCATGCACATGCATGTGCATGCATGAGCCCTCTGTCTGTCTCTCATACAGAAACAACAACAAAAAAACAGATTATCAGAACCTCTCACAGAGATATTGTGGCTTAAATGACACATCCTAGGCTGTTCTGAGTAAAGTATGAACACCCAGCTCCCCAAGTCTGTATCTACTTAGGAATATTCTTAAATACCATTAATGTTTCTTAAATACCTTAAATATTCATTAAGGAAGAAAAAGAATAAGAATTCTTTGACGTAGAATAGAATAAGGATATTCTAATTCTTCTTTTTAACTTTAAAAAAATTATTTACTTATTTGAGAGAAAAAGTGCGTGAACATGAGTGGTGGTGGTGGAGGGGAGCAAGAGGGAAAAGTAGACTCCCCGCTGAGCAGGGAGCCTGATGTAGGGCTCAATCGCAGGACCTTGAGATCATTACTTGAGCTGAAGGCAGATGCTAAACTGTCTGAGCCACTCAGGTGCCCCAAGAATATTCTAAATCTTAAATACCTAAAATATTCATTGATAACATGATTGGGTACTTTTCTTCATGCTGGATGCTGGTGACAGAACCAAGATGACAGTTTGCTGCACCCCAATGCAGTGTGTTAGCTTCATCATCTCAGTGGCTTGATTTCCCACCCTCTGTACTGTGCCTTCACTTTCTTCTCCCACTGGCCATGTGACTTGCTTTGGCTGATGGCATTTAGCCACCAGTGTGTTGAGTCTCTCTAACTTCCACCACCACCATGAGCATGTGCCCAGGCCAGCCCACTGCCCACTGGAAGACAAGGAACATGCAGAGCAGAAAGGAGTCAATCCAGCCGAAGCCATCCTCCATCAGCCACAGACATTTGACTCCTGATGTGAGCAAGGCAACTTGAGGCCAGAAGAAACACCCAGCCAGGACTAGCCTAAATCACCAAACTGCAAACTTGTGAGGTAAATGTGTGCTAATTATTGAACTCACTTCATTTCAGTATCATTGATTACTCAGCACCATTATAGCATAGATCACTAATTTAACTGAGAATGACTTTGGTGCACAGATTTCTTATCAGTTTATCTCAAGTCGGCATACAGTCCTTTCTCCATAAATTATTTTGCATAGAAATTGTATTTTCTTGTACATCTCACGCCATGGGAAACTCCTCAAAGATGCAGAGTGCATCCAATTCCCAGTCGCAGCCGTAGTGCTTGGCACACACTAGCTGTGTAAGATATTTGTGATAGGTAAACAAACTCACGAATGAAGGAGAGAGAGACAAGATGTTCTTGGCAAGCTGGCAATAGGAAGAGAACTGTCTTTCCCCGAGCTAGAAGAATAATGGCATCATTCTCCTTCAATTGTAGGTCAAGTAAGATGGAGCTGTCTGTCCCATTCCTGGCCTCCTAAGCAGAGGGGATGCTTCCTTCTTATGCCTTGAGACTCCATAGCGACCTCAAAATGAATGTTAGAGGTTGTCTCTGCCTCAAGTCCCAAGACTACTTTCCCAGTTAACAATGAACTCTTGACTGTCAAAACCTGTGCTTCTGTTGAATCCCCTATGTCTGTTTTTGCTGTTCATCTCTCTCTGTGTCTCTCCATATCTCCCTTTTATTTTGGCAGTCTATGTGGATATTGTCTCTGACCAACTGACCTCAGTTTCACTCTTCTTTTACCCTGATTTTACTAGTCCTGTCCTCCATATAGAAGATACTTCTATCTGTTTTAGTGACATTAGTAAACCTTCTGTGGAAGCAAGAAGCATCAGACAAGGTGATTACCCAAGGCAACATGATAGAAGAGGGGATGGACAGCAAAAATTGGAATATGTCCAGGGCAGGAATGTGGCTACAGACAAGAAGAATATGGAGTCCAAAAGGCAAGGGGGCGGGCTTACAGAGGAGAGTGACCAGATTTGCAAACCATGGCATAGGGACAGCACAGCATAAGTCATGGCACTGTCATCTTTGTGTCTCCAGTCTACTCTCCATTTTAGAAGCTGACTTGTTCCCTTAAACTCCAGCCTTGGGTTTTGTCATCTGGAGATGGATTTCACATCAATTCCCATGCCACCTGGCTGTACAACCACAGCTGAATGGTTTTCTCTCCACTGTGTCACGCCTGTAGCAATACTTGGACCTAGGGTCAGGTCAAAGACAACTGCCCTTGGCCAGATGCTGCTGCCCAGCTTCCCTGTGTCTTCTACCCAGAGCCCTGTTCTCTGGCCAGCTCAGCTACCCTGGCTCTTAAATCCTTTCACCACACAGTTTGTTTTCTCATTGGCCTGTCTTGCTTCTAGTCAACTCAGCACACTTCACAGTCTGACTCTGAGCTATAGCTAAGAGGTAAATTCTCTGTCAATTCTTCCAAGAAAAAAAATTATATTGTTGAGGGAAAAGTCTATGAAACAGACTGAGTAATAGGTGAGTACTGATTAGTACTCAGTAGGTGAGTACTGACCGACTGAGTACTATAGTACTACCTCAGTACTCAGAGTAGTACTGAGCTCTGGGTAAAAGTCCCAAGTTTCTCCTTTTGCCTCAGCAACACAGTAAGACCTGAACCCTTTCTCTGTGTTTGTGTCTATCAGGAAATCGATAATTACACTTGCCAAATGTTAAAGTCAGCAGTCCATGGACAAGTTCTGGAGAGTTTGTCCTTTATTTTTCTATTAGAAAAAAAAGTCAAACTTACATAAAATAATTCACAATAGTAGAATGAATTCCATGTTCTTATCACCTAATTTGAACTATTACTAACATTTTCCCAATCTTGTTTCATCTCCCTCACTACATTAAAAGCAAGTATCAGACATCATGCCACACAATCTGATAACCTTGCCACCTTCTTAATGTTCCAAATAGATTGTTTTTTATAACTCAGCATTGGAGTGATGACTAGAAGTAAGGAGCAGAGTGGAAGATGTTACATTCATGTTACCCGTATTTTTTCCAAAAACCTCAAACATGAATACAGTGGATTATTTTTTCTACCTCTACAGTCAAAATAACTGAAGCACCAGCTGCATTTCCTTATTTTAAATCTTTATTCATTTCATTATGAAGAAAGAAGTTAGTACGGTTTTATGCTTGGCTCTAACAGATTTGGTAAACTGTATTTGGAAAGACCTATAAGGTGAATCTTTTAGCATAAAATCAGGACCATAAAATAAAGATAAAACATATTCCATAAGCTTCTATCTCTAGATATCAAGGTGCTTACGTGCCCCAAGGCCTGTGTACAGAGTCAGAAGTTTGGGGCTCAGGTCCTAGGCCTGCTGGGTAAGGAGACATGGACCTCATTACTTCACCTCAGTGGAGTCTGTGTTTGTATAAGCTGCTGGAACAGACTGCCCCAGATGGGGTGGCCTCAACCACAGACATTAATTTTCTAGTGTACTGTAGGACAGAAGTCTGAAATCAGGATATCCCTTTGAGGCCTCTCTCCTTGACATGCAGACGGCCATCTTCTCCCTGTGTGTTCACAGGGTTTTCCCTCTGTGTGCCTGGATCCCTATCATTTTTTCTTCAAAGGAGACCAGTCAGATTGCACTGGGCCCATCCACATGACCTCATTTTACCTTAATGACCTCTTTGAAGGCCCTCTCTTCAAATGCAGTCACATTCTGAGGTACTAGGCTTCAACATATGAATTTTTTTCGGGGGGGACACAACACAAGTTAACCCATAACAGTGTCCCAGTTGAATGAGTTGTCACAAAGGTGAATAAGATAACGTTCACAAAAGTTACTATAAGCTGTAAAGCACTATATAGAATGTGTTTATCATTTGGTCATATGCATTTTTTAATCCACCAGAATTTAATTATGGGATTCAACTATATTCTGTGTTGAGCTAGCTGAATGTAGAATCCTCATGTTTTAAAAGTTCATCATATTAAAGAGAATCATAATTAACACATACTAAATGAAAAGCGTGTGTGCATGTATGAGAGAATGTGCGTATGTATGAGAGAGTGTATGAAAGAGAGTGTGTGTGAGAGTGAGAGTGCGAGAGTATGTGAGAAAGAGAATGTATGAGAATGTGTGTGAGAGTGTATGAGGGAAGAGGTTGTATGTATGTGAGAGTGTATGTGAGAGAGTGTGTGAGAGAGTGTGTGAGTGGGAGAGACAGACAGAAAAAGAGAAGAGGGCATTATGCAGACCAATTGGAGGCCATCTTGGAAACTGTGCTGTTGCTCCAAAATATATTAGCTTTTGTCAATATTACACAAAAATTTGTTCTTTATGTTATCAAGATGAAATAAGCTTTCACCTGTTTCTTTTCATTATGAAAATAACTAAAGGTTCAAATCATTTAGGAGTTTTGTTTGCTGTTCATATACCTTCTTTTGTGGAATTAATTCTAAGTTGAGCGTTTGGATTATCTTGAAGTGTATCAGCCAAAGTTAACTGCTTTTGTCATTCCATAAGTAAAATTTGGGGTATAGAATGAATGTGAGGAATAGATTCACATAGGTGTGAGGATTAAAAGTGTATGGGGAAGAGCTTACTCTTACCAGTTCACGAAGAAATGGTTGGTAAAATATTCAATGATTTTTTTTTTTACTTTAGCAAAATAAGATATAAAGCATTTTTAAGGACTATTTAGCACACAAATTAAGATATCTAAAAAATTTAAGCACAAAATCATAGTCTTTGTAATGCAAGTGATGTTTATTATGTTATAGAGCAATCAAGCTGGATAATAAGTGTTTGGATTGTACTGGTAGGATGCGTCCTATGATGTTAGTTCAGGGGACAGATGGAGAATTCATGATTCCGTGAAATGAAGTGGAAAGTGAAGAATCTGGAGCGATTGTCACTTTTAAGTTCTTGGATGTGAGCTCTGAATTGGATGTCAGGCACAAACACTGCCATCCAATATAAATAAACTAAATGTTTTTTATGAGAAAAATTATAGATTGCATGTCTTAAAATATACAAAATGAGAAAGGAATAAATCTGAAGTTCCTTGATCGGCAAAGATTAAAAAATAAATGTGAACATAAAACTATCAGTTCTCCATCACTAGTGTTTCTGAAAAAGGTAAAACATTGGAAGCTCCTGAATAAATGATTTGTTAGCTCCTGTAGATGATCCACCATAGGTGACTCATGAGTCTCATCATCTGTAGAAAGGTGCAAAACTCTCTGTACTTAGGGGAGGTGAGAAGCATCAGGTTCATTTGGACACAGGCAGTATATATGAGGAAAAATGTGTGCATGACTGTGTGCATGTGTGTGCAGTGAAGAGGTCAACCAAGTCAACTTCGGGGTTGCACAGGGATGGATACATGATATAATACAACCATGAAACCAGATTTTACCTGAATATATAACTAGTCAATGAAACTAGTTAATTCAGGAAACACAGACACCTTTCTTTTCTCCTACTGACAGAAATGGAGACTGAGTGAAGAAAGCAGACATCATGGAATAACTGAACAGAAAGGGGATTTGTAGTCAGCACTTCCTTTGCTAGCCAAGGAAGCTGAGGCTTTTGAGCAGAGCTGGCTCTTGGGGCTGAGACCTATGCAGTTGCACAGGGGCCACACCTTAGGAGGACAGCTGTGATTGTCACTGCTGTGGAATTGTTCATGGATTTGGACATCCAAATCCACCCTTATTTCATTTCCCACTGGCTCTGCAAACTATACCGTCCTCCCAGGCACCTGGGTTGCTGTCTTTTCCATGGTTGGTGTAGCCAACTCTTAAGGTGTTAAGAGTTGCCACTGGCTCCACCTGGTGCCTACATGCCTTGGGTCAGATCCTTAAGTTCTCTGGCCTCTGGCTGCTCACCTCTAAAATGGGGATGGAATAGGACCCACTTCATAGGATCCCCTCGATTACCATAGAAAGTTCTCATCACTATGCCTGGCATGGGTAGTGCACATGTTACCTGCCCCTTTCATTGTTTTTATTGTTTTGTTGCCATTAGTGTGAAACTATTAAGGAAAAAAATCCAGTCCAGACTGCCAACAACCCTACCCATTCAGTACTCGACTCACCGAGTTGCATGTGTAAAATCCATAAATCAAAGACTCAAGGTCACTTTTTACATTTTCAATGAAATAATTGATGTGACTGGTTGGTTATATACCTTTGAGATAAATCAGACTCATACATTAATATTTAAGGCTGTGAGGACTTAAAATTAGCCCCATCAGTGGAATATAGATAGGTGTTTGTTCTGCTCAAAACAGATACTAACCATGAGTAATATTCTCATTATCCAGGTGGGGACCGTCTTGAGCATAAGAAAGAGTGAGTCCTGGGGTTTTTGGAGGAGATAGGCAGCAGGTGGCGACGGGGACAGGAAGGGCACACCTGATAAAAGGAGTGTGGGCATGGACATGAGATCGTCCTCTGTGTCCTTCAGCACTAATATTTGTGTTCTGTGAACCCACGGATCCACTATCCCATTAACTTGTCCCCACATGAGTCATCTAAGTGGCTCCATTTCTTTTGGCTTTCAAACCCAAGGAGATTACATTCCATGGAGGGGAAGGACAATGTTTCTGTGAAATAGTGAAAGAGTAAGTTCAAAGTCTGTCCACAGTCCTCCATAAATACACACAGAGCTGACAAGAAAAGTCTCATAACCAGAGTGAATACATAGGAAGATATTGATTTTGCTTATGTTTGAAGGGAAAGCACATTTAGAGTTCAATTTTAAATACATTAATCGTCAAGGTGCAGTGCCGTAAAAATTAGTATAGTAATTAGATATATGATGAACCAATGTGTAGGGGATTGTGGGCCCAATTATTATAGACTTCTTTTTAAATTAACTAATTCGAGTCATAATATCAGCCAATTTGCATACTCCAATGTGCTTCCTCCCTGGCAGAGGATAACAAAACAGACAACCAACCTAATGGAAATGTTGCATGTAATGAAACTCGAGAGGGTCATGAGTCCCCTGGGTGACAGGTGTTATTAAAATTTGAAAGGACGTTATTGTTACAGTTGGGCAGGGAATTTCGAATATTGGCATAGTGGGGCATTAAGGCCATCTGTCTTGCGCTGTGCGCCTAGTGGTATTAGAGGAAACAGGAATGAGCTACAATATATTTGAAATAAGGCAGGATGGTTAAACCATTTATCTTGAAACACATGCATTCTCAGTATGTGCCATTTCTGTGTTTGAAACACTGATTCTCCCTGTATCCAGAATTTTCTCCTTCCTGTTTCTGTCTTTCTAATATTTTCAAGTGGAAGTCTCACATCTAGTGATGGGAATGCAAATGACTTATGCTCTGAGCTTGAATCTATCATTTGCATGAAATTAAATGATTCACAAACTACTGTGTTCTTAGAAAAGCATCCCCTGAAAAGTATCTTCATTATTTTTTCCCACCACACATAAAGTAATAGGCTAGTGTATTCAAGCAGACTCCATTCTTTCAAAGTATTTTCTAAGCCAATTGTTTTCTTCCTTTAATACTCATATACCTCAAATTTTGTCACATCTTTATGCCACTGAGATACACCAAATGTCATAGGGTTAATTCTGTCTTAGAAACCTCTAGCTTCATTGGTATAGCAGACGGCAGGATTACATACACCTCAGGGTATGATGATTTCTTGGTTAGAGCTGAAGTCACACTGGATTTGCTTACTCTTCAATTGCAAACTATTTTACATAAACATGTCTTTTTCAGCACTGTTGCTCATGACTTTCTAAGTATATCCCCTGCTGATCAATGGGGATCCGGATTGCTGGTCCCTGGATCTATTAACTCAAATTACCCAGGCTAACCATTATCTTGTTATTTCCCATGAGAATTCTGAACTTTTCTTGTTACATGTTAAATATTAGTTTCCTTTCTTTGATGGTGTTTACAACACTCTCCAAAATTGAGACCAGTTTAGAAAGAACAAAGCAATTGCTGTTTGTCCTCATTTTCCCAGCCAAAAATAAAGATGTCTAATAAATTTGGTGTAGTGTTAATCTTTTGATAGTAACTTGTCTTGAAATCAGCGCATCGTAATTCAGTTGAGTTTGTCAGGGTTTGGCTCTTCAATGCTAAGTAATTGTGAGTTAATTTCAGTTCTTCAATCTATTTTCTTACTTCCATACAACATATGGAAGTAGCTTGAAGAGATTTGTTTTTACCTTGAACACTACTTTGCCTCGTGCTTTTGTGTAGTAGCAAATCACCTGGTATGCATTCAAAGGCCAGGCTGGGGAAAATGGATTATGTTTAACAGTGTTATTTTGGGGCACATAAGAGGACACTCATAAAGGTGCAAAAAGAGTGGGGAGGAGATCTAATAACTAGAGATATGAGCAGAGGCTGTGCAGATGCTACCCAGCTTGTGTTTGCACTAGGTTGGTAAGATGGGTGTGTATGTGTGTGTGTGGGGGGGAATCTCTGGGATGATTCTCTATTATTTTGTCTCTTATCTGAAGTTTAGGAAGTTATAAATACACATGGAATCCATCAAAATAGGAAGACTGACAGTGATAAGAAATTGATAATCAATAGAATTTCCTGTTGGGATTGGAATGCTCTATCTTGAGTTTTTCCCGTGAATTTCCCATGAATCCTATGAGTTGCATTCTTGGTATCCACACCTCAAGTGGGGAGACCCCAGAGCCCCTTTCTCTGGGATTAGTGCCTATTGGTGGTTCTGATCATCAAATTCCAGTGTGGGTCTGGCACCAGGTGGGGGGTGGGGGGTGGGAGGGTGAGGGCGTGGGAGAGTGGCGGGGGTGGGGGTGTTTACCAAACCACCAAGCGATTCTCAGTGATAGCAGCTCAGGGTGTTAACAATTCAATGCAGTCCTGACACCATCTCCTAGAGATAGAATCAGATTCTGCAGGTTGAGGGTTCAGTACCACAACATTGCCCTCCCCCTCAGGCGCCCATCACTAGCCAGGCTGTCATCCATGCTCTGACAGACTGGCTATAGATTGGAGGTTCCAATGACCCCTTCCTTGGGTTCATTACATTTACTAGAATGGCTCACAGGACTCAAACATTTTACTGACTAGATCATTGGTTCATTATGAAAATATATAGCTCAGGAACAGCCAGATAGAAGAGATGCTTATGGCTGGGTATGGGAAAAGGGCACAAAGCTTCTGATGTTCTCTCAGAGAGCAACATTCTTCCCAAGCCTCCAGGTGTTCACCAGCAAGGAAGCTCTTCAAATCCCATCCTGTATGGAAGCTTCATTACAGAGGCATGGTTGACTAAAGCATTGGCTATTAGTGATGGATTCAACCTGAAAGTTCTCTATTCATGGTCCATTCTCTTGGCAACCAGACCTCATCCTTAGGTGTTTTCCAAAAGTCACCTCATTAACATAACAAAAGACACTTGATTGCTTCTTGGCCTAAGAAATTCCAAGAGTTTTAGGAGCTCTGTGCCAGACATGGGGATGAAGACCAAATATATATTTCTTATAACTCACAATATTATATTGTGTCATAGCCCAGACCTATGCTTGTCTCTGCCTAATCTTAAACCAGCCCATGGTTTTAGGTGAATTGGAGAATGTCCCCCAAACTAACTGAATGCATTGGTGGGATGAACACATCACCAGGATGTACATCATCCTTGCATATTGCACACCACAGAGAGATCTGTGCTTCTGATGTATCTGCACCTCTGAAGCAAAGTCATTGAGTTAGAAGTAATACTTTCTAAAGCAAAGATACAAATATGTGCTTTGACCTTATGTACTACCCATCCAATCATAAAGAAGTGGCGTGGGGCACCTGAGTGGCTCAGTGGTTGAGTGTCTGCCTTCAGCTCAGGATGTGATCCTGAGGTACTGGGATCAAGTTCTGCATTGGACTCCCAACAGGGAGCCTGCTTCTCTCTTTGCCTATGTCTCTGCCTCTCTCTGTGTGTGTCACTCATGAATAAATAAATAAATCTTAAAAAAAAAGAAGTGGTTTGATTATAAGAAAAGAAGCTTATACATAATTTCTGATGACAACAATCACTAGTAACGCCATTGGTGTAGTTCGCTCTGAGGGAGGGACATGTGGGTCATGTCCCTGTAATTAATTAGCCACCCAGCTGGCATGAGCCTGTAGTTCAACTCATCATGAAGACACAAACAATGATGATCAGACATGCCTGTTGGCAAAGCTCCGATGAGGACCATCTCAGAGACTTTGTTTGTATCTAGACTGATTAAGTTACTGGCCAGAACCCTTGGTATTTGCAGCCTGAAAGCAGCCACAGACTATACAAGCCAAAGAGCGTGGCTATGTGCCAACAAAACTTTAGTTATGGACATCAAAATTTGAATTTTATATAAATAATATGTTTTATGAAATCTTCCTCTTTTTTTGATAATTTCCAGTCATTTACAAATATATCAACCACTCATAGCTGAGGGACTATACAAAAGAAACTGGGATTTGGTTTGTAGGCTAAAATATGCTGACCCCTGATCTAGTATGTTAAGAAACAAACAAACAACAATTAAAAAAAAACCTACTGCCTTACTTTAAAATGGTTTTTGGATATGATCTGGTCATTGTCAATATCCAGAGATAATTGTAGTGATTAGGATATCTATAGTGTGTGCTCCTGGAAAGGGGATGTTTCAAAGCCTACCCACAGAGCATGTTGAGCAGTGCCGTGATGGGTTACTGAAATTGCTGTTCAGTAGTCAGGTCTGGGAGCGCACTATAAACTTTAGCCTCTCTCTTTCAGCCTTCATGTCTGTTACACAACTGCCCTGGCTCCTGGAGACTTCAATGTTAAGCACAATCCCCTGTGCTCTGCAGTAAGAAAAGCATTGTTCCGTTTGGGAGAATGGAAATGTTAAATTTACCAAGTCCAAATTAAGTGGACTCTACCTATATGAGAATAATGTTTGATCCCACAAAATATCTAATAATAGTTTGTCAATCTTGTTTCAATAGAATCTGTTAACTGCTGAAGGCAGGCCGGTAATATAGTGTCGATACTGTGTTTATTTCCCTGACATTGGCATAATCTGAGAAGGACATTCGGGGCTTTCACTTATTCATAACTGTTTACAAGTAGGTAATGGAAAGTGACAAGGTTATCTAAATAAAATTCAATGTAGGCTTAATTTCATTCAGTAATAATGGGAATTTCAGCCAGGAGCTGGTCTATGCTGAAAGACATCTTTTTCTAGAACCATGGCTTCTACTTCTATCTCCGATTCAAATAACAGACAGAAAATTAATAACTAATGACATCTGCAACAGTACTGTGGTGTTTACAAAATAAAATGTCCTAGGTAGAAAAAAAAATTGCAGAAACTTGGCAAAAAATACAGAGTTGCTAGCATTCTGAGCTATGTAAAGAAATGTGTTATATACTTGAAAGTCAAGTAGAACCAGCAGTGCATCAATGGCAAATTATGCCGTCCGTTGAAGCTTCAGGATGGAGATGAGAACTGAAGTCACTCACAATTTATTCAGTGGCAATTTAGACCCAAGCCAACATAATTCTATCTCAAAAGATTCCAGTCTTCTCTACCAATGGCAGAAGTTCAAGTTGAGTGATAGCCCATTTCCAATCTCAAAACAGCCTGGTTGAGATAAATGCTTATTAGGTTAGGTTTTTTTTTTTTTTTTTTACCCCCACTCTTAGTTTCTCTAAATTCTTGCTAGTATCTGTTGGCACTGTTATTTACTCTCTTCCTCCTATTATATTTTGAATTTCATAGATCTGTCCTACTTTAAATTAAAATGAAATAGAGGGCAGCCCAGGTGGCTCAGCAGTTTAGCGCCACCTTCAGCCCAGGGTGTGATTCTGGAGACCTGGGACAGAGTCCCACCTCAGGCTCCCTGCATGGAGCCTGCTTCTCCCTTGGCCTGTATATCTATCTCTGTCTTTGTCTCTGTCTCTCTCTGTCTTTCATGAATAAATAAATAAAATCTTTAAAAAAAATGAAAACAAAATAGAAACAAGTGTTTTACCAATAAATCGAATGTGGAGGTTTCCTTATTTTGAGAAGCTACACAATGCTGTGGTGGAGGAGAGAACAGTGAAATTGTAAACGTACATTTCAGTTGTAGGCCCTTTGGTTGGTTCATTGGCGCACTGAGTATCATATTGGTCTACATCTGGACCAAAGTTTCCCTCCTGTGTGGCAGTTACATTGGTTGAAGATGAGTGTTTTATGTTCTTATATACACAATGGTTGCATTTTGTCATTTATAAAATTAACAAAATGATGTTTTGAACTTTATGTAGTAACATTTTAAGAAGCAGGGCCCTAACTCCTGGCTGAAGCACATTCAATTTCTTCCTTCATGGAAGTGACCATGGTGTGGCATTCCCTCTGACGCTTTGGCTTTAGCTGTGCTCAGCTCAAGGTTTAGGGTGTTTTGGGTTCAGACAGCAACCATTTCCATTATTGAACATATCTAGTTCTTAAGGCTTATTTCATCATAATCAAATTTTCTTTTTTTTTGGAACTTTCTCAGAACCCTGAGATCATGACCTGAGCCGAAATCAAGAGTCAGATGCTCAAATGACTGAGCCGCCCAGGTGCCCCAGTAATCAAATTTCTTTTCACCTCAAGTCTCTCAAGACTCCATCTAGAGGTGAAAAACACATTGCAACTGATCCAGCATTGCATTGTTAGACTTGACATGCATCTCATCTCATTAAATGCCCTTTTGTTTTCCCGAGTAGAAGTTCAGACTCTCTATAGCTCCTTTGTTGGCTTTTATGATATTTCTTTTGCCTGGGGTATCTGGAGTCTTCTCAGACAGTATCAGTAATTTGTTCAAGTTCCAATAGTCATTAAAGTCAGAAGAATGTCTAGAACTTGCCTATATGTTTCAACCAAATGTAAATGGCCAAACATTGAGAGTCTGTGAAACATAATATATGTTTCTTAGGTATATTCAAATATATATTTTGTGTATATTCACATATATTTCATAGTGGTATATGCAAAATTCCATGTGTATATGTGTATGTATGTAGGTACCTACACATACACTCATATGCCATGTGGCATTTGTGAAAACATTATTTGTTCAGTAGATTTGTTTGGCATCTACTCTGCATGGGGAACAGTTCTAGGTGTTCTAAATAATTTGTGTGATATATAAAGAGATACATAATTGTCTCTGTGTTATAAGCCGGTTCTTTACTTGTTTTGCTTTTGTACATATTTTATAGTAAAACTGGTATATTTTAGGGCAATTATATATATATACTATATGTATATATATATGTGTATATATAATTATATACCTCAAAGTATGAATATATACATGTATATCTTCAAAAATATTCATTCTTTGAACCAATAATTTATTTCAGTTCCAGGAATTCATCCTAGGGAAATTATCAGATTTTTCTTGCAAGAGTATTTGTTGAAGCATTACTCATCAAGAAAAAAAATGTAAATCAGTAACTAACACTTTCAGTGAGCCTCTTCAATTTGATCAGCCCTTTATGGAGAATCCAAATAGTATTTTGTTCCTGAAATTAGCCGTTAATACCGTTAAGGCATATGGCTATTTCATGCTTCACTAGATTGAGCCAACTGAGGCCCTTTAGCCTCTATAAGTATAGAAATGCCAGGGAGTTGTTTGAAGGGCAAGAAAATTAAAATTGAAAGCCCTGTACTTCTTATTCCTTATTTCTTTGCTACTAAAACCACTCACTAGACCTTCCTCTTCCTCCTCCCTTCCCTTTCTGTGCTGAACGGGTCAAGCCTGGTGCCACTGTGTGGACTGAATGCAAGGTCATTTCTTGCTTGGATAGCAGAAGATAGACAGCCATGGTGGCCCAGAGTGGGGCTCCCACTGGAGTATAGTGGTGGTGCTCCTCAGGAAGAGATATGTCTGCCATGGAATGTCAGGGTCTCAGCAGTGGGAAGAAGTTGTCTCCCCTGAAGGGTGGTCAGGCCAGGAGGTTGAAGCCCAAGCAGGTTGAGGAGAGAAGAGAGCAGCAAGGGAGACAGGAAACTGGTCATCCATAGGATGAGTGACTCAAAAAGTAAATATCTTAAGGTGATTAGAATTAGGTTTCTTTAAAAAAAGATTTATATTTTTATTCATGAGAGACACATTGAGAGAGGCAGAGACATATGCAGAGGAGGGAGAAACAGGCTCCATGCAGGAAGCTCAATGTGGGACTTGACCCTGGGACTCTAGGATCATGCCTTGAGCCAAAGGCAGAGGCTCAACTGCTGAGTCACCCAGGCGTCCTAGAACTAGAGTTTTTATTGTCAAAGGAAGAGTTACAAAAAACAGTAAAGAAGGTGACTAGAATGAAACTCTCAGTGCTGATTGTGTTGGATGTGCTGAGGTGAACTCACTGTTTTCAATACCTGTATCTAGATACAGAAAGAAATATAAATGTGCACATGTGTATGTTCCCCCAACTCTGTCCACTAAGGAAAACTGAGAGCAGTGTCACCCCCATGAGAATGAGCAGACCCAGTGCCCATTTTCCAATATGAAGAACCAAGACTCTTTGGGGAAATGGTTGGCTTCAGGGCTGGACCAAAAGCATTACCTAATGACCCCACAAAATCTTGTTTTGCCAGAAGAAAAAGAAGTACTCCAAGTATGGCTGGGAATATCTAAAGGACACAGAAGCCAGTTTGAAGGGACAGCACTGGTCAGCTCAAGGACAAGTGAAGCATGAAAACACATATTGAGAGTAATAGATTGCAATCCATTGGATAAAAATGAGTTCTCTTACCCTATATGACCTGGAGACATAGAGCCAAAAGCAAGTTAATAACTTGAAAGTATGATGAAGCACAAACTATTTTTGTATTTCCAAAGGATGTGCTCACAAAGTATGTGTTGATTATAAGGGAGAAAAGATTAGCTTATCAGTGGAAAACCTGGAAGACACCACCTTAATTCATGATCAAAGTTCCTACGTCACCAGTGTAGACAGATCAACATCTTGTGCCACTTGAAGGATGGACTGTGAAGAACACAGTGTTGCTTCTGCAATTCTCCAGCCAGAGACCCAGGCCCTAAATTAAATCATGGCTAAGTATCAGGTTCACCTGGAGGACTGTCCCACTAAATAACTGTTATGTGATCTCCAAAAGCATCAAGAGCATGACTTTGAAGGAAGAGAGAGGACTTTTCCAGGCTGGAGAAGATGGAGAAGATGTGACAACTGCAGTGCTTTCTTCTGATCTTTGAAACAAAAGACATTGTGGGTATAGTTAGGAGAACCTGTAAGACATGCCTGAGGGTTTTTAACACAGTATTAATTTCCTGAGTTTAATGTTGCCTTTTACTTTGTGTTTTCCTTGTTGGAACACTAGAGTATTCAGGGTTGATGGAATGATGGGTTGGCTCCTTACTCTCCAGTGGCTCTGGAAAAAAAAATTTTTTTTTCTGCACAGTAATCCAACTTTTCTATAAAGCTATGATTGTTTTAAAGAAAAAAAAAGAAATACTTTTTTATACTGTGTACATTCTTTAATCTCCCTTCTCTTTTTTACAAGGAAAAAAAATAGAATAATGCTTATGAAAACATTGCAAACTACAATGATTGCTGATATGTTACTACTATACATCATCATCATCACAGTAATGACAATATGCTGTGTTAACAAAATCCCTCAACCATCTTTCCTTCATTCATCTATTCAACAATTGGCGAATGTATAATTGGTGTCAAGCATCTTCCTGGGTGAGGAAATGCCGTGTCAAACAAGGCATACACAAGCATGAAGTGTGGTGAGGGAAAAGAAGTAAATCCTCACTCCTGGCAAGATGTGTGATATGAGTTACAATGAAATAAATTGCAGGACATAATGGGGGAACCAAGGTGGAGCCTCGAAACCACAATGTAGCATTATGAAAAGGTTAAACAAACTCAAATCATAGATTGAGTTATAGATTGAAGATATAATCGAAGAAAGAGTCAACAAGATGTATGATGGCACAGAGTCATGAAACACGATATAATTGGAGACTCCAAAAAGTACAGTGGTCCTGGAGTGATTGGTGCCTCTGGGAGGGGTCAGGAGAAGTGTGTAGGTAAGATAGATATATAGGACCTTCACAGGAAGGTACCTGGTTCTAGACTAAAACAGGTGATTTCATAACAAGAATTAGTGTGAATGGATTTTTTAGTAAAATAAGGTCTTGCTGGGGTTGCAAGATAACTTCCTTCAGCTCTGCCAGCTTGGAGGTAGAAACACGGGTGCTGGTGTGTAGCCTCAAGCCTGGGATACTGGTCTGTTGATACTGGTCTGTTCACTGCCATATGGATAAGAGGAGATAAGACTTGGATAATGAAGAAGTCAGGCCTGCGGATCCTGAAATGGAAATTTGTGTGGGATCTCCAGGTGAAGATATTAAGCAGTTAGCCACTTTATTGAACATGCTGGATTCCAAAGGCCGCAGACAGACTTCTGCCCATAGATCCAGCCTGGAAAGAACCCAGGGGGGCCTTCCCCACTCTCTGGGTCACGGGTGCCGTTTCATTTTGGCTTCATAGTGTCCTTACTCAAGATACAATCAGAATCCCAAGCTCTCGTCCCATTTGAATTTCTCCCTGTCCCAGACCTGGCCTGCTTCTGGCTACGAAGTCTGCAAAGCAGAAAAGAGATCTGCTCTTTCTTCAGTCTCTCTTCCCTTATCTCCTGGTTCCCGTACTTGGCTTCTCCAGGATGTGGCCCACGATGTGGAGCTGATCCGGGGAATGACACTATTGTATGTATTCCCCAGTTCTGCCCTGGCACTGGTGCCCTGCAGGTGTGCTGGATGTGTGCAAAGCTTGCTTTCCCGGCTTTCGTGAGTATCTCCAGCTGGGGACCCCAGACCCAATTTCCTTGGCACAAGCCTCTTTCCCTAATGGCTTAAAATGTAGCTTCACCCTGGATTTCCTGAGGCCCATCCCTCTGGCGGGTCTTTTCCCTCCCCCCGAGGCATCCTTTCTTGGGTGGGATCCCTTTTGGGTTAACTGCAAGCCAGCCCCCATCTGCAGGGTTCGTGGCTGGCCCTGGGAGCGCAGACATTTCCTGGCACTGTGGAGGTCTTAGCTAGTGTGTCCGCACAGCCACTTGGCTTTGCCTTTCAAGCATTCAGTTGGCAGCTCCACTTCTAGCCTCTTGCCTTTAGGCCTTTTAGGTGTCACACTTGGTCTTAGCCAAAAGGCTAGGAAGCAATTAGGCCTTTTAGATGGATGTCACCCAAAAATGTCATATCTTTAGATGTGAGGCCATGTCTCTCAACATCCCAGGGTCACCGGTCAAACCCCCCAAGATGCTCTGGGAACCCCCTCTCATTTGGTGTTGGGTGAGGGGAAGTCCCCCTCCCATCTCACACAGGTAAAGAGAGAAAGGCCACAGGAAGGCAATAATTTTCTCACTTTCTGGTATCTTCAACTTTGTGCCCCTTTTATCCATAAGGTGGACGGTGGGCTGGCAGGAACACTGTACAATCTATAAGCGTTCCTGTTAGCACATGCATGTTCCTGGTAACTGTTGTTCTTTTATCATGCTCAGAGTTTAGGGCCTCGGCCAAATCCTGTCTCAAATCCGCTAATGACTCCAGGAAAATGCGAGACTCTGAAAAATCACTGTGATGTGTCTGTGACAGCTGAAGGGTTATTTGTCTGGGAGACACAGAAAGACTACATTCTTTTTATTATTCCGTCTTCATCTCTGGTTAGCTGCCATCAGGTAATCGCAGGTTGTTAACTAGGTTAAGGTGATGTCTAACCAGCACACGTAAGTCAAGAAAGATAGAGAAAGCATTAAATCCAGGGGCCCCCGGGCAGCTCAGTTGGTTAAGCATCTGACTCTTGATCTCAGCTTAGGTCTTGATCTCAGGGTTGTGAGTTCAAGCCCTGCATCGGGCTCTATACTGGGTGTGGAGCCTACTTTAAAAGAAAAGCCTTAAACAGACACACTTGCTCAGAAGCACTTTGTACGCTGGGCTCTATACTATGTTATTTCCTTCCCTTCATCTAAACACCGATCCATTCCACTTGACACTCAAGGGCTAAAGACAGGTGGAGTCCGTCAGAAGAAGAGCATCCCTGTGGCACAGGAAGCACAAAATGCCTGGCGCCCACACCTGCAGCAACCGCTGGCTTCCCAGAACCCCGTTGGGAGCTGGAGCTGCCATGTTGTGTCGGTGAAACTCACACGTTGACACAGCAAATTGTGAGCTCTGCTCCACCTGAGAGGGTTCTGCTCTGTGCTTTCCATAACACAGGGAATGAAGACAAGGGGATCTTCTCCTACTTTTATTTCGGTTTTATTTTGAAATAGGCTTATACTTTCAGAAAAGTTGGAGACCATGGAAAGAACCTACAAGTAGTCTTAAACCAGATCCACCAATTGTTTGACAAATGCCACAATTTGTTGTTTTTCAGAGCTCCTTGAAGCAAGGTTGGAAACATCGTGCTCCTGATCCTTTGCTATTTCAAAGTGTATTTCCTAAGAACAGAACATTGTCTTCTCCTCTTATGTAACCGCAGTATAGTTATCAGATTCAGAAGATTTAATCTTGTTAAAATACTTTAATTCCACATGTATATTCCAAATTTGTCAAATGTCCCAATAATATTCTCTGAAGAATCTTTTTTGTTTTGTGTTGATTTCTTTGTCCTTTAGCAGAGTCCACTCCTTGATTTGGCCAGCAGCAACCCTTCCAGCTGCTTCCTTGTGCTCTTCAGACATGTCTGTATGGCATTTGTTTGTTTTGAGCAATTTCTTGCTTTAAGGTCATAAACTTTTAAAAAATTAATTAATTAATTAAGAGCACTTTTAGATTCACAGCAAAACTGAGTGGAGGGTACAGAGGTTTTCCACAGACCCCCTCCCCCAGATCTGAATCACCTTCCCCTTCTAATGGCATGTATCCACCATCATAGTATCAGACCGAGTAGTTTCACTGCCCTAAAAACCCTCTGTGCTCCTTCTGTTAATCCTTCCTTCCCTGCTATTTTCTGGCAACCACTCATCTTTTTGTTGTCTCCATATACTTCCCAAAACCGTCATATGGTTGCAATCATATAGTATCTAGTCTTTTCAGATTGACTTCTTTCACTTAGTAATATGCCTTTAGGATTCCTCCATATTTTTTCATGGCTTGATACTTTATTTCTCTTTGGCCCTGAATAATATTCCATTGTCACGATATACCACAATTTATATGTCCATTTACCTATTTTTTTAAGATTTTATTTATTTATTAATGAGAGACAGAGAGGGAGGCAGAGACACAAACAGAGGGAGAAGCAGGCTCCATGCAGGGAGCCCAATGTGGGACTTGATCCCAGGACCCCGGGATCACACCCCCAAGCCGGAAGGCAGATGTTCAACCGCTGAGCCACCCGGGCATCCCATCCATTTACCTATTGAAGGACATCTTGCTTGCTTCCAAGTTTTGGGGATTATGAATAAAATTACAAACTAACTGCTATAAACTTCTGTGCGGAGGTATTTTTGTGGATAGAAGTTTCCAACTCCTTTGAGTAAATATCAAGGAGCATGATTGCTGCATCATATGTTAACAGTATGATCAGTTTTGTAAGAAACCATCAAAGTGTGCTCCAATGTGGCTATGTTCCAATGCCATGAAATCACATGATTCTGTTTCGTATCTCTTTATTGTTGTTTTATTTTCTTTTGTAGTTTTAAATCTTGATTAAACTAATTACTTTACGGCTGGTCTGTAAATGACCAATTCTTGAATTTGTGCATTGGTTATAGAACTTCTGAATTAGTAATTAATTGTAGCATTTATGCATATCTCTTTCTCTCTTTCTCTTTTAAACATTTTGTTTATTTATTTGAAAGAGAGAGAAAGAGAGAGTGAACATGAGTGGGGGAGGGACAGAGGGAGAGGAAGAAGCAGACTCCTCACTTGGCAGAGAGCCTGATGTGGGGCTCAATCCCAGGACCCTGAGATCATGACCTGACCTGAAGGCAGATGCTCAACCAACTGAGCCACTCAGGTACCCCTGTCTCTCCTTCTATAGAAGCATTTTCATTATTTGGGTAAGGATCTCTTTCTACAGTTGAATTTTTCATTGTATTTTCATTCAAAATTTATTTTATTCCTGTGTGTTTTCTGACATCTGCCCCTAAATTCATATTTCACTTCATCTGTGAAAGTTCTTTGGGGCCTATTTTAAGACTGAGACTGTGTTCCTCCAAAGAGGGATGACTTATTTCAGCCTTCTCATGGGGTCACTACCATCTAGGATGATGTGAGATTAGGTTATTTGCCTAGGTTTTTTACAGACTTTTAGGTAGTGTGAACACATGTTGAAAACTGGCTGAAGAATGAGGTTGTGGTTACAAATTGTTAGTTTCCTTTCCCTTCCACCTAAAGTGGTAGACATTCCAACCTGTTAGAACATAATTAGAGTGTCTTTTCCCCTCAAAAGTGTCCCTCTGTGGGAGATCTATTATATGGTCACTCAAGGCTGAAGTTATGCATGTCAGGTTTCCTTCCTGCCTTCTTTGGTGTGGCAGATTTATTTGTTTTCCTTAACAGAATGTGTGGCAATCCTTTAGGGTTGGCTCTATGCAGGGATTCCCAGTAGACTTCTGACCCTGGATGACCCTATGCTCCATCTCCTGGCTTTGATCTCCTTCACCCTCTGCAGCCTTTGCAATAAGTCTCATATATATCAGAGTCCAGGGCACAATGCTTGGGAGAGGCCTCTGCTCGGAATACAGTTTACTGGTGTCATTGGATTCCTGGTGGATCCAGACCTTTATTCCACAGTGAATGGTGATCATCATAAAGTGGCTCTTTCTGTCTTCCAATATTGTTGCCTTGCCTTCAAACACAATCTCATGACTCTGGAGTTCTTTTTGTATACATTTATCAGTTAATGTTTCTCTTTTTCTTTATGTCTGACAATTTTTTTGTAAAGATACTCTAGACTGAATTGCTTTGCGCATATAGGTTGGGCTTCTGTTTTTTATCAAAACAGAAACATTTCCATTTAATGACTTGGTGTAGTTTTCATTTACATTCACTGATATGACAGAAAAGTCTGATCTCTGTTTCATCATTTCTCTCACATTTTCTTTCCCATTTCCTTTTGAAAGATTCTTCTATTCTTTTTTTTTCATTTTTGCTTCATGGTCTCTGTGGAGGTTTTATTTGTTTGTTTCTGTTTTTGTTTTTTAAAGATTTATTTATTTATTTATTTATTTATTTATTTGAGAGAGAGAGAGAGAGAGAGAGAGAAACAGAGAGAGAGAGAGAGAGAGAGAGAGAGAAAGCAGTTCCAAGCAGAAGAAAAGGGAGAGAGAATTCAAGCAGCCTCCCTGCTGTGCACAGAACCCAACATGGACTCGACCTCAGGATGCTGAGGTCATGATCTGAGCAGAAATCATGATCTGAGCAGTTGGCCACTTAACCAACTGAACCACCCAAGTTCCCCAAGGTCTGTGTCATCAATTTACTGTGTTTGAATGTGGGTATCTCCCTTTTGCATGTTTAGCAAGATTTAAGTCTGAGTTTCTTTTATCCTGAAAATTCCTTTTTAAATTTTAATAATGTGTGTGCAATTTTTTAAAGGAATCTTGGGCACTGGATCCTGGTGAACAATAATAAGAAATAATGATATATTCACCTCTGCTTTCCTGTAATTACCAGATGAGAAAATTAAAGTAATTAAAGTCATTAATAGAATTGACTACATTACTATAATTTGTGTTTCTAAGTTTCTTATGCTTCTATTTATTTATGCTCTTAAGCTTCTATTAATTAAGTTATGAGATTTAGGTAATTCTTTTGACTCCCCATAATGAAAAATAATACTGGAGCTCAGCTGTCCTGCTCCGGGGTCTCCCCTTCCAACTCTAGGTTGGACTGATGTGGTGTCATATTTATACCCTGTATTTCCTGTTCTGTGTCTTCCCTTTGGGACTGAAATGGATTCAGTGCTCACTGTTGATCCTTTAATCCAACACTGTCATTCATCTCTTGGATGAATTTTGTTACCAGGACTGATTTGTTATCAAATGATTTCCTTTCAGGAAGAGTGCCTCATCTCTAGAAGCATGACTATTTGAAAGTATCATTTATTACTTTTATTCCTGAACGACACTTATGTGGTAAACAGTATACATGGACTAACCAAAGTATTTCAGAAATCTCCCTGCTTGCCTTTGCAGCTCGATGTGGCCTGGGAGCCTTTCTGAGCAAGGAGATGTAAGTAGTACACCTGGGAAGGGGTGTCCAGTATTAGGAAATATTTTGTTTCTATGGTTAAAGGACAGACAGGGCTTGCCTGGCCTTGCCCTTTTCATCTTGCCTTGACCACAGAGGTGATACCTGAAGGAGGAGGCAGCCATCCTTTGGTCAACAGTCAGTAAATGCGTTTGGTGCCTGGATTGGCTCCCCACAAAGCCATTTCAGATTTCTTCTGTTCAGAAAGGATAGGAAAGCTGAAACCATGTTTTACAGAATCCCTTGCAGCTAAATCCAATGGGAAAGTTTCCAGCCACCAACTAGATGTATCTAAGTGACTGCAGCAACTTTGAGTTAGGAAATACTAAAAGTTAGCATCATTAGAAACAAAACCCATAAACACATATATCCAAAAGTGAGATGGCCCCTCAAATGCAACTGGCACTGAATCTTAGGAAACTATACACAGCTCTAACACTTCTGCAACCAGAATTATCTTTATAAGGATTAACTATCCATGTATGTTTAAATGAATTGAAGACTATTTTATTTAATATTTCTGCAAGGAGAAAAGATACAATGGTCAAAAAAGGAGTTTTTAATTTTTTTTTTTTATTATTTATTTATGATAGTCACACACACAGAGAGAGAGAGAGAGGCAGAGACATAGGCAGAGGGAGAAGCAGGCTCCATGTACCGGGAGCCCGATGTGGGATTCGATCCCGGGTCTCCAGGATCGCGCCCTGGGGCAAAGGCAGGCGCTAAACCGCTGCGCCACCCAGGGATCCCCAAAAAAGGAATTTTGATTCTTTAGTCATTTGCCACAGACATAAATAGAGCAAATACTATTGTGCTAAGAAAGAAAGAAAGTAGAAAGATGGGGCACCTGGGTGGCTCTGTTGGTTAAGTATCTGACTCTTGGTTTCAGCTCAGGTCCTGATCTCAGGGTCGTGAGATGGGGTCCCTTGTTGGGCTCCACACTCAGTGGGGAGGCTGCTTGGGGAGGCTCCTCCCTCTCTGTCTGCCCCTCCCTCTGCTTGTGCACACCCATGCTCTCTCTCTCAAATGAATAAAACCTTGAAAGAAAGAAAGAAAAGAAAAACATCTTTTAAAAGAATAAGTTGAAAACATCTCAAAACAACATAATTTTTAGTAATGTTAGCTCCAAACTCCAGAAAAATGGGAGTAAACCAGTCAGCTGTTGTTTCACATGAGACCCAACAATCCCTAAACCACACCAAGAGCTAGTAGATGAGTAAGAAATGAGAGCTCAGAGGAAAGTCAATCTTTGGCCAACGTTTCCAGCAGAGGGAAAGAGTATAGAAATTCTCTATCAAAGCTTCTATGATGTATTCATATACCAGAAAAACAAAAGTAATTTTTTTTAATTTAACTTGCTCAAAATATATATTAATTTCACAAATATTTGCTGAGCATCTAATGTGCTCCTGACACTTTTCTAGACTCTGTGGATGTTGTGGTGAATAAGACAGACAAATTCTTTCCCCCAAAATCTTTCATCATCTTAAAAGAGGATCTGAGGCTTGTGTGCTGAAACAGAGGGGTGGGTGTCCCCACTGTTCCATTCACTGCTTATGCTGAGCTTTCTCCCAGAGAAGCAACTCCACTCCATCTGCACCTCAGCTCTTGAATGACGTGTCCTCAGCCTTCACAAAGATAAATAAATATTATGCAAACTCGGCAAACAACAAATCTCCCCAGGACCCTCTCTATTAAGCTGGTTTTTCATTATTTATCACCAGGTAAATTATATGAGCATTATGTCTGCTCACATTTTGTAAGCAGGTGCCTCTAGTTTAAATCAAGTCTTCTTATACTGTGTATATACTGGAAACAATGATTATTTTTACACAACAAAAAGACTTTCATATCCAAATGAATTATACCGCTTACTTATTTTTAGCATTTTTCAAATCAATAATCTGTTGAACTATCTCTTAGACATTTTCTTTAAAGTATTCTGTAGCAGGGATTTTTCTACACCTATAAACTATTTTTGAACCAGTTTGTTAAAAGGTGTGGTGGATATCATGTAACTCCTGACCAGAGATGTGCAAGTTTGTACATGCAAAAGACCAAGAATGACATATTTACCTTGGCTCTCTTTGGAGACCAAGATGACAAGATAAAAGATTCGACAAGCTTGTTGTGTATTTTATTGATAGGTATTTTGATTATAAATTGTTTAGAATGTTTTGAACTCAAAATTGTTAAATTCTCACATTTAAGACTTTAAACAAGCCAGGCATTTGAAATATTAATTACAAAATGATTTTTAAAAAGATAAAAAGGAAAAGATAAAAAAGAAATGCTTTAAACATTAGTAAGTTCCTACTACTAGATAAGATGCTTCTGGCTTCCTGTTCACTTGAACTTAAACCATGATTTTAAAGTATATATAAAACATTCACACATCAAAGTCCAGCTACTGCAAAATAATCAGCCTCTTTTTATACACAGGCTGATAAAGCTTTGCTAGATTGGCTGTACTTGCTGTCTTGTGTAAAATATATTTTTCTTCAGCCCCTTCTATAAGCTGCAGAAAAAAATGGATTTTTATCATAATCTATACTGGCTTTGGCTGTTAGTATTTTGTAAACCTGGATCCAGCATCTATTTTATCCTCTGGTGAAAAAAAAAAGAACAGAAAAGAAATATAAATACAATTTATTGTATGAAAGACAATTATTCTTTTATTTTTTTAATGTATTCAAATTCTGCATGGAGAAGAAACTAATTTTAGCTAAATTCTCAAAGAAAAGGCCCAGGCATAGCTTCTTGCATTAATAAAAATCCTACAATATACATCTTCCCTCTTTAATCAAGGATAGATTAGACTGGCTTGTGTGTTAATACCAAATGATGGTCTTGGTCAATATTTGAATACTCTTCATTTTTATATGGATTTACTCTCTGCTTTCCGTACAGTTTTCTCTGAATTAAAAGGAAAAATATTCGACAGAATCACAATCATCACTTCTTGCTCTTTATTTATTAAGGCTAAACATGAGTCCATTTCTCCTAATAGAGTAAAGGGGCTCATCCTCAGAAAGACGATGCCAGCAGAGCATGGGCTCGTGCAGCAGTGTTTCCTAATGAGTGCCCCCCAGAGATGCAAAGTAGGTATTTTTGGGGGGAAGATTCAGAGAGCAACCCTTCCAGGAAATGTGGAGTTGAACAGTGAATCAGATGTACTTTGCAAGGATTTGAGAGGTGAGGTGGTATAGTGGTGGAAGGGGTCCTATGCAGGCTATCTTTTCAAACTTCTGCTCCTCTGCCTGGGACCCAGCCAGGGCTGAAAGGATAACTGCAGGAAGAACATATAAGCTGTTGGTTAGAGTCTGAGCAAATTTATTAAAGGACAAATTACTTTAAAGCTTTAATCACGCAGCAAAGGAAACCAGCAACACAATGAAAAGGCAACCGATAGGATGATAGAAAATATTGCAAATAATGTATCTGATAAGGAGTTAATATCCAAAATATATAAAGAAATTATACAATTCAATAACAAAAACTCAAACAATTCAATTAAACAATGGACATAAGGACTTAATTAGACAAGTTTTAAAGAAGATTAAAAAATGGCCAGCACATACGTGAAAGGTGCTCAACATAACTAACAATCAGGAAAATGCAAGTAAAAATCACAATGAGATATCACCTCACATCTGTTAGAATGACTGTCATTAAAAATGAGAAATAACAGGTGTTGGCAAAGATGGAGAGAAAAGGAGCCCTTGTGCACTATTGGTGGAAGTGCAAACTTGTGCTGCCACCCTGGAAGATAGTATGGAGGTTCCTTAAAAATATTAATATTGAAACTACCATATGATCCAACAATCCCACTTCTGAGTCCATAGCTAAAGGAAACAAAATCACTCTCTCAAAGAGATATTTGTAACTGCATGTTCGTTGTAGCATTATTTATAATGCCAAGTGATGGAAACAACCCTGTGTCTGTCAACAGATGAATGGATAAAGAGATTGTGATACGTATACAATGGAATATTATCCAGCCATGAAAACCAATGGGATATTATGCTAAGTGAAATAAATCAGAGAAAGATAAATCCTGTATTATCTCACTGGTCTGTGGAATCTAAAACACTCAAATTCATAGACACAGACAGCAGATTGGTGGTTGCCGGGGGGGTGGTGGTGGTGACCATTGGGCAAAATAGGTGAAGGTAGTCAAAAGTTATAAGAATATTTGAATAAGTTAGGGCAGCCCGGGTGGCTCAGTGGTTTAGTGCCACCTTTGGCCCAGGGCATGATCCTGGAGACCTGGGATCAAGTCCCACATTAGGCTCCCTGCATGGAGCCTGCTTCTCCCTCTGTCTGTGTCTCTGCCTCTCTCTCTCTCTCTCTCTCTCTCCTCTCTGTGTTTCTCATGAATAAATAAATAAAATCTTAAAAAAAAGAATTTTTGAATAAGTTATATAATTAATATGGTATAAGAATAATATCAGCCTTAAAATGATATTTCTGGTCTTAAAACAATGAACATAGTTCAAGAAAAGAATTACTGTGCTTTTACAATGGAGGCCAATTGAAATACAACATAGATATAATCTCTCCATACCACATTTTATTGAGATATAATTTGCATGTCATAGTATTTACCCTTTTAAAGTATACAATGTGGTGGTTCTAGTATATTCAGAGTTGTGTGATCATTACCACCATCGAATTCGAGAACAATCTCACACCCTCAAAAGAAACACTATCTCAGTTAGCACTAACCCCCAATGTCCTTCTCTCTCAGACAAACACGAATCTCCTTTCTCCCCCTGTAGCTTTGCAGTCAGAACATTTTACATGAATGAAATAATGAAATATGGGGGCACAAGCTTTATACTCTCAAATGAGAATGGACTTACTCCTGAATAGAAACATATCACTTCACCTTAGTTCACTGTCATATTATTTTCTTTTTAAAAAGTTGCATTATAAGTTAGTGCACAAGTAGGAGATCCTTGCATCTACCATCTAGAAGCAAACATTGTAATGATGACAATCCTTTACAATTTCATATAACTAAAAGATATTGATTCACCTTATTCCATTTCCTTCTTTTAAAACCAAATATCTCAAAGCCATCCGATGGTAATGCCAGTGAATCAAGGACAAACAATTAGGTTAACTGATTTTTCCTGTCAAATTGATCCATTTGCCTGGTTGTTTAAGGGTTTGCATAGGTAATCAAAATTAGCAAAAACAAATTACTAATAAATATTAGGTTGTAACATATTCTGATTAAAGAATATGTTTACTCTGTCTTTACTGGGACTAACTATTACAAGAAAGCAATTTCTTCTGCCTGAGACAGAGGGGAAACTATATATGGGAAGTATGCATGTCCCTCAGTACACGGGGAGGGCAATGATTATAGCAGAATAGTTACTACAAAATGGTATAGTTACTCTACTTATCCTGAGAACGAAACAGATGTGATCAAAGTAAGTGCAGTAGGCTTTAATAGGTGGCTGGTAAAAAGCAATCCCCCACAACAGTGACTCTCACTAACCATGGAGGGTGGGGGGAGGGGGAAAATACCTCCTCTATGGAGGGGCCTCCTCATTAGAAACTTTGTTCACCCCATCAGGAAAGCTGGCTCATCAACTTGAGACTTACTGATGTGAGCAGAGAGAATACAAAGTCAATGCCTCCATCAGAAATATTAAGAAATAAAAATAAGCAGCAGAAACAAACAAGCCCTTCTTCTTGTCCCAAGTCACCCTTTTCTCTTTGCCTTCTCCAACTCTGCACATTCTCTCATGGGCAAGGCGGGCCTAGCAGACGTAAGTTAGTGGCTTGAGTCATGTGCTTGATTCTGTCAACCACAAAATGTCATTTCAATGTCGTGCTATAATGTAATTTTAATCATGAGGGGTTTATTATTATTATTATATTAATGTTGTGTCTCTAAGAGGCAAATAAATTAGCCAAGACAGACTTAAATGGGATGTTTTCTTGCTAAGTGCCATATGAAAGCCCTGGATAAAAGGAGAGCTCTGAGAGTGGATATAGCCAGGCATGAGGACTAATTGACTTTGTTTCAGACACAGCTTTCAAGAACCAAGGATCGCGCTTTGCTCTGGGCATTACAGGGATGATTAAAACAAAATCACTGTTTTAAAGAAGTTAATCTACTGAATGGTGATAATTATCCCCAAGGATAGCATAAAATTTAAAATAGAGGTGAATACAAAATAGTAAGAGGATGGATTTAAGCTCATGGGCATATGGACACTAGACCTGTGTCTTGAAGAATGAGTTAGCATTTAACAAGATGAGAAAGTAAAGGACATTCTAGAGGAGAAATTGCTTACGATGTAATGGACAGATAATGTCAAGGTCAGAGAAACACAAATTACTCAGCCTGCTTGAAGTGTAATAAAATGAACAGGGAAGGAAGTAAAATGGCAGAGAAGGGTTAGTTCATTAAGGGGTCTTTATGTGTATGCTTATAAAAGGAGTTTGTAGATTATCTACAGGACAAAAGAGATCCATTGGATTAATTTACAGAGAAAAGGGCAGTATAGCCTGACTTCACTTGCAGAAGTCATTTTATCAGGGATCATGTAGGATTTTATCAGTTAGATGTTCAGCCTTGATCATATGTTGCTTTTATAATATATTACTTTATTCAAAAGAGGAAGATAGTTGCCTGTCTTCTTAAATTTTGTCTTTGGTAATTTCTTCTATAGATTTCACATATTTTCTGCAGTCGATTTTAAATGTTTCATTTTTCCTAGATAATCACCATTTTGTCCAATTTTCAAATTATTAGTGTGGAGGTTACCAGTAGCCAGAGTTGTTAAAATCTGGAGAATTGTTTTTGTGGTTTGAAGTGGAGCCTGCAGGGCACCTGGGTGGCTCAGTGGGTGAAGTGTCTACCCTCAGCTCAGGTCATGATCTCAGGGTCCTGGGATGGAGTCTTGCATGGGGCTCCCTGCTCATCAGGGAGCCTGCTTCTCCCTCTCCCCCTCCTCCTGCCTGTGCTCTCTCTCTCTCTCTCTAAAATAAATGAAATCTTAAAAAAAAAATAAAGTGGGACCTGCTCCAACATGTCCTACAGGAAAGGGGTCAGCAGAGAGCAGGAGGTGGAGGATCCCCAGAAGGCCTTAGCATCTGTCAAATCGCTGGTGGGTTTCTCTCCACGACTTCCTCACCTGCAGCTGATGCTCTTATGCCCCATTTGGCAGGGAGTGAGAACACCTGGAAGAGACCCTCCCGGAGCCACCTCCCCAGGGCGCCCCACACAGGTGCTCAGGCTCCAGGTCCCCTGTCTCCAGGCCTGCTCCCCACCAGCAGGCAGGCATCATTCCCTCCATCTGCTGAAGGGCTCCATGCTAGTAGCTCTTGCCTCTTTCTGCTTCATCACCAGCATCACTTCAGCTTTTAATTCTCTTGATGGGGCAGAGAGACAAAACCAAGCCCCAAGCCCCTTGCCTTTGCACCTCTCACTGCCCCACCTGGTTTTCGGTAGGTTTCTCATCACTGCAAAAACAGAGACCTTTCTCCTCCCCTTGTCCTGCAGCATATTAGTGAATTGCCTTTATTTGTTTATTTAGATTTTTTCGTCAGGGTGGTGAAATGTGAGTGCAAGTTATGTTTTCCAGTCGACATTATCTAGTGTGCAGGAAATGCAAAGATAAACACGATTCCTTTTCTTGGACGTTGCCTTGACCCAGAAGGTGGGAACAGGGAACACCTGCCCGCTGTGTAGCAGACCTCAGGGGCAGCTCGGGGGACTTGATCTGTTTGGGCTGGAGGCTCTCTCTGGGAGTCAGGATGTTTTCTAGCTGCCTCCGGGCAGCTTCAGGCATGGTGGACCAGGTAGAGAGAGGGACCTGGAGCTCCATTCCAGCTGCTCCTTGACCCTCCAGGACAGGAACCGCATGCCAAGCACATTGACATACAGGGAAATAGCTCTGCTGGAAGGCAGGTCCAGCAGATCATCTATCTTAGCTTTTTGTTGGCTTCAAAAGCTCATTTGCCTTTCTCCTTTAACTGGATGCTATGGTTTTATTTAAAATTTGATTTTAAATTAGAAAACAAATCTTTATTTCTTCTGATGCTTTCTTGCCATTAGCATTTTCACTGTGGTTCAAATTTGCCTTGCTTAAATCTGCTTTCTTTATGTGTCCAAAATAAGTTATTGAAATAAAACATTGTTTTGGTACTTCCTATAATTTCTTCTTTCTCCTCATTTTGAGCAAGTAGCCAGGCTTTGTGATTCTTTTATATATGTCCCTCCTCTGGGGATTTTGGCTGGGATGAAAGCAAAGGCAATCTGTCTCTCTCCAACTAGTATAAAAACTAAACCCATTGGAGATGTTACCATGGCATTTCCAGAGGGTCCTGGTCAGGAGGAAAGCCCTGAAAGACAGAGAACAGGACATGGGAGTTCCAGAACACCTGGAAGGGGAGGGAGTCTATGGGTCCTGAGAGCAGAGTATCCTGGCCAGGGGCTTTGCTGCCTCAGTGCCTCCTTGCTAGGCATATAGGAGCCCCTACAGGTAGCAAGACTCAGGTGGAAATCATGTCTGTGTACCTTGAAAGGTGGGTGTGTAGGTCCACAGCATCCCCTGTCAAGCCCGCTGGCTTCATAGGGGCCAGGGAGATGTGTGGTTGGCATGAGTCAGCCAGGCCAATGAGTAGGCTTGATGCTTAATAAAACATTGGATAGGCACCCTGCTTCAGAGCGTGAAAATAAATGAACTCGAATTTTCTATTTTCTGCTTAGAATCCTATATATACCTTGCTGACCTGAGTATATGGATTGAGAGGCATACCAGCTACACTTATATAAAGCTTAGAATTTTGTTGATATCTGTGTTCAACATTTTATTATATTAATACTATTTTACTCCAAACTTCCACTTTTTTCAGCTACAGAGATGTTTCCCCCAGATTTTTTTTCTTGAATGGGGTTTAATATTCAGTGCTTTTAAAAAAAAAAAAAAGATTTTATTTATTTATTCATGAGAGACCCAGAGAGAGATGCAGAGACATAGGCAGAGGGAGAAGCAGGCTCCCTGCGAGGAGCCTGATCTGGGACTCTGATCTAATGACCCTGGGATCAGGGCCTGAGCCAAAGGCAGACGCTCAACCACTGAGCTACCCAGGTGCCCTAATAGTCAGTGCTTCTGTCTGTCACCATCTCAGATAGCAGAAAACAACAAATAAAGGGGCACAGGTTTTTCAACACTGACCCTGATTAAATTCTCACCAAAAAAAATCAAATAAAAAATTAGATTTTCTTAAACTTGTTTAAAAGATCTTTGCAATCATATTACAAAATGACATCTACTCTTTCTAAGAGGTAACCACTCTTCACAATGATATGTATATTGTAAATTTATTTGCATGAGAACATGTACACACTTCTTAATGAACTCACACTATATTTTATTTCATGCTCACTGGCCATGTTTCATGACAGCACCCCAGACCCACCTTTTATTAGCTGCCCAGTATTTATTATTGTGTAAAATGGCTATTCTTTAACTTATAGTTTCATACCCTTATTGATGGGCATGTATTTGTTTTCTATTTGTGTATTTTATTTAAAAAAAAAATCCTTGTAGGTATTTTTGTGTGCATCTGTATGAGTAGATAAATCTAAAAGTAGGATTCTTGGCTCAAAACATATATACACTTTAATTTTTATTCCTTTTGCCCGATCAACTTCCATAAAGTTAGCTTAGTTTATACTACTGCAAAAGAAAAAGAAAAGCACACAGGTGGAGTGAATTTAAGCCCCACAGCAATGGGAGGGACAAGGTGCTGGTTTTGGAAATTCCAAAAATTGAAAACTTTTTTGTATTTACAGGACTTAGTCATGCATTAAGAAGTCTGAAAGTATCAGCCTGCTTTTTTTCAGTATTTTGTAGTAGGAATGTCATTTAGCTTTCATGACTGGCCATGTTGTATCTGGAAGACTTGTCTTTTTACTTTGTATCTGATGTCACTCTCTGTACTCAAGTTATACACTTTTATGCAGTCAGATTTGTCAATCTTCCATTTGATAGTAATGGTTACAACTGGTGACATTTCTATTGGCCAATTCTATAGTCTAGAATTAGAAAATATGGAACTCTTCTTTGTCTTTATGACTTTGGGATTTTTGGACTTCTGCATTTACCTAAAATTATAGAATCATGTGCCTGGCTTAATCTCAGAAAACACCTAAACACCCAAGTGTGTGTGTGTGTAACTTTCTAGTTTGAGGGAATTGTGGGAAACTGTAAAAATAACTTTATTAAAATGGCATCAATATACGCTTGGCTATAATATTTTACTGGCTTTGATGCATGTGAATCTGTATCTCCAAGTTTTTGGTAAGTATAAACGAATGTCTACCAATTAAACAAATTTCATCCTGGGCATTTTTGATTACTGAAAACCCAATTCCTCATCTATCTAAACTTGTGCTGGAAATCTCTGATGTATTATAACTCTTCATCATAGAAGATGTATACACAAATGTTTTGGCACAGCCTTCATGTAAGGCCAAATTGATCTAAAATTCTGTATGAGAAAACATGATGTTGATTGGTTTACAAGTGGGTTACTGGTCATAGTGCCAAGGAGTCTAACTATACAACATTTTTAAGGTCAGATCTTCCAATTGATCTATTGAACTGACCAAACTGGTAGTAATCAACATTTTAAACCAAGACCCTTCAGGATATAACTGAAGCTTTAAGAATACCTTAAAATCAAACATTGGGTTTTTACATGGCTATATCCATTAACTGTAAAATTGCATAAATAAAAAATACGTCTTCTTAGGAAAGCATATATAGAAAAAATAAGGTGATGTCATGGAGATCTATCAAGAATGTGATGGACCAAAGCTTTCATCATCTTGAAAGATAAGTAAAGTAACACTCAAGGAGCACAAGACTTCTAAAGACAAATCATTTACTGTAACTACAACCTCTTCACTCAAAAATACTTTATCACTGACAGTCTGCAGTTTGATTCTCTATCTTTGACTAAAGTCTCAGATTGAATTTACTTTAATAATGCCCTGTGTGAAATGAAAAGTTTCAATGTCTTGATGACATTGGAAAGTTGGAAATGAAGTCCCTGCAGAAAAATCTCTCAGTTGTGGAATTGCAAATGTAGTAGCTATTAAGTCAGGAATTTTTACCAATAAATTCACTAACAAACATGCAGCTTTTCAATTAATGGTATACAATTTAATATAAGTTGAATTTAACAGAAGAAGGAAAAAGTGAAGCTAAAGACATTTTTGAAATTCAGATAAATGTTCCTTTACCACAAGAGGTGTGAATTTGTAGTATATGCTCTTGAGGATAAGCAAAAAGATATTACAAAAATATTTAAAAGTTCGGGGTCCTACTCTTGGCTTTTTAAAGATGGATTTCAATATCAGACACTACTGATTGATTTTCTAGTAGAAAGATGGTGAAATTAACATATTTCTATTTCTTTCTATGACCCTCCATGAAACTACCCTTACTTTTATGACTTTATTGCTCTACAAGAGTTTATAAATAGTTTTTTTTTTTCTGATGCAAAACCAAAATTCTCACAGGTATACAGTCTTATTCCTATGGTTGAACAATTGTTACATTTATTCTTTTTTGATAGCTTCTCTTTTTTCAAAAGTTTTTTTTTATTTTAATCTCAGTTGACATACGATGTTGTATTAGTTTCAGGCATACAAGATAGTGATTCATCAACAATTCCATACATCACTCGGTATTCATCATGACAAGTGCACTCCATAATCTCCATCCCCTATATGACCCATCTACTCCCTTCTGGTGACCATCAGTGTGTTCTCTGTCATCAAGAATCTCTTTGTTGATTTGTCTCTTTCTCTTTTTTCCCTCCTCTCGTTTGTTTTGTTTCTTAAATTCCAATACAAGTGAGATAATTTGGTATTTATCTTTCTCTGACTAACTTATTTCCCGAAGCCTAATCCTCTCTAGCTCTACCCATATTGTTGCAAATGGAAAGATTGCAATCTTTTTTATGGCTGAGTAATATTCTGTTCTATATATATATATACACACACTATATAGTAGTATATATATACACTATATATACTATATATTTTATAGAATAGTAGTTAGAATAATAATAATTATATATAACATGTATAAATAGAATATGATATATAATAAAATTATATATATTACATATATATATATATAATCTTTTTTGTCCACTCTTCAGTTGATGGACACTTGGCCAGTTTCCATATCTTGGCTATTGTCAATCATGCTGCAATAAATAAACCAATAGCTTCTCTTAATCTGATGTATATCACTTTATCTGTCTTTATCTATCCATCCATCATCTGTCCATCCATCATCTAACTAGTCATCTATCTATCTAGTCATCAATCTATCTATCATCTATTAACTAGGGAGATAGTTTTCATCTTCTGTTGGTGTGTGTGCCCTTGTTTGTTTCTCCAGAACTGCCTCTAATTACTGTAAATATTACATCATTTATGATTACGTTTTCTTCTTTATATCATCTGACTTTATTGTTTTATTAGATGTTACACATTCTAAAATGGATGCCAAACATCTCATACACCCTCTTTTCAATGTAACTATGTCTTGGAGTCCTCAGTCTTGCTTGGCTTTCTAGATTCTCTGTGTCTACTATCTGTATACTATTGTTTTATCTTCCTTCATCACTACTCTAAGTGGGAGTACTGCTACTTGTATCCAGTCATTGATTCCATTTGGGGAGCCATCGCTTATTCCCAAAAAGCACATTCAAAAGTGAAGATGAGTAGGAATAGACTTTGAACCCTTAGAATTGGAAAATGTATCTGTTCTTAAAATTTACTTCACTGAAAGTCATGCTGCAACAAAATTCTAAGTTAGAAGTTTTTCTTATGTACAGTTCTGAAGCATAAATCCTTTGACTTGAAGTTCTGTTCATAGTAATGGGAAAATCTGATAGTTTTCTTCTTCCCATCTCTTTGTGGTGATTTTTATTCTAGCAATTTTAGGAACTTCTCTTTAAACTTGCTGTTCTTAATTATTGTGGTGATACACTCAATGAGATTATTTTCTTATTCATTTGGTTGGACATTTGTTGGTCTTCTTTTACCTGTCACTCCTGATCATTGGTTCTCGGAAGTTATTTTGTGATTTTTTATCATTTCCCCATCTATTTATTTCTGTTCTTTTCTTGAGTGGAATTGTTGGAATTGGGTGCAATTTCTTGGAATGATTTTTCGTATTGTTTATCTTTTCACTCATATTTTCCATGCTTTTGATTATTACTCCACTTTCTAGGATAGCTCCTTTATTTCAAACTCCCACCACTGTTATCATATAATCTAAAAATCTCTTAAATCATTGTTTAATTTCCTGGTGCTGTTTTGTTTTCAG
The DNA here is from genome assembly GCF_053574225.1 of Canis aureus. Classification (NCBI taxonomy): domain Eukaryota; kingdom Metazoa; phylum Chordata; class Mammalia; order Carnivora; family Canidae; genus Canis; species Canis aureus. Next base: position 4,325,159 of record NC_135627.1, read on the forward strand.
TTTTGTATAGCACCTTTTTCTTACTTTATGGATGAACTTTCTTTTTGAAACTTGTCTTCTTGAATCATTCTATAGACATTATTTTTTTTCTCTTTGAGTCTCATCTATTTTGTGCAGTATCATCTGCTCTTGATATTAAGTTAATCTTGGAGGCTTTCTTTAAAAAAAAAAAAAGGATTTTATTTATTCATTTGACAGAGAGAGAGAGCACAAGCAGGGGGAGCTGCAGGCAGAGGGAGAGGTAGAAGCAGGCTCTCCACTGAGTAGGGAACCCAATGTGGGGCTTGATCCTAGGACCTCGGGATCATGACCTAAGCTGAAGGCAGATGCCCAACAAACTGAGTCACCTAGGTAATCCTTATGGAGACTTTCTTATTACAAGGGTTTCACTAAGTAATCCAAAGTTTTACTTCTATTTGAGATGGAAACAATAAAAGCTAATTGGGAGCTCTCTTTGTATGGGCAAGTCTTGTCAATTAGCAGCTTCATCTTAGGTAAAGAGGCAGGAGAATAACTCTAAAGACCATAATATGAGTATTTGGGGGCAAATTTCTATAAACAGACCTTTGCAATGTTTTGTCTAGTGGTAGACATCTAGGTACTGGGGAGTGTTGGAGGCACAGTGCTAACTGACCTGAAACCAGACTTTCCAATAACCAATCCTCTCATTTATCCTTAAGTCTCACACAGTACTATTTTGTAACTGGAATGGATGTTGAATTTTGCTACCTCCTCTTTTGCCCTCAGAGGTTTATTTTATATCACTTAAGATGTCCTAATGTGGAACTGAACTTACAGTTCTAAGATGAACCTAACTGATTGTGGCCTAAATTTTATATATACATAATGCATATCTGCTTTTGTTTGTTTGCATTGTTTGATTTTACTTTCCTGTTCTGTCGAAGTCCAAAGGTAAAATATTACCTTTATGATTATTAAAACTAGTGTTTCTAACATTTTTAGATATAAATATTTAATATACTCTTATTTACATGAATAGGGTTATATCTTGGCTTTTCTGGGCCACATATGGCCCACAGACATGTTTTGTTTGGCACACACAATATTAAAAACATTGAGAGACCTCCCATAAAAAATTTGGAAATTTAATTTTATTTGAAAACCCTCACTGGGTTACCTGAGCTCCTATCAGCAACAACCAGCAGGGGCTGGTTTCTAGTCTCCCTTTGGGAGAGGGCATGTGGACTCCAGATTGCCACCATCATCTGCTGGTGTCACTCAGTCATTGCTGATATATTCCTGGATGGATCTGAGTTTGTAATCTCTGGAGTAAAGGTCAGAACTTTTTTATGTTCATTGTAAATTTACTCTTCCATTTTGTCTGTTCTTACATATTTTGTAGTACTTCTTTATACATTCTATTTTATCTCTGTGTCTGTGTGTACTGATTTCTATGAGTGGCCTTGAATGAGGAATGTTTGACACTTGCTGAAAGAAAAAATGAGTATGAGGCCCTGATATTTTGACCACTCATGGTTGAATCTTCTCAAAACTACTGCTGAAAAGCAGATCGGTATGTAAGCACCTCACTCTAATTCCCAAGTCCAACACACAGAAGGCAATTTCGTGCCTCTACTTTAATTCATTCACTGAATGTTGCTTACCATAAAATCTTGTTCAGTTGGGATATGGTTATTTTGTACCACTTGGAAACTAAAATAGAAATACCATACTTGGGATGCCTGGGAGGCTCAGCAGTTGAGCGCCTGCCTTCAGTCAAAGGCGTGATCCTGGAGTCCCGGGATCGAGTCCCACATTGGGCTCCCTGCATGGGGCCTACTTCTCCCACTGCCTATATGTCTCTGCCTCTCTCTCTCTCTCTCTGTCTCTCATGAATAAATAAATAAAATCTTAAAAAAAAAAAAGAAACACCATATTTCCCTGAACACTAAATTGTATGAAGCATTATTCACTGCATTCACATTAGGGATTTTATTTAACTTCTCTAGGAAACTAATACTTTTCAATTAATTCCAAATAATATCAAAAACATATGGAGTCACCTTGTTTAATGCAGGAAATACAGTATGAACATTTTCTTTCCTCCAAAACATCTAAAATTCCATGAGTGTGTGTGTGTGTACATGTGTGTGTGGTGTGTGTGTGTGTGTCCATGAGTGTTGAATGGGTATCAGATCACGTAAAGATCCTTTCATCGTTTTAAGTGCAATCACAGAACTCTGCGGACATGGAGCATGGGCTGAAGGGGTCTTCTCTGTCTGTAGTGGCCAAGGGGCTTCCCTCAGAGAGAAACTTGTCTTGAGATAAAGTTAGGTGATTCCACTTCAGGGGTGAAGAAACTGGTTCTGGGGAGATAAAGATCAGTCAAAGACCACAGAGATATGAAGGGATATATCTTATATTTTATACTTACCCTACATGTAGTCAAGTGTTACTTTTTTATTTTTACAATCTGAATAGCAATTTTAAAACTTTTCCTATTTAATAAGTCTCTCATCTATTTCAGAATACGAAGCTTCCAACCACTGTCAGGCTGGTTTCAGAGTCAATTTGACTAGCTTTTATTTTCTCTAGCATGCAAGTGAAAACATGTAGCTCAGCTAACAATGATCTATTCTAATTTTTCAGTTCGCTGGCTATTTTAATTTTCCAAAACTTACCACCATCTATTCAGTACCCTTTATTGGTTGAATATAATGTGGGGTGTGTGTGTGAGAGAGACAGACAGACAGACAGAGATAGTGTGTATGTTTAATAAGTAAATACATCCATTACAAAGAATATCACGGAGTCTTGTCAACCAGACATCTTTCCGTGATAAATGTATGTCACTTTCCTCAAAAGAAATTGATCCATTTTTGCAAATAACACCAATAATTTTAAGTCTATAGGAAATTACTCTTAAATAAATACAAAATGCATCAAAATTGTTTTTCACTGAAATACACTCTATAAAGAATTATTTATCATGTTTTTAAAGAGTACATGTTACATGTATATTCATTTTCAATGATTGATTATAATATCCTGGCACATTAAGTTTATTATATTTGGTTTTAAATTATATTAAAAACATATATAAAGATTTCATTAATTACAAAAAGGCCCTTATGTTGTATAAACTAATTTGAATCAAATTGCCTTTTCTAAAAGCCAAAGTACTCATTGTAAAATACCTATTTAATGCAGGATATAATTTATTCTTAATATCAAAGTTAAAAAAAAGAAGAAGGAAACAACTATAATCTAATATCCTGGTATGTGGATATATGGTAATGAATTAAGGAGATGGGGAAATTTTGATTTGTGTTGCTCAAGTTCACTTTCATTATTTTGATTGCCCAATAAAAACTTTGCAATAGTTATCTGCCCACCAAACTATTTCTGCTTGAAAGAAAAGTTTTATGGGGAGAAATCAAGCTTCATTAGTGACAATTTTTCTGGCCACCCAGATAGGGAGCATCCTTAGAGAGCTTCCAATCGAGTACAGTGACCCAATTACATCTGGTGCTCATTTCTGCAAGTGTTGACATTTGATTATTAGTGTATCCAGAGGTTATCACCTTCCAGGATTCAGAAATCACTGAAACTCAAACTTACATAAAAAATATCTACCAAGTGGATGGGATATTATACTCCCCAATTACCACTCTTGCTCCATAAATGGGATATCATGGAATCCAAATTGCAGCAAGAGCAGTTGGTTAATGAGGAACGGCTTTGGCCACCATGCTATGACTATGGACCTCATCATCGACTCTGGTGTTACACCTATGTCATTAACCAGATATTCATGCTCATGAGCCATATCTTTTCTCATCCACAGTGAACAGCTTGAATACTTGAATACCTCAATACTTTCAAATGCCTTAAATACTATTTCAAGTTATTTGTGTAGACTTTCTTGAGGTATTATTTATTTTTGTATTTAATTTGCAGTATTTTTGCCACCCATTCTTGTACAGCTTACAAATATGTTGCTTTGTATCTCATTCTATAAGACAATCTTCAAGTTAAAAAAAAAGGAAACTCAGAGGTGCCTGGATGACTCAGTTGATTAAGCATCCGACTGTTGATTTTGGCTCAAGTCATAATCTCAGGGTCATGAGAGTGAGCCCCACATCAGGCTCTGTGCTCCCTCTGCTTCTCCTCCTGGTTGTGCTCTTTCTCTCTATCTCTAAGACATATAAATAAATAAATAAATAAATAAATAAATAAATAAATAAATAAAATATTTTTAAAAAAAAGGAAACACAAAGGAACATATAGTTTTCATGTTTTCCCATATTAATAACTAAAATTTGTTGGACCATTGTCAGGTGACCGCATTCAAAGAACTGTGCATAGATTACCCAAGTGAACCACACAAGAACACTCACTTGTAGGTGCTCTCTTTCTTTTTTACGTGTGAAACAAGACACAAAGATATTTCAAAGCTTTCCAAGGTCACACATGCTTACAGAAGTGCCTGTGCCAAAACAGCTGTCTCCAGAGGCTAGTTTTGGGCACCATGACCTCATCCCTCAAAAATACATCTCTGGCCCCTCTGCAAAGGTCTAGCCATTTCTAAGGGGAATGCTTCTTATGTAATCAAATTGCTAACAATGGTAGTTCTTTCAGTGCTGCGCAACTGGAACCTGATTGCAACTCTTAATTTCACATTTTAGTCACCATACCTGGGACTTAGGGGGCCAACATCAGAGTCTTCTTCGGCTCATTTTTCTAGAACAGCTGCAGCTCCATATGTTAAGTGAATTTTGGTCAGATTGCTCTCATGTGAACACTGAGTGCTAAAAACAGCACAATCGGAAGCTAGAGTTAATTACTAAGACTTGAAAATTTTTAGAAAGGAATGCTGGAAAAAATGAGTTATTTTAAAAAAGACATTGCCTTACTGTTAGTTGGTCTTAACTTTCAGAATTCCTGCTCAGTACTAAGAAATAATTTCTGGGTAATAACCTAATTTTGCCTTATAAATAGAATTATTATACTTGTTTTTCAAATCTCTAATAATACTCTGGAATAGTGTAATCTTCCCATAGATAAGCCATAGTAAGCAAGCGAAATACTTGAATTCTCCCAAGCAGTCTAATATTATATGTTTTTATGATTAAACTATGAGTTGGACGAAGCCTGAATTTATATATTCCACCTTCCTTCTTCCAGTCAGACTAATGATGATGGATTTGAAAAATGTGCCTCCTTTTATTTTACAGATAAAAAAGTCAAGACCAAGAGGCATGGTAAGCTCGTCAGTGGCCTAGAGAGAATTAAAATAGAGATGATGCAGAGGTTTCAACTCTAGTCCCAACTCAATAAATTTGCAAAGAATTGGGTCCCCTGGGCACTGTTGTATGAAGAAACCCAGGCCTCACTGAGGTTAGTGCAGTGATGGATTGGTAGCATCTGCAGGTGCGAGGGGCGCAGGAAGGATGCCTGTCCCTGTTCACTAGCCCATATCCCATACCTCTTGCACAAGCATGCTGCCAAACACCATGAAAATGTAATCACCATTTGTTCCACTGATTGGAGACCCACTTCAACCAGGGCATCTCACTGAGTAAATCCTGTGAGGCAGTGTAGAGCTGGTACGACTAGCTTTGAGCTCAGAGGGCAAGAAGCACTGCTCAGGGCCAAGTAACTGCCAAGACAGATCACCTATTTCCTGGGATATTTGTGCATTGTGCTGTGGGCAGGTATGAGAGAGCAATGCGAGGGCAGTACACAGTTCTCCAAACTTCCAGCAAGAGATTGATCCATCTGTAGGTGCTTTTCTTGATACCCTAATAAATTGTATAATGTTAATGTGTTTGATTTCATCCCTGAGAGCTAGTTCAGTTTTGTTCAGGTCTGCTCATGTTTTTGGATGTTCCACTAAAAATTGTAGGATTTGGAAGTGGACCCCACACACCCACAAGCCTCCTATTTCCGGCGTAAGCTGCTTCCCCTGTCCTGTAGCACTTACTCAAAACCCTTCTCCCCATAACCAACCTGTGGTTTCATACCTTCCTGGGGCCACTGGCAATCTCTTCAGAGTGTACCCCATTCTCAACCACCAACAGATTCCTTTGCTGGGCTCTACAGAGTTTCAAAAAGAAACAGTGAAATTGGTGCTAGACTATTAAGTAAATGAGGAATTTAAAATTACATTCTTATCTTGGGCCTGTGCTTTGTGTTTGTTTTTGTTTTAGAAATCTGGAGCTCTTAAGTACAATTGCTTGCAGTCGCTGTCAAGTTACTGTGTCTGAAGGCCGTGGTGAAAGTCATCTTCACTGAGATGGGGAAAGATGAACCATACTTCTATGACATAAGCTGGTGTGCAGTCAACATATCATTTACAACTCTTTTACTGATTTCCAAAGAAAGAAGTGACCCTCTTTACCTAGAATTTCAGTACATGAAATGGACTGTTTTAACACCAGTTATCCCATATCATTCTAATAAGGAATTTTTAAAAAGGATTTAAAATTTTATATTTTTAATATCATTAAATTGTACTACAATGGTGAATACATTTTAAAATTATGAAACCATTTCTTATTATTGCTAAATTACCTGAGGCTTTCTAAGAGTAAACATGTTAAGATATATCATTTATGGGGCATTTCTTAAAATGTTCTACTATCTAGGGGTGCCTGGTGGTTAAGTGTCCAACTCTTGATTGGACATGGCTCAGGCCATGATCTCAGGGTCGTGGGATCGAGCCCTGCCTCAGACTCCGCAGTCGGCAGGGAGTCTGTTTGGGATTCTCTCTCCCCCTCTCCTTCTGCTTTTCTTCCTGACTTGTGAGCATGCTCTCTCTCTAAAATTAAAAAAAAAAAAAGTACTTTCTAATAAAAAAATTATCATGAGACAAAGAATGCCATTGCATTTCAATCCTACCCTTGAATCTTTTTTTTTCACTTTTATGTATTTATTTCTTTTTGTTATTTAAGTATAGTTAACATACAATGTTATATTGGTTTCAGGTGTGCAACCATGATTCCACAGTTCTGTACATTACCCAGTTCTCACCATGATACGTGCAGTCACCATCTGTCACCATACGACGTTATTACAATATTGACTGTATTCCTTATGCTGTGCTTTCCATCTCCATGACTTATTTATTTTGTAACTGGGAGCTTTTATTTCTTAATCCCCTTCACCCCTTTGGCCCATCCTCCCTCCCCCCACCCTTGGCAACCTGCAGTTTGTTCCCTCTATTTTTCATTCTGTTTCTGTTTTTCCTTGCTGTTTGTTTGTTGATCATGCCCTTGGAACGTAAATAGTTCTAATATGAATAAAAGGCTTTTCTGTTACTATCTCAAGCAAACAATTCTGTTCTCCATTTAAAGCCTAACAAAAATCAGCATAACTTCACCCAGTACATGATAGAGAAGGAACAAGATAGAATTAGATTAGTAGTCACTAGTCTCTTGTAGGATGATGAACAAAGTAAAACAGAACGATAGCATACCACAATTATTAAAGACTTCCTGCTGGGTACTTAGAGGGATGTAAATGAGTTCCAAATAACCAGAATAGCATCATTTCATAAGTGAACTGCTTAAAATTGCACCGCTGAATGTGAAGATGTGAGATTCTAAAATAAAATGACTCAAGTGTTTTCATACGATTCCACAAACAGCTGCTCTATAATGGCCCATTGAGTTCAGCATAAAATAGAAATATCCAGCAGCCAGAAAAATACGCTTGTTTGTGCAGAAAAGTAAACATTTTATAGCAAAAATAAATCACATAAATAAATAAAGTTGGCACTTATAAGCAACACGTGATTTTTATGTAATTCATGCTTATAAAGAGAGATTGGGACATTTGGAAAATGATATAGCATTGAGATATTTCAATACATCGTTTATCGTAAATGTGCCGATTTTAACATGATTTTTCTGAAACATGATTTTTTGTCTTTTGTTTAACAAACCTTGTTTCCAAACTGAAGTCACAAACTCTGTGAAAATATACATTACAGCTCTGTGCTCTACCTTGGTCTCAGCTGGGGACAGTTCCACTGCCTGCCCTTTAGGGACAACTAGGGACATCTGGGGAAATTTGTAAATGGTCATAATTGGTGGGGGAGGGAGCTGGAGTGCCCTGGCATCTAGTGGGTAGAGAGCATCCTATGATGCACAGAGCAGCCCAACCCCAAATGTCAACTGTGCCACAGATGAGAAAACCTGATTTAAGTAGTTAACAAATCTGAATGGAAGTATGTAAAATCTTTTAAATTCTTCAACTATTAACTCATTCTTTAATCAGTTAAAAGTCTACAATGTACATAAGAGACGCTCTAAATACACTTTGCCAATTAGACAATAAACTTCTTAAGGGAGAAAATTTTAGAAGAGGATGCAATAATTGGGGAAATAAAATTGTATGCATTTTATATCCAATTTCTTGACTGGTATTATCTAGCCACTGCATTCACAGAAAGTGAAATTGTTGTCCCATTAATGACTGTGGACACAATCCAGGCAAGCCATATGAAAGGACACTTTTGTTCTTAGCCTTAGCAACTCCACCCAGGAGGTGTCACGCCCCACAGCCCCATTGGCTTCAGAGGAAATCCATGAGTCTTACAGCCCATGTGCTTCATAGATGATTCCTGTGCTGGCTTTTCTTCTTCCCAAGCAAACACAGCAGTGTACCCAAACTTAAATAGTAGAACAACTGTAATGTGGATGTTCTAGAAGGTAGAGCATCTCAAAAATACCTGGGGCTGGAGCATAATATCATAGAGCTTTCATCACATCAATCTGTTTAGGGAAATTAGTGGTCAGACAATTCCCAAGCCAACTTTAGAGTGTGTGAATATTAGGTATTTAACAATTTTTGCTATTAATACTTTTTTTTTCTTAATGCGTGTGTTCTGAATATGTAGAGAGGGTACTAAAATTGAAACAGAGTAGGACTTAACTCATTGATAATGAATCACGACCAGCCAATCTCCATAAAAACATAAACCAGAAAATTGAAACTAAGTTTGAGAAACATGTTTCATTTCTTTAAAGAAAGCTGGATTGCTCATTGACTTACTATCTGTTACACCCAAAAACATAGAATTTATGGTCAAAATATCCATTTGCCTATTGTGATGTGTACCTTTAATAGGTACTTTTAAAAAATAACAAAGACAAAAACAGAACCTCAAAAAGAAGACAAAACACTCAATACTGATCTTTCTCATTTAATAAATTGTTAAATTAAGCACTTGCTCTTTAACAATGGCTAAAACCAATATTCATATCTGGGATAACTAAAACTCAGAGTAAATTTCACACATGATATATATGCATCATTTTAACTCCCCACCTTTCCAAACCTTTTAGAACAAAGGCCAATTTAAAGATCAAGAGCTACACTCATGCATCTGAGTGTCAAACACTGAGTAACTATTGGAGAGTGTCTCCCTTCTCAGAAAGAACTTATTAGATAATAGTCATTGAGATGTTTCTAGAAAAATATTAGATACCTTTCAATACAACCTATAGCCCCATTCAAAGCAGAGCAGTAACTGGAGCTAGACTCTCCAGTTAGAGTCTTAGGATAATGAGGTAGTTGGTGTTGAGGAAAGGTCACCACAGATCAAAGAGAAAATGAAGATCTGAGTTCTTGGGCCTGGTTGTAGATACAGACAAACTGATTTTAAAATTTATTCCAAAAGGTAAAAGAACTGGAATAGACAAAAGTACTAAAAAGAAAAAAATTTTAAATAGGCTCCATTACCAATGTGGAGCCCAATATGGCACTTGAACTTAAGACCCTGAGATCAAGACCTGAGCTGAGATCAAGAGTTGAACACTTAACTAACTGACTGAGCCACCCAGGTTCCCCAAAAGTACTCAATTTTAACTTTTATCATAAAGCTACTTTAATCAAGAGGATATAGTACTGGTGAAGAAAAGACACAGAACAGACCAAGCAAACAATGGAGGATAACCTCTTCAACAAATGGTGAGATGGAACACTTGGGTATCTATGCCAACAAAGTAACAAAAACTAACCATGGGGTGCCTGGGTGGTTCGCTCAGTTGAATGTGGGACTCTTGATTTTGGCTCAGGTCATGATCTCAGGGATGTGAGATCAAGCCTAGCAGCAGGTTCTATGTTGAGCATGGAGTCTGCTTGAGATTCTCTCTCTCTGTCTCTCTCTCCCTCCCTCCACCCTCTCCTCTGCACGTGTGCACACACACACACACACTCTCTAAATAAGTACATAAAATAAAGGTTGTTTTTTAAAAAAAATGAACCACAAAGTAAACCTCACATGTAAAAAGTAATTCAAAATGGATGATAGAATTAATACAAAAGCTAACACTGTCATTTTTTATAAGAAAACAAAAATTTGTGACATTGTCCTAGGCAAGGGATGCTTCAGTATAAAACCAAAAGCAAAATTGATAAAAGAAAAATACATTGGAGTTTATCAAAATTTAAAATGTTTGCTCAGCGAGGGACACAGTTAAAGAAATGAAAAGACAGATTAAGAGAAAATATTTGCAAATTACACAGGTGACAAAGGTTGTATTCCAAATATTTAAAGAACTCTCTAAACTCCACGGTAAGAAAACAAACAATCCAATAAAAGAAGTGGCAAAAAATTTGAATAGACACTTGACCAATGAATATGTAAACACGTGCACAGATGTTCAACATATCAAGCTATTAGGTAAATGCCAATTAAAATCATAATGAGATAGCACTACGCGTTAGAATTGCTACAATTTTAAACAAATGCACAAATGGGCAAGTGAAGGAATGAGTGATAACCAACAAACTCTGGTGAGGATGTGCAGTGCCAGAATTTTCACAGCCCTGAGGATGCAGAACAGAGCGACCATTCTGGAAAACAGTTTGGCAATCTCTTATAAAATCAAACACACACCTACCCTATGGCCAGCAATACCGCTCCTAGGAATAAAATTATGTTCACACAAAACCTGTACTTGAGTGTCTATAGCATTTCTATTTGTAGGGGTGAAAAAACAAAAACATGTTCTCTAGTCAGTGCATGAATGGACAGAACATGGTATATCTGTGCACTTTTATAACATGAAGAGAACTGTTAATACATTCAAAATGGTAGATGAACTTCGAAAGCATACATGTAGTGAAAGAAGTCCATCTCAAAAGGTTACATATGATATGATTTTGTTTATACAACATTTTGGTAAAGGAAAAAACTCTAGGGACAAAGAACAGATTGGTGGTTGGCTGGCATTGGGCTGGGAAGAAAGTCTGTCTACAAAGAAGCCAGAGAAGTGAGTTTTGGGGCAATGGAACTGTCCTGGATCCTGATTGTGATGGTTACACAAAAATATATGTGTGTTGTGCAGCCCTCGTGGTGCAGCGGTTTAGCGCCGCCTGCAGCCTGGGGTGTGATCCTGGAGTTCCGGGATGGAGTCCCACGTAGGGCTCCCTGCATGGAGCCTGCTTCTCCCTCTGCCTGTGTCTCTGCCTCTCTCTCTCTCTGTGTGTCTCTATGAATAAATAAATAAATAAATAAATAAATAAATAAATAAATAAATCTTAAAAAAAATATATATATATATATGTGTGTGTGTGTGTGTGTTAAGACTCATAGGATATACATACCCAAAAAAGTCATTTTACTTTATGCAACTTTTTTTTAAGAAATGAAAATGTTTGGTAACCAACTGGTTCATGGGACAGTTTGCTTGCTAGCATGTCTCACTGTGTCCACTAACGGTTTGGTTGATTTGGGGACAGCCAGAGCTGAGTGGCGTTTCCCAAAGCACAAGACAAGAAAGACAGAGGGTGCCCCCGCTAATTGAGACAATATGTGCAAGGTCGTTCAATATCATCACAAAATGGAAATTTTTTTTTTTTACCACTCTCACTTCTCTTTAAATTCACAATATAATGTAGAGGAATAAATCTACATTGAATGTTAGGGTGTCTGAGGAGTCTAAAATTCCTTTCCAGAAAAGAGAGAGCAGATTTAGGCTTCTAGCATTGAATGATGATAACATCTAGCTAAAAGTGTTTTACATAACACTTTTGTTTATCATGTGTGCAGGGAGGGACCTCAGGCGGGCCTGAAGCTCGGGTTTGCCATGAGATGAAGCTCGGGTTTGCTCCCAGGGACTGACGTTGGATTCAGTCTATTAACTGACATTTGCTGTGAGAGCCATTCCCCTGCAGTGAAACTTGAGAACACACTGGGGGTTTTTGGCACGTTATTTGTAGAGACTTATATCATTGGGGTCTCCAGAGCAGTCAGGGCTGTCAGTAGTTCTAACCAGGATGGCATTAAAAAACAAACCAAAAAAACCCCACACCTTCAGGATGGAAAAGCTAATCTTTGGACACCTAGGAGAATTCTCATAAGCACCAGGAAGTTTCATGAGACCCAGCAAAGCCATATATCTCCATGTGTAAATGTGTTGAATTGACTTTTGTTTTGTGCCATGCTCTGATTTCCCATCATTGCCAAATAAAATTCTAGTCCTTTGATCATCTGTATCTTTCTTTCAATCATACCACAGTCACCCTAGTAACAACACAGCAAACAATGACTGCTATCCTCTTGAGTTGGAGGTAGAAGGTTTATTTGTAAAATAACAAATTTAAGTCAAATAGAAAAGTGAATGCTTTAAAAAATAAGTGTTAAGTACACACCAGCTCTGATAGTATGCAAATATAGCCAAAGAGCATGAAGATGGTGCTTGAAGGAATGGGCATAGCAGACATCACAATGATCGTTCACAGCAACTGATGTCGGAGAAATGCTCACATGATCATTCAGTGTCTGGACCCTGGCCCAGATTCCCTCTTCTTAAATCCTGTGTTTCATACTTACCAATCCTGGAATCCTAGGCAAATAAATCCTCAGTACTCTACTATGCCATCTCTAAATTGGAGTTAATCATGCTTTTTACCTTATAAGACTGTTGAGAGGACCAAACAAGACCTTTTATGTGAAATTCTTGGTCAGATTCCTGGCATCTAATAAGTGCTGGCCAGCAGAGCTAACCACAAAATGTACTCTCTAGTGTAGAGTACACAAGACAAGATTTGATCTCTTGTTAAGCAAGCACCCCTATCTATTAGCTATTTGGCAACAATTCCTACTAAATCACCATCAGTTGAAACTGTGGATCGTATTTTAAGTCCTGAGCTTTGGGAGAAGTTGAGAAATTTCCCATATAATCAATATGCCAGAATAAATGGCTAGTAATCTTTTGAGAACACACAGAGAGACCACATTTATCACTAGCTTCCAAATAAAATTTAGTTCAAAACACAGTTTCAAAATTACACTAATACCTGAGCTCCGTGAATACAAGGTCATTTCCTGGCTTTCAGTTCAAATAGACAGTAATGGACCCTCTACACACCAAAATAGAGTAGGGAACCGTGGGCACATCTGACTAGTTGAACAGCCCAGTGAAATCAATATTCTGCCTAATGTTCTACAATGTCTGACTCTTCGCTCCTTCTTACTGCTCAATTGGCCTCTAGGGAAAGATGTATCCTCTGTTGGATCAATTTAAGTGTAACTACCTGGAACTTCTGTTCAAGTGACAAGAGTATTCTCTCTTTTCGCAAACCTGACAAAGGTGAAAATAAGGGAGAGCAAAAGTCCATGAGTGCATTAAAACGGAGAGATACAGGATGAGCCATCAGAGGACAAGTCTTTTGATCCAGTAACCAAAGGCAGAAAGTAGACAAAGGAGATCCAAATGATGAAGTGGCCCGTGAAGCGGTCTCAGGGCCAGAAGGGGCAAAGCCCACAAGAGGTTTCAGATGTGGGGAGAGGCAGAGAAGGGGGATGCAATCAACAGGCTATCTCTGGAAACGACACACAGAACATATGTATTGGGATAACACCTAAAGCATAAAGACAAAGCAGGTAACTGTCAGTTATTCTTTGAAGATAATTGTGAGGGGAAAACAAGGAAATGGAGATGATTTTAGAATCCCCAGGTAAAGGCCATCCATTTTCCATACTTAAGGGTCCTGGCACTTCTCCGATCACTAGAGAGGGAGGTCTGTCTAGCTAACAAGCCCACCAACGAATAACACTTCTCATTCAGCAGTTGTATCACCATCTTCTTTGAGGCAAACAGTAGAGGAACCAGTTATTTTAAGAGCCCCTCTACTAGGAAGGGGAAAATCTAAGACAAAAGACAAAACACCCAGGAAGACACTTCAAGGAACGGAAAATACAAAGAAGAGGAAAGAAAACTTTAATGGAGAGGTGCATTCAAATTCAAGCAATGCAAGAGGAAAAAGAAAATGAAAGCAAGAGATAAGCACCATAGGCTATTGTTACAGGAGGTACCATCTACAATTGATAGCAATTTCCCAAAAAAGAGGGGAATAAATGACCAAAGAGTGAAACGTGATCATTTCCAAAGTTGAAGGGTAGAGGAATTCACTAGGAAGACACCATAGGGGATTTAATAGGACTTTGCAGCAGAGAATGTCCGGGTCATTACTACTCATGTTATTCCTCTTCTCCTGGGACATACCACTGAGCTCAGAGGCAGGCTTCAGGCAGCCACCCACTGCTGAGCCAACTCTGTGAGGCAGCGAGAAACAAACTGTTGTTATGTTAAGCTGAGATTTGGGGGCTTTTTCAGCAGTTCAAACACTCTGACTAAAATAAAAATTGGTATGTTGACTTGAGTCAGGGCTATAAAATACATGGCATGGGCATTGCAACAGAGTGTGGTAGTCGGGAGACGATTTTGCAGGTGGATTGCAGAAAATGCATGCTGGGCCAAGGAAAAACATTTGGTAAGACTATAGCCCCAGCCTGTGATACCGTGGATCCAAGTAAAAGGTGGAGTATATTTGATAAATGAGCTCCAGAAAGAACAGGAGAAGCACAGGCATACAAAAATTGTAATAGGGAAATTTCATAAAACCTGGATCTTTCAAGGGCTATAGAAGTCTAGTTTCTAGAACACAGTTATCAGGAAAATAGAAAAAACGGAGGAGGCAGGAATGCAGAGGACCATTCACAGTACAATGAATAAATAAAGAAAACGTGGGGTTGTAAAACAGGGGGTTTTCGAGAACAGTAAAGACTAGCCAGCCATGGGCATGAGGTGGACTAGGGTACTACTCCATCGTCAGTTAGCCCTGACCAGTGTAACCAAGACTGTGAGCTAGGTCTGATTGAAAATGCCTGTTAGCCATTTGGTAATAAGTAAAAAGAAACAGATAAAACCATTTTTATACACTGTATTTAACCTACTATGAAAACAGCATCACCATTATTGAGATAGTTTAGATTTTTTTGTTACAAAATCTTTGCAATCAGTCATTTTTATGTTAACAGCTCTCCTCAATTCAGATGCTAATTTTTCAACAGTAATTCTTGACCTATACTTCCATTTTGTAGATTCACACACTCAGGTTGTTGCAATTACCAGGTTTTGTGAGCAGGGCCAGTGTAAAGGCCCAGGGGCCACTTGGTGTGCTGGAGGCATTGCATGGGACATAGCCGTTCTCCAGCCCAGCCTGGCTGCTAGTTACGTGGGTGTGTCCACTCGGCAAAAATCCACCTGGACGCTGAAAATTTGTGGCTTTTTCTGTACGTCTATGTTATTCTTCAAATTAAAAAAGAATTTATTGCTTTGGAGTAAGGGCTGAAAGTAAGAAATATATTTTTACCTGGATCAGCAATTTCTTTTTATTTTAAGTCCTTCTGTGCTACTTGCTTTCCTAAATGTACGGATCACTTGTTGGGTATTCTCTTAATTATATATTTTAAAGAAGCTTTCCATGTTTTTGCTGCAGTCCTGATAATGAGACGAATGCAATCCATGAATCGAAGCATGCTCTGAGAGCCGTAGCTCTGCCCCTGAGCTAATTCACTTGATGAAGTGGCCAAGATGGGAAAACAGCAACGAGCCAGTGGCTTGATAATGGTATCTATTAGTCTACTTGGTTAAATGGCTTTTGAGAAAGTAGTAGCTGCTATTATTTTCTGGTTTGGTGTTTTTCTTCAGGATGCATGTATTTAATCTTTACAACAGCCCTATGGATGGTTACTATCATAATTCCAGTCACCCACGTGCAGAAATGGAGACACAGAAAGGTTATGTTAATTGTCACACATTTGGGCAGTGGCAGTATCACCAGGATTCACACCCACGGGCTAAATTCAGGCATGCTCAGCCACGCGGTTAAACGTTTGCTGAATTTCTGTGGGAATGAAGTTTTGAATCACTCACTGTGTAGACTAAAATATTCATTGATGGGTACACACCCACCTATTCTCTGCAAACATATTAGTGTAGGGGATGCAGAAGTAAATCAGGGTAAAATCGTTCCTCACTGTGGTCTGCATTTCACACTCAAAGGTCCCATGGCAACTGAAATGACAGGTCGCCCATTTGTCATGGTCCTGTCATGAGAGTCCTGCATGTGTTCTCTCTCACTGACCGCTCTTTCCCACCCGTAATGTAAGCAACTGGTGTGATCGCCCTACGCTGAGCCTGGCAGGTGCAACATGCAGCCACTTCAACACTTGTCCCTCTTGTGTCCTCAGCTGGTCTTCCCACCCGCTTACTCTGCATCATCACTGGCTTTGCTCCTGCCTGGAATCCGCTTCACCCCATCTCATATTTCCCCAGCCTTATTTTCTGCCTGAGAAGGTGGCTGACCACATTGGTATTGAACACACATTGAGTGAACTTGATGTGTACTTTCAGAATAGAAACACAGAATACTCAGTACCCTTCCTCCAACAGAAAATCCCAATGCCCTCTGTCGTTCCCTCCAGGCCCTCAGAGGATGCCTAAAAGCTGGGACTTCCAATATATTCATTTCCTGTGCTTGCTCAACAGTTATCAGATCGATGCTATGAAAGATAGGATTCAAAGTGATGATGATAGGTAATAAAACTCAGGAATCACAGAGTTTTCCTCAATTGTGGGAACCTGGATTATCTAAATAATTTTCAGGTATATGCTTGTCTCATCCATTCAGGGCAAAGAGGATTTTTCAGGTTTTTGGAAGACAAGTAGGCATAGGATATAAGACAGATTTATTATAGCTCATAAACCCGCATTGCCTTTCTTATTCGACCTGTGCAAACAGCATTAAGTCTTAGGTACCCAGCATTTCCTACTCTGAATACTGTGCTGTTTGCCCTTCCCAAGAATAAAATCCAAAGGTTAATGATAGACCCCTGCCAGATTGGTATCCTAAAATTGACAACCCTCTTTGGTCATATTTATGCGGTATGTATACTTTCCATGAATATTATTGCTGTACGTGATGAACCATGACAGGGACAAGGCAAGTCCACGCTGAAATTGCTTTTCTTAGTGCTTCAGACCGACTCTGAGATAGTATCGTTAAAACTCCCGTCCTGTAAATGGGACTGCTAACCGCTAATTGCTCCATTGATGAATAGGTAGCTGCTGGCTGACTTCACAAAAACGAATTGCTCTCTTTCGAGTGCTTTTTAAAGCCTCCTTGGATTCTGTGGACTCTCCAGGATTGAGTGGGTAAACTTTTTTTTTTTTTCAGGAATAAAGATTTAAAACTCCAAATGCCATACAGACAGCTTACCATAATCATCCCAAAGAATAATTGACTCACTTTAGTAAGAGCACAGTTACAATCAGGAAGTTCACATTTGATTCTAAGTTTTATACTGATGTCTTTAACTGTCTCCACTCTCTAAATTTGGGATGAATTCTTATAAACATCTTCCATGTGTGTTGATGTTAACTGGATTTATTGTGGTGACCATTTTACAATATATACAAACAGCAAATCATTAATAACATTGTCCACCTGAAATTAATATAATGCATATGTCAAGTACAGCTTAATAAAGAAATAAAAATCTTTAAAAATTGAATTTTGAGATAGGCACATATATTGAAGAGGTGGCTATTCCTACCCTGGGTCAGAAATATTTCATTATTTAGACAGTCTGTATTTTGAACTGACTCTTGGGGAAAAAATGTTTAACATGTGTTTGTCTCCAAGACATGATGTGATCCCTCCTTTGCATGTCATTTCGTCAGGCCTCAAGTTGTCAGCTGGTCCCTGTTATCTTGTAATCTGTGTCAAACCACAGCTACAGCTCTGGATGCGAGTAAGGATATGTCTTAAGCCGAGGTCTCTGGGGTGAGTAGCCTGCCCTCAGTGACCATGGAGGCATGTCAGAAGACAGCACATTGTGGAATGCCTGGGTGTCTCAGTGGTTGAATGTCTGCCTTTGGCTCAGGTCGTGATCCTGGGGTCCTGGGATTGAGTCCCGCATCACATCAGGCTCCCTACAGGGAGCCTGCTTCTCCCTCTGCCTATGTCTGCCTCTCTCTGTGTGTCTCTCATGAATAAATAAAAATTAAAATATTTAAAAATAAAAGAAGTAGCACATTGTGCGATAGAGGTTCTCTGAACATCCTCCAACCCCATGGGTCTCAATCCCTTCCCTACACAGGAGAATCCCCAGAGCTACTTTAATTAAGTATTAATGCATTAATGCCAGGGCCCCACTCCTAAAGTTTCTGACTGTACTGGTCTGCTGTGTGGCCTGGGCTTCAGGAATATTAAAGCCCCCATAGATGTTTCAAATGTGCAACTGGCATGGGGAAGACCGTCCCTGCTTGTCACCCCACCCTGGGAGATGTGGTTCTACCCCCCAACACTTCCTCCTTGTTCTATTCTCATAGGATCCCTGAGAAGGAGTCAAGACAAACCACGTTTTCTTCATTGCAACATGGTGGGGAAACTTGGCCATTGAAACTCTGGGTTTTGCAGAGGGTAGGCACAAAGTGGAGGTTAGAGGTCAAGGAGTAGGACTCAAGGTCATCACAGACGTGAGTGTTGACAACGTAGAAGGTGTCATCTTCAGCCCTGATCACTCTCTAGACAGAGGCACAGGTCTACCATCTACTACACAGTAGGATGAGATTCCTTTTTCCCTGTAAGGCCCATTTTTGTGATTCTGTTTTTATTTTTCTACACGTTTGTCATCATTAACACCAGGTCCATTAAAGTTAGGGACAATGCAAAGGAAGTGAGGAGCTCTCAGAGAAAATCCTTTGCTGTGGTGTTATGCATTGCTACACCTCTGCCCTAGCCGAATACATTAGCATTCCAGCAAAATAGCAGTAGCAGAAATTAATTCAGAGCAAATATATGGGCACTCTACAAAGAGTGTCATCATTCTTGATATTTTGCTGTTGTTGAAATGCCTTTTAAGTATATACTTTTATTGTTATAAGACAGTTACCTGATAATGTGCCACACAGAATGTCATTGTCGCCTCCTTTTAGAGGTAAAAATAGTAGTACCAGCCCATTTGTGATTCAAAAATCACAACCTGTTCATTTCAATATGTCCTCTCTCTGGTATACAGGTGACATTTCTGACCTGTTGTTGGAGGGTTTGTCCTGGGAGCCTCCTCTGTAGGGTGCATGGGTTTGCTGAACACACCATGTGAATTTCTGCTTCTTTTGTCCTTACTTTGTACTACTTATAATTCTGTTTTCAAATTGAAACTTTTTTTAAAAATTGAAGTATAATTAGCGTACAGGATTATGTTAGTTTCAGGTGTACAATATAGTGATTCAACAATTCTATACATCACTCAGTGTTCATCATGATGAGTGTACTCCTCATCGCCTGTATCTATTTCACCCGTCTCCCCACTTGCCTCCTCTCTGGGGACCACTAGTTGGTTTTCTGTATTTAAGATACTATTTTGCTTGTCTCTTTTTTTGTTCGTTTGTTTGTTTTTTTTAAGACACAGAGAGTGCAAGTGGGGGAGGGGAAGGGCAGAGGGAGAGGGAGAGAATCTCTTTTTTTTGGAAGACTATTTATTTGAGGGGGGAGGAGAGAGATAGAGTGAGCATAAATAGGGGAAGGAAGAGAGGGAGAAGCAGACTTCCCACTGAGCCGGGGGAAGCCTGATGTGGGCCTGATCTCAAGACCCCGAGATCATGACCTGAGCAGAAGGCAAACACTTAATTGACTGAACCACCCAGGTGCCCTAGGAAGAGAGAGAACCTTTAGCAGGCTCCATGCCCAGGACAGAGCCTGACCTGGGGCACAATCTCATGACCCTGAGATCATAATCTGAGCAAAAACCAGAGTCAGATGTTTAACCCACTGAACCCCCAGGAACTCCATTTTTAAAAATTCTACATATCAATGAAATCATATGGTATTTGACTTTCTATGACTTGTTTCACTTAGCATTATACCTTCTAAGTCCATCCATGTTGTTACAAATGGCAAGGTCTCATTCTTTTTTATGACTAATACTCCATTGTGTGTGCGTGTGTGACACATCTTCTTTTTCCATTCATTTATCGATTGAACACTGGGGCTCCTTCCATAATTAGGCTATTGTAAATAAGGCTCAAATAAACACAGAAATGCATATATCTTTTTGCATTAGTGTTTTCATTTCCTTTGGGTAAATAATTAATGGATCATATGTTATCCCAATTTTTAATTTCTTGAAGAGCCTCCATACTGTTTTCCACAGTGGCTGCACCAGTTTGCAACCTCACCAACAGTGCATGGGGGTTCTCCTTTCTCTACATCCTCATCAACACTTATCATTCAACTGTTCGGACAGATGTGAGGTGCTATCTCATTATGATTTTGATTTGCATTTCCCTGATGATGAGTGATGTTGAGCATCTTTTTATTTATCTGTTGGCCATCTGGATGGCCAATAATTCTATATTGTGAATTTTCTTTGGAAAAATGTCTATTCAAGTCTTCTGCCCATTTTCAGTCAGATTATTTGTTTTTGTTTTGGTGTTGAGTTGTAGAAGTTTTTTTTAATATATTTTGGATACTAATCCTTTATTAGATATATCATTTGCAAATATCTTTTCCCATTCACTGGCTTGCCTTGTCCTTTTGTTGATGGTTTTTCCTTTGCTGGTTTTTATTTTGTTGTAGTCCCAATATTTATTTTTGCTTTTGTTTCTCTTGTCTGAGAAAACGTGTTTAGAAAAATGTTTCTATAGCCAATGTCAAAAAAATTACTGCCTGTGTTTCCTTCCAGGAGTTTTATGGTTGCTACGGTCCTATGGTCTCACTTTTAGGTCTTTAATCCATTTTGAGTTTATTTTTGTGCATGGTGTAAGAAAGTGATCCAGAGTCATTCTTTTGCATGTAGCTGCCTGGTTTTCCTAACACCATTTGTTGAAGAGGTTGTCCACTTCCCATTGTATATTATTATCTTTTTTGTCATGAATTAATGGACCATATATGCATGAATTTTCTATTCTGTTCCATTGATCTATGTGTCTGTTTCTGTGCCAGTACCGTACTGTTTCAATTATTACAGCTTTGATATCTGAGATTCTGAAACCTCCAGCTTTGTTCTGTTTCAAGTTTGCTTTGACTATTTGGGGTCTTTTTTTGACTCCATTCCAATTTTTTGGATTATTTGTTCTGGTTCTCTGAAAAATTTTCTTGGTATTTTTATAGTAGTAGCACTAAAACTGTAGATTGCTTTGGGTGGTATGAGAATTTTAACAATATTGATTCTTCTAATCCATGAGTATGGAATGTCTTTCCATTTGCTTGTTTCATTTTTAATTTCCTCCATCAATGTTTTATAGTTTGCAGAGTACAGGTCTTTCACCTTCTTGGTTAGTTTATTCCTAGATATTTTATTCTTTTTGGTACAATTTTTAATGAAATTGCTTTCTTAACTTCTCTTTCTGCTACTTCATTATAGTGCATAGAAATGCAACAAATTTCTGTATATTAATTTTGTATACTCAAGTTGTAACTCTTAATTCTATATTGTGAATCTATAAGAACTAGAGAGTGATTTAGGCTCAGTACTCCATTCTATGTGAGCATAAGTTCCCATATCTATAAAAAGTGGAAAATAATATATAGTCCAAAAGTTATCACACAGAGGTCATGGATATTAAAGTTCCCAGCAAAATGCCTGGGCTGCCATAGGTGCTCAACAAATGTTATTTGAAAGCACTCAATTAGGGGCCAGATCAATTCAGTAAGGCTGATTTAGGATGATCAGCATTTGTGCTTGCCATATGTATTTTAGCTTATTGTAAATGAATTTATAAATCTATGTAAGGTATGTGTCCTGGCTCCCTGATTATGTGTCTCTCACCAGCAGTTTATGCGGTTATGCTGCATATATTTAGCTTTTAACTGTTGATGCCTCTAGCAGTTCTCTATTCAGACATGCTATTTCTATACTTCATTATATGGTGGCATAGTACCATGAGGGTTCTTTAAAGTATTCCACGCTGCATGAGAAGCCTAATTCTGTCACTTTTATTTCAGTTTTTTTTTTTTTTTTTTTTTTTTTTTTAGAAAAAGAAAACCTTTGCTATGGTAGTAATTAGCAACTGGTCCTCTGGTGACAAGGATCAAAAGTTTACCCCAGAACAGCTGTAGTTTCTGTAATCCACTACCCAGCTGTCTCAGATGGTATTTTTAGCAGGACACTCTCTAAATGCAGGAGGCACAAGTCAAAATATAGTTAAAAGATAATATTATTTAGGAGGTGCTAGGAAGGGAATTAGGCTTTTTCTTTTTTTTTTTTACTTTGGTTTTATGCAAATAAGTAACCCTAATACAGTTGAAAAAAGTACTTTATTTCAGTAAGTTACTACCAAGATACACTTGTGCAAATGAAGTTTGTGCAGATACCTTCAGTACTCTCGGTGTAACCCTAGTTCAAATCAGGACCTTGATAAGTTCTGGTGAAAGAAAAAAAAAGCATGACTATAAAATTACTATCTCTTAACAAGGAGTATTTTTGCTTATCAGGTGTCTAACATTCCTGTGAATTATGCAAAAAAAAAAAATCCTTTGTTTGTAAAAACAAAACCAAAAAACAACACTTTATTGTCTAGTTGTAACCAAGTGGTATGAATAAAAGAATTCAGACCAAAATAAGGTGTTCAATTTTGTGGGGCTGTATTTTCACAGGTGAGTATACAGTTCGTTACATTTGTGACAGCATAATTGCATCAGCAGAGCTACTAATGAGTGAACACTTCACTTCTGCTACCTCAACCACCCCTCTCAGCACACAGTGAAGACTCGGATTCTGCAGGTAAGTCATATTCAGACCCAAGATGCAGCTTTAACGGAGCCAGGGGATCCATCGTGAGAGGCTGGCACGGAAAATGCTCCCAAGGCGGTGCCTGGAATTCCTCCCACATTCCGGTAGCCGCCCCAGGCCTGTTCTGAACATTCCAAGGGGGCCAAGCCTCTGCTGCAATCTCTGCCTCTTTGTGTCTTCTGAGGAAGCTTAAAAACTTTTCCTCATGCCCTAGCTGGGATCATCCAGTTGGACAGTGTTAGATGCTCCCTGTTTGCTGATGAGTCCCAAATGTCTGTCTACACTCCAGACGTTCTTCCACCCAATTCCTGAAACCATTTGTCCACTTGTCTATTGGTCCCTCCATTTAGAATCACACTAATACCAAAAACTTCTGCCCCAAAGCAGACTTCTCTATTCCCACGGATAGGATCTTGCCCTAGGAGTTTTCCCAGACTCAGGCAAAGGCCACTAGTCCAGCAAGTCCTGGCTCTCGAATCTCTTGCCCTCCTGCCCACTCTCCTTCCAGCTGTGAGTCCTGTTGTCTTCCTGCCATCCTCACAGCCAACACCCTAGGAAAACCAGCACTAACCCCCAGTTTAATTATTGCCCTGACATCTAACCTCCTGCCTGCTTCTGCTGTGGCTTCTCTAGAGTATATTCTCCACACAACCATCAGTGTAAACCTGTCACAGCGTCTCCTGGCATTGCTCTGTGCACAACTTTACAAGAGAGTCCCATCTCAGAGAAAAAACTAAGTTCCTTTCCAGCCCCACAGCGCTTCTCCCAACAGGTTCCCCTTGGCCTTTCTGACCTCTCCTCCCAGCCTCTCCCACCATTGCCTCCACTCCCGTGCTCGGTTCCCCAAATGTGCCAGGCCCTCTTTCAGCACCTGGCCAGCTCCTGCTCGATTGCTGCTCACCATGCCCCCATCACCACAAGACGGGCCCCAGCCCATATTCACATTCAGTATGCACTCAGAAGTCCCACCATCTGTGAGGCTTGCCACTTCTGTATCACTAAACTGTCACGACTCATACCTGCCTTGAACTCAAACATTCTGTATGCCTCCTCCCTCTTTTGTATTTTCTCCTAAGCACATAGTACTTTTACCTATGCTGTGTGCTCTGTGTGTTCAACATGCTTATTGTCTGTCTCCCTCACTGGAATATAAGCTCCCTGAGCAAAGAGTTTTGTCTTGTTTGTCACTACATCTCCCCAAACTAAAACACAGTGACCCGTAACAGGCTGCTGATTAAAATGTATTTCACTATCCCACAAGTGGCTTTAAAGATGAGCCTTCAAGAGCTGTGTCCAGAGAGGAAAGCACAGGACTGAGGTTTTGTACAGGCAGCAGAAGAACAGCAGATTGGAGGAGTTTATTCAGTTAAATAAATGAACAAAGCAACAAAGTTAACTCATATTTGAATCCACTCTTGTGATCAGTTAACTCAATAGCCTATGGAGACATAGACTGGATGTACCTTTTCAGGTCTGAGTCATGACTGGCCGTGTTTCAAAAAATTCCGAGTTTCCAGAGTTTGACTATTTTAGATACCTCTAATAAGTAGAGAGTGGGATGGTGCTTTCCAGGGGGTGGGGAATGAGGAGTATGAGGGGAAGGGGAAATGAGGAGTAATTGTTCATGGGACAGAGAGTTCCAGTTACACAAGATGACAAATGAGAGCCAGAAATCTGGGTTACAACACTGGGTTTATAGTTAATACCAGGGATCCCTGGGTGGCGCAGCGGTTTGGCGCCCGCCTTTGGCCCAGGGCGCGATCCTGGAGACCCGGGATCGAATCCCACATCGGGCTCCCGGTGCATGGAGCCTGCTTCTCCCTCTGCCTATGTCTCTGCCTCTCTCTCTCTCTCTCTCTCACTGTGTGCCTATCATAAATAAATAAAATTAAAAAAAAAACTGTTTATAGTTAACACCACTGTATTATACAGAGAGATTCATTAAGAGGGTAAATCTCATGTTCTCTGTTCTTACCACAATAAACATGAAATGTATCTGGAGCAAAGGATTTCATGGATTTTGCTCCTGCGATTATGGTAGCACCTTCTCACTTATGAGAGTTTCTTAAAAAGTATTTGGTTGGTCAGAGAAGCAAAAACAGCACCTTCCCTCAGATAGAGACTGGCCAGGCTCATGAACATGTCACAACAGCCGTTATGCCTCGCACAGCATCCTTACAAAATAAAAAGGCACAGCAGAGTTCATCACTGCCAAGAGCTCTAAGCTACAATCACTCCTCAAATGGCTGAAGACAGGGCTTGGTGACTCCACGAGCATCTTACCTCCTGTTGCTCGGGAGATGTGTAAATGCGAACAATGAGTAGTTGACCGCCTGCACTTGAGGTCATGACACCCTCATTGGATGAATATTCCCTTCTACACGATTCTTCTCTGGCTTCATCTTTAGCAGAAGAACAAAGTCTAATGTAGAAATGTCAGGAAGTCACCAAATAACCCCCAGGAATCCTCCCTAGTTACCGATCACTCACAAGGGAAGAGCTAGATTACAATGTCACAAATGCCTACCAATTTCCATTCTGTAGGGAGGGAATCTAGTGCCCCAATGACTGAGCACTCATTGGAAAGAGGGTCCAGGTCTTTTCCATATGGAATGCTGTGAGTCTGACATACATTTTGCACGTACTAAAAATGATTGTTAATGGAAGGAGACATGGGAAGGTTTCAGAATAAATGATCATATACCAACTCTTTATTCATTAAATAAAAGCTGATGTGCCCGAGGTCAGCTCATGAGGACAAAGCAGGTGAGCAGACCTCACCGGTGTATCTGGCAGCCTTACTTACAATTTCTCATCCAAGGGCTGTATTGTTAGTCATCATGTCAATAGTACATTGATGAAGAGGAAAGCTAAATTCATCTTCCTGTCTTTTTTTCTGTTCAGGCTTCAACTCAGTGATTCTCCAATTTCCTAGGCTTGACAACAGGATGCTTTTGACTAGCCTATTTCCTGGACATCAAAGTTCAAAATATGTCAGATGCTTCCAACAATCTGTCTTCTTTGACATTCAGTAGTTCTGAATATTTGTGTATATACTTTGTACATAAGTGCCTTACTCAGCAGAGAGACCTCTTCGAGTCACCAGGAAGAGGTTAAATGCATCCCTGGCTCTGTTTTGACTTTAAGTATAATGGCTCTCAGAGAGGATTACCCAAGAAAGAGGTGCACTTGACAGAGATTTCAAGTTCTACTTACAAATTGCCAAGGCACAAGGACATTCTTTCTCCTGTGGTCCTCATAGAATTCCAGAATCTTTGAAACACAGCCCAATGAAACTTGGTCTCCTGAAATAAGGTGCTGTATCCCCAAAGGGCAGGAGGACAAACTGTGGTAGGGGACAGTGCTTTGTCTTCTGGAGGAACCATACCAAAATCTCTGGAGGAACAATGTTACGATTTCCAACTGCAGACAATTGTAATGCACAACTGTCACTTTCCAGAAAAATAGAACCTGAATGCTGTGTTGTCTGGATCCCTCCTTGCTCTGTGTCCTGTGGCAGTGGAAGTGGCAGCTCCTGCACCTCAGCATTGAGGGATCCTTTATTTTCACTCCAGCCTCTGCCTCCCTGGTTGATGCAATCCGTAGTGATTCTTCAATTCATATCCAAACGAACAGGATGTAAAAATGATTATGAACACTATGACCTCAAGAGATAAAATGACATTACACACTAACAACATGAAAAGCTGTCCATCAAAATAGTTTCTTTCTTCACCATTTTCTCATCGATTTTTGTATGTTTTCATTTAGAAAATTTTCATCTTCACTTCTCTGTATGCTTGTTCTGCTCTTTCCCTTCCAAAGACTTCTTCCCTTCTCTACCATGCCAGACTGTATCATGAACACTAGCTCAAACTTACATTTCTACAACACATTTTTTCAAAGATCTTACTTACTTGTTTTAGAGAGAGTGCACACGTGAGAGGCTGGGGGAACAGAAAGGGGGTAGAGTCCCAGGGAGACTCTGTGCCTAGCACAGAGCCTGATCTGGAGCCCCAACTCATGAGCTTGAGATCATGGCCTGAGCCAAACCAAGAGCCAGACATTCAACCGACTGAGCCCCCCAGACCCTGCCCCGCAATGCTTTTTAAAGAAACAGATGCCCGGTGACTGAGATTTGAAAATGTTACAGGAGCATCTTCCAACCTACCCTTCCCCCCTCTGTTTACCATAGTCCTGAAATTCCACTATGAGATGTTTATTTTGGGGGTGGAATACCATCCTCACCACAAAAGCATTATCTAAAATGTAAAGTACAATCTCTTAGGGGTTGAGGAACACTCCAGATCTGAGGGGGAAAGTATAACAGAGGGGAAGGAGAGTGTTGCTTTTTTTAGGTAATCTTATTCTCTAGATTTGTTTATATCTATTCTTACTTAATGTCTAGAGAAACCATTGTATAGATGAGTAAACGGAGTTTAAAAAATTTAAGTAGCTTGTCCTAAACAATCGTGTCGTGACTTCTACATTCTAAACCTGGCCAGTAAGTATGGGTACTAGGAAAAATCCTGAAAACAGTGTCACTCTCTTCAGACCCAGTGCTCACATCAACATGATTAAATGGTTCCTCCAGTTAAATTAAGATTAAAGGCACAAAAGCAATTTGCATTAAAGGCCAAATGCATTACCAAAATTACTCTGGCTTTTCTCTATTCATACCAGTTGCTTTGGCCTAACCAGGAGAAAATATAATGTGGAGAGAGTGTGTTCCCTGGGGGTCGCATACACTTGAGTTAAATGGCAACATTTTCCCTTTTTGCTGTGTGACTATAGAGAAATGACTAATCTTGCTGATAAATGATTATGGTTCTCAGAGCAAAATGATTTGAGAGTGAAGAATAAAATGAGAATAGGGGCACCTGGGTGGCTCAGTGGTTGAGCATCTGCCTTTGTTTGATTTGCAAAACAGAAAACAGAAATCCTCAGAATAACATGAAGACATGAAGACGTTTATTTTCAAGATCTTTTTCAGCTTTGTTTATGTTCCGTGCTTTTACGAAGACCTTTTGCATGATGAAGTCTGAATGGACTTCAAACCTCATCTAGGATTTGTTTTGGAAAAGATTTACACCTCAGCCATCCTAGTAGAACAGCTGTAGGTCTGTTGTGTCCAGCTGGGTCCCACCTGCTGCTTTGGACAACCAGCAGCCGAATACAAGTCGCAGAAAGAAATGTAGCCCTGCCAGTTGGTGCCACCACTCATCGACATAAGACAGCATTTGGGCCTTGCACCTTCTCTTATAATTGGGAACATTCCAGGTCAGGTTTTGAACCATAAAATCTTTGGTTTCCCATGAGGGAGTTCTTTACCAGAGAGCTAATGGCTACAATCCAGTTACAGCAAATAGGATGGAGGGTGGGGCATGTCAGTGTAATGGAAGCTGGTTCCAGAAGCTGGGAAAGGACAGAACTGTATATAGTGTGAGAGAAACTGTTGGTGGCCAAGCACACACTCTGCACTCTTCGGGTCCCTACAGCTATTGTACAGGAGAGAAAAGATCTTGAGACCGGGGAGTGTGCTTGAAATACTTGAAAGCAGAGGAAGGAATGATTCTCTTGGCAAAATGATAATGCAGGCAAGTTTGCATCCTGGTTTGCTCCCCAGCCATCTGAGATCATCGCCGGAGCCCTGAAACCCCACATTCCCACATCTTGCCTCCCCCAAGCCGTCTTGTCCAGCTACCTACCACATTAAGTCTCTGCCCTCCCACAGACCCTTCACATGTCCACCAGCTCTGTCCTAAAACATACCTATGATTTTCTCCCTTCTACTTCATGGAAAAAATGGTCCCTGTTTTCCTACAAGGTTGAATTTCGCTCCTTCTGTGACTTGTGAAGACCTCCACAGTCTAAAAGCCACTTCACTTGCTAGCTTTGCCATCGCCCTTCCCTCTGGCCAGGTGCATATGGATGTGTGCGCCACTGCTGGGACTCACGGTTCTGTGGCCTGACATTCTCTCATATGGATGGGCAGTCAGGCCAATCTTGTCAAATAAGCCACCCTTGTGCCACTGAACTAAGATGCCATTTCTGTCTGATATTTTATCTCATGTATAGTGGGTGGAATTCCTGGATTTTATATGGCCAAAATTATATGGTTTGCTATTTGGTTAAACTAATCTATTTATCTATCCCTATGCCAACACCATATTGAGTTGATTCGACTGTCTTTGTAGTATCTACTGACATCTGACAAATAGGCTTTTAAAAGATTCTACTGTCTTTGTGGTATTTACTGACGTCTGACAAATAGGCTTTTAAAAAAGTTTTCTTGGCTATTCTCAAACATTTGCATTTTCATATGAATTTTCAGATCATGTCATCCAATTTCAAATTGGATGAAGTCTTGTAACTTTAATTGCATATTTAATTAAATTTACATATTGATATTGACAATTGACTTTGTGGTATAAGTTATGTTCTTTATTATGACTCGCTTTTTGAAAATGTCAGATACCTTTTAATTTCTTTATAAAGGGCTTTATTAATGATTTTACAAAAAAAGGACATGACAAATCAAAGTAACAGCTTTGGGCATCCCAAAGGTATTTTGTTTTTTTACAGCATTCTTGAAAGCAAGCAAGGAATGATAAATGTTAAAAGGAAATATTGGTGGGGAACTTTTCGTAACATAGGTAATAACAGTCACTTACACCTGAATCACTTTGTATATCCTCCAAAACTCTATACATCACCACAGAAAACAAATAGACCCCCAAAATATTAAGCGCTTAGCAAAATTATGTAATGGAAAACACATTTTTGTTCAACAAAAATAACAGGAAAGAACTGAGACCAATCATCCCGGTCCCATCCATAGCAAGAGATTTCTACATGCCACACACTAGAGATACACTCAGAGCAGTGATTCAGCAGGGGAGACACAAGAGTGTTGGAATGTCGATCCTGATAGAGACAAAGTAGAATTTGAATCAAAAACCTTCCATGAAACCAATTCAATACCATCTCATCATTTTAAATATTTTATGTTAAGATATAGAAAGTATGAATACTTATGCACCAAATAACACATCTACTCCTCCATAAGGCAAAAACTATGGGAGGTGAGGGAGAACCAGAAACACATTCTTGGTGCAGGAGATATCCAGTGGACAAAAAACAAAAAAGAATATGAAAGACCCAAAGTGCAATTTAGAGAAGTATTTCTATAACTAGATGCATTTTCCACCTATTAAAAAACAAACACCCACAATGAGCAGGAGGTAAGGAAATCCCACAGTGATGGGAGGATTTCAAAGGAATACAGGAACCAACTGAAAGAGTCCCCAATTGCCAAAGCTGGAATAGTTGAAGCAACAACAACAAAAAAGTAGTCTTGGATTATAACCCAAAGCATCAAAGAAACACCCATAAATCCATATGATATAAGTAAATGATTGAATAAATTAATAGATATGGGAGAAGACACAGATTTGCCATGCAGAAGAATTTCAAATAATTTAACTAGTCTACCCTCAAACGAAGGCAAATTCTCCTTTAGGTGTGGGCTGAATATGATTTCCTTCCAAAGTATACAGTGGAGAAATCTGACACACTACCTTGGAAGGGCGCTCAAGGCCAGCATCAAGTCATAAATCATGTTGATAACATGTACACTCAATAGTGAGGCACCTGAGGGCTGAGTAGATTGAGTGTCTGCCTTTGGCTAAGGTCATGGTCTCAGGGTCCTGGGATTGAGCTGTGTCAGGCTCCCTGCTCAGCAGGGGATCTGCTTCTCCCTTTCCCTTTGCCCCTCCCACTGCTCTCTCACTTTATCTCTCTCAAATAAATAAATAAAATCTTAAAAAACAAACATGTACACTCAACAAGACAGGACAGCAGTGGCACCTTATGTCTGTGATCTTCCTTCCAAGAATCCATAACCCCAGTCTCATCATGAAAAAAACATTAGGAAAATCCTAATAGAAAAGCAGTGGCCGAGGATCACTCCCCAGGACTATTAGAGTCCTCCTCTACAAGGGAAATGTGCAAAGTGGTCACTGACAAGAGAAGCCAAAGGAGACCCGGCAGCTGGATGTGATCTGCTACCCTGGGTGGGACCATCAGGTAAGAAACAGGAAATGGTCATCAGGTAAAAACTAAGAAAGTAGAAACAAATTGTGGAACATAGTCATTAATCCTGTATCAGTAATGGTTCATTAACTGTGACACATGGTACAGAATATGTGAGAACTCTGTACTAACTTTTCATTTTTTTCTATAAATCTAGAACTATTCTCAAAAAGTCTACCAGAAAGAAAAAAAAAAAAAAAGTTTACCAGAAAGAAAAAAAAAATGCAGTAAATTTGAACTACTAAAGAGTTAGATTTAGAGTCCCATGTAGTGTTTCCCTGTCTCCAAGGATGTATTTTTTTTTTTTTTTTCAGGATTTGCTGCTAGCAATGAATGTTCAGGTGTTTTGTGTTTCCAGGGTGGGGGGCATTCTTTTGGTCTATGGCAGATGAGGGAGGAGGCATATTTTGAAACAGGTCCCCCAGAGCACAGTATGTAAGTATGTGCTTTCTTTGAAAAGGCTGGCCTCATGTGAGGGCATGTCTTAAATAAATGTTTTGTTATTGGTGAGTACAGAATATATGATTATTGGCCACCAGGGAGGACTTCAGTGACTTGAAAAATAACAGAATTGAAGGCCATTTTTATTGGCCTCTCATACTTATTCACATAATCAAAGGCTTATTTTATAGCAAAACATTAAAATGAAGTGCCATCTATCTGACCGAATATAAAGGACGCTTCAATTGACCAAATGAAGAGACACGTTTTCAGGCTGCTTCTCCTATCTCTTTCCTTCCTTTCACAGACAAGCCTATTGAATGAAATGAAATGCACTCTATGTCCCCACATCCTTATCTATATAAATTTCTCTATCCCCTGATGCTCTTGCAGGATTAAAACTGCTCTCACCAAGGGCAGCAGAGATCTCCTTAGGAGATGCGTTGGAAATGTTTGGTCTTATCTTGGCCCATCTTGTTGTGAGGCCTCCACAAGACTAGCTGGGGCTCAGGGCAGGATGGATGCTGAACACCCCCCTCCCCAACCAGTGAGTAAGCCATGAAACCATAGAAACAGGATCAAGGCTTCATGGGGGACACAGGGTCCTCTCACCCCACAGGACTCTTCAAAACTTGTGGGACTTCGTGGTCAGTGCAGACCATGCAGGCCATGGAGGCCCAGAACTACAGACTCACCCTTTTCCCACTAGAGACTGGGGATGCCGCCAAGACTATACCAAGGATCTTCTCCCTGTGTGGGTCACACGCCTTCCCTGGTTATTTCTTTCTGAGCCAGGAGGCTGCAGGGCCATCATCAGGATGGCTCTACCTCCCAAGTATCCCCACTGCCCACCTGCTCCATCATGTCCTCTGCGTGACTGCCAGGGTGCAGACCCTCTTCACTGATTTTCTTGTTTCCTTTCTCACTGTGACAAATCACTACTGCAGAGCTGCCAACATCATCTTACAAATGATAATGTCACTTGTAAGTACCCAACATGAGTGTTACATTCTTTAACACATCCTCTGAAGACCTACTCTCTAACAGTGTCCTCGCTCTTACTGGGCAGAGTCAAGCACTCCTATTACGTGATACTTCCCCTCCACTCCAATACTTATGCCCTTTGAGAGGTCCCACCACTTTGTACTGTCAATCTCTTTGCCTATAGGACTATAAAAATACCAGAATTTAGGTGTTCCAATGAATGTTAGAAGATCTACAGGCTTAACCTCAAAATTATCCATGAAATGTTGATTGAATTAATTCAAGACCTCTCGAAAACCTTTAGAATTGGAGCTGTCGTTTGAGAAGAATGATGACAATATTTAACAAGCCCTAAATGTTAGATTCTATGCTGCTCGTTGGTACAAGACAGAAAACATAAGACCCTTGACCATTAGGTCTCAACAGTCCTGCTTGCATGTGAGTAACTAATTTCCAATGGAAATATGTAAGCACAATAAAAAAAAAATATATATATATATATATCTAACATTTACTGAACACTTTAGTGGGTCAGGCAGAAGGGCATTTTCACATATTTTATTTCAGTGAATTTTCAAGATGGTTGAAGGTGCAGGATGTGATTGGCCCCATTAGGAAGCCCAGGTGGCGATCCCATGTCGTGCAGCTGGGAAATGGAGCACCTAGGAGGCATTCTCAAATGTGCTTGCTTCCAAAGCCTGGCCTCCAAGGAGGAAAATATACAGCATACTTTTGTTATTATTATTATTTTATTTATGATAGTCACAGAGAGAGAGAGAGAGAGAGAGAGAGAGGCAGAGACACAGGCAGAGGGAGAAGCAGGCTCCATGCACCGGGAGCCCGATGTGGGATTCGATCCCGGGTCTCCAGGATCGCGCCCTGGGCCAAAGGCAGGCGCCAAACCGCTGCACCACCCAGGGATCCCTACAGCATACTTTTGAAATGGACTCTATAGCTGCACTTCACAAATAATGTTCGAGGGACTCATGGTGAGGACAGATCACCCAACGTTGAGTGGGTGTAGTATGTGGACTGAGTTTGGGTATCCTCGTAATACAGGCTGTGCTGGAGATTCTGTGTCCATCACAAGAATATTGCTGCCCACATCCATATGGCCCCTCGTCCTACAGGGGCTGGAAGTCTGACAGCTACCTTCCCAGGCTTACCTGAAGGATTGTAATTTAGATGCTACCGCTGAGAGGTGTTCCCGGAGGACTAGAGGCAGGAGCTCAGCAGGAGCATTTAGGGCTCTGCCAGTAGCAGAGCTTCAGCAGCTGAGGGTAGCTCCAGCCTCTGAGGATGTCCTGGCACATCACCCAGGCCCTGCCAGTAGCCGAGGTCACCACACGTGACCTGTTGGGGATGAAAGCCACCATCCTTCAGACTCACTTTCTCAGGCATAGAAGTTTAGATCTTTGTAAGATGGCCATGGTTTCATCATTTTGGGGACTGGAACTCCTCAGGATGGATGACCTGTTACTTTCTGTTTTTCCCAAGGTGCATAGTTTTGTTTGGGTTTGGTTGGTCTGACAGTGTGGCACTGGGTGTTCTTACACGTGACAGCCAAGTGTCTACTTCTCGCTTCCACAATGGCAGCCAACGATGTAAGCTCCTTTATGTGCTGGCATTTCCAACAGCAAAGACAAGACATCACAGTGGATCATTGCTTTAAAGATTTAAGGTTCAGTTCTTCCTTCTTGGGCCTTTAGGGAAAATATTAGGATATTATTATTACACGTCCTCCTGGTCCTGATTCCCTAAATTGCCAATACGCACAAGTCACTGCTGCTCTGTCCCCATGGGTTCCCTCAGTGCTGAGGGCATTTCCCGCCGTTCCTGGGAAGGAGCTGGAAGGCATGGCTCCAGCAAGGAGCGAGAAAGGCAGGCACAGAGCAAAGACGTAGCTAGAAACACAGAACTGGTAAGGCACCAGGTCGGCCCAACAGCAATTAAGGGATCGAGTCCTCATTTTAAAAATACAATTCATAAATTAGAGGGATGTTTGAGTTTACAATTTTTGCAGCTCCCAAGAAGGAAAGCATTCTGGGATGAGGCACTGAAGAACTGTCATCGCGCCCCATCTAGTGGCCGCCACCAGACACGGAAGCGGCCTTTTGTCCTCCCAGGTGGGGACCAGGCTAGGACGAAGCCAAAGGGCTCCCTTTTACAAATTTTTTTTTTTAAGATCTTATTTATTTATTCATGAGAGACAGAGAGAGAGAGAGGGAGAGAGAGAGGCAGAGACACAGGCAGAGGGAGAAGCAGGCTCCATGCAGGGAGCCTGACGCGGGACTCGATCCTGGGACTCCAGGATCATGCTGGGCTGAAGGTAGGCGCTAAACTGCTGAGCCACCCAGGCTGCCCTCCCTGTTACAAATTAAACCACCTGGAAAAGTAGACTCGTTTTTTATTTTTTTAAAGATTTTATTTATTTATTCGTGAGAGACACACACAGAGATAGAGAGAGGCAGAGACACAGGCAGAGGGAGACGCAGGCTCCATGCAGGGAGCCTGATGTGGGACTCGATCCTGGGACTCCAGGATCACGCCCTGAGCAGAAGGCAGACTCTCAACCACTGAGCCACTCAGGTGTCCCAGATTCATTTTTTAAAGCCATGACAGTATTGGCCAGCGAACTCGAGACCGGTGCTTAATGAAAAAAAGTATTCTTCACATTCTTGGATTAAATGAGATAACTTTCAAAGGTCGCGATACCCCCACGATGAACTTCAAGAAATCACCATGACTTTTGTTGTGCCTCTTCTCTCTTCTCAGAAGAAGGCATATTGGATGCAATTTTCGATACACATACAGGAAGTTAGATTTCTGAGCAACCTTGCACTGTTAGTGTCCCTACAGAGCGGCCCACGTTTGCGTGGGTGCTGTCCAAGGTTTACACTTTATTAAACAAGCAACAGATAACGGGAGTTACTTGCAATTTGGAAACTGCTTTTCAATCCTGAAATTTTTTCCCTACAAACTCCAAGCCAGTGATCGATTTATCCCTAAAGACAATCACTCTAATGAAAAAGAATCCTGTAAGATCACTTCGATTAATTGGTAGCAGCCACACACTGTACTGCATTGAGAAATGGCATGTGATGAGGCTGAGAGCAATTTAGCCAAAGCAATTTGGGTTACCGTGATAGAACGGAAAGTATGATGTTCAACATAAAAGCCTAATTGAAAAGGAATATTCTTCTGGTGATGTGTTTGTCTTTTAAGTATGGTGCTTCTCAAAATATCTAGGTGCCATGACGAATTTGGGGGGAAGGGATTTCTACTTTATTATTTCCTAACTTACTTTTTAAAAACCTATATTCTTTCCTTTGCTCCCTTTGCAATAGCAGAAGTGTGGAGAACCCCAGATACCCATTCGCTGAGAACTGTGACGTCTTTATACTGATTATCTCTGGATCATTAATGTTGGGATGTGTTCTCTGGGGGGGGGGGGGAATGATTTTATTTTTTCCTCACATACTATGAAAAAACTGAGTGAAATCATTTGGAAAATTATGAAAAAAGAAAGTGAAGATACTGATAAAGATCTGAGAATTTGATGAAAATATCCAAAGACAGGAAGAGTGGCAAAACTCTGGCAATTGTACTAGAGATACCGGTTTTCAAAGAATTTGTGTGTTCGTTATTATGCCTAATATTATTATTCTGACTAGATTATCCCGGGGGCGGGTTTACACTTGGCTAAACAATATTGATCACATCAGTAATGG
Organism: Canis aureus; assembly: GCF_053574225.1. Taxonomy (NCBI): domain Eukaryota; kingdom Metazoa; phylum Chordata; class Mammalia; order Carnivora; family Canidae; genus Canis; species Canis aureus. Next base: position 4,361,468 of record NC_135627.1, read on the forward strand.
ATACATAGGAACGGATGGAAAGCCTCAGGGCTCAGCCAGGGAGAAGAGTTAGATTGATCAGAGGTGTCAGCAGTTACTTCAAGGGCAACGAAGTCACAGTGGTTGGTGAGAGCCTCACCTCCTGGAACAGAAGCCATATTTCTATAAACAAAGAGAAAATGTTTGAAAGGCATGACTTGTCACCATCCTGCTGCAGTAAAAACAAAGAAATCAAAGACTCTAATTGCCCTATGCTTTAGCCTTTAGGGGGGAATATAACTTAAAATCTGCCAACTCAGAAATCTCCTCCATGAAGTCAGTACAGAAAGAAAACAGTTTTGTCACTGAATACGTGTTAAATCCAAATGTGGTTCACATAATGGGTAATCTGCTAAGAGATTGCAAAGAGAGAACGAAATGTCACCCTTGTGCGGCTGAGCTGGTGTACCCCCATGTCCGTGTTCTCAGGATGCACAGTAACTAGTCCTCAAGGGACAAGGCTTGACAGCACCACTTGTCTCACATGGTCCATCCTACACCCACTTGGTAACTGGAGTGACCATCTGTGTTAGTTAAATGGCTTTATACAAAGTCAAGACTTTGGGTGCACCAGGACTTGGGGTGGCTCTCTTCCATGATGCTTCATCTCATAGGAAGCCTCCCTAGTCCTCAAGAAGGATTTACTAGAGTTGGAAGACTGCCAAGATCAGCTTTTAAAAGATTGACATACATTCAAAGGGACAGAGAAAGAACCTACGAGTTTTTGAAGGAAAAAGAGGGGAGATGTCTCTTTCCTTAGCTTTAACGGGCACAATGACACTCTTGGTATACTTTTTGTTTATTCTACACAGTCCACTCCCACTCATTTTCACGGCGGCACCACTACCTCTGCTGTCCCCCATCTGCCTTGCCAGCTGGTCAGCTCTGGGCCACCACCTTCGCCCCCAGGAAGCTGCTTTCCAATGTCACCCCTCCTTCTGTGGTTCCTGCAGCCATCTCACTGCCTCTACCTCAGCTGCTCTGGGACCGAGCTTCCTGCACTCTACAACATTTTTAAGTGCTTTAAAATAGCTGTTGTCACATCATTTCACGTGATAATGCTGCTATGTGATCTGTAGTTTCCTTTATAGACTTCAGCATAGACGTGTGATGGGTCTGTGTGGCAAGGTGCCTCTAATTCATGCTGGAGGGATGAGAGGCAACAATGGATGAAGCATGAAACAAAACCTAGGGTGGGAGCTGAAGACCCTCATCGGGATTCCAGACGCCAGAGGCTAGAATGTCCAGCTCTACGAGTAATACCACCTGCACTGGAGGATTATTCATTAGTGTAATAGTCCATTGGAGAAATATGTGATGGTCACACTGTATGTTTACTGACAGTAGTTTAGGCATCTCAGCCCTTACGAGATCATGTATAAAAACCTGGTGAGTGAATAGCTTAACCTTCCAGATGGTGCCAAAGGTCTAAACCTCTGGTGGATCCTGTGACAGGCAGCTTCAAAACTTCGGTGTATCTACCTTCAGAACATGGTTGATTACGCAACTGAGTAAAACTTTCATGCAAACAACTTACTGAAGTATCTGATAGGACACAGAACTAGTTGTCTGACTGCACAGCCAAATTCAATACTCTCTTTCCCTCTACAGCATACTTCCTCATGGACAGTTAGTTGGAGGGTGTGAGGGTGTGGTGGGGGGATATCTCCAATTGTTAGAAACTACTAATGCCTGCCAAAAAAGATATGGAGATTACGACCACCAAAGAGATTTGTGTGAGATTTTAGCAGATGGATATCTGTCTCAGGAAAAGCTTGACTCATGAAGCAATGAGAGAAGTGACTGGATGTGCCAATACAAGACCCTGCAATGAAACCCAAATCTAAGAGAACAAGTAAAGTTTAAGTGTTTTCCGGCAAACAAAAACAAAAAGAAAACCATGCTAGTAATAAATAAATGAGGGGTGCCTAGGTGGCTCCATCGGTTAATTGACTCTTGATTTTGGCTAAGGTCATGATGTCAGGGTTGTGGGATGAAAGCACACGTGGGGTTCTGGGTTCTGTACTAGGTGTGGAGTCTGCTTAAGATTCTCTCCTCTTCCCCTCTCTCTCTCCTTTCTCTCTCTCTCTCTAAAAAAATAAATAAATAAATAAATGAAAAAATAATTATGTAAAGGGAATAAGAGTGATTCTACAAATTTCGAATCCACCAACAACCTATAATGAAAATCTTAAAAGAAAATTTGGTAGGGCACTTTTCTTTTGAAACAGCTTATTAAAAAAAAAAAATCAAGCTAGTTGAATGAAAATAGATAAGCCAGAAAAGAGACAAAAGTCTCAGTTATTGTCAAATCAGGCTTCTCTGATTTTCATTTACTCCCACGTTTCTTTTGTATCAGAAAATACTCGCATGCAACAGCATTCAAAGTTTTAGGTACATGGGTTGGTGAATTTCGGGAATTGCACAAAATGATGTTTGCTGAGTTGGAACCGCAAACTATGTCCTGGACAGAGGTCTGGTCTCAGTTCAGATATTTTCCTTTTAGCTCTGTGCTTTCAGTCTGTCCTTTGCACTCGTGTGTCAGGGGTCAGACAGAGACATGGGGAGGTCGGCTTTGGTCTGCCATTCTCAGACCATTTCCTTTCAACATCCCCGGCTCTCCCAAACAGGTATGTCCTCCCAGCTCTTTTCTGACTTCCCTTAGAGAACAAGCCTGGCTCTTTCCACGTGTCCCACACCACCCAGAGAAAGTTCCCGATAGAGTTCCACCTCCCCCTCTCCAAGGAAATGAGCACCCCCTGTGGGGGTCTGTCTGCTTCTCCTCACCTGTCACAGCATCAGGTCACTGCTTCATGCACATCCAGGTTCCATAGTTGTTTTTTCTGGGGCTTTGTCTAGTGGAGATTTAGTCTTTATTATTTTATTTTTTATTTTTTAAGACTTTATTCATTTATTCACGAGAGACACAGAGAGAGAGGAGAGACATAGGCAAAGGGAGAAGCAGGCTCCCTGTGGAGAGTCTGATGTGGGACTCGATCCTAGGATCCCAGGATCACAACCTGAGCCAAAGGCAGATGCTCAACCGTTGAGCCACCCAGGTGCCCGGAGATTTAGTCTTTAATGGAGACATTAGAGAGATCCTGTAGCAGAAGGCCCTCTGACTACAACTACTGACTTCATTTCCATCCTTACCAGAAACCACAGAAGGACAGGGTATACAGAGTAAAGAGAGGAAAGCCAAGTGTTTAAACCCTAAGCTTCCTAATTCAACCAGGTATAGAGTTAAAAGTACTTTACTAGTTAGCCTTTTCTAGGACATGTAAGTCCAAGAATAGAGAGATCAGGGAAATAATTGTCACAATCTCTCATAAAGCTTATCCATCAGGAACAAAAACAGGATCATTCAATCTTTCTTATCTGAGTGGTGACTCGTCTGGAGTCATTTTTATTAGCAGCTTCTTGCCAAGTGCTGTTGAACCACTGTGTTGACCCCAGGAGATGTGTGGACACAGGAGACAACCATGCACTTAGCACACATTCTCTGTGGGCGTCTCAATTCCCTCTATATTTTTTAAGATTGTATTTATTCATTCATGAGAGACACAGAGGCAGAGATATAGGTGGAGGGAGAAGCAGGGAGCCCAGGATCACGACGTGAGCCAAAGGCAGACGCTCAACCACTCAGCCACCAAGGCACCCCTTAATTCTATTAACTTGAAATGTAAACAATGTTGTATTCGTCCCAATAAGACCTTAGGTGATGCACAACGAAAGTGCCAGATGTCTTTACAAACTGACATAACATACAGAAACTGACACAGGGCAAGAAAGTGGCTTTCTGGGTTTTCCTACGTTAGAGTTTCTAAGACACTTCATTCTTTTAACACCGAATTTCCTCAATCGAGAAACATAAACTGGCAGCTTTTAGAAGCAAAATGCTGAGCTAAGTGATGGTGGTAGAAGGTAAGATAGCTATTCCCCTGCCCTCCCTGGATGACATCAGATGCCTGGTGACCGAGGACACATGGGCGTGGGTGATGCCACGGCCACCCGGGCAGGATGGCGCTGCGGGGCCTGTAAAGGCCTGTCTGATTCCCACACGGGCTCCGCACAGATCGCTCTCCCTGTTCCACGGATCAAGAAACCGAGGCTCACAGAACTTCGGCACGTCCTTAGGGCTGCCCTCTGGGGTTGGAAATCAGACCGGTTCCTCAGGGCTGGAGGTCCCAGGTTCCTGTCGCGGTTCCACGTCGCTTTTTGAGTTCATGTAATGAGATCCATGAAAAATGCAGAAATGAAGTTCTGTGTGATTTCAGAGGAAGGCCTAAGCAATCCGAAATCCGAAACAGACTCGGCATCTTTGTGGCAAAGAAAGTGAATTCCTAGTCGAATGGACACACTGGTTCTCCACTGTGAACGGAATGCCGCCGAATAGAAGCGTTCCGCCCCAACGCCATTTCCGATACGTACACAGGCCATTCCATGATTATCGATTCGTAGCTGGTAAGTTCCAAGAAAAGCATGTGGGTGAAGACTCATGGAAGGGCTTCCTGTAGTTAAAGAGTAAAATAGGGAGGGCCCTTGAAATATCAGCTACGCCCTGCATTGTCTCATTGCTTGGGTCTGGTGCATTCGTTTAAAAGAAAACCGATGATCCGGGACTCCGAGATCAATATGAATAACACAATCACGAAAATCACAATATTTCAAGATGTGAATAACACGACCGTGGAGATTCTCTTATTGGATGGTGCGTTGTTCGTCTAGTTCACAATAGGGCTCGATCCATTCGGGCCCAGTGATGCATGGCCAGTCCAGGTCAAACGCAAGCGAGCGAAGCGCATTGAGGCTGCGTCCAGGCCCAGAGTTCATTATTAAACTGAAAAGCTAATTAGAAGTGACGGGGGTGGGCGCGTAGGTGCACCGTCTTCCAGGAGCAGGAGCAGGAGCAGGAGCAGGAGTGGAGCGGGGTGGCGGGGTCAGGAGGCCAGGTGGCCTGGGCATCCCAGGGGCTGCTTGGCGGCTGCAGGCAGGGGGTGTCGGCGGGGCCAGGGCCGGGGACCCCCCAGTTCCTACAGCTCGAGGTGGACAGTTCGGGTCGATGTGATGGACAGGGAAGGCAAAGGAATCCAGACCCTCCGGGCTGTGCCGCTGGGTGAGGCGGGGGTGGCGGGGAGAGCCCTCCACTCCCCCCCCACCCCCACAGGTGGCCACCTGTAGGTGGGCGGCCGCTGGTCCCCGAGGGACCCCGAGCTCTCCCTGCTGGGACGCCAGGAGAGGCCGCGCTGTGTGCAGCCAGCACTGCCGCCCCTTACCTGCCAGCGGGCGAGCTCTCTAGGTGTACCTACCACCTGCCCTGTCCTTAGGCTACTCTCGGCTGCCTCAGGTGAAGGGACACGAAGCTTTCTCCTTGCTATGACGCTGGATCCCGCCCTCTGGCCTGCAGCCTGCTGCCCTCTGGACCCCGGATCCAGGACTGGGGCCTGGCGCTTGCAGGATGCTCCCTCCCTGTTCCCTCTCAGCAGCGGATCACTGGGAGAACATTCTCTTTCGCCATCGGGACTGCTTGCAGTGATATGCCTCCCCTCTGTCCTCCCCGACTCCCACCCACGACTCTGTTGGCTGCCTGGTGACTTGGGACTGGGCACTCACAGATGCCGGCCCTCTCGCAGGCACTAGCTCCTCCTGTGGGCACCCGGGGGCAGCCCGGCCTCCCCCCATCCCGGGCCTCTCCCCTCTGCTCCTGGCCCAGCCCTGAGGCCCACAGATTAGATGGTTAGTGCTGCTCCACAGGGAGTGTCATCGAGCCACATTCTGACCGTAAGGTAGCCGATGCCACGCACGGGCAGCCGGATTTCCAGAAAACAAAATGTCCTTGTGTTGAAAGAAAAAATTGGCTCATGTTGAGTCTAGTTGTGCTCTTCCGAGTTATGTGGGACAGAGGAACTAATGCTGCTTCCTCAAGAAAGCATTTCAAATATTTGAGAGTGGCACCATCCCCCTCCACCCCCACCTCACTTTCCAGGTCCTCTGCTCTCTCTCTCTCTCTCTCTCTCTTTGTTTTGTTTTTAGGAAAATTGGTAGAGTTGATAATGCATTCACAGTACTGCTCGTCCACATTTTCTTCTGTGTTTGATTAAGTGAATTTCATAGCTCTCTCCCTGGAAATTTCCAGGCCAGGGTGATTTGAAATAAGGCCAGTTAACCCCCTGCCTCCACTCCTTGCAGATCCACTTTCATTTCCTCTAAGAAAACCACTAAACTCCCCTTGTTTAAGTTTCAGTGGAATTTTATGTGATCTTTCCAGAAACCATTCTATTCTCTGACATTGAAAAATCCCCACTGTTGGTCTGAATGCAACTCTTTGGAGGCTGGATATGATTTTACAGTATTTAAAAGTCTCTTTTAAAGCACCTATTATTGCTAACTCACTGCGTTTCTATTTTTTTTAAAGATTTATTTATTTATTCATGATAGACATATATATAGACATATGTGTCTATATATATATACATATATATATATATATGTATATATATATATATATATAGAGAGAGAGAGAGAGAGGCAGAGACACAGGCAGAGGGAGAAGCAGGCTCCATGCAGGGAGCCCGACGTGGGACTCGATCCCGGGTCTCCAGGATCACGCCCTGGGCTGAAGGCGGCGCTAAACCGCTGAGCCACCGGGGCTGCCCACTCACTGCATTTCTAAATAAGCATTAGTATCTGGTGAAATGTGAATGGCAAACGGACAAGTATCAGGGTCTCAACATCATAACCGACCTCAGTCAAGTACCGATGGCCTGTGTGCAAAGCTAATGGGCACTGAATATGGGGTGAAGATGCGGTCAGCTCAGCAGACTCTGCTCCATCTGGGTTCACGTTCCAGATCCACTGTACTTTAGCATTTGTGAGCTTGGATGGGATACATAACTTCCCCAGGACCTGATTTCCTCAGGTAATTACCATACCTGGCATCACAGAGTTGATGATTTTTGCAACCTAGGAGAAAATCTTAGCAAAACACACATCTGATAAAGGACTTGTATCTGAAATATACACAGAGATTTTAGAACTCAACTATAAGAAAAGGAACTTACCAGTTGGATGGTGGGCAAAAGATCTCAACAGGCACCTCACCAAAGAAGATACCCAGATGGCAAATAACCATAGGATAGATGCTCCACATCCTGCGTCATGAGGGAACTGCAAATTGAGTATAAATGAGATAACTCTACTCACCCATTAAATGGTGAAAACCTGACAGCAAATCCTGGTGAGGTTGTGGAGCAACACAACCGCTCATTCATGGCTGTTGGGAATGCAAGATGGTGCCACCACTTTGGAAGACAGTTTGGCAATTATTTACAAAGCTAGACACACCTTACCCATATGTTCCAGCAGCACTCCTTGATTCCACTCAGGGGATATTATTCAGCAGTAAAAAGAAATAAGTCATCAAACACCAAGAAGGCCAGGGGAACCTTAAATGCATATTGCTAAGTGAAAGAGGCTGGTCTCAAGAGGCTGCACATGATATGGTCCAAACTCTATGGAATTCTGGAAAAAGCAAAACTAGGCAGACAATACAAGGATGAGTGGTTTGCCGGTGGCTTGGGGTGTGAAGGGGTGAATAGGTGGAGCACAGAGCACTTACAAGGCAGGGAAAGATTCCCTACGAAACTGCAGTGGTGGCTACATGACATCATGCACTTGTGGAAACCCGTGGATTGTACAACACCAAGAAAGAACCCTAATGGAAACTGTGCACTTTAATAATCCTGTATCGGTGTCTGCTCATTAATCATAGCAAGTTCATCACACTGATACAATCAATTAATCACAGGGGAAATTAGGGTGGTGGTGATTGGGTGTACGGGAACTCTGTGCTTTATGTGGAATTTTCTGAAAACCTAAAGCTGCTCTAAAAGTAGTATATTGATTTTTTAATTAAAATTAGATAAGGGATCCCTGGGTGGCGCAGCGGTTTGGCGCCTGCCTTTGGCCCAGGGCGCGATCCTGGAGACTCGGGATCGAATCCCACGTCGGGCTCCCTGCATGGAGCCTGCTTCTCCCTCTGCCTGTGTCTCTGCCTCTCTCTCTCTCTCTCTCTGTGACTATCATGAATAAATAAATAAAATCTTAAAAAATAATTAGATAATGTGGGGCACCTGGATGGCTTAGTTGGTTAAGTGTCTGCCTTCAGCTGAGGTCGAGCCCCAGGTCTGTCCATCTGGCTCCCTGCTCAGCAGGGAGTCTGCCCCTCATCCAGCTCATGCTCTCTCTCTCTCTCTTACTTGCTCTCCGATTAATAAATAAAATCCTCAAAAAAAATTAGATAATGTGTGCAGATTGGTCTAGTGCAGTGAATATATAAGTAGTTTAAAAATTTAACGGAAGTAGTCTGCTATGTGTAAGCATCAGAATATATCACTAACCATCTCCCAGTAAGGGGTCAGAGATGGGAAGAGATTTCTACAAAGCCTGAGCCTACTTAGCCAAGAGAGCCTGTCCCTCAGCCTCCATCCCCTGTCTCTCCCTGCCCTTATTCTTTCCCCCTGCTCTGACTTTCCAGGATTGTATCTTTTCCAGGATTGTATCACAGCTTTCTGTGGACGAGCAGAAACCTATTTCCCAGGTTTGCCAACCATTTCATACAGTTGGACAGGAATCAATGTCCATCACGCAGGAACGGAGTAGAAATAGTGATACCGCAACTTTTCATTAAAAGTTGCATGTGATTTGAGGAAACAGGGTCTGGTTTGTCTGTGAACCATCTTCCAGTCCCGGTTCTATCAATCCTAGGATTTCTTTAATGCCCTGGAGTAGAGCACAGGTGGTTTCGGTTCCTTGTTCTCGTGCTTCCCTCTAGTGGTGACACTTGGGCATAACATCTCAGCCAGGCAAAGGCAGGACTGCCCCAAAACAGCATTTTGCGGGCTTCCAAATAACTGTAGCATCTATAGTTGACAGTTTCATGACTAGAGAAATTGTGAATTTAAAACTTGTCCTTTGGGAACCTGGAAAACACTACCTGGCCAGGTGATCGTGGATCTCTGATTTGATAGGGTGGATGTGAAGGGTTCTCCAACTCTATGGTGTTCTTCCCTCAAAAGGCACATCAACTCCGTTCCAACCGTGAGAGTATCAGGCAAACCCAGACTGAGCGACATCCTGCAGAACAGCTGCCCAATACTCCTCAAAACTGCAGAGGCCACGAAACCAAGGAAAGTCAGAAGCTCAGAGCAGGGGAGGTAAAGGGGCTGGACATGCCCTGGATAGGATTCAAGGAAGAAAAAAGATAGCGGTGGGAATGCCAGTGAGATTCTGGTCAAGCATGGAGTTCAGCTAATCATAATGTACGGGTGTCCTTTCCCAGGTGTGATGATGTGAGAAACGTAGACGATGTAAGAAACACAAGAAACATGTAGGGGAGCCTGGGTGAGGCATTTGTAGCCTTTTGTAAATCTAAATCTACTTTAAAATTTTAAAAACGTGCTTCGCATATTTTCCTTAAAAGGTGGTAATGGTGGTTGTTGCTGGGAGACCCTTCTTTTCCTTCCTGGCAATATAATCTCGAGTTCCTATTATTTTTGTTTTTGTTTTTTAAAAGATTCTATTTATTCATGAGACACACAGAGAGAGGCAAAGACACAGGAAGAGGGAGAAGCAGGCTCCCTGCAGGTAGCCCGATGTGGGACTCGATCTCGGGACCCTGGGATCACACCCTGAACCAAAGGCAGATGCTCAACCACTGAGCCACCCAGGCGCCCCTCAAGTTCCTAATGTTTTCAACTAAATTCTGTAACTTTCTGCACAGCTCTTCAAATTCATTTTTTACAAAAACATTGCATTTTGCACTTTATATGAGTAAATTTTACAGTATGTAATGTGTACCTTAAAACATTTTTTTGAAAAGAAGAAAATTCTGTAAGTTCTATCCATTGATTCCAATGTTATCCTCTAGCTCTTTAAGTAATGAAAATGTTTCTTCCTTCCTCTTCCTCTCCTATTTATTTATTTATTTATTTATTTAGATTTTGGCAGGAGGGGCGGTGTCTTTCTTTTTTAATTTTTCCCTCTCGTATAGAAATTTCTACTATCTTTATGCTTCATTACTTGGGAGTTTCTATATTTTTCACAGTCAGGTGTCATGTTGGGAAAGGCACATATGCGGAGGTGAGGGCTCTACTTTCCTGAGAAGCTGTGGGATCCACTCCCCAGGACAAACAGGCCGGCAGCCAGGATTCCCGTTAGTGTTAAGTTGCACAAAGGGAATCTCTGCAACTTCCCAGACTCGCCCAGCGGCTGCACCTGAGCTCATGTGGGAGCATGAGACGGTGTGCCAGGCTTGCCAGCCTCCTCTCTGGGACCCATGGTGAGACAGGTCCCCAGGGAGCGTGGGACACACGGACACAGCCGGGACGGCCCCAGCGAAGCAGGCTGTCTTCTCTTGGGGAGTTTGCTCCGAGGCTGGAGGACGGCCTGCGACGTGGCGGAGAGCAGTCCTCAGCAGGTGATGCTGTTTAGAAACATCTTGTTCATTTTTGCTGTGAGTTTGGGACCCTAACTGAGCAGTCCAGTCAACTCTGAGGTTTACACTTTAAAAAACAATCACTTGCCTTAACTTCCAAGGCAGCCAGATGGCCCTGTATGATGCAGTGGACTTCTCTGAAATGCAAACCAATGTGTGGCTGTTTTCATTCTCACGTGACTCTTCACCCACAGCGTCCTGCTCATCCCCGAGTGTGGCTCCTACTCCAGGGGGTCACTGTGCACCCCTCAGGATGCTCACTCCCTGGCGAGGCCCCTTACAAAGATCAGCTGTTTCCCAAGGTTTGGAGGGAGCCATGTGGGGGGCGATGCTGAGGGCTGTGGGCAGGTCCCCCTCATCTACCTCCTGAGTCTGCTGAGGCTGGCTGCAGGCTGGGCATGTAGGGCGCCCCCAGGGCCCAGGAGGCTCTTCCCTGTGGACGTTTTCTTTCTCATCACCACTACCCACCCCCTTCCTGTTTTCTTGCCACTCCCACCTGATCCCCTGGATCCAGGTCCTTTCACACTTATCAGGTTAAATTTAGGGCAGCCTTGGCTCCCACACTGACACTCTTGTCCCTACATCTTGGAAATGCTTAGCCTCGGGCAGGATTTCTGTTTCCATTGGCACCATCAGGCAGAGGCAGTTGTCCTTTTGGGACCTGAAGACAGGCAAGAGTGGTGTTCCCAACCCTGAGGGGCTGCATTCTTTCTTCTTTTTAAATTTTTGGTATATTCAAGATCTCTTAAGACCAAACAAAACCAGGTTCTTTCAGATCTTTTGCTAAAATAAAACCAAACACTGCATGTCTCTTTACTTCTTTTGAATTCCATACTCATGCTGCATTAATATTCTTCTATAATTTTATCTTATTACCTTTATTTTTAAGTGATGGCGAACATAATTTCATTGCATTCATTGTTAAACAACGCGAGACTTAGTTGACTTAAATAAGGACAGTGGTGAATGTGAGGACCTCAAAGCAAGCCTGAAAGCTGGTCAGGCCACGGCTGGACAGGGATGTCCCCAGAGTATGGTATCACTGACCCTGCATGGGCCCCTCACTCCTATGCATTACCTCACAAAAGATGAGGAACCCCAAAGGAGAAGCTGCCCTGGTATCAGCATGACCAGGGATCTTGGGCCACTGCCTTTTAACGGTGATTTGTTTGTAAAAGTTAATCCAATGTATACAAAGTTACAGAACTGATGTATGAAAGGGAATGTGCCCACAGATCATCGGGAGCAAAGTGCATTTGATAATCACTAGTCTTGGGCAGCCCCGGTGGCTTAGCGGTTTAGCACCGCCTTCGGCCCAGGGCGGGATCCTGGAGACCCAGGATCAAGTCCCACATCGGGCTCCCTGCATGGAGCCTGCTTCTCCCTCTGCCTGTGTCTCTGCCTCTCTCTCTGTCTATGTCTCTCATGAATAAAAAAATAAAATCTTAAAAAAAAAAAAAGATAATCGCTGGCCTCCTCATGCAGGGCCAGCAGGTGACAGGTGGGCAGAGAGTCGCATGGGGTCTGCAGCTCAGCACCTGCCTGGATAAAACTAGCCTACGGCACTGCTGCCTCTACAGCCTGCTTCTGTGCCACTTTCTGTTAACTCTTTACCCCTCAGATATCTTTCTGGCAGTATTTACTGAAGCTGAATGTATGAACATTCAATGTCACAATAGTTCGGCTTCTAGGTATAAATCCAGCAGAAAGGTGTCCATAGGTTTCCTCAAATATTTTCGGAGAATATTCATAGAAAGTTTAAATGTCCTGTTTTCATGTCACAAATCTAGGTTTTTTATATTAGCAACCAAGTCAAAAACCATAAAGTGACACGGAAGCCAAAGCAAACACATTAAGCTGTCGGCCTTGATGCCCCCTTCACGGGTCACCACCTCTCTCCCGGGACAGGCAAGCCTGATTTGTAACTCAAATTACAACAGGATTCATTAAGTTCCCCTATCAATACACTGCTGCACCCATAATCACCCAGGCCAGGAAGATCCCCTCTCTGGCTCGTCTGTCCCACACGGGCGAGCAAGCCCACACCCTCAAGCTGTCAGTTGTCAGCCCCGTTCCTGCGTTCACATGTAAGACCAGAGCCTCAGGTCTGGGCTCATACACCCAACCTTAGAAATGCTCTGTTCCAGAAAATCCCAGTACAGCATCATTTTTCTTAAATTGGGGGAAAGATAGGGAAGAGGGAAGCTGGACCACCAGTGCTGCCATGGGGACCCTGCACCCTCCACCCCTGCACTACCTCATCTTCGTCCCGTTTCCTCATTGCTAAACTCCTATTGAACGGGTCTGACTCCACTCACAGCTTACACTCGAAGAGGACGGGATTCACATGTTTAATGCTGGTTTAAGCTGAAAACAAAGTAAGAGTTAAGAATATTTCATGCAACGGAATGCAGCATCTGCTGATAACTGGGCTAAGCCATTGAAGCACAGGGTAGCTGTAGACTACGGTGGCTGGTATGCAAGCCTGTTCATCTGTAGCACTACCTTCTTTACCCATGTGCTCCAAGAATTACTTATTTTCTTTCTATCTATCTATCTATCTATCTATCTATCTATCTATCTATCTATCCGTAAAAGCAATGTGAACAAATTCTTTCTGAAATATGTAAAATATTTATAATTTCAAATGCTTTGTTTCATACCCTAACATATATTACTTTTTAATACTTTTACAGGTATGCACTGAATTTTTATTTTTATTATTTTTAAAAAAAGATTTACTTATTTTAGAGAGAGAGAGGGAAGAGGAGAGAAAGAGAGTATGGGGGAGATGGGGCAGAGGGAGAGAGATAGAGAATCTCAAGCAGGCTCCATGCTGAGCACGAAGCCTGTCCCGGGGCTCCATCTCATGCCCCCAAGATCATGACCTGAGCAGAAACCAAGAGTCGGACACTCAACCAGCTGTGCCAGCTGGGTGCCTCTGCCCTGAATTTTTAAAATGGCATTTAGTTACGTGAAGAGAAGCCAAAAGATGAGTTGGTGTTAACCAAACTCCAATCAAAAAGCCAAGCAGAAGAAATTGAAGTTTTTTATTTGGCGATTCAACTTAGCAGCAACACTAGGAAAATGACTCACCCCCCAGATCAAGACTCCTGCTCCACCTATGCATTCAGATTATAATATTGTAAAACAAAGTAAGTTGCAAAATATATTTGATTTTAACCAAAAAAGCCAAAATTGTAGTAATCAGAGTTTTAAACAAAGTTTAATCTTAGACACAAAGTACAAATCGTTTTTTGTTCTGTTGTGAAAAGCATATCCTTAAAAACATTTTAATGTAGACTGGAGAAAATGAGTGTAGACCCGGGTCTATTGTTTTCCATCTACTGTTTAAACTAGAGAAGGAAATTGTTTAATGGAGTAAACTCCTTAAACCGATGACATTTAACAACAACAACAAAAAAAAGACAAGCAGAATAGGGAAACTGATGTTCTAAGGACGGTTATGACAGCATTTGCAAATATGATTGTCTATTAGACTGAAATGAGGGTGATGTCCCTGGCGCATCCTGAGCACACAGCTCAGCTCACCCTTAAGGAAGCCAAGAACTTTAATGAAACCTCCACTTCTGTAAAGCTAATCACAGGAGTATGTTGTAAAGGCTGTGATAATAGCAGCAGTTCAAAACAGAAGAATAGGAAATAAAGGGCAAATATATTCCATTGTTATAAATGTATTCATTAACTTCTCTTGGGAGATTTTATTTTTACATAAGAACAATTAGAGCTGGGCTTTTTTTTTTTTTTCCACCTAATGCTCGTATGCGTAATAACTGGAATTACCCCACAGTAAAATTTCTGAAGTGAATGAAATTAGCTACGAAAAAATACATCAGGTGCAGATACACGAGAGAATTACCTCCCTCCTGTGAAAAATATCTGGTGCTCCATCAGGTGATACAAAATATTACAGGTAAAAACTGCACACTTGAAGTAAACCAGACGAATTTAAATAGTACCTGAATTTGAAGTCCAACTGCTTAATATATTTAAATGTAAGCTTTTAATTCCTTTTTTCATGTGTTAAGTGCAAGATTTGTTTGTTTTTCTTACTTACTACAATATTAACTGAAAGAGACTGGCAGATTGCACACGAAGAGAGAGGATGGACCTGAGAGTTCCCACATGTCCTACAGTCCTGTGGACGCCGGCAGTTGGTGTGCAGCAGTGATGGAATGCCGTTTTGGAAGAAATGATTCTTGCTCTTTTGCAGCCTGTGCTTCCTCCAGGTCAAGAAACTATGACTAAATTGTTTAACATGGCATTATAGGGAGAAGGCTACTTCTATCTTTCCTTAAATGGGCCCTATTTCTCATAATTCACATGACACCCTTTGGCTGTGGTTGTCTGTTAAATTTCCTGTTTTGGTCTAGTTTTAGCGAATCAAAACAAAGAGCTCACAGAGAAGGCTACGGTAACTACTGTTTTTCTTCCTTTTGGTGTTTCCAGTTAAGAGCCTTCTCCTTAGAGGTACAGAGAAAAGAAGGGATACAGCCACAAACGAGGTGTAAGTAGGTCACAGAAGCTTCAATGCACCAAAAAACGTGCCGTCCCCATCTCGTGATATTTTAGCGTCCTCACGCGGTATTGCAAGCTGGAGCTCATCTCCTTCTTCCAGCTTTGCGATGCCTGGAAAACAGTGATTTACAGGGACTTTAAGTGATTGTACAACGCGGGAGGCCAGGGGCGGGGGCATTAAGTAAAACAATGTTATTTTGGAAAAATGTGAACATGGGCATTCACACTTCAAATGACACCAGCAGACTTCTAAACCAGTTACTACTCTATCAGCCTAAAGACAAAAAAGAGCTAAAGCAAATGAGCACAAAGAATTACAACGGGTATAAGTGTATTTATCACCTGCTATCTGTAAAATGGAGACTCTGAACAGAAAGCCATGTCTTAGTTGAAGAAAAAAAGTTAAGTATGTCATGCACATTCCTCGATGGGGTATTGTATGGTTAAAAGTGGTTTTGCTTCATTTTATTGACAAAGAAAACTGTTTATAATAATTTAAAAAAATTATGTTAAATATGAACACAAACAGAAATACAAAAAAATAATGGTGCTAAATAAAAATATAAAACAGAAATACAAAAAGTACTCACACCATGTAGTATGTATATACTGCATAGACACTCATAAATACACTTAAATGTGGATATAATATGTGTGTATAATTAAAAATAAAAAACAAGGGCAGCCCGGGTGGCTCAGCAGTTTAGCGGCACCTTCAGCCCAGGGTGTGATCCTGGAGACTGGGGATCAAGTCCCACGTCGGGCTCCCTGCATGGAGCCTGCTTCTCCCTCTGCCTGTGTCTCTGCCTCTCTCTCTCTCTCTTTCTCTCTCTCTCTGTGTCTCTGATGAATAAATAAAAAATATTCTTAAAAAATATATTCTTAAAAAAATAATAAAATAAATAAAAAATAAAAAACAAAACACCACCTATTCACAAAGCCCATCTGTTAACAGTTTTTTTCTGGAGTCCAGACAACCGGGGTTAGGAGTCATGTGGATTATTTTTTACAATGTTCTATATTTCCATGTTTCCCTAAATGACCATATTTGTCCTCATAACCAAAAGCAATAAAGTACTTAAACTGACTGAAAAACCTGTATGTGCCTAATTTACAATGATGTGTTCTGCATATGTGTACACAGGGAGTACACTCAGTACATCAGTGGGGACCCCACTTTAACAGACAAATATGAGGGAAAAGAAAGGAGAATCAAGGGAGGAGAAGACACAAAGAAACTAACAAAGAAAGAAACTAAGAATACCAAAGCTGTTAATACTTTCAATCAAGTATTTAAAAAGTAGTTGCATTTTCATAAATCTGCCATGAAAACGTATTTACGCGAATTATGTTGTGTATATTAACATCCATCATCAAGTTGAAAGCACCTAGGCCTCCTTAGGCAACAGCCAGTCAGTGTTTACTTATCGAAACTTATGATGTACCAAACACCTTTCTAGACACGCACAGGGCTGTGATCAGAATGACAAAAATTCTGTCTCCAAGGATCTTGGGTTTTTTTTGTAATGGTTTGAGACAATAAACAAAAGAACAGTTTCAGGTATTGTGGAGGGTGACGTGTACACTTTTCAGGATTAGCAAAGCATTTGATGACTACATGAAATAGTAAAAAAGAAACAGACTGGAATTTATTTGTTGAATAAGTCAGTTGTTATAAAGACTGAATATAATGTAATATTTTGACAAAGGCTATTGATCACACAGCATTAGGTAATACTAACTCTCAAAACAAAGTCGGAGTGAACCAACGATTTTAAGGTAGGTTCGATGGAATATTCCTCAGCCATTAGAAATGACAAATACCCACCATTTGCTTCAACGTGGATGGAACTGGAGGGTATTATGTTGAGTGAAGTAAGTCAATCGGAGAAGGACAAACAGTGTATGTTCTCATTCATTTGGGGAATATAAATAATAGTTAAAGGGAATATAAGGGAAGGGAGAAGAAATGTGTGGGAAATATCAGAAAGGGAGACAGAACGTAAAGACTGCTAACTCTGGGAAACGAACTAGGGGTGGTGGAAGGGGAGGAGGGCGGGGGCGGGGGTGAATGGGTGACGGGCTCTGAGGGGGCACTTGACGGGATGAGCACTGGGTGTTATTCTGTATGCTGGTAAATTGAACACCAATATAAAAATTAATTTATTAAAAAAAAAAGTAGGTTCGGTTTAAAATTGCAACACAGGGCTATTGGCTATTTCAATTCTTCCAGGTTATAGAAATCAGGTATAACTTTGATTAGTAACTTCACCACATACTCGCTTTGTTAATGAAATAGTTAAGACTCAGCTTTGTGTAAAAGCGGGCCTTGATGTTACACCGGGCTCCTCAAATGGACCATTTACATTTTTCCATGTTATTATATGTGGAAGTACTGCATTCTCTTATATATTAATATATAGTTTTTAATGGTTTTGAACAGAGTTGCCCTAGAACAGATTAAAATTGCACACCTGAAATGCTCTGGAGAATAGTTCTCATACATAACGCGAAGCTGCTGGCACTGAGACACAACTTTAAGATTTGGTTAATTATTCTTAAAAGGCAAGGCACCTAGGGAATGTGGCTTAGAGTGTGAGCAGGGAGGGGCCAACAGCCAGACACCACCCGAAGAGCTCCTGGGGAAGCTCTGAGGGCTGCTGCATCTGAACACGGTACCAGGCATGGCCCCAGGGAGCCCCTGAGGTACTGGTTTGGATCTGCAACGCCAGGATACTGGTCATCATCACTGGCTGCAGGGGAACATCTCTTTATGAAAATTAGGGAGTTTTAGTTCAACACACTTCCTCATCATCCCCTTACAGCTGTTTATGGCTATGGGTCCATAGTGCCAACTGTGTCCACTTTTTGAACTATTTTCCTTCCTTCCTGATTGAGTTACTATGTACTTGTTAGCAGGCACCTTCACATCTCAGGGTTTCAGAATCGGCGGCCAGGCTCCCAGCCTGTGTGACAGTAACTGTCTGAACTGAAGACATTCCTCGGGTTCTCAAGGGATTTATCAAATGACCAGAAAGGAACAAATGTATAAAAGGCAAATATTCCTCCCCCATACCAGCTTTGATAAATTTACCCCCAAAATAAAATGAAGAGTATGTTGGCAATTATAGCCCCAAAGACCTGGCTGAACAAAGCGCTGCCTTTCTCTTTTCCTCTCTACATTTTCACTGCCCCTGATCTGAAGAAGCCTTGCTCCTCCATGTCCCCATCCCAAATCAGCTGTCTAGTGTCCACGTGCACCAGACGTCACCTGTAGGAGAGTGAGAGAAAGCCACTGAGCAACTTGACCAGACCCTCAGTTCAGTCAAGGGCATTTCTTCAGCAACACGTGGAAAAAAAAAAAAAAAAAAAAAAAGCAAACCCTAGAGGCTCATTCTCTGGGGTCAGACCACTTGGTTTAATCCAAGTTCTGGAAATTAGAAGCTGTGCCACCTAGGACAATGTGTACTACCAGAGTGCCTCAGATTCCACCTTCCTTAAAAAGGGAGGATCATGTGAAGGAGCCCAGGTAAGGTGCAAGACAAGGATGCCTGGCACATGGTAATCATTCATCCTGTTATCCTCATCGCTGTTCTTATGCAATATTATATACTGAAGCAAATGCAGTTTAGAATGGCTATCCATGTTGCCTGCCCTTTCTCAATTACAGAAGAGTGATAAAACTATCGGTCACAATTTTATCCATTTCAATGCATTTGAACTAGCTTATCATTCCAGAGAATAAAAACCATGCAGTATATCAAGGAACATCTTCCTGTCTATTGATACAGAACCGTTATTTACCAGCTGAATAACAGGAATTATTGGGTAGTGTTTCAGGCATATTTTGAATACATCGGAACAAAGTCACCAGGCTCAGTTCATCCCCAAAGACATGGACTTTTTTCCTCTGTATTAGGTGTCCCATGGCAAAGGTGTTATCGGTGTATAAAACCTGAGAAACAAACCAAAGAAGCTGGTCAGAAGTGAGCATGGGACGGAGGCTGGGCGGTTGGCAGCAGGTGCGCGGGGAACCTACCTGACTGTATATGAAAAAGTAACCGGCTTCTTTTACAAGTATTTTATTTTCTTTCTCCTCCAGAGCTCTTCCCCTTTTAAAGCTGAGCAGCCATGGAACAAATGTGTAAGCTCCTGTGATGAAGACAGAAAACTTGTGAGAGCAGCAGTTTTTCACCTCCACTTAACGGTAAAACCGAGTCTGAAACTTAAGAGACGAATTTTATCTTTTGGTAAAAGAGGAGAAGGAGACAAATCAGGATGCTCCGTGCTGTCTCAGCAGTGGTCTGCACATTACTACCACACCCCTCAGACACAGGAACCCAAGGGCAAGCACTTTGCTTTTATTCTCATGTATTTAGCAGCGCTCACCAGACAGCCTGGTCTGGATGGGAGAGTCTCTGGATGACACACTAATAATAGGGATTTTCTGGTTTTGCTTTGGTTTCCACAGACAAGGGAGTTAGTATGGGGAAGAAGTCCTCTCCCCAGTACAGCACCAGAACAGCACTTACGGACAGCAGGGAAGTGACCAAGACAAAACCTATAATAGGACACAGTCAAGGAACTCGGAGATATTTGTCGGTGATACTCAAGTTGAAGTGGTTAGTGGTCAGCACACTAATTCTCCTTCATGACCTGAGATCTCTCTGGGGAGTGATGGGGGAGCCAGAGCTCAGAGCAGCCAGCAGCTCCAGAAGCAGGTAGGCAGGAGGGGACCCGGTCCCCACGCCAGAGCACCCTGCTCTGGGATGAACACCCGTGTGGGAGGTGCAAACACTCCTCTCCTATGAATTCACACCACAAATTCACTACATCTCTCACCACTGTGTAAAAATACTGGAATAAATGGTGAACTTTGAGGCTGGCTTAATAAATGGGGGGGGGGTTATAAATAAGATGGCGTGAAATAAGTGAAAAGAAGATTAGGGAAGTGGTAATATAAGGAGAGAATAGTGAAATGAAACTGTGGTAGTATAAAATAGTCTAAAAAATGTTCCCATGTAGTTAGTACTGTAGAACCACAAGCGTCCCCGAGCTTCACCTTGCTCATTGCATAAAGGGAAATAATAAAACTCAGAGCCCACTGGACAATAAGCCAGAAGCTCAGCAAGAACAATTTGTCCTAGCAGGAGCTTAAAGAAAATGTTTCCCTGTGAATTTTTGTAAGAAGGTGGCACCACCCAAGGATGTGGTGTTGGAGATGCTTTCACGTTCATAGATACAACTGCTAGGTGAATGTGCCTGGGTCAGCCATTCCACCAAGGCAAACCCATCATATCTGAACTTTTTCTAAATAGATCTTTGAGGGAATAGTATAAAACAAGAACCACACATTCTCTGAACACTTCTGAGAAGTAAAGAACCTGAGGTGCTCACACAAAGCAAATGACAAGGTGAATCTGAGTTCAGTTCCCTCAGGCAGCCCTGTAAGTGGGCATGCCAGACTGGAGGGCAAGGAAGGAGCCTGGCAGGTGCCTGTGGACGCAGGTGCTCTCGTGCCTCCTCTTCTGCACTCCTAGGATGCACCTCTGTCTCCCACAAGTAGGCTCTGCTGTTCCCAAGAAGGTCTGTGAGGAAATTTGGCTTGGGTGAAAGCCCTCTGGTGCTGTGCTGAAAGGGGACAGTCCCTGGAGAAAGCCTCCTCAGTTACAAGTCGCAGAGGCAAACTCACCATCCCCTGCTGTTTACACAGCATCAGCATCCTTTCAGTGGAGAGGATTATGGTAGCATAGTTTTACATTTGTTTAAGTGAGATCATGTGCCCAAGGCACTTCTAAATGCAGTGTGTCCAAAAGAGGAGGAGGAACTAATGATCATGGCTGTTCTTACTATAAAATAACTGATGATGGAAGGGGACTGCTCTCGTGGTCATGAGGACACCTGCCCGATGCTCTGACCAAGGAGGGCCTTCCTCCATTCAAAACCATACACGTCTTAGGTTCTGACCTCTCTGGGTTCAGGCATCACTGCTGTCCGGTTTCTGGCTCCTCCCCCGGGCCTAGTCACTGAATTAACTACTTCAATTTTAAACATAAAATAATTCAAATTGGTGGGGTACGATGCAGTTGCCCACCAGCATCCTGTTGTTTTTTAACATTTTTTTAGGGTATCCTGGGGGGCTCAGCGGTTTAGCGCCGCCGTCAGCTCAGGGCATGATCCTGGAGTCCTGGGATAGAGTCCCATGTCAGGCTCCCTGCATGGAGCCTGCTTCTCCCTCTGCCTGTGTCTCTGCCTCTCTTTCTCTCTCTGCGTCTCTCATGAATAAATAAATAAAATCTTTAAACAAAAAAAAAAAAGCATTTTTTAAAAAATCTATTTTTAAAAGCATTTTACGAGCTAGTTGCTGGAACTAGCTAGTTGTATGAGATGGAGCGTCACCACGAAGGCAAGATGCACTTGTGAGCTGAAAGAAAGACACACATTTCCAAAACCTCTTGCTCATATTCTGTCTAGAGATATTTATTTACTAAATTTCTTTTTCAACACCTTAAGTTGGTTTCCTACTTTTTTACACCATACATCTACCTATAAAATCAGTAAGCTGGTTTTTACCCAGTTTTACTGCTGCATTGTCAGAATAGAAAGAAAAACAAGTAGTTATTAGGTATAAATTTTTATGTTTTCTTGACATTTTCTTTTGGCATTTCATCCTATCTTGCTGGAAATATTCTTACAAGAGACAGTACATGGTTGCTGGTTTTTATGCACTGTCTATATTTCTCCTTCCAGCACATACATGTTGCACACACATGCATACCCACAAATTACACTGCATGAGGCCAAATGCCAAGGACACAGCTCTGCACACATCTGCGTTCAATGAATATGTGTTACTGAGTGAATCTTAAATCCTTTAAGAAAACAGACGAAACAATACATTAAAAGCTAACGTAGGGCAGCCCAGGTGGCTCAGCGGTTTAGTGCTGCCTTCAGCCCAGGGCCTGATCTTGAAGACCCGGGATCGAGTCCCACATCAGTCTCCCTGCATGGAGCCTGCTTCTCCCTCTGCCTGTGTCTCTGCCTTTCTCTCTCTCTGTGTCTCTCATGAATAAATAAATAAAATATTTTTTAAAAAAGCTAAAGTAATTATAAACCTAAGCATAAATATTATAAACATGTTTCTACATCTTAAAACTTAATTTAGATATTTAGCATGTTAAATTAGACTATGGATAAATGCTAACAAGAAAATATGCATGAAGTGCCTATTCTGTAAGATGCTTTTCTAAGCCAGAATGTATCACTACCAATTGATATTTGAGAATTTGTAAATAAAGTCCAAGAGTATTACTGCTTCTCTCTCTCTCTGTTAGTCCACAGCTAAAATACAGATGTGCTGCGGCATGTAAAGGCTGAACTTCCCAGGTCCACTTAGCTGTAAATACTTGATGTATTTAAAGGTTTTTGAAAACTTAATATGTACAATAATATGTGAACTTAAATTAACAGAATGCCAGTATTAATATGTGAAAATAATTTATACATATACTTGAAAGTGTCCGCTCTTAAAGGAGCTCTTTCCTGATCAGACTTATACAAAATATATAAATTTTAGGTTGACAACATTTCATAGAAAAATCTGATATATTTCATTAATACCTGCTTTTTATTTTACTTTATGAATAGGAGATTTCCTTGAAAGCATTCATACTTCCGGTGTTACCTCCCTCAGAAACTGAAAATAAATGTTGCAGAGAGCAGCTGTCAATCACACCTATCCTATTGGGTTACAACTCTTGATTTTGTAATCCTATTATCATACAGCTGCTGGAAATAGTTTTAGGGGATAAGATACTGATAATACTTTTTTAAAAGGCAGATTATGTCAATTAATTCAAGAAATAGTAATTTCTTGTATAAAACAAGTACTGTTTGGCATAGAAACCCACAGTTATGGCAGGTTTGGTTTTATAGTTGAGGCAGAGCAGCTAGGCCAGTCATGGGGGCTGAGCTCTTCAAAGGGCTGTGAGCAGCAGACAGAGATGATTACTCTATTTTAGAGAAACCACTATGTGGCTACCAGTCAAGGAAAGGTACAAAATTGGGGCCAAGGAAACCAGCCATGGGGACACATGAGGGCGGTCTAGCAGGATGGTGAGATGGGAATGAAGGGGAATAGATTAATTCAGGTTATATTCATGGGGAATAAATGATAGGGTTTTGAGATTAATGTACTGAGTCAGAGGGAACAGTCAAGAATGACACCCAAAATTCTACAGGAGGCAACCGAGGACACAGTCATCACACTCACTGAAATGGGAATGCTGGTGGAAGGAATTTGGGGGCAAATTGTACAGCCCAGGCTGAGATGCCACTGAGTTGCAAAGGAAGAAATGTTAAAGAGACAGAGGTGTATACAGGATTGAAGCTGAGTGGTTTGGGCCAAAGTGCTACATTTAAACCATCCGCACATAGATGCTAAGTGACAACATAGGAGTATTTAAGAACGCCAAAGCAGAGAGAAGAATGAAAAGAGAATGAGACTGTATCAGAGGACTGAAGAGCATCTATAGTAAGAAGGTACATTTAAGAGTAACTTGCAAGGAAATTTACAAAGGAGTGGCCTAAAGGGTCAGAAAATGGGTAGAGAAACAAACAAGGGCAGTGTGTGTTTCATCAAATGTCAAATTCTATTGGGATACTACAAGTAAATCTCATCATTTCCTGTAGAAAATACTCACATGGCAAAGGCAGAAATAAACAAGAGCCTTCTGCCACCAACATGAGTGTGGAAATAATGTCCGTCCTGTTCCTTCATGTGAAAGAAGCAGACAGATTCATGTTCCAGAGTAGTCGTAAGGGCTTCAAAGTCACTGGGGTCCCCCTGGTACTGGGTGTGGAAGGGGAGGGACGAAGCAAGGAGAGCAGTGACAGGTTCTGGAAGTGGCCGAGTCCACAAAGAGCCAGCAAAAATCACCCCCCCTAAAGGTGAAGAAGCCCTCGTATGCATGCAGACGTCTCTGACGAGTATACAGTCCAAGAAGTTTCTGTGTCACCTAAAAGAACTTGGAAGATGAGGAGGGGAAAAAATCATTTAAATGAAAATAAAAATTTCAGAGTGGAAAATAGGTTTTGTACAAAAGAAAGATGGAAATAAAGAGTTTAAAATTTGAAAAAAAAAAAAAAGGACTATAGAATATATAGGACCCATAAAACAGTCTTACCCACATACCTGTGAACAGACCCCTGGTAGGCAAAACCAGCAACAAAAAGTCAAGCAGAGCAACCACAGAGGGCTGCTACAGACAGAGAGGACACACCCCAGGCCAGGAAGTTGATTCCAAATAGCTTCACTAGTTTTGTGCTGCTGTAACAAATCACCACAGACTTAGTGGCTTGAAACAACACACATTTACTAGCTCATGGTTCTAAACATCAAAAGTCTCACTGGGCAGAAATCAAGGTGTTGGCAAGTCTGGGTTCTTTCTGGAAGCTGCAAAACCTATCCCTTTTCTGGCTCCTGCAGTTGGCCTGCTTTCCTTGGCTCATGGCCACCTCCATCTTCCCAGGCACCCATCACATCATGCCTATCTCCACTTGCATCACCACATCGCCTCTCTGACTCTGATCCTACCAACTCCCTCAGTAAGGATGCTTGTGATTACCCTGAGCTCCCGGATCAGCCAGGGTAGTTCCCCCAAAGTTATTATCTTACATCTGCAAAAGTCCCCTTTTCCACATGACCTACAATACTCACAAATTTCAGGGATTAGGCTGCAGACATCTTTGGGAGCTGTTATTCTACCTACCATAATAGTCAACTCTGAAATATACAGTAAAACAAGCATTGACTTTTTAAGGTAAATAATTCTTTGTATAATCAGGCAAGAAAGTCAAGCCACTTATGAGAAGAAAAATTTCTCTTACCTTGGTTTTCTTCAAGTGCATTTAATGCCAAAAGAGAGTAGAGAAATTCCTACAACTCAAGTAAAGAAAAGATAAAATGGGGATTTTGCATCCAGCCACCTTTCTTTAAAATATAAAAACTACAGGGCAGTCTGGGTGGCTCAATCAGTTGAGCACCTTGCCTTTGGCTCAGGCCATGATCTCAGGGTCCTGGGATCATGTCCCACGTGGGGCTCCCTGCTCCTTTTTTTTTTTTTTTCTTTGATACTTCCTCACTTTATTAAGGTTAACAGGATACTTATACATCTAAACATTTACTCTAGGTATTTATTCAGTGACATTTAAATTCTGAATTACCTTCCCATAATTAAGTTTCTTTAGGCACATTGGTTTGTATTTTACAGAAAACACTTATCTTTAGGTCACAAACAGGAAAGAATATAATTTGCAAATGTTACAAAGATGATACCAAATCTCAGCTAACCTCTTTCCCAAATTGCAACCATTGTTAGTATTTAAAGAAAACAGAGCCCCCAAATAATTGCTTACACATTATCACTGTATGATTGTGGTGACTAAGAAATCCCTGAAAGAGCAGTAAGCCATGATTACTGGAAAGCTCAGAACACTAGCAAGGCTTAATTGCAAAGTATTTAACAGAAGGCCACAAATTGTGTTTTCCTAAGAGGAGCTAGGAACTATGGATGTCATTTAGTAATGCATTGGAATGGCATTGCCTAGTGCGAGTGTTGCACAAAAACTCCAGGTCACCTCTTCTTTATCATTATTTTGGATAAGCTTCCACAATCATAGCATGGCCCTCCCCACCAGCTGCACAGGCAGCCACTAAGCCTAAGGTAAAGACCCCTCCCCCCTGCTCATGCTCTCTCTCTCTCTCTCATGCTTGCTTTCTCTTTCTCTCAAAAAAAAAATCTTAAAAAAAAAGAGTATTTGAAGAATAAGGGCCAAATTCTTCTTAATTTTGAAGAAAGAATGAATCTACACATCCAAGAAACTGCATGAATTCTAAAAAGGATAAACTCAAAGAGATCCATACCAAAGTGAGTTATAATTAAGAGGTTGAAAGAAAGAACCAGGAGAAAATCTTGAAAGCAGCAGGACAGAAGCAATTTTTCCAATACAAACAAGGGGGATGCTCAATAATATTAACAGTTGATTTCTTTCTTGAAACCATGTAGGCCGAAAACAGTGGGATGACACATTTAAAGTTCCAAATGAAGGATTACATCATCAAGGTGGCAGCATAGGAGTCTTACACATCATCCCTCCACAGAAACAATAATATTGGTGCCAAAACACCAGAAATTCAGAATCCAGCTAAGAAGTAGAAACTAAGTAGTAGAGCACAGACTGAGAAGAAGTCACATTTTTATAGGTAAGAAGAGCAATTTCAACTTATTTACATTAGCCCCTCCCCCAAACATGCCTAGGTCAGCACCACAAGATGGCCTCAGCCTGTGATTCCCCTGTGGAGGGATGGTGAGATCTGACTGTGCTCCAGGCCCCATGGTCTCTCAGAGTGCCTTCCATGGAGCTGGGTTCCATCTTGACCCATACTTTGTGCTGAATATCCAAAAGAGCTTGGTCCCTGCTACAGTTAGAAACAAAAAAAGGGAAGACATTCTTCTATAGCTCCAGTTTGTTTTCTTTGTTTTGTTTTGCATGATTGAGGAAAAGCAAAGAACAGATTATTTTCCTCCAGTAGGGAAGGGAGGAAGCAAAGGAGACCTTGCCCCTGGCCTTACAGTAGATAATATTAGGCACTGCTGATCAGTAAAAGTGTCTCCCAGTCAAAATCAGTCCATGAGAGGTAGCTGCATAAGCAACAAAGCAACTCTGCAAGGAATGTGAAGAATCAAGAAAATCCAACACAATCAAAGGGATAAAACAAATCTCTAGTAAATCTGAAAGAAATAGCTATAAAGAGTTGTAGATTACTCTGAACTCTAGTATAAAAGTTAAAAGACAAAAGCATTAAAAGGAATTATAGGGATCCCTGGGTGGCGCAGCGGTTTGGCGCCTGCCTTTGGCCCAGGGCGCGATCCTGGAGACCCGGGATCGAATCCCACATCGGGCTCCTGGTGCATGGAACCTGCTTCTCCCTCTGCCTGTGTCTCTGCCTCTCTCTCTTTCTCTCTGTGTGACTATCATAAATAAATAAAAATTAAAAAAAAAAGGAATTATAACTACAGTAATTTGTTAATAGACACAATATAAAAAGTTGTAAATCAAAGTTGTTATCAGCTTAAAATAGACTACTGTAACTACGTTGTTTGATATAAGTGTCATGGTAAACACAAATTTAAAAACCTATAGCAGATATCCAAAATACAAAGAAAAAGGAATCAAAACATATAAATTCACAAAATAGTCAAGCCACAAAGGAAGACATCAAGAGAGGAAGAGAGGAACAAAGGAACTACAAAACAGCTAGAAAACAATTAACAAAGGAAAATAGTAAGTCCTCACTATCAGTAATTACCTTAAATGAAAATGGATTATATTATCCAATCAAAAGGCAAAGACTGGCTGAGTGAATTGAAAGAAAAACAAAATCCAAACATATTCCGCCTATAAGAAACTCCCTTCAGCTTTAAGGAAATATATAGTGAAGGGCTGGAAAGCAATATTTCATCCAACTGTTAGATAAAAGAGACAAGAAGTGGCTATTCTTGTATTAGACAAAATAGGCTTCAAGTAAAAAAAAATGTCACAAAAGACAAAGAAGGTCATTATATGATGACAAGTAGATTGATTCATCAAGAGAATATAACAAGTATGTATGTGTGTGTATACACACACACACACACACACACACACACATATACACTCAACACTGGAGCCCCTAAATGTAATAGGCAAATACTAAAAGATTTGAAGGGAGAAATAGACAGCATTTCAGTAACAGTAGGAGACTTCAATATCCTACTTCCAGTAATGGATAGATCACCCAAAAGAGAATCAGTAAGGAAAAAGTGTTCCTGAACAATACTATAGACCAGATGGACTTAGCAGATATGCACAGAATATTCTGCCCTATAGTCATAGAATATGCATTCTTCCTAAGGACACAAAGAAAATTCTCCAAGATAAATAAAATATTGGGGCACAAAATAAATATGAACAGATTTAGGAAGACTGAAGTCACACCAAGTATCTTTTCCAGCCACAATGATATGAAACTAGAATCAGTAGTAGGAGAAAAATAGGGATATTCAAAATATGTGGAAATTAAACAAAACACTCCTGAACACTAACAGGTCAAATGAAACCAAAAGGTAAATTTAAAAATATCCCGAGACAAATGAAAATGGAAACACAATCTATCAAACTTTATGGGACACAGGCAAGCAGTGATGCTACAACATGCCCATGTGCACCAACAGGTGCTGGTATCACAAGGCTAACCAATGGTTCCAAAGGGCAAGGCACCCAGTTCAGTACCCCTTGGTCAGTGAAGAGCAGTCACTACATAATATTCCGTGGAATTCATGTTCACGATCAAGGAGCAACTTCATCTTCTTGTGTGACATAACATTTTCGTTTTGTCCAAATGTGTAAAACAAAGTTAATATTTTTAAAACGTTTTCTTTGGTCTTTAAGTTCTTCTTCTGACTTCATTTTAATTCTTAGTAAACAGTCTGATGCCTATTAAAGTGGCAAGGATAGGACTTTGGAAAATGCAGAGAGATAAATAATAACAGAATCTCAAATAGTTCCCTCTGTGTTACATGTTACATTTGGGATCACTAAAGTCACTCAGAAAGATACAGATGCAAGACAGCACTCAAAAAAAAAAAAAAAAATACAGCACTCCTGGCACTCAAAGGCAAATCCAAAAATATTCTCTGGGCTCCTTCTCATTTCCATCCTGGCCTCCAGCTTGACTCTCTGATACTTGTGACCTCCCTGTTCTGGGTCGCAGCCCAGACATTCCCTAGCCCCTGGCCTGCTTTATTTTTCTCCATAGCACTTAATTTTATCATTCTACATTTTACTGATTCATTTGCTTTCTTTGTTATTTTTTTCCTGTTTTCCCCTCATCAAAAGGTAAATTTCATGAAAGTGAGGAACTATACATATTTTCTTCATTGCTAAGCTCTATGGCTCACACAGAAATTGGAACATTGTATGTCTTTAACTAATATGTGTAAAACATAAAGCAGTCATTTCACATTAGATTATCATAAAAGTGTTATATTTATTTGCACACAGTATATATTTATTAATAATTAATATTAAATGTTTGCGATATGTTCAGTTTCATCTTCATCCTATTATGATTTCTCAATCCTAGTAAAATAGGTGAACTGATATTTGTGCAGATGATCTCAAGTCATTAGAGAAGCCAAATTGATTTCTAAAAAATAAAAAAACCAAAAACTGAATTTGGCTTAGTATTGATTTTGTTTTATCATATGCTAATTTTAAAAAATTTCTAAGTATTAGCACCTCTACTAAACTAATTCTGTTTGTTAGATTATTATATTAGCCTAAATATTTACTCCCCAATCATTTTGAATATATTTCAGCTTCTTATTTTACATCTGATTCTGAGAAGCTTGGAGGCAGACAGCTGATGTGAGATGAAGTCTGAATATAGTCTTACAAGTGATTAGATTGGGTGGAACCGTAATAAGAAAAGTTATAGGAGATGATCTTATTACCTTTTCGTATAGTAGGTGTGTCACTGTCTGCAATCAGTTGCAAGCAGTCCTGAGTGACTGAAAAACAAAAATACATCCTTTTAGCTACTTGAATAAGAATGATAAGGGAAGTAAGATGTCTGAGCGCATAAGGCTACACAGCTGTTCTTCCAGAAACACGGAAACAATTATGCTTCCTACAGAGCCTGCACTTTGTTTTAAAACTGCTTTATGAAATCTGCACATAGATTTTTGTTACAAATTTTACTTAAAATATAGTACATACATGAAATTCATGGTTTAGAAAAGCTGTATGGGCTGTTTGAAACACAGTAAGTGTACCATCCTTAGAGTCCAACCTAACTTGCTGTGAGGTATGATGCCTGGACAGAAAGTGAGTTTAGTGATGATTATCATGTGCCTTTCAAGCCCACCGTACATATGAGCCAAATGATCAGAATACTCTAATGTAATGTTTTTGTTTTAGAAAAATCCTAACATTAAGGAGTGCCTGGATGGCTCAGTCAGTTAAGTGTCCGACTCTTGATTTTAGCTCAGGTCATGATCTCAGAGTCATGAGATTAAGCCCTGCATCCAGCTCTGCGCTGGGCATGGACCTGCTTGAGATTCTCTCTCTCCCTCTCCCCCCCCCCCACTCTCTCTCTCTTTCAAAACAAAAACAAAAACAAACAAAAAAAGCCAATGTTAAATAGCAACTCACTGTTACTGCTAATACAATTACCATTACTGAGAATAAAAATATTTATTGAGTAGATACAAATACAGGCAACCTCACAAAAATCCTAAAAATTATGTACGGGAAACTAAATCCTGAAAAGTGTAAACAGCTCATTTGGGGCCCATGGTGAAAAGTTAGCCAGAGCTTAACCCGTGCCTGTTTCACTCTGGAGCCAAAGTCAAGCTTTGGGTAAAATATTTTGGACCAAGAAGAGAGAAGAGACAGCATCTTTCAAAATAAAATGGGAGATTTCCCTGAAACTGCATAATCAGTAAAGTTTCTGGGAAGCATCAATTTGCATCGCATATCACGTGTCCAATATCCCAGACAGCATTCAAGGAAACAGAGGACTATTCTGTTAAATAAAGACAGATGCCTCCAGGTAAAAGCATATTGAGAACACTGTGTAGATATCATGAAAAATAGGACACAGAAATTTAAGTTTGCCTATTTTAAGTCAAGAAGACATTAATTTAGAGTTTTTTTATTACCCAGCAAGTATCTTATTCAGAATTGAAGTATTACTTTAAAAACATTCTTCCCACATTTTAAGAGCTTGGCACAGTGAATTCCTGCTTCATTTGATGATTTTAAAATGTTCTAAGTTCTAATATTTGCAACACAACACCTAATAACAGATGTAATAGTTACAAGCTATTCCCAAGCTGCACAAACATACGGCTCTACAAAGATCACCGCTGCAGGGAATGATCACAGAAGAGAATCTGTTAAGAAGTCTCCCTCGGTGTTTGGGTGGAAATACGATGTTGCAATTCCTTTATCACCCTGAAGCTTTCCTAACATATTTCTATGTTTATCTGATCATTTCAATAGGAGCAGAACATTCTGGACTACTTGTGATTCTTTTGTTGATCTGCAAAGCAATGGTGGCCATGTCTGTGCCACAGGGAAAATGTGACTCATTAGTGCTGTTACTATGGTAGACCTTCTGCCACCACAAATAAGTAAAAGCATCGCAAGAGGAAGAACTGTTGTGAATAAGGATGGCATGAAAGAAAGAAGAAACAAAACACCCACAGCAGTGAAAGACTGAAGAGCGGGCACAGTATCTAGCTAGAGTGGCCCTACTAACCCTGCCTTTAACGTGTTCCTATCTTTCTAGCAAACACTTCTTAAGGAACTACCATTCATAGGGCACCATGGTAAGTTCTGTGAGGGATGCAAGGGTCAATCAGAGCTTGGGAGAAGAGGATACTGACAAAGGTCAAGGTCAAATTTCCAAATGTTCCATCTTTCCTTTGCTGTATGTGCATATGCATACAGAGATTATTAAGTGAGATAGTGTATGTGGCCCATTTAGTACCATTCCTGGTCCACGATACTTACAAGGTCAATCTTGGCTATTATAGTGGGAACAGTGCTAGCATTATTGCTCTTCACACTATTGCACTCAATAAACTGGACACATAAAGGAAGAGCACCAGGAGGCCATTAAAACCAAATGACCCCAATACAGAGAGACAAGAAAAATTGTAATATGTTATTCCGATTCCAATTAATCCTTCTTGACCATTTACCCAACATCCCATAGAATACTTACATGTTTTATTCAGAGAAAGAGTCTACCTAGAAAACATCTGAATTTTAATCTCTGCAGCCCAACAAGAGTTGGCTACAACTTACATGTTAAAAAACAATGATCTATTCCATCACGTAGTAGCAGAAATATAATTTTAATAGAAAATACACTGTGGTAAGAAAAGTGTATTCCAAGAAAATACTCTTCAGAAAGGAAAGTGGAATATTACAATAAAAGTTCAGTAATATGTTTGAATTACACTCACTGAGACCAGTGTCATTCATTGACTTTTCTTGTTCCAGACAAAGTCAATGGACTTTTGAACGAGGGCTGTCGGAAATAAGCCAAGGACATCCCACTTTGGCCTCATGAGTTGCTGCTTATGTGTCGTCAACCTCATCAGTGCTGTTTACCTCTTTGCTTTCAGCTCTTCCATTTTAGGAAATCTAATGTCCATTATCATCTTCTCTCTAGTACAATCCTTTAAGACTCTCCAATTCAACAGATCTGGCCTTAAAGTATGTATTATTGCTCACAAAAAGTGGGTCAAAATAGCAATACTGCTTTTTCACATCTCCCAGTAGCACAGATAGCCAACCACAAGAGTTTTGAGAATGCACAGTCGAAGGTAAGAAACACAATGCTGGTAACAACTATAATGGTCATCAATGTGTTTGGTTTTCAAGTCTTGCATACATCCTTCTCTCTACTACAACTGAAGGAAACTTGAAGAGTGTGAGAATAATCTATCTTTTTAACTAAACAGGGTGACAGCATACATTAAAACCTTTCTGTATGATGGGGATATACATATTTCTAAATATATATATTTTATATTATAATAATGTGTGAAAAAAAGGATAATTGATAAGTACAAATTTACAGCATAATATTGATTCATAACATTGTATTTTGTGTAAAATGTTTCTAAAACAAAAATATTGTATTGATGGCAAAAATAGTTTACAAAAGAGAATTCCTAAAATAAGAGTTTTTAGAACAAAAATAATTTGCTATTGCTCAATATTTGATATAATAAAATCCAACCAACCTCACAGTGAGAATACATTTAAATATTTTCCATATGGAAAACATTTTGAGTTTGAAAGCCATGTGTATGACATTATTGCAGAGCCTGTGTGGCTCAGTCTGTTAAGCATCTGCCTTCGGCTCAGGTCATGATCCCAGCCCCACATTGGGCTCCTTGCTCAGTGGGGAGTCTGCCTCTCCCTCTTCTCCCCACCCCCCCATGCTCTCTCTCTCAAATAAATAAAATCTTAAAAAAAATAAGTATGAGACCTATGCTACATTCAAACACCATTTAATTAGGAGAAGGGATTTGACAGTTTATGGGATTGCTAGTATCTGCTGTATTATTTTCTGTATTGGAACTAGACGTTTTCAAACTAGAATTGGGTTTACTGTACATTATTTCAAGAAAGTTCAACCTAATATAAACTACCATAAATAATGCAGTTATTGCAGATTATGCGTAATTCCAGTAGAAAGCACAGAGCTTCCCCCATTACATCTGCCCCATTCATATGAACCTCACCTACTTGTTCCTGATCATCCTTCTTACTCAGCTCATTCAAGCTGCTTCCAAGCTCCTCAGTCTGGATGAGAGGCCCTTCCTGCATTTCCCTGTATCTCTTCTTCCTTCCGTCCTCTTACTTACTGCACCATAGTTTCTGAAGGTGATGCCTCTCTCCTATTGCTGCATACTTTACCTATCAGTATATGGAAGTCATGTAGTTTGATTTTTATGGAACTAATTTTTTAAATTTTATTTATTTATTCATGAGAGAGAGGCAGAGACATAGGCAGAGGGAGAAGCAGGCTCCCTGTGGGGAGCCCAACATGGGACTGATCCCAGAACCCTGGGGTCACAATCTGAGCCAAGGGCAGATGCTCAACCACCAAGCCACCCAGCTGTCCCTGGAACTAGTTTTGAATAAATAATCAGTGGAAAAGTCTAACTAGGAGAAATCCCATAAAGATCTAAATATTGACCTAATGATGGACATGGATTTAAGAAGAAATTGAAGAAAACATGACTTTGGGATAAACATTCTTTAAGGAATGGGAATACAAGAATTTAGGGGTAAAAAAATGGATTTTAGAGTTTTATTTGACCATTGATAAACAGTTTGCGAAAACGAGTTAACAGGGTTTTAAAAGTCTTTCTAGAGATCTAAATTGTATATATTTGACTTACCAGAAAAGCTTTTAAAAATTCAGAATTTTTAATCTTGAGAGGGGCCTGCCTGATACATGTTGTGCTTTAGAAAGATCATAATGCATCCTTGTGTAGAATAAAATGTAGAGAGTATGAAAGCAAAGGGTCAACTGTTGACTGGTAGTAAATATAACATGAGGATTTGATCTCAGAAGCAATTATATAAATAGAGCATCCGAGGTACATTGTGAGAAAAAAAATTAAAAGTTTGTAACTAATGAGTATGTGTCTGAAGGAGAATTAAAAACTAATAATGAAAACACGATTTCAATTCTGGATAATTCAGAAGATGGTTGTACTACAATCCTGAGGCAGTACAAAAGGGGAGCTGGTTCTTTGGAGGTTTTGGAAAGAGGTTGATAAAATAAAATAGAAATTACAAGTGTCAACAGGAGTAAAGAAAGATATCTCAATGTAAGATTTGTGTGTGTGTGTGTGTGTGTGTGTGTGTGTGTGTGTGTGCTGAGTCCTAAGCACTAACTGGGCATTGTTACATACCCTTCATAATGTGAGTGTATCTTCTATGCCTAAAGCACTGCAGGATATACAAAATGGCAGCCCTTTGCCTTGCCTCATAAACATCAAGAGTAAAAAAGCAGACAAAAAAAATTAAACAAACCCTGGAAAACAAGATGCCATCTTCATAAGTTATTTCATTTTACAACTGATGAACTATTTTAATTTAAAATTACTAATTTTATAATCGAGTCATCATCTCCACAGGATATGTTTTTATTTTTATTTTGCCATGACTTCTTTGCATCACTTTAGAATATTTCTCATTATTAATGATGTATATTCATAAAGCCCTGGATATCAGTAACTTACCAGTGAAGAAAATTAGCTTCATGCAAATTGCACAACATGCAAACATACTTGAAGTTAAGGAAGGTAAAAACAAAGAGAGAAATACACAACTGAATGCTTGGAGAAAGCTACCAGAGAGCTGCACAACGAACTCTTACACCTTCAACTCCTCCTTGGATATTTCTGTCTAGATGTCACACTGATAATTCAAACTCAACATGACCCAAATCGATCTCTTTACCTTCCTCACATGCACTCACCTCCTGCTCATTTTCTCTTAGTGGCTATAACCATCCTCTGAGCTGCCCAATCTAGAAACTTTGTAAAAATGCCAGATTGCTTCCTCTGCAATCTTGAAACCCAGCAAATAATTCAGTTCTAATGGTTTGAATTTTCAAGTTTTGCTCAGTCACTTATCTCATTCAATAATTTCACTGAACAGTAAATTTAGGTCATGGGTTGTGCTCTGGATAGCAAAAAAAGAAAAGAAACAGAGAATACACAATCCCTACCCCTATGGAGCTTCTGATCTAGTGGAAGGAACAGGTATGAATCAACATCACAAATACAGAATTGAAGTTGCAAGAGAAACACAGTGCCCAGACTTTGGCCCAATCAGGAAGGCTTCTCTGAAACGGATGCTTAAACTGAAGTCAGAAGAAAGAAGGGGGGCATGAACATTCCAGACAAAATTAACAATCATGAGTATATACAAAGGCTGAGGTTGGAAAGACATAAGTATGGCCAAAGGGGAGAAAGACAGACAGACAAAGAGAGACAGGGAGAGGACAACACACAAGGACAAGACAAGCATGGCAGCCATGTTCAGATTTCTACACTCTGGACAATTGTACTCATCCACTGAATTGTGCCTCTTCTCTTTTCTGCAATTTCGATTCCATTGCTTGCATTCCCTCCAGACTTCCTTTCCTAAACCAAATTTTATCTTGTCCTTGTAACATTTATAAGTCCTTCAGTGGGTTTTCCCTGCACACAAAACCCAAGTCTACCTTTACACCTCCATCCTCCCACCGCACACAGAATGGGAGCTCAGCCTCATGCCTCCGTGACTGTGTATCCACCATTCCCTCTGGCTACATATTCCTCACCTTGACATCTGGTGAAATCCATCCATCCCTCAGGGCTCAGACCAAATATCAACCCTTTCCCTCATCCTTCTAGCTAAATATTTGATCCTATTATACTTTGTGCACACATCTACTGAAATAGCATTTCATGATCCATCCTAATCATTTCTATTATTGTCTCACTCCCTAGGTTGAGCCACTTGATATTAAGGACCATCACTTACAAATTTGCAGTGTCTGGTTTACATCAGAATAAAAAAAAGAAAAGAAAGAAAATTTGTGCAATCATTTAGAAACAAAAATAGACATCATAACAATATCCAACTTTTTCCAAATGG
This sequence comes from Canis aureus, assembly GCF_053574225.1. NCBI lineage: Eukaryota > Metazoa > Chordata > Mammalia > Carnivora > Canidae > Canis > Canis aureus. Next base: position 4,397,805 of record NC_135627.1, read on the forward strand.
TTCTTAAAACTAAAATGCTTGAGGGCAAATAGGTTCTATAAAAACCACCACCACCACTGATATCTGGACTCTCTAACAATAAGTCCTTGGGCCCAGGGTTATTTGGAAAAGACTTTACATTGCAAATAATCCTCAACAATAAGGATTTTGAGTTTTCATTTGTAGACCTGTAGCACACTATACTATTTTTTGAAGCAAATGGTTGTGCAGTATTTCTCTAAAATTTTGTGCTATTTCCCAGAAGAAGTTCTAGTGTAGCAGATGGGAGAGAAACAGAACAAACTGTGAAGTGTGACCTCACAGTCAGTGTCAGAAGCTGTCACAGGGTAGTTATTTGCAGTCATCTCCCCATCTACCCCAAACGGCCCAACCATAGGAGGAGGAAGAGAAAGCCTGAACTTGTAAGAACACTTCAGGAGATTTTCCTTTGCAAAAATCCAAGCAAAGGAAGAATGCCAAGGCGGTGGCAGGCATTCTGTCACAGTAATGCCACTTCTTGCCTGTTGTAACTTCATGATGCATCACTGTTCCCATATCCTGGAACATTGTCACTTCTTCCCCAAATCTGCTCAGTCTTCAAAATTCAGCTCAGCTCTTAACCATCATGGTGTCGACCATCGTTCAGCCTGTGATCTGAGCCAATATCCTGTGATACCACAGCTAAATGTCCTCTTATTGGTACTCATGTAGATAACAATCTAGGCCTCTGGGGGACCCAACAGATTGTGTCAAATCTGGTGCATTACTTGACCATCAAGCATGTACAGCTTGCATAACGGAAAAAAAAAAAAAAAAAAAAAAAACCTCAGAATTTGTAGTCATTCATCTCATTTGATAACTTTCCTGAACGCTAAATTGGGGTCATGTATTGTGCTCCAGAGAGCAAAAGCCAATAACACCAACCTAATAGGGGTTACCGAGAAGGTAAATGGTATCACAGATGCACAGAGCTCAACCCAGAGCTTGTGCATGTAACATACCCAATAACTTTTCCACTCTCCTCGTTTCTGTATATTCTGGAGTGCTCACCTCAGACCTCTGCACAGTGGATGTTTCCTCTGTTTTTGAGCAATATCTCTTTCTTCTCTAACTCTTAAGAAATGAGAACATCTTTTATTTTTTAAAACACTGTATTTATTTGAGAGAGAGCAAGAGCAGATTTGTGCAAGCGGGGTGACAGGGAGAGAATCTCAAGCAGAGCCCTCATGGAGCGCAGAGCCCGACATGGGGTCGATCTCAGGACCTTGAAATTATGACCTGAGCCAAATCCAAAAATTAACTGAACTCACAGAGCCCCCCCCAACCCAAGAGCCATTAGAATACTCTTTTTTTTTTTTAAAGATTTTACCTATTTATTCATGAGAGACAGACAGAGAGAGAGAGAGAGAGAGAGAGAGAGAGAGAGGCAGAGACACAGGCAGAGGGAGAAGCAGGCTCCATGCAAGAAGCCCAATATGGGACTTGATCCCGGGTCTCCAGGATCACTCCCTGGGCTGAAAGGCGGCGCTAAACCGCTGAACCACCTGGGCTGCCCTAGAATACTCTTTAAAAGAAAATCTAACCACAAGAAAAGTGCAGTTGCCCAATACAGTTCTTTTAAATAGGACTTGACTTATAAAAATAATAATTAAACATTAAAATGAATATCATCCATTCCTACAGGATTATTAACGAGAACAACACATTCTTCAATATTATGAATTTATTTTGAAAATATCAACCCAGGGCACCTGGATGGTTCAATTGGTGAAGCATCTGCCTTCAGCTCAGGTTATGATCCCAGGTCCTGAGATTGGGTCCTGAGATGGAGTCCCACATCAGGCTTAGTGGGGATTCTGTTTCTCCCTCTACCCTCTGCCCCTCGGCCCCACTTGTGCTCACTCTCTCTCATACTCACTCTCTCTCTCAAATAAATACATTTAAAAAATTTAAATATCCCTCCATTTCTGCAATTTTTTTTAAAGTTGAAAGTATAAAGAATTATTGAACCTTTGAGGAGAAAAAGAAAGACCTACCCTGGCCTTCCTTACATACGCTGCCCCTCCCCTCCTCCCACCCTTCACATCGCCCATCTTGTGAACCCCTGCCCAAGATATTTCACTTTTTCATGCTCTTTGCCATTTTGTATTGTAACTTACTCATTAATTGTGTTTATTGATTACTTTCTGTATCTTTCCCCTTCGCAGTAATTTAATCTCCTGTGGGCAGGATACTTTTATCTGTTGTGTTTTCTGATCAGAACCCAACACCTAGAACAGTCCTTAAGACCTGGCAGGCCTGTGGCATACATGGAAGAGATGCAACATCACTTCTGGCTGCTTTGATTGACTCATTTCCTGGCTCTTCTGTTTCCCAAAACTTTAAACTTGACAAAAACAGGGTTCAGAGATTTGGTTGTGAGGTCACTAATTTATTTTATTACTTTTTTGGAAACTGAACAGAAGCCAGCTCTTGCAACACTGAAAAAAAGAAGTAATTATTGAAGCAAGGGGGAAAAAATAGCACTCGGGGAAGCTTCTGGTCAAAGATCACCATGACAGCAGCCAGCTGTTTCTGTTCTAGGAAGGAACACGCCCTTACTGGGTAAAAGCCTCCATCAGCCTAACTTTGGTACAAATTGGATGACATTGTATATGCTCTACATTGTATGCTTTCAACACTCATTTTACAGTCTTGTAAGATACCGCCAAGCCAGAAATGTCAATGAAACAAAGACTGGATGTTACAGACCCATCGGACCTCCCATCTTTCCTTGCAAAGGAGATGGATTATGGATTTTAAGAAAGAATACTCAAAAATGGAGTTCAGTTATTTGTTAAGTACTAATGCTGGTATCTTAATTGTGACAAAGTATTGTAATGTAAGACAACAGGAGACACTGGATGGGGGCTAGATAGCAACTCTCTGCACTACCTTTGCAACTTTCCTATAATTCTAAAATAATTACAAACCAAGAAAGTTTATTTAAAAATGGAGAAAAATAAAGTAGATTGTTCAAAATCTTACAACAAATACTTAGAAGATGAAATATGAGTAATTCCCCCCCTCTTGTTTGTATATTTTGTTCATGCTTTCAACACTGTTTTACTATTATAATTGAGACAAGTATAATACACATTATCAACAAAAATAACTTTTGTATTTCTATAATCTAAAACACATACATTTCTAATAACTTTTAAATTCCCTACTGAATAACAAGAGTTAAAATATAAAGGTTACCTGATTTTATTAATAAACTGAGCTCAGTGGAAATCCATTTGAAAGAACCCATTCTCTTGATGGCTCTTGGTATGGTTATCTCTACATTTTTTAAGTGGATGGAATAGTTAGATGAGAACTGAACTACAGGGATCATGATGATTCCATTTGTGAAGAAATTTTAACATGTAATGTTTCAAAGCCAGATCACTTTAGTTATTAATTTTATTTGGGAATATCTCCAAATACACTTATGGGCTGAAAAGTGAACTTTTGGCTAATGCATGCCATTTGGCAATTCTTTGATCCTGGATTTCCCCACATTTCTGTTTGTTAGATTACAATCAGAAATTATCTTATGAAACACAGAAACTTAATAAGACTTCCATTTGAAACACAACACAATTAAGACAAACAAAACCGGAGCCAAATACCCAAAGTGTATAACTAAGCAAGGGCAGCATTTACCCTTGAGAGGACTGGAAGAATGTCAAGTGGGCACGTGGGCTGAGGCTGATGTCGTCCCTTCATCTACTGCTATTCGTTTTGTGAATACTCACCAAGCTGTCTCCTTAAGATACGTGCCCTTTTCCGCACGTAAATAATACTTCAATTAAAACCAAAACATTAAAGAAAACCCGAAATCCATGAAATTAGAGTTAGATTGCTGAATATGTGAGTTTATCTCTGACTCTTCAGCGAACCCAGATTGTGCCTCTACCTGGTGAACCAAGAAGGTCTGGGACAAGGGGCCCCTGAACTCTCCCTGCAACTCTAGCCTTGCAAGCAACCTCATCCTTTGGCAAATTAGCTGCTTTCAATGTCAAGTTAAAAAATTGCATAAGATGGCCTCTGATCTAAACCTGAGAAATGAAGAAATATGGGAAAATCACTCCCTCTTCAAATGATGCCAAGTCATTGCATCTTACCTCATAGTAAGCCCCAAATCAATCAGCAAATATTCATAGAACACCTACTGTGTGGAAGTATCACAATGAATGTGCCAAAGAAAGAGGACCTGGACCACAGAAGCCTCTACTCTTAGGTTGTACAGACAGGACACATACAAACCTCCCCTGGGTGCTATGTAATCCCAGGTGTGCTACATACTGAGGATGTGGTATGTTCTACCCCAACACCCTGGAGTTTATTTACAAACTGAACAAGCACACAATAAAACTGAAGTGCTGCTGAAATTTAGATTGGATTTACAGAGAAATAAAAATGGGCAACGTCCTGGGGTGTTATTTAGCAATAGTTAGTTCTGAACCTATTTGACATAGTTATAAAATGATGGCACACTGATATTGAGGAGTATATGTAGAAAGCAGACTACTCTTTAAAAAAATCTGAAACAATATTATAATTCTGTTAAGTACAAGTCCAGTAAGGGTGTTGATGTGGCTCAAAACTATCCATGAGATTGAATGCTACAATATTTGTTGAAAATTCTGTATATTTTAAAACAGTTTAATAAGCTATTTAAAAATCCCAGAACTCCAAAATCACAACAAAACCTTTTTAATAATTAACTATGAAAGAACAGTAAAACCTAAGAAAATTCTATCTAATTGGGAAATTTAAGATTTGTTATTTAATAAAAAGATATTAAGCATTATTGGTTATATAAATTAAACAGTGAACAAATTCATTTTCATCTTCAGAGTTACAATTTGCATAAAATTCCAACAGAAACTGTCAATGGTTCTATAATGCATATAGAAAATGAATAAATAAGAACAAGAATGGACAGTTTGAAAGTAACAGGGACAACCTAAAGTTTTTGAGGCTTACTTAATAAAATCAGGACAAGGGGTGCCTGGGTGGCTCAGTCGGTTAAGTGTCCAACTTGTGGTTTTGACTCAGGTCATGACCTCGGGGTCCTGGGATTGAGCTCCACATCTGGCTTCCTGCTCAGTGGGGTATCTGCCTTTCCCTCTGCCTCTGCCACTGCCTTCAGCTCATAGTCTCTCTCTCTCTCAAATAAATAAACAAATATCTTAAAAAAAAAATCAGAACTAGAATAGAAACAAACAAAAACAAAGAAAGTTGCATAGATTCAAATTATACAGAATTTTCTCAACTCCAAAGAAAGGACATTACCAAACAGAGAAAGAAAGAAAGAAAGAAGAAAGAAAGAAAGAAAGAAAGAAAGAAAGAAAGAAAGAAAGAAAGAAAGAAAGAAAGGAGTCAAGGAGTTCCAGACAACCCTCTTGGTTACATACACATTACTCTTGTAGTACTAAGCAAATTACATTTTCCCTGCACAGAAGGATGGCATCTAAAATGACATTCAAGCCAGTTTCACCAATGAGGAATAGCAGATATGACCTGTAACTGAGGTCCTCCTCTTCAAGGAGAGGAGATCTCCTCTCAGATCTATGGACGTTATGAGTGTTAGTGTGTATATATATGGGGGGTACTATTTATTGCATATATATGTTATCTATACATATTTGATATATTTATATACATACTATATATACCTATACTAATATATATATATAATGTATATATACATACATATATACTATATAAAAGGTCTATATATATACTATATATATACTATATAAAAGGTCTATGAAAATCTCAGGCAAATTATGATTATGAAAATAGCAGTTATATCTGGGCTGTGGAAACTGGGTAAATTTTTATTCACTTGATACAATTTTTTGTTACTTTCCAAACTTTCTAAAAATTACAAATTTATTTAGAGAAAATTTTTAATCAGTATATGATTTTTGGATGCCATAGAATCACAAATTTGTAAAATTTTGCACATAGGAGGAAAATTTAAATATAATAGAGGGTATTTATGGAAGTGGGACTCTGGGAGTTAATTAATTTCTTATTCAATGTCGTTTCTTCTTAAACCTGCTATAATGAGCCCTTTGCAGCTCTTTTGCAATGGTAAAGTTAAGGATTATTCATAAACCTAATGTGCAGAGACTGGAGGATACTAGCACGGAGGTTGAAGAAGATTGAAACATTCTGACTCTATGAGATATTAAAGCTCATTATATTACAAAATACTTAACATATTTTATTTAATACAGATAAAAAGAATAATAAATCAATGAAAATGTCTCAAAATAGATTCAACTATATGTGAGAAACTTAATACAACACAGTAAGCTTTCCAATGCAAACAAGTTAAAAAGAATCATCTAATAAATTTAGTTGAGATATTAGGAATAATTTAGAAGGAAAAAAATTAAAGAAGAAAGGGTAAGTTAAAGCTAGTAGACATGATCTACCAAATGAATGCCAGGAGGATTAAGGAGTTAAATAACAGCAAACTAAAACACAAAGTTGTAAACAAGTCAAAGTGGTAGAGAATAGAATAGGCTATGTAAGAAATTATGAAGAAATACATTTTTAGCTTTAACGTATGACAGAGATCAGAAGGAAAAGTTTATCATATTACATACACAGATGTAAAATCTCTGTACACATTTTAAATAAGCAAGATATTGGGAAGATATTTACAGCAAAATTTTGATAAACAGAATGTTTAATATAGTTCATTCAAATCACAAAGAATTAGGACAAATGAGGGAAGTTATAAATAAAAATTAGCAGAAGATAAAATTAGAAGTTATGTAAATACGCAGAAATTCTTATTTGTAAGCAAATAACAAATTACATTTGAGATACTGTTTACAACTACCAAGCTAGCCAACATAAATTTTAAAAGATAAAACACTAAGAATGTGGAGAACTTGTACAGTGCATTTCTGACTACAATACATTTATAATTCATTTTGGAAGCAACATGGCAAAAGGGAGTAAGGGTGATAAAGATGTTTATCCTCTTTATTTCTGATATTCTTTCTTTGGAACATGTAATTCATCAGAAATAAGAGGGTGGCCCAGGTGGTGCAGCGGTTTAGCGCCGCCTTCGGCCCAGGATGTGATCCTGGAGTTCCAGGATCGAGTCCCACGTGGAGCCTGCTTCTCCCTCTGACTGTGTCTCTGCCTCTCTCTCTCTCTCTGTGTGTGTGTCTCTCATGAATAAATAAGTAAAATCTTAAAAAAAAAAAAAAAAGAAAAAAGAAAAAAGAAATCTGCACAAAAGTTTTGGAAATGGTCATGTTAAATAACTGTGTGACAGGAAACTAACATGGATGTGTGAGAATAACTTAGTAGTAGGGAAAATGCTTATTGCATAATGATAAGTGAACACAAAAATAAATCCATAGTATATATGCTGTATTTTTTCAGTTAGGTAGGAAATACATATGATAAAATTGCAAAGTATGAAAATAATTCATGTGTTAAAGTATAGTAAAAGTACTCACATTTCCTAGTTTATATATATTTAAACCCAACTGTTTCTGATACTTGACACAAAGCATATGTAGAAAATTATGGTTTTAAGGAAGAGGTAAGAATTTTCTTTCCATGAATAAGGCAGTTAGTGAATACATTTCCAGCCAAAGCACCTAATGTGTGTGAGTGTGTGTGTGTGGTCTGACGGAAGAACACCTAGTCTCTAAGTCATGTGCTTCCCTCCACAAGTACAAATACATATGTACAGAACTACACCTGTTCTGCTCACCTCAAGGCCAACGTGAGGACTTAAGGAAATGGTAGCCGTGACAATAACTATCCCAGCATGCGCCAAGCAGGCCCATGCTGTTTGCTCAAAACGTGTTCTTTCAAAAAAAGGAAAGAGAAAGAAGAAAAGAAAAGAAAAGAAAAGAAAAGAAGAAAAAGAAAAGAAAAGAAAAGAAAAGAAAAGAAAAGAAAAGAAAAGAAAAGGAATGATACCAGGGATTGTTTAAGTTGTGATATTATTGAATGAATGTAATGCTCTTTTTCATCGTTGAAATGCAGGAACTAGAATCAAACATTTGGGGAAGCTCTGCCCAATCCAAGGTTTCTGGAATCTCTAAGACTGTGGAATAAGTGGGACAGAAAGAAAGGCAGCAATCATGAAAGAACTCTTCCTGGAAAAGTTCCTGGAAAAGCATTAAAGAAAAGCTTTAAAATCTGTGTGTATACGCATGCATGCGTGCGTGTGTGCATGTGTGTGTGTGTAAAATGAACTTTTTTAGAACTACAGCAATAAACAAATCACAAACACACACCTGCTCCCAACAGGAGCTTCACTGGGCTGCATGGCACACAAGGTGCCCTCAGGAAGTGTTTACCTTTACCTGACTGTCCATGACTCAGGTAGACAGAACCTATACTGACCTGAAGCGCTTTCCTGCTGGAGTGATGGACACTGTTTCCAACACAGGCACGATCTATTGGAGGAAGACTCTGGGCTCTTTCTCATCCTTTATGCTGCCAGGACAGCAGGGCCCTCACTATGCTCATTGGAGGACAAAACGTGGCGTGCAGGCTCATCAATGTGCCAATGCACAGGCTGTGCCCTAAAGCCACATCTGGTGTAAATGCACCTCTCACAGTCTTTGAGTACTGATCAATCAACTCTCGGGACCTCAAAGCAGAGGCCAGCCTCCACACCTGTGGATGCCAGGCTCCCTGGCTCCCAAATGCTTCTGCACCCAAAACTTACCTGTTTCTTCCGGCCCCTGAATGGCACGCTTGTTTCTGCTGCTTTGGCTGGAGTTGCCTTCTCCTGCAGCGGATGGTGCCAAGATTCCCTAAGGAGAGAAAAACCCCAAGTTATTGCAAAGATATCTGAGGTGTGGGGGGCAGTGGTGCGGGGCAAACCTGGGGCCGCAGCTGCTGCAAACTCACGTTCAGAGCTGAGGTGACAGCTGGGGTCTCCCGCATGGCTGCCCTGGGGGCCCTGGCTCTGGCCTGCGGAGGGCCTGGCAGCCGCTCAGGCTCAGCGTGCTGTTCCCGCAGCTCCGCCCGGAGGCTCCCCAGCTCCGCTTGCAAGGCAGCCGCCCTGTGGAAAGACACCACGGAGAGGCAGCAGGCCGTCAGGGCCAGTAGCAGGGTCACGGCCAGCAGCGTTCCATCTTTGGAGCATGGGACAGAGGGGCTTTCCTTCAGGGGGAGGATGGAGACACACTCCTTCAGTTTCATTTCTTCTCCCCTCTCAAGGCAAGGAGAAAGGCGTGACTGCTGGCCTTCTGTGCAGCCATCCATGGCACTCCCGCAACTTTGAAGGTTTGGACCTTTCGAGTAAGTGAGCGCAGGGACCGGATCATTTCCTGTGAGCTGTGCTTGCTCATGTCCTACACGGACTACATGGCCTGGCCCCGTGGTCGCCCTCAGGAGAGCTCTCCTGAGCTTCCCTCCGTCTGCCTGGCCGCATCGCGGGGCCCCCCCGGTATGATAGGTCTTCCTGGCACTGGCCCTTCTATTCGATTGCCCAATCATTTCCTCATTTCACTTTCAGTTTTTGTAAGAATTTTAATCGCATCTAAGACACACACACACACACACACACACAAACGGGCCTCGTGCATCCATTGGTATGACAGGACATGGGGTTTGGGCTGGTACACTTGGGACAGCTGGACAGGTACCGGAGGAGCCGCCGGTGGCAGGACGGGAGCCACTCTGCTCGGGGCCACATGGCTTCGGAGGGCAGGGGAAAACACACTGACGTTCCTGCTGCTGTAATAAAAATAATTAATGCGAAGGTCAGATAAGCTAAGTACTAGCACTGAACTGTACTCAGCTGGAGAATGATTTATGAACAGTTTCAGAGTAGGAAATAAAACGAGATTTCCTCAGGGGAGGCACAGACATCCACTGGGGAATATTCTTTTTATTATTATCTTAGCAATGAGATAAAAAGAATGTGACTAAATTTGGGGGATGTAGTTAGATTACACATGAGGGCTTCTTTATATGCAGGGGATGCATTTTGAAGGGAAACATGTGTACTGCGTTCCTTCTGGGACTCACTGCCCGGCAGGCAGCCACCCACAGGACGGCCAAGCTGGGAAGCACTCCCACTAAGCTCCAAGTGTCCGCTCAGGCCGACAGCATCTGGGAAAACTGGCCTTATCTCCAGCTCCAAGTGCCTCAGTCCAGCCCACCATGAACTAAGTGCTCTTTCCCTAAAGCAGCTAATCTACTGGTCCTTATTAGGTTGACCCTGCCCCAATCTACTGTGTCTGTGAACAACCTGATTCAGCCCAGAGTCATGGTAGTTCCAAATCATGGCTGCTGGATGTGGTCTTGCCGCCAAGACACGTCTTGATGGCTAGCTCCTGAGTACTTCCTGGGGTCTGGCTGCTCGGCTCCTAGGACCTGCATGTTGTGTCAGGAGCTCACACTTCAACAAATGCTACTGAGCAATTGCCAAGGCCTGGCTGGGCCTGAGTCCTCCATGTGCCACGACTGGAGCGCTAGCTCTGTCTCACATGATGTCCCTATGCCAGCTTCAAAAGGAAAGTCACAGAAATAACGTAAGTGAGGGTAGGAGCTCCAGAGCCAGGGTGTGAATCCTCACTCTCCTTGGTCAAAACACATGGTGTGTCTGGGATTCGGTTTTCTGTCTGTGAAATGGGATGGTAAGGGTCCTTGGGAACTGTAACAGGGCTTATAGGAACCAGGACAAACTAGATTTAATATGCTTCCATTTCTCATCCATTTTCACTCATGACATGAACTATTTTTCTTTATTACAAATGGCACCATCACAGACGTCTTCGTGCGGGTCTCCTTGGAATGTCTGCAGGGATTTCCCCGGGAGACACCTGCTAGGGTGTCAGCACATCTTCACCTCTGTCAGGAGTCACAGAGCAGCCTCCCTGAGGAGTTCCTGCTTCCTCCCCGGCTCACGAGGGGTGACGTCACCAGACACTAATTTTTACCTACTAGGTTCCTTTATGTCTGTGAGTTCTAAGACCTTGTTAAATGACTTTTACAGAACTTGAAAAAAAAGATAACACCTCTAAAAAGTTCTTTTGAAGATTACCTTGGCCGCCCAAAGCAGCTGTTCTCCGATCTCTCAGGTGAGTGCGTGAGCAGACTCCTTTGTGTCAGATGTCACGTAACACACGTCTTCTGTCATAGTTCTTGCTTCCAGGCCAATCAGGGGGACATACACTAGAGAAAAAGAAAAAAAGAAAAGAAAAGAAAAGAAAAGAAAAGAAAAGAAAAGAAAAGAAAAGAAAAGAAAAGAAAAGAAAAGGAAAGGAAAAGAAAAGAAAAGAGAAAGAAAGAAAAAAAGAAAGAGAAAGAAAGAAAGAAAGAAAGAAAGGAAAGAAAGAAAGAAAGAAAGAAAGAAAGAAAGAAAGAAAGAGAAAGAAAGAAAGAAAGAAAGAAAGAAAGAAAGAAAGAAAGAAAGAAAGAAAGAAAGAAAGAAAGAAAAGGAAAGAAAAGAAAGAATCAGTTTGGGGATTATACTAAACCCTTCTGACTGAAAGTAAGGGAAGCTCACTCAGGTTTATGTGTGTGTGTTAATATTACCCAAAGACATATGGAATAAAAGAATTTGAGGCAGTGCTAGAAATTCATCGCTCTGTGCTTTTACTCAGGACACTTGTAGCCACCGCTTCTTTCTGTGAGTTGACTTTCTTCCACTTTTGGTGGGACACTCTTGTCCATATGCTGCTGTAAAAATTGCAGAGAGGGGGAATAGTTCGATTGCGTTAGAGAATTAGTTCTGCCTTCATTGCTCTTTTGGATAGACACCTTCATGGCCGACTGTCTTCAGAGAGTACCACTGACCAGCCTATGTGTAGGTCAGTTTAAAACAAGTGTCTCATCTTGGATCAAGTGGTGGGCAGCCCTAAGCATAGAGAGGGCTGGTGCTTCTTCCACAGAAGGCGGCAGGCCGGTGGCTTCCCCTGACCCAGATGTGAGGCTCACGGCTACTGCCATGTGCACATCCTTCACAGTGATCACACGACCAAATTTCTCTGAAGACAAGTGGAAACCAAGCAGCATTCATGTGCTCCTGAATTTCTTATTAGAGGAACAAAAGGAAGTTACTACTCCATAAATCAAGGATCTGTTTCCTGCTGAGGAAATGTCTTGACAATAATTTAACTGAAATTCTGTTAAACAAATAGCTTGCCACTCATTGAATAACACCCCACACCACAAGTTTATTCAGGGAAGGAAGCTACCATACCTGAGCCGCAGAGTGCTCTCTGCCAGGATGCAGCTACTTCTTACCTACTTTTTTTTCCTCACCTGAAATAGAAAATATTCCCGTGTATCACAGCTACACCACTTGTAATAAATGAATCCGTATTGCTTGTCCCATCCACTCAGGACTGGGCAGATAGGAACATGTAAGAGTATAGGTGAAAAGAATTTAAGTTATGAGTTTATCCAAGGGTGTGAACCAGAGAATAAAATATTAAAAAAAAAACGTAATTAGGAACTTCTGGCTTAATAGTATTATGAACATTTAGCGCCTTTAGGAAACCTCTCTTAGACCTCTTCTTTGAGGATAAATTATCTTTATTGAGGATGTGGACCTCTCAACTACGTGAACAAGAGCTCTTCTAGATATGTGGATGTAGCTACAATGGATCTCGGTAAAACTGGCTTCCTAAAGAGCTCAAAACGTGGTAAACATCTGGATACAAATAATTATTACATTTGAGAAACAATCATGTTGTTTTCTTTTGGAAATATATATGCAGTCAGTGAAACTGATTTGTAAGGCTAAATGCTAATCACCTGGTAACTGTGAAGTAATGATGTATTTTTCTGGTCATTTTGTGTACAAAAAAATAATCTGGGCAATGCTGATTCCTATTTCTCAATAGTTACACTAAAAAGAGGAGCATGTGCATTTACTGGAGCTTAATTTGTGTCACTCTTGGGAAAAACATCCACTTTTGTTAATGATTTAGTTTCATTTGCAAATATGTCTTTAGTTTGTTGGGGCGCTGCTTTCAGACGTAATGCTGTTGAACAACAGTGTTTAAATGTGTGCTTTCAATAAATTTCTGTCGACCTCAATACTATTTTCAATGATAGTGCAGTTTAGTTTGCTCTTCTTTCCCCTTGTAACACCAACATGAATAAAATTTTAATTAGTATTAAGGTGGGTATGTGTCAGTCAATGCCATCATCTACCTATTCCATATACATGAATGAATCTGTCCATGCCACATATAAGACCACAGAATACACACTCACACCTAGGGACACTTGAATAAAAACTGGTCATATTCAACCCATCTCGAAAACACTTAGAGAAACGATAGAGTAATTGTTTCAATCGAGTAGAAGTAGAGTAATGAATCTCTGTAAGATTTCATGCAAGAAGTCTTACCCTCTGCCTCTAAAAATTATTAAGGCAGAACTTGCAAACATTTAAAATAATTTATTTGAAATTTTGTTCAATAAAAGTCAGAAGTAAAGTGATGGAGGTGGAGTGCCCAGGTCAGACATGTATGTCTGCATGCCTAAGGTTGCTTCACCATCTAAACAGACTCTTTTCTGCCCAAAATCTAGAAACTGATTTTTTTTCCTACCTTCAGCACCACTTTATTATTTTTTTTTAACTTAAATTCAAGGGGCACTTGGTGGCACAATTGGTTACGTGTCCAACTCTTGATTTCGGCTCAGGTCATGATCTCAGGGTTGTGAGATCAAACCACATATCAGACTTCTCTCTGGGCATGGAGCCTGCTTAAAAGTCTCTTTCTCTCTCTCTACCTCTGCCCCTCCCCCAGCCCCTGCCTATATGTGCACTCTTTCTCTCTCTCTCTCTCTCATAAACTAATGCAAGTTAGTTCACATATAATGTACTGGTTTCAGGAGTAGATTTCAGTGACTTATCACTTACATATAACACCCAGTGCACATCCCAAGTGCCCTCCTTAATGCCCATCACCCAGTTACCCCATCTCCCTGCCCACCTCCCCTCTAGCAACCCTCAGTTTGTCTCCTATTGTTAAGACTCTCTTATGGTTTGCTTCCCTCTCTGTTTTTATCTTATTTTATTTTTCTTCCCCTTCCCCTATGTTCATCTGTTTTATTTCTTAAACTGCACATATTTATTTCTTAAATTGCACATATGAGTGAAATCATATGGTATTTGTCTTTCTCTGACTGATTTATTTTGCTCAGCATAATACCCTCTAGTTCCTTCCACATCATTGCAAATGGCAATAGTTCATTCTTTTTCATGGCTGAGTAATCCATTTATGTATGTATATATGTATGTGTATATATATGTGTGTGTGTGTGTGTGTGTGTATCCCCTGCATCTGCTTTTTTTAAATTAATTAATTTATTTATGATAGACAGAGAGAGAGAGAGAGAGGCAGAGACACGGAAGGAGGGAGAAGCAGGCTCCATGCCGGGAGCCCGACGTGGGACTCAATCCCAGGACTCCAGGATCGCGCCCTGGGCCAAAGGCAGGCGCTAACCGCCGAGCCACCCAGGGATTCCACCCCCTGCATCTTCTTTATCCATTCATCAGTCGATGGACATTTGGGTGTCGCCCATAATCTGGTTACTGTGGACAGTGCTGCTACCAACATTGGGGTGCATGTGCCCCCTTGAATCAGCATTTTTTGGGTGGAATCAGCATCCTTATATCCTTTGGAAAAACACCTAATAGTACAATTGCTGGGTTGTAGGGTAGAAACTGATTTTGTTTAGGTGTCTGTCTTTGTGGGATGCTGACCAGTTGCACTTTAAATCCTAATTACTGAACTGCAAGCCTGGTGATTCCATACACATTGTCTTTGGTTGCTCAGCATGGACCAAGTGGCGAGGTTCCTCACAACCAGGTGTGCGGGGGGCTCATGAGAGAGAGTTCATCATCTTTCAGGAGAAACAGAAGGAACTCCTGCTCTGGCACACGTCGTCACAGGACAACCTGGAAGTGTGTTAGCTGGCCTGACTGCCAGGCTGCGGGTAGGAGCACAGAGTCAGGAAGAGACCTGGGTCTCTCACCACACTGCTGAGCTGCTGAAGTAATCAATCTTCCTGTTCCCTATTCAGGGATTTTCTATATTAAGTCATAGATTTTCCTTATTCTTTCAGCCGGTTTGCTACATGATTAAATGCGGAGGCTCCTGGGGCATCCTTAACAAATTCTGTTCGCTTGAGGATATTTATAGGTCTGCAATTACAGACTCTTTGTGCTGAATGGGTTTGAATGTTCGTTCAGATTTTTTCCACACGTCCACATTTTAAAAACCACAATATAAAGAGAAAAGGTCGGTAGCCACAGCTGGGAAAGCTAGATGCATTCACTAAGAGTCTTCTTTCCAGTTTTACTTTTTTTTTTTTTTTTTTTATAACGTCAGTTATTTCGTTGTGTAGGGATCTTCAAAAGGTAACATGATGACCAGTGCTGCCATGTGCAGACGGGCATAATGGATGGGTCTTCTCTGGAAGGAACCAGACCCCACTCGGTCACCTCCCTCGACAGGGAGGACAGGAAACCAGCACTGTGGGTGTCTGCATGGGAAGGGAATCACCTCGCACAACCCAAGGGGATCCCGGGGTGTTCCTGGGGAAGCAGTGTGGATCTGTCCTTCTGTGATTCCTACCAGCTCCCAGGGGGAGCCTAACTGCAGGGGGGGCCAGAGGCAGCTGGACGGTGGGTAGTTTTGGAAGACTGTGAGAATAAACCATTTGGTGGGAAGTCCAAAGGTGCCATGAAACTCTGAGCCTTTTCCTATCAAAAAAGTTCTCTATTTCCTTGCCCCCTGAGTCTGAAATGAGCTTGTGAGTTGCTCTGACCAGCAGAGTATGGGAGATGCAACCGAGTTCCAATTTATACTCTCTTGGGCTGTTTTCCTGAGACCACCATGTAAGAAAGTTACTGAGAAGCACCCCAGGGTCCCAGGGTAAGAAAGCCAGTCTATCCACTGTGGGATAGGAAGACACGGGAGTGTTCCCAGCCAAGAGCCAGCATCTAGTGGCCAACATGTGAGGGAGGCCATCTTGAGCTTTGCAGATCTCGTGGCTGCCAGGGACAGGCAACTAAGATAATGAGGTAGGTGGGACCAGGAGATGCATCAACCAGAAAGCCACAGAATCACAAAAATGATCAATCATCACTGTTAGAATCCACAAAATCAGGGTGGTTTGTCACTTAGCAATAGAAAACTGAAATATCACATTCGCTGATTATAGTTTAATAAAAATCATTTAAAAAGCTCACCAAAGAGTTACTTGAAAATGTAAAACTGCAATCACAGATAAAATCTGAATCAAAGATGTTTGCAAAACTGAAGTCAGAATTGGAAAATGATGAAAAAAGGGAACAATGTATATTAAAATGGCAATGCTAACGAGATCAGAGCTCTAAAAACAAAGCTATCGTCAAAACCCAAGAATATTCTGAAGAAATCATAAGAGGAATAAAATAAGCCAAAACAATCCACGAAGTTAATAATTATAAAGAAAATTAATAAAGGTAATCAGCATTGATGGTTAGTTTTTAATTGTGTATTTCTAGTTGGAATGTCAGAACTCTTTCAAAAGTGCAAAATAAAAAAGTTGTTTTGGAAACGACTCTGGCAATACCTAGTAACACTGAAAACACAAACGAACTTGGTTGGATGCAACGGTCCTGCCACTAAGAACTTATCCATGGGAGGCGGAAACAATAGAAAAGGACATATAGACATTATCTCAAAGAGAATTAAATCTTGTTATGTTTAGTCCTCTATTGGCAACAGGCAACTTCTTTGGTGTGTTTTCCCACTACTCAAAACATAAGGCTAAATAAAAGACCCTCTTGTTCTCAAACTGTTTCATTACCAAAATGATGGTCCAACTAATTTATATGATAATTTGTAAAAGTTGTGTTAGATAATTGTGTGGAGTCATAAAACTTATATGTTAGTAAAAATTCATCAACCTTATTGTTGATTACTTCTGAATTTTCTGCATTTAAAATGAACTGACTTTTGTCTATTTATCTTAAAAACAGGTTTCTTTGTTCCACCACTAGTGTAAAAAAAGAGGGTGATTTCCAGAATTTTAACCAAAAGCATAATCTGTTATCTCACGGCTTCAGCTGTTTACATATTTTAAACTGAATAATGGGCTTCTAATAGCTTCAAAAATTAAACACAATCCAGACTCATGTTGGTATTTCCACACTTAGGAGAAGCAATCATGATGCAGCCTAAAATTCCTGCAAAATTCTCATTGTCACTTATCAACCAGCAGTTCTCGTGATACTTAACCAAGAATGACAAGTAAATCTGCTAGTGACTATTAAAATCTTCCACCAGGCGGCCTGGGTGGCTCAGCGGTTTAGCGCCGCCTTCAGCCCAGGGTGTGATCCTGGAGACCCGGGATCGAGTCCCACATCGGGCTCCCTGTGTGGAGCCTGCTTCTCCCTCTGCCTGTGTCTCTGACTCTCTCTCTCTCTCTCTCTCTCTCTCTCTCCCCCTCTGTATCTCTCATGAATAAATAAATAAAATTAAAAAAAATTAAAATCCTCCATCATTTCAGGATGCCTGGCTGGATCAGCTGGTAGAGTGTGGACTCTTGATCATGGGGTGGTAAGTTGGAGCCCCCTGTTGAGGGTAGAGATTACTTAATAAGTTTTTAAAAAATCCTTTACCATTTCAGAACACTAACCTTAAATCATTAACTATAGATGGTTTTTCACTTTTTATAAAATTGCATTAAAATACAAATAACATAAAATTTACCACCTGACCCTTTATAAAGGCACTCTTTGATTTCTCTTTAACATAGTTGATTTTTAAATTTATCATTTTCACCCCAACTCAGACAAGGAAACCTATTTCACTTTGGGAAACTTCTGCACGTCTTGGGTTTTGCATCACAAAGAAAACTTACACATCATCTCAGGCTCCAGAAGGTGGCAAAGTGTGTGCAACACCCCATTCGGTATAGAGAAAGGTATTTTGGTTCCCACAACTGTCCTTTGCCTATAACGCCTCTCTGGCCCTAGATTGTTTTTTATGGTGTTAAAAAACCTACAAAATAAAACTTACCATCTCTCACTGTTGTGCAACCACTGCCACCAACCATCTCCAAAACTTTTTCATCTTGCAAAACTGAACCTCTATTCTCGTTAAACTAACAACTACTCTGCCCCATACCTGATAACCATCATTCTTCATTTGGTCTCTATGATGTTGACTATTCTAGATACTCAGATAAGTGGAACCATATAGTATTTGTCTTTTTGTGACTAGCTTATTTCACTGAGCATAGTATCCTCATGGTTCACCCATGTTATGGCTTATATCAGAATCTCCTTCCTTTTCAAGGCCAGATAATATTTAATTGTGGGTATGTATGTCTATGATTAATGTGTGTGTCCCTGTTCACTCTGTTGATGGCCCGAACAAAGCTACTTATTCCAAATAAGAGGGAATTGCACCTGCTTGACTGCAGGGCTGGGATATAGGTCTTTTCCTGTCTTCAGACTTGAACTGAAATGGGCTCTTCTGGGGTCTGGAGTCTGCTAACTTTCAGACTGGAACTGTCAGCATCAGCTCTCCGGGTTCTTAGGCCTTTGGATTTGCATTAGAATATATGCATTAGTATTATAACATGTGCATATATACACTTACTCTGTTGTTTCTGGGAAGAACTCTGTCTAATGCAATACATTTTGTTTATCCACTCATCCATCAGTGAGGGATGATCAACTTGGATTGCTTCCACATTTGAACTATTGAATACTGCTAGAATGTTCTTGTGTAAATAGTTCTTGGAGGTCCCATTTTCAATTCCTTTGGATATATATACACAGAAGTAGAATTGCTGAATCAGATGGTATCTCTATTTTTAATCTTTTGAAGAACCTCCATACTGTTTTCCACAGTGGCTGCACCAGTTTTCATTCCCACCAACAGTGCAAAGTGGTTCCAATTCCCCCACATCCCTGCCAACAAGTGCTACTTCCTATTTCTTGATAGTCGCCATCCTAATGGATGTGAACTGATATGTCATTGTCGTTTTGATTTCCATTTCCCTGATTAGTGAAGAGCCATGGACAACGTTAAAGCTCTTTAAAAAATTACCTTAGAAAAAAGCACACGTTAACTTGTTTGCACTATGAAATAAAGCTACAGATAGACACATAGTTCTTGCTTGCTGATTGGCAAATTTTCTCAAATATGCTCGTAAAGAAAACCTCTGTCATCCTCCTATGCATCTCTTTTACTGTCACGTAGTTACCATACTCACAACACTTCTAACATCAGATGTATGGGTGTTCTCCCCCATCAGTGATTCTCCACAAAACCAGACAGGTGTCCTACAATTTACCCCAGTTCTGACACCATCTACCTGGAGACAGGATCAGATCCCACAGGTTAAGGGCTCAGTCACTTCAGATTGCCTCCACCTCACTTCGGACGCCAATGATAAGTTCAGGGTGTCACATGTGCTTCAGATGGAGACACTCTAAATCAGAGGTCCTTACCATCCCGCCTCTGGTTTGACTAATTTGTTAGAGCAGCTCACAGAATTCAGGACAAGAGTCTACTTACTACTTAGCAGTTTGTTATAGAAGAATATGATAAAGGATACAGAAATATCCAGATGGAGGGGGGTGCACATAGCAAGGTAAGTGGGAGGGGGTGTGGCGTATCCATGCCCTCCTCAAGAACACCACTCTCCCAGCACCGCTATGCTCTCACCAACCCAGAAGCTCTCCAAATCCAATGCTCCTAGGATTTTTATGAAAGCTTCCTTGGGTACTATGGATCATTAACTCCATTTCCAGACCCTCTCTCCTCTCTGGAGAAGGGAGATGATAGGGTGCTGAAAATCCCAAGCTTCTAATCATGGATTGGTTTTCTTGGTGATCAGCTCCATGCAGGAGCCTACCAAGAGTCACCTAATTAGAACAGAAGACACTGCTATCATCTAGGATATCTCAAGGGATTTACGAACCAGGGTCAAACACACACATATATATTTTTTTCTAAATTATTTTTTTTAAATGAATGCTAATTTATTTACAATGTGAAATGAAACTATACACGGTGTTCAGTGAGCTGCAACTTCCTCAAATATGCTGATTCATTTGCAAACACACTAGTGAAGCAAAATTAGAAACACATTAGTTGGATTATTTCATAGTAATTGTTATCTACCCATGTTAGCAAAAGAAATCCACATCCTCTATAAGGACACATCTGCTCTAAATACCCACACTCTGTAGGTCACTGTGTCCTTGGTCAGGACAAATCAGGACATGTACTGTCAATCTGAACTCTACTGTCTCAGCCCTGGTGCTTGACCACTCCTCTGAAGAACTATTTTCCTTTGGATTTGTTATTCTTGTCCAGTGGACCATCCTACTTTTAAAAGGTGAACTTGCATATTTTTAATCTATTATAGTTTCTTTTCTAATACAAAACATAAACCCCAAATGCAATGTACAAGCAGATGAAGATCTCAGTTAAAAAACAAAAGCTTCAAAGACATATAGGGAGAGAATGAGGGGAGATGAATATGAATTGGCTACTTTATTGTTCATCATTATAGGTGTAATATTGATAATGTGCTTATGCAGGGGGACATCCTCATTCTTAGGTGATGCACACTGAAGTATTAATGGGTAAAGTGTCATCACACTACTTACTTTACAATAGTTCAACATAAAAGAATAGATACTTGATGGATGTAGCAGATTGACATGGGTGAAGCAAAATATGCCCAAATTGGGATGCCGGGTGGCTCAGCGGTTGAGCGTCTGCCTTTGACTCAGGGCGTCATCCCGGAGTCCCAGGATCGAATCCCAAATCAGGCTCCCTGCATGGAGCCTGCTTCTCCCTCTGCCTGTGTCTCTGCCTCTCTTTCTGTGTCTCTCATGTATACATAAATAAAATCTTTTAAAAAAAAAATTCTAAAAAAAATATGCCCAAATTCTGACTCTAAGTGACAAGTGAATGCTTACTCATTTTACTGTTATTTCAACATCTCAGTAGGCATGAACATTTTGTAACCTCCCCAAAATGAAACAAAAGATCAAGCACTTTTTTCTATTTACAAGTTCTAGGGAAAGCAAATGTTGAAGATGTCACCTCAGTCTTTGTCTATGTGCGTAATTATCCTTTTTCTCAAAAGTAAAATGATGACACAAAGCTGATCATCATATAAAAAGCAGATTTTTCATTTAGCCATTATTTCTTGTATATAGCATTGAATTTGCAGTGGAGTTTCTGGTATGAAAACAATCCAGCTAAACAACTGTGCCAGCTTTAATGATGTGTCTCTTGCTTCTATCCTTCCTTCCAAAAGGCAGATCAGCTGTTTTCCACTCTAATCCTTCAGGGTCTGTGCCCACCACATGCTCTTTTGATGTGGATTTTCAAACTACATAGCATTTATGTCAGTTTCTGATAGATACACATTCAGAATAGAGACTGGAAAGACAAGGGGGTAGCTTCCATCAAGGAGGGACACCCATGTCTGCCATCATGTAGGGCCTCTAACAGGTGCCTGTGTGGGTGTGGGCACCAGAGACAAATTGTGTCCTTAGAAGCCATGGAACATGATCTCCTGACTGAGCCTGGTATGGAAAGAGTGACACTGCTTTACAGTGAACTCAGGATTAGAATCACCCAACACAGGCTTAGACAGCAAGCACTTCAGCAGTTGTCATAATATACTGAAAATCAGAAGCACTGCTCCAGGTCGGTCTGATGGCTCTTCGACCAGCAACCATTCCCAGATTCCACCAGAACCATTCTCCATTCAATCACCTAGACTGATGATATAGCCAGACAGGTCAGGGAGGCTGAGGCAGGTTAGTTTGATTTAGAGAAACAGAGGCTGCACCTGGCAGCTGAGTCCACAGAGTGTGTGACTCTTGACCTCGGGATGGTGGGTTTGAGGGCCACATTGGGTGTAGAGATTACTTAAAGTCTTAAAAGAACAACAACAAAAAAGAAATAAAACAACATATGATGTTTCCTGTTTCCAAGTAGAAGGGAGTCAATTCTTTTTCAGGGAATTCTATTCTTTCCGATTATAACACTTACTGTGTATTTGTATTGCATGTGCATATATTTCTTTATTTGCCTGTTAATTGTTTATCTCCCCAAACTCCATGAAGGCAGAAGGTGAGTCTATTTTGCTTGCCTTTATAGAACCAAAATAGTACAATGACAGATGTATCATAGACGCTCCATACATGGAAAGAATGCAGTAAATAGTACCCATTGTGTAGGCTACATGTCTTTAATTTGGCCACATCTATATAATCAAGAATTTAGGCTAGTGTATATCTAAATGTGCACTTGTCTACTTATGGAAATTTTTATATCGGAATCTTATCAGCACAACTTAGATTAACAATACATTAGATTTCTGGTAATTTATTATACTTCTGTATGGCAAATGTGATGCATGCCAATTAATCAGATTTAATGAATTAAGGTTGGTTAATTATTATGTAGAATGACCTTGTCTGTATAACAATTTAGGTTTTATAAGAAACATAAAAACTGTTGGAAAAGGGGGTGCCTGCGTGCCTCAGTCAGTTAAGCAGTTGACTCTTGAATCTGGCTCAGGTCATGATCTCAGGGTTCTGAGATCAAGTCCCAAGTCAGGCATCATGTTCAGTGGGGCATCTGCTTGAGATTCTTTCCTTCTGCCCCTACCCCCCTGTTCACATATATTTTCTCTCTCTCTCTCTCAAATAAATAAATAAATCTAAAAAAAAAAAAAAAAAGGTTATCGGAACCTTCTTACATATGTATAGGCCTCCTAAGAGACTATTACTATTCACATTACACTGCAACTTATTTGTTTCAGTAATATATCATGAGTATTTCTGCAGATCAAAAAAAAAGAGTTAGTTCCTTCTATAATTTATTATTTCCCACTGATGGAGTTTCAAGCTGTTCTGTAGGTTTTTTATTTGCTTGCTTGCTTGTTTATTCTGGCTACTCCAAAAATGCTACATTATACTTTTACACATGCCTTCATCTACTTATATTTTAGGGATAGGCTCCCCAAAGTGAAAACACTGGGTTAAAAGTAATGAAATGAATCTTCAATTTCAATACATAGATGCAATTTGGTCTCCAAAAATGTAACAATTCTTAATCCTGCAGCTACACTTTCTCCTACCCTTGTCAGCACAGGATCTTAACAACCACTTAAATTTCATTCCTATTAACCTTGAAAAATGAAACAGTGCATTGTTCATACACTGACACCAAATAAAACTGCTATTCTAGCTATCTCTATACTAAAATGTCCTTATTCTTCACGAATTTTACTGAAAATTAAATTCTTATGGTTTTAAAATATAATTGCCAACAAATCTTCCTAGAATTCATACATTCTAAAAGAAATATACTTGTACTAAAGATACTCATCATGTCCTCCTTCCTTTTCCTACATTCCCCTCTCAGATAACCTGCCCCATGGACAGCTCGAGAACTGAGTAGTGGAGCTGAAGGCATCTCTGATGGCACCAATTATGGACTAAATCCAAGCACAGCAGAAGTCAATCTGCTAAGTGAGAGCATAGATGTGAGTCCATCTGACCCCAGAGCAGGCCAGAAAGAAGCTTCATCCATTGATTCTTTGATCAAAATGGTCATGCTAGGGTCTGCTTTTGTTGGC
This sequence comes from Canis aureus, assembly GCF_053574225.1. NCBI lineage: Eukaryota > Metazoa > Chordata > Mammalia > Carnivora > Canidae > Canis > Canis aureus. The sequence goes on from NC_135627.1 coordinate 4,421,457, forward strand.
ATTTAACAAAACCGCGCACTCTTTCATGGTATAACACTTAACAAACTAAACTAGAAGAATATTAACTCAACATAATAAAAGCCATATATTAAAAGCCCACATCTGACATCATACTCAATGGTGAAAAACTGACAGCTTTCCTTCTAAGGTTAGCAATAAGGGCAGAATGCCCATTCTTGACACTTTTTTTTTTTTTTGACACTTTTATTTAAAACTATATAGGAAGTCCCAGCCAGAGCAATTAGGCAAGAAATAAAAGGCAACCAAAATTGGAGAGGAAGTAATAAAACCATCTCTGTTTACAGATGACATGATCTTATATGTAGAAGACAGGATTCAATTAAAAAAAAACTATTAGAACTAATAAATTCAGCAAAGTTGTACAATATAAATCAACACAAAAATCAGTTGGTCTTCTGTCTAATAACAATGAACAACTTGAAGGAAATTTTAGATACAATCCCATCTACGATAGCATTTAAAAAGAATAAAATAATCAGGAATAAACTTAACCAAGTAGGCAAAAGACTTGTATGCTGAAAACTACAAAACATTGCTGAAAGTAATCAAACAAGACAGAAATAAATAAAAATACACTGTGTTCATGGATTGGAAGATTTAGTATTGTTAAAATGTCTATAACATGCTCTAAGTGAACTACAGATTTAATGCAATCCCTGTCAAAGTGTCGATGGCATTTTTTTTGCAAAAATAGAAATAATCATAGTAAAATTCATATAGAATTTCAAAGGACTCCAAATAGCCAAAACAATCCTAACAGAAAAACAAAACGAAACAAAACTAACATCTTCACACTTCTTGATTTCAAAACATAGTATAATGTTATGATAATTAAAACAGCATGTTTCTGATACAAAACTAGATACACAGGGCAGCCCGGGTGGCTCACCGGTTTAGCACTGCCTTCAGCCCAGGGCGTGATCCTGGAGACCTGGAATCGAGTCCCAGGTCAGGCTCCCTGCATGGAGCTTGCTTCTCCCTCTGCCTGTGCCTCTGCCTTTCTCTCTCTCTGTCTCTCATGAATAAATAAATAAAATCTTAAAAACAAAACAAAACTAGATACACAGACCAAGGGAATAGAATAGACAGAAAAAAAAATGCATAGCCATGTAGATGATTAAATGATCTTTGACCAGGTTGCCAGAGCTACACAACGGGGAAAGGATACTCTCTCTTCAACAAATGGTGCTGGGAAAACTGGATATCCACCTTCAAAAGAATAAAGTGGGACCTTTCCATTAATACCATATACAAAAACTAGCTTGAAATAGATTAAAGACTTAAACTTAATACCTGAAACTATAAACCTGTAGAACAAAAAGCATACAGGAAAAAATCTCGTGATGTTGGATTTCACAGTGATTTCTTAGACATGGCACCAAAGGAATAAGTATAAAAAAGCAGAAATAGACAATTGGGAATATACCAACCTTAAAAACTTTTGCATAGCCAAGGAAACAGCAAAATGTAGAAGCAACCTAAAGAATGAAAAAATACTGCAAATAATATATCGAATAAGGCAGTAATATTCAGGATATATAAAGAACTACAACTAGCAACAACAGCAGCAACCCCCCCCCCAAAAAAAAACTGACTTAAAAATGGGCAAAAGACTTGAATAGACATTTCTCCAAAGAAGATATACACAAGGTCAGCAAGCACAAGAAAAAGATGCTCAACATCACTAATCATCAGGGAGATGCAAATCAAAACCACAATGAGATACCACTTCACAACTAATATGATGGTCACTTATAATGACAAAAAAAAAAAAGCAGAAAATAAAGTGTTGGCAAGGATATGGAAAAAGTGGTACCCTTGTACTCTGTTGGTAGGAATGTAAAATACTGTAGCTGCTATTGGAAAACAGTATAAAGGTTCCTCAAAAAATTAAAAATAGAGGTACTATATGATCCAGCAAATCTCACTTCCTACTACATATCCAGTATGATTGAAAATGGGATCTCAAAAAGATATTTGCACACTTATGTTCACTGAAACATTATTCATAATAGCCAAGATGTGGAAACTAAATGTCCACTGACTGGTGACTGGATAAAGAAAATGTGATATATACATACAATGGAATACAGCTTTAAAATAAAAGGAGAGCCGGTCATGAGTTGCAGCATGGATGAACCTTGAGGACATAGTGCTAAGTGAAACAGGTCAATCCCAAAAAGATCAATATTGCCTGCTTCCACTTACATGAGGTATTTGAAGTAGTTAAGTTCATAGGAACAAAAAGTAGAATGACATTTGTCAGGGGCTAGGGAAGGGGGAAAAAGAGAGTTATTCAGTGAGTACAGAGTTCCAGTTCTGTAAGATAAAAATGTTCTAGAGATCTGACGCACAAGGTGCATACAGCTATCACTACTGTACTGTTCACTTAAAAATTATTAAGATAGTAAATTTTGTTATATGATTTTTACTACAAAGAAAGGCAACTAACTTATGACAAAATAATAATAAATATGTAAGCTATATAGAGACAAAATATTTGACAAAAAAAGCACAAGGGCAAGAGATGGAAAAACCAAAGTGTTACTTGAAGATAAATTATAAATTTAAAAAAGATGCTGAGAGAACTTAAGGCCTAAAGATGCATATTTTTAGGATATTAATTTGACCCAAATTAATAAATAGCTCGTCAATTTGCAGACTTTTTCTTTTTATAAAGTAACATGCTGATTTCAATGTGTAGAGAAATGCAAATGATTTAGAACAGTCAAAAAATCTTAAAAAAGAAATCAAAGATTTGCACTAAACGATTTCCAAACTGTCTTACAAAGATCCAACAAGAGTAGTACTGAAATACACATAGAGAAGTGAATGGATCCAGATACAAGGCCGGACATAGTTTTTCTGGACCAATCAGCCTCCCCGCCTTCCCCGCTCTCCTACTACGATGGCAGCAGAGCCAGTACTGCCTTGATCTGCTCTTTCTCAAGGATTGGTTATACTTCAAAATAAAACAGTTTCAAGGTAACAGAACGTCTAAATGTAAATGCCACCATGTCTCTCTTTCTTACACTTTATCTGAATATGTTCATTTCTGCCACCCCTAAGTATCCAGCAAAGGAGAAAAAGAAACATAAAAATTAACTCTGACATTTTTATTGTCAACGGAAAGGAGCTGGCATTATTAATTAAATAAAGCTGTGGTGATCCAACAGTAATGAAGGTTGTTAATAACAACCTAAATTCATGAATACATCTTAATAGACTGACAATGCTTTGAATGCAAGCATGTGTGACGGGTCATGACTGTTAAGTAAAGTGTCTCAGAGGTGCTGTGCTGCCTCTCACAACATACAGGGTCAGTGGTGCTGGGCTGAGCGTACCCCTGTCTGTCTTCAGTTCCTGCGAACTCTGCACTGTAATAAAAGAGGCCGTTCTGGGCTGTGACACCAATTTGCTAATCTTTTTCACCATGGTACGATACACCAACTTTTATAACCCATGTGTATTTGCATAAGCAATCAATACTCAGCAACCTCCAGAGCTCTCTAGCTGAGCATTAAGCTCATTCATTCATTCGCATTTTGAACAAACCTTGTTCTAAAACTAGCAAGTGCCAGCTACTCTGCCAAGAGGTGAGGAAAACATCTTTCTCTTTCTCTTCCAGGGATATCTTCTCTCCTCCTAGCCTTTAAATGTTCAAGCTCCTCACACCAGGTCCTAGGTTCCGCCTTTCCTTTCAGACTCTTTTCCTCAACTTTCTCCCTTTTTGTTACTTCTGTAAAACATACATGAAATTTACCACTTTATCTGTTTTTTCAATATATGGTTCAGTGCATGAAGTACATTCCCATTGTTGCACACTATCCATCTTTATGGTATCACTAATGGCTACCTCAGTGCCTATCTTTAGATCTCTTTCCCAAAATCTAATGGTGTCTTGGATATCATATCCTTCAGGTTTCTCGTAGGTACAAGTGATAAAAATCATCTCTAGCTAATTAAATAGAAAAAGATTTCACTGAACAGATTTGGGGTAACTTCTAGAATCTTTGTAAAGAACCAGGGAATCATGCTTGGAGGCTCTAGATCTATATATCTCTCCTAATCATGATGCAGAATTGGGCCCATGAAACTACCACTGCTATTGCCACTAGTACAGATCTTTCAGCTTGCACCACCATTTACACTCCCATCTCTGGGAAACTACTTCTAGAACCAAAGGTGCCAGAGGCTCTGAAATCCACATCTGGCTGCTGCTCTCTGCCACTGCCTACATTGGTGTGGGTTTTCCACAGCCTTTCTTTTCCACGTCACTACCCACCACCTCGAAGTCTGGACCCAAAGTCTGGATCCCACACAGAAACCTGTATCTTTGCTGTGAGAGGAGTACCCCACATTGGGAGCCCAGTTCAGCTAGAACTGCCAAAGCAAGGAAGGGTGCTGGGGAGTTAAAAGAATGAGAAATGTTCATTATTTTGTTCTATAGCACTTCAAACTCATCATAAAATTAACCTAAACTAGCATTTCTGTCAAAACCTTCTTGTGCTCTCCCCATCATCCAGGCATTAAAGGCAGAGACACAGAACTAATAATTCTGTATTCTTCTGTACTCCTTCCCATCAGCCACATCCCAAGTATATCTTGAATCCATCCACTCCTCTCCAGATCCAACATTATCATTTGAATCCAAGCTTTTTTCTTAAAATATCCCTAAATGGTCTCACCCATTATAACAGCCTTATTGAGATATAATTTACATGCAACACTACTCACCCATTAAGAGGGGCAATTCAATGATTTGCAGCATTTTCACATAGTTGAGGTAGAGATAGATAATAATCTATTTTAGAACATTTTCACCACCCCAAAAAGAAACTCCGTCCATCAGCAGTCACTCCTCATATCCCTTCGGTCATTAATCTACTTCTTGTCTCAACAGAGCTGCCTACTTTGGACACTGTAAATGAATGCAATCATATAGTCCACTTAAACCTTCAACAATGGGGGTTAGGCATACTGACTCACTATGCAGCTGAAAATTCATGTATGGGGCAGCCGGGGTGGCTCAGCGGTTTAGCGTTGCCTTCGGCCCAGGATGTGATCCTGGAGACCCGGGATCAAGTCCCATGTCAGGCTCCCTGTGTGGAGCCTGCTTCTCCCTCTGCCTGCGTCTCTGCCTCTCTCTCTGTGTGTGTATCTTTCATGAACAAATAAATAAAGTCTAAAAAAAAATTCATGTATGACTTTGGACTCCCCAAAAACTTAATTACTAATAGCCTATAGCTGACCAAAAACCTTACAGATGGCAGTTAACACAGATTTTGTACTTTATATGTATTATATACTGTATTCTTTCTTACAGTAAAGCTAGAGAAGAAAGGTGTTAAGAAAATCATAAGAAAAAAAAAGAAAATCATAAGAGAAAATACATATACAGCATTATACTGTATTTACATTTTGAAATTTTGTGTAAAAGTGGAACTTTGTCACTGTAGTTCAAACCTGCATTATTCAGGAGTCAACTGTATATAGTCTTTTGTGACTAGCTTCTTTTATTTTACATAATGTTTTTAAGGTTCCTTCATGTTATAGCATCTAACAGTATTTCATTTCCTTTTATTGCAAAATAACAGTATATTCACTGTATGGATACATCACATTTTATTTATTAAATTATCACTTAACACATATTTGGATTGGTTCCACTTTTTTGTTATTATGAACAATGAATGCTTCTATGAGCAATCGTGTACAAAGTTTTTCTGTGAATATATATTTTCAGTTCTCTTGGCTATATACCCAGGAGTAGAAACCCTGGATCATATGCTAACTCCATTCTTAACCTTCTGTGAAACTGCTAGACTATTTTCCAAAGTGTCTTCTCCATTTTACATTCCCACAAGTAATGTAAGCATTCAAAATTTCTCCACATTCTTGCTGATGCTTGCTGTCATCTTTGATTATGTCCATCCTAGTGGGTGTGACGTACTATCTTATTGTAGTTGTGATTCATATTTCCCTTATCACTAATGACATTGAGCATCTTTTTATGTGCTTATTAGCCACCTGTATTCTTCTTTGGAGAATGTATTCAAATCCTTTGTCCATTTTTAAAGGTATTTTTATTTATTTATTTATTTATTTATTTATTTATTTATTTATTTATGATAGTCACACAGAGAGAGAGAGAGAGAGAGAGAGGCAGAGACAGAGGCAGAGGGAGAAGCAGGCTCCATGCACCGGGAGCCCAACGTGGGACTCGATCCCGGGTCTCCAGGATCGCGCCCCAGGCCAAAGGCAGGCGCTAAACCACTGCACCACCCAGGGATCCCCCTTTGTCCATTTTTAAATGGAGTTGTCTTTATATTGTTGAGTTGTAGATGTTTGCATATTCTAGAAAGAATTCCCTTATCAGTCATGTGATATCTACATATTTTCTATCATTGTGTAAGTTGTTTTTTTCATGTTCTTTATAATGTTCAGGCAGACTTTAATTTTTTTTTTTTTTATCAAGCTCAATTTATCTAGTTTTTTCTTTTGCCACTTGTGTTTCAGTGTCATAGCTAAGAAACCATTGCCTACCTAATCCAAGCTCAAAAAGATTAGGGCTATGTTTTCTTCTAAGTGTTTGTTACATTTTGACTTACTTTTTATATGGTGTCATGTAGGAATCCAAATTATTCATTTGCATGTGGGTATCCAGTGACCCAGTGACACATCTGTTGAAGAGATTGTACTTTCAATACCAAATTATCTTGGCACTTTTGTCAAAAATCAATTTTGGCAGGGGATACACAATCCAGCCCACTATATTATCATGTTTGGGTTATTTATTAATAGTGCATAGTTATAAAATTGATTTTTGTACCTTGATCTTGAATCCTGAAACCATGCTGAACTCATTTATTAGTTCTGATTTTATTGGGATTAGTTCTGATTTTAGGATTTTCTATATACAAATCATTTCATCTATAAATAGGTATAGTTACTTCTTCTTTTCTGATCTGGCTACTTTTTATTTTCTTGCCTAATTGGTCTGCATAAAACCTCCAGAATAATGTTAAATAGAAGTGGCAAGAGTATACACCCTTGTCTTGTTCCTGATCCGGAGGAAGGTTTCCAGTCTTTCACCTTCAAACATGATGCTAGCTGCAAGTATTTTGTAAATACTCATTATGGGCCTAAGTTTCCTGCTACTTCTAGTTTATCGAGTGTTTTCCATCAAGAAGGTGTGTTGTATACTGTCAAATGCTTTCTTCTTTTCACACAGTGTTATAAACTGAATTATGTCCTCCAAATATTTCTATGTTGGAGCCCTACCCCAGGTGAGACTGCATTAAGGGATAAAGTTAATGGGGTACCTGGTAGCTCAGTCATTTGAGTGTCTGATGCTTGATTTCAGCTCACGTCATGATCTCAGGGTCCTGGGATCAAGCCCCATGTCAGGCTCTGTGCTGGGCATGGAGCCTGCTTAGCATTCTCGCTCTCCCTCTCCCTCTGCTCCTCCACCTCCCTTAAAAAAACAAACAAACAAACAAACAAACAAAAAAACACCTTAATGGGATAAAGTAAACCAAGATCATAATCATGACCTTGATAACTGGTGTCCTCACAAGAAGAGGAAGAGATCTTTCTCCATCTACTCACAGAAGAAAGGCCTTGTGAGGATACATCAACAAGGAGGCCATCTGTAAGCCAGGAGGAGAGCTCTTACCAGAAACCAAATTTGCTGGCTTCTTGATCATGAATTCCTAGCCTCCAAAACGGTGACAAAGTAAATCTTGTTGTTTAAACCACAAGTCTGGGTTCTGTTATAGTGGCCCAAGCAGATTAATATGCATAGTGTATTGCATTAATTCAGATTGTAAACTAAACTTGCATTCCTGTGATAAAGATCACTTGGTCTTGGCCCATAGTCCTTTTATATTTTGCTGGATTCAATTTGCTAGCATTTTACTGAGGGAGATCCTTCTTCCATAAAGGATATTGGTATAACTGGCAAAATATGAATGGGATCTGAGAATTAGGTATAATAATCTACTTGTGTTAATGGTTGCATTATGAGTATGTATGCAGGAGAATGTGTTTAGCTAAACCCATTAAAATATTCATACATGATGGGCCATTAGCTTGGGAATTTACTTTTAAATGCTTCATTAAAGATTCTTTTACTATAAATTCATCTTTTCTGTAAGTCTGTGATTGTTAACAACAATATAATGAAAGGATGGATGGAAAATAAAGAAAGGGGGATGCAGAATTGAAAGACTAATAACTCCAGAGGAAGACATGAGAGATTTAAGTAGGAAGGGGAAATTCAACAAGATGCCATAGGGCTCTCTAATCTTGAGGAAAGGAAAAAAAAAAATAAGGCTATTTTCTGAGCCACGTTATAATCTGGGTGTGTACTATTCTCACATGCCAGGATCATTCCTCCTCTGCATTTTCCAAAAGCTCAGTAGGAGATAAGAACACTTTGCTAAAAGTCCTTCTTATGAACTACTCCTCAGGCAGATTTGCCCTCAGCTTTTCTTCCAGTTCTACTCATAATAAATAAGAATTAAAGGGCAATGAGTTACTCATTAATATATTTTCTTAAATTTTAGGCTCTAAGCAACAATTATTCTTATTAAATAAGGGAAACAAGTTATACTATTAGAACACAAATGGTTTATATTTTAGATTAGCTCCCCCATAGAAAATGTAAGACAAATAATTAAGGTGTGCAAAACACATATACCAAATATGATGTCAAACTGAGAAAAACTGGTCTTCACAGGACAGTTCTATTCAGAACTATAGTAACAGTGTCCAGAACCTACAATTCTCCAATACTATATAAAAATGTTTAAATCGCTCAAGGAAAGCTTCTATTTTGTATAAAACATTATTAGCTATATACCCTAACTATCTGGTATTCTTAGTAAAGAAGTATGTCATGTAAACTAACCATTCTTGTTTCAATTATAATAACATCACTTATGCTGGGCTATAGCCTTTATAATCATCTTAACATCAATACCTAGATTAACTTCAGTGAATACTTCAGCCTTTACGAACTTCTGAGATGACACAGGGATACGAACAAACTACTCAAAGTTCCAGGGTTTTCTGCTCTTCAGATAATGTCTCTGGAGTGCAAAGGTATTTACATATATTTTCCATCGATATCATCATATAATGGAGTATTTGCTATATCTAAAGAACATTTTTCATCCAGCTACTATTTTCTAAATCCCAGCTATGTGTCCAAGGCAATGAGGAGAAATGAGAACTGTGTCCATCCTTACAAAGTTTAGTCTACTGGATGACACTGTGTGCCTGATGCCTGTGTGTCTGTAATTTACAATGTTACTGATGAAAATGCAGAAGTCCAAATAACAGATAATGGTGAAATATAGTAAAAGACTGGGAGAGGCTTTAGCAATACTGCATCACTTATCATTCATCTTCAGGTCTGCTTTTATTTGAGAATTACAATTGTTTACCAACTATCTCCCAAGATTCTGAGCTTCCCCCTGGGCTCTCCCTTAACCCAGTCCATCCCATATTTACAGGTCTACATGATTACAATAGAGGAGCCTTGAACTCGTGTTTACCTCAAGGTATATGCCCTGGGAATAAAGGCCACACAAAAAAACCCAATATGCCTCATTAAGTGCATATCTTACTGGTTTAAAAAATGATAATAGGGATTATGATAAAATTTTAAAAGGGGAATTACAGGTACATGGTTAAAAATGTAATGGAAGATAACAAAACTGGGACATAATCACTATCAACCAGATAAGAAACCCCATGACAAGGGGTTCTTTGGCCTTCCACTGGTGTGCCTGCTAACTTTGTGGCCCTTGTTGTCTTACCCTGTACTTCTACCAGTTAATGCCAAGCTTAGTGGTCACATCTTAGCGATGTGACTTAATCACATGGATACCTTCGATGTTTCTACTTTCATCACAGGCTGGGGTGTGTGTGTGTGTTTACCTTCCCTTATAGGTGTTGCTATTCTAGATCTAAACCTTTAAGAAATATGAAAAGTATTTTATTAATTGCCTCTGTGCATCTTCTTCGTTCTTAGAGAAGGAAAGTGTGGACTAACTTCAGTGAGCACATTCCACACAGAAAACCTACAAGGTGCTTAGCACTGTGCTAGGTGCTGTATCAATCAGAAAGAAACCAAATGGCAGCCTGCAGTATCTTGGTTTATTATAGAAGCCAAGACATACAAAAGGGAAATAACAGTGTGTATAATGAAGAACTAAATTGAATATAATCAAGTACCAAACTACAAAAGGTAGTGAGTACCATAATCTTCAGAAAGGGGAGCAACTATTCCTAGAACTACCATGAATTTGGGTTATGGGTGTGGGAGCTCAGCAAGGTGAGAGGACATTAGATTTAGAGGTCAAAGCACCAGGCTTAAGTAAATGCAGAGATGAGAAAGGAGTCTGATTCATGGAAGAGGAGTAGCCACCGTTTAGGAGAATATGGTTAAGTTTACTTTGTGAAGGACCCTACGGACCAAGAAGTCTGACTTTGATCTGATGAGAAATGCACTCACTTAGTACCCTTTGGTAGGGAAAGGTGTGGAGTGGTTTTGGCAAGTTAGAACAGGACAAAGATCAAGGAGTGAGATCAGCAAAGTCAGAGACCAATTCACTACTTTGTAATCAAGAAAAAACAACAAAAAGGAGTCAGAACAATACTTGGTATGTCACAAGCATTCAATAAAAGTGCTCGCTATTATAAAATAATTTCAGGGACCAGCATGGTAAGGCTGGGAAAACAAACAGTAAGATCTATTTCAAAAGTACCTGTTTCACAACATGAGAAAGATGGACACTCATATTTTTTTGGGTCTTACTTTTCTATCAAGGGCTGAAAAAAGAGAATGAGCAGTCTTATAAGGTTAACTTCTAGATCTTCCACAGAAAAGCATTTAAATGCTTTGTGGAAAATGTGGTTTATTGGGTAACATTCCTAACAAGTAAATTGCTCATGAGCAAAGTACTCAAAGGTTTGTTGTGGGGGGCCAGTGATCATTAACACATTCTACCATCAGGTCTCATACTCGCAGGTATTCAGAAAATGTCTTTCCCTCCCTTTTCCTTATATTCTCTAACCTGATCCAACTGTTGATGGCTTTTAGCATGTAAAAGAATGTAAAGCAAGAGTTGGGAGAGTGAAATAGGAATGTGAAAAAAAAATTTTTTTTTAAATAAGAACTAGTAGTTTAAAAAACTTTTTCTTGAGATTCAGGTTGGCAACCTTTCAGTAAAGCACACAGGAGATCTCACCTCCCATCACATCTATCAACGGAATGGTGGTCTCCAATAAGTGAACTCTTCACCTCCACTTGTAAGGGGGCCATTGAGGTTTGTCATCCAGTTCCTATCATCAGACTGGTTCGGACACTCTTGAAACATGTGAGTTTCTTATCAGGGAAAGCAAGCTACAGACTCTTAAAGACTAAATGAATATCAGGCCATTTTTAATCATACAAAACCATCAACTCCATAGTAATGGGAGTAAAAAAAGACCAATTTTGTGAGAAGGCATTTTATGAATCTGAAGGCAAAAGGACGATGAACAGTTAAAATTTATTCATTCCTAGATTAATTTAGCTAATTAAATGCTTTGGGGCCTAGTCATTCACCAATGGTTCATATTACAGAAAATACTTACAATTAGCCTAAATTATATGTCTGTGGAGGGATATAATATGAAGGAAAAGAATATAAATCTAACTTCCACTTATCAACCTTACCATTACAACAATAAAAATTCATTAATTTCCATAAATTCAGAAATTTTATTTAACCCTTAAGGAAACCTTAATGTCCTACCATATAAATTCAATAGAAAATTGGGGGAAAAAAAGACTGAATACAAACTATCTTAAGACATTAATCAAACTTTTAATGTTATCAATTTATTGCATATGTCAGTACAGAAAAATAGAAAGTATATTCTAAAAGAAATTTATTGTAAAAAAAAAAACAAATGTAAATGCTTGCTTGCCATGGCTAGCACATCGTTTACGGTAACATTCAAATTTGAGTTATAAAATTTTATTACTACTTCAAATAAAATATGGCAAATAACAAAATATGATTTACATCATGAAACTGGGTTAACGTATTTTATCCTGAATGTACTTGAATATGCCAAAAACAACTTGACTTTTCAGTATTCACTGTACTGACAGAAACTGTTATAAATTATGTTAAACAACACACACTCATCCCTGTTACATTATGAGTATATGGCACTTTTTGTAAAAAGTGTCTCTTATATGTAGTCCTATTTTTAAACTACATTTTTAAGATACAAAATATAAATGGAGGTATATTTGTGCCATTTGGCAAAAACATGTCGACTATAAGTAGGATGAATGTATTTATTCTGCTATACAAATGAATGTATTATTTCTGATTAGCTAAGATGATGTGCATATATGGTAATATAAATAAACAGAAGTGCTTTTCATTTTCTACCCTACTGATTTAAAAAATAGATGTCTGTGCTCTGTCATTTCTAACTTTACCTGAGTGATATGAAAATACATAAATCTAAGTGGATAATCTGAAAGCATTATAACGAATATTTTTCACAGTTTTTTTTTTCTCTTCATAATTGTTGTCAAACATAATAGGAAAAATGGAGAGGGGCGAGGTCAGTGGAAGAGTTCAGTATATCTCAATCATGACCTAATTTTAAGTGATTTCTGTGACATCCTGTTTAAAAGTACCTTATTTTTTCCCCAACCTTAAGGAAGAAAGGGACTCAATAATAAAAAACTGCCCTTAAACTGACATTGAGAGAAAATTTATATAAAATTGAACATGGCCTTCATTCTGTAATTTGACGAAACAAACCTATTCAGACCTCAAACCAAATCTTACAAAAATAAGAAATGAATATAAAAGCATCAGGTGGTATGAATTCTCAACAAGAGACTATAATTGACACATTACCAAAGCTGGAACTTGGGTGATTACCAAGTGTCTACAGCTCATCAGGAAAGCTGCCCAATAACAAAAAGGAAAACACTATTTTAATAAAAGTATCAATTCTACAGTCAAAGTATTTGCAATTCAGGTGCTCTAGTCACTTTCTCCGTTAGAGACGCCTTGCATACAAATGTATTGTTTTGCTCTGTTAGGTATCCTTTTTGCCAATCTCCTCAGTTAATCATTTCCTGGATCTACATCCAAGAACCAGGTCATATTCCCTTTCCAGCTACTTCTATTCATTTAATATTTTTTACCTTTCATCTGTCACAAATTCTTTCTCCCCATAGTTTGCAATATCCTTCTCAGTATCCTTTTTGTCATTTCCCTTCCAATAATCCCTTTCAAAATAATGGTTTTGATCTAAATGAATTGTATCTTCCTGTATTTAAAATCGTTATATGATTTCCAAATTTGCATTAACTTAATAACTTAAAATTCATTCATAATCTCTTAGAGCTGCTCTTGCAGAATGAGCCAGAAATTAATACACAAGGCAGACATAGTTCTATTCCCACTAGGACATGGGTCCAAATGAAGGTGTGACCTATGAAGCATTCACATTTTATTAAGACCGACTGCTTTGGCCACAAATTAGATGTTTTGAAAAAATGACCCCATGAGCTTCATGGACCTCTAATAACAAGAGTTTGTTTTCTACTCTCTACCCATCTAAGAAATTTCAAATACAGAAGCGAGGAAAGAAAGATGTATTAACAACCCTAAACACAGCCCCTTCTGCTGCAGGAAGACAGTTCCTTAATCCGAAGAGAATGAAGGTGAGGATGGAAACAAGTACTTTACAATTTTTGAAATCCTGCCTTAGGGAAAAAAACAAAACAAAACAAAACAAAAACCTGTTTATAAACCCTTAAAAAAAAGCAGCATAAGAACAAAACACTGATGAAGAAAAGGTTGAAAGCTTTTATACTTCATCAGCATATTTACAACTAAAGTTGATAAATCCCTCCATGAGTAGTAAACCAAATAATCACATGGAAACACACAAAGGTACTCTGTAAACTTAAAAGAATGATACAAGTCTAGGGTGTGCCAAGTAAGCTCATGCCTAAGGACACTGCATTTGTTGTATTAACTCTTTTCTTTTTAATATATTACTATTTAGTCATTCTACATATCAAGGATTGACAAGATGAAAAGTATCCTTTAATCATGGTGAATTTATACATAAAAATACACCTTCTAAAAAAAATACACCTTCTGTGATATGCATTACCAACTTTTTTTAAAGCATGACTAACAATAATTTTTAGAAAAAGTGTCCTTAAAAATCATACTTGCTAGAATTTATTTTCTAAATACTGACATAGAGTGATTTAGAATGTTATGCAGCAAAAGTATTTCTAGCCCAATCTCCTTGGAAAGATTTTAAAATTAAAGTCAAGAATATTGACCCATTATTCCTCTACTCTAGCTGCTTGCACAAAGCCAATAAATATAGCTAAAATATTCAAAATATGTTAAAGCTGACGTAATGTAATGTACAGAGCTCAATTACATCTAATTTTTGAAGACGATTCGAAACAACCTAGCACAATTATACCTCATAGCTTATTTTTTTTAAAGTAAATCCTGCAAGTTTTAAGAGGCTTTTTTTTAAAGCAAGATTTTTCTTACTCTTCTATGTGCCTAAGTGCTACTTCTCACTTACAGCCATTTAATTGTTAAATGTGGAAATAGGTTCTGTATGAAAAAGCTCTAGAGTTCCTTCACTCCCACATTCCTACATTGGAGAAAAATAAAGAAGACTTCCTGAAACTGTCTTTCAGTGCTATCATAACAACTGAAACATTAAACCAAAGAACAGCTTTTTTGCTTTTGTTTTTGTAACTTTTATTTTCAGAAAGTCCAATAAATGAGATCTTGACTTTAGTGGGCTAGATATACCTAGATACTGGACTTAAAAATTAAATGTGGGAGTTTCTATAAAATCGTATGTACAATCATGTAATGATGGTAGTAAGACTTGCTAATTTAATTCTTAAACAAGTTCTAATTATCATTATGACTGCTAGTAGTGGTTCAGCTGTAGACGTACAAAACCGACAGAAGCTAAAAGTCTCTTTGCCACCAAAATTACAAATGTTAAAAAGTTCAAATATGCACATCAAAGCTGCAGTAAAATCCTAAATTTCTATTTTTACATGCTATGATCCAGACTGTACCTAACAAAACACGGTACATGTATATTGGAAAATGGGGTCCCATTTATTTGTAAGAAAAAGCTGGATCTCAGCATTCACCGGAGCAAAAGTCAACGGCAACCTGCACACAGGCCTCAATTTCACTTCTTGCCAAGAACAAAATAGAGTTTACATAAAAATAGATATGACCCAGGTTACCATATACATAGGTATATGACCAGTACTATTTACATTAAAAACATTGCATTGCATAATTCAAGGAATAAAATACCATCATGCATTTCATTTTAACTGTTAAGGGGAAGAATGCAGTTACAGACTACGTTTGCTTACCATGATTGTCCTGGTATTTACTAAAGGCAGAATACTCAAAGGTTTCTCGTTTACAAATCTCCTTCCACACCCAGCCATTAATCCATGTGTCACAGAGGGCACACCACTTAGGCAACAAGAAACTTTTGAATACAATATGCTATTATACTGGCATATTAAACTAAAGGTATGGATACATAACCACATTGAAAGGTTCGATGAAAATGTATGAAATAATCCCAAGAATTACAGTTCTTCAAATGTAAAAAACTATTTGGATCATCTCAAAGGAGCACTGAAGTCCTTTCAAAGTTTAATGTCACTCTTCAGACAAGTACAGACATAACACACTTCTAGAAAGGAACATTCTTTATCATTCTGCACAAATTAAAATACAGTGCATTAATCAAAAAGAAAAACATCATATAATTGTTACATTAGATGAAGTTTTTGCCATTTCTTCAGGAGAATGACTTTTTATTACTTCTTTGATGAACTGTTCAAGGGCAGTGAAGTAACCCTGGCACTGCCATGTATCATTATGAGTTCCATCAGGAAAAATAGCTAATCTCTTAGTCCGAGATGGGGATAGTTCATAGAGTTGCTTCATCATTACTGGTGGGATCAACTGGTCAGAGAGTCCAGAGATGAAAAGAGAAGGCATTCTGCACTGAGAGATTTTTCTGTAGGACAAGAATTTATTTTTGTAGCACCATAAAGGAAGGTAACGCATCGGAAAGAATGAAAATAAAGTGCTGGCCATGTGCGGTATGCTTAAAAATGTGTTCTCCACCATAATGGCTGAAATCCTATGTGAATTTTCAGAAGCCAAATGAATAGCCACTGCTCCTCCCAAGGAACGGCCAAAAAGGAAGATTTTTGTTTTGTCAAGGTCAGGTCTAGTCATCACATAGTCTAACACAGCTTCAGAATCTAGGTAGAGTCCTTCTTCACTTGCTTCTCCTTCGCTTTTCCCATATCCTCGATAATCAACAAGCAAAAGATTAACTTTGAGGTTAACCAACATAAGCAATGCATTTGGTAACCTGTGACCTATGTTGCCTGCATTTCCATGAAAATAAATTATAGTTGGGGAATAAGGTGAATTGTCTCCAGTGTATCTGATCAATATAAGATTTAGACGCACTCCATCTTTGGTTCTGATGAAAATGTTTTCATGTGGAATACCAGTGGGCATGGGAACATAAAGGCGTGACGAAGATGGCTGTTCTGGAAAATAAAGCAATACATCCTGGAATTTATATAGAATACCTGCTATTGATACGAATATTAACAAAAGTAAGATAATGCCTCCATACAGATGAAAAGTCACTATTAAAGGTAAAAGAGAAATACGGCAAAGAGCCCAAGACCATGAAGCCAAGGCTATTAGCCATCTTTCAACAAAGTTCCACAGCATCCAGGACTTTTCCATTGTAGCTCTCCGAAAGTATCCTAAAGAGAAAGAGAGAGAGAGAATCAGTAATTCAACATACATTTTTTTAAAAGTTAGTTCCATGATATAAGAAATCATGGTCCTACAAGAATCTTTGAAAGGCTACATCAATCCATCCACCGTTGCTCTAATTTCCCTTGTTCCTTCAGTTCTCAACAGTCTCCTTTCTCCTTCCACTGCTGTGTTTAAGAAACATAAATATTCATCAAATTATATTCACTTTTTTTTTAAGTGCTTAATTACAACCAGGTACTTTCATTACTGCTTTCTCCTTGATTTGATAGGACAATCAGTTGATGTCATGTTCCCAAATTTTTATATAAGGGATATGGAGGCTCAAGGGCATAAGTAAATTGCTGTGCTAGAAGCTCCTCAGGCAGAAGAGCCCAGGGGCCAACTAGGATAATCCCAAAGCTCTTGGTGTGCTTACCAGTGAGCTAGGTAGGTTGAGGGGGGAAAAAAACTGTACTGAAGTTTAATTGACATATAACATATTATTTTCAGGTATACGACATAAAGATATTGATATATGTTGGGAAACAATCACCACAGTAAGTCTAGTTAACATCTGTCACCATTCATAGTTGCAGAATTGTTTTCCTGTGATGAGAACTTCTAAGATGCGCTCTCTTAGCAACTTCCAAATATGCAAGACGTATTAATGACAGTTGCCAAGCAGTAGACCATATCCCCATGGCTATTTATTTTACAACTGCAAGTTTGTACATTCACCCATCTCATCCATCCCTGCCTCTGGCAACCAACAATCTGTTCTCTATATCTAAAAACTTGGGGTTTGGGTTTGGTTTTTGGAGTTTTTTTTAAAAAAATTTTTCTTGTCTTTCTCTGACTTCTTTGTTAGCATAATGCTCTCAGGTCCACCAAATTTTGTCGCAAACAGCAAGGTTTCATTCTTTTTTATGGTGTGGTAATAGTTTGCCGTGTGTATATATCACATTTTCTTTACCCATTCATCCATCCATGGACACTTAAGTTGTTTTATATCCTGGCTGTTGTAAATAATGTTGCAATGAACATGGGGGGGGGTATCTTTCTGAGTCAGTGGTTTTGTTTTCTTTGGATAAAGAGCCAGAAGCAGAATTGCTGGATCATCTGCTGGTTGTGGTTTTAATTTCTTGAGGAACCTCCATACTCTTTTCCACAGTGGCTGCACAGTTTACACTCCTACCAACAGTGCATGAGGATATCCTTTTCTCCACATCTTTGCCAACACTTCTTGTCTTGTTGATAAGAGCCATCCTGACAGGTAGGAGGGGTATATCTCACTGTGGTTTTTGACTTGCATTTCCCTGACAATTTGTGATGCTGAACATCTTTTCATGTACCTGCTGGCCCTCTATATGTCTTCTCTGGAAAAATGTCTATTTCACTTCACAATCACATTGTGTTTTGCTGCTATTCAGTTGTGTGACTTCTTTATATACTTTGGATACTAACCCCCAATCAAATATATGATCTGCATAGACAGTCTGCCATTCAGTAGGCTATTGACTCACTTGTTGACGGTTTCCCTTGCTGTGCAGAAGCTTCATAGTCGGGTATAGTCCCACTTACTTATTTTGCTTTTGTTGCCCCTGCTTGGGTGTCATAGATCCAAAAATCACTGCCAAGACAGATGTCCAGGGGTCTACTGCCAAGTGTTCCTCTAGGAGTTTTAGGGTTTTGGGTCTTAAAGTTTTTAATCCATTTTGAGTTAAATTTTTGTTTATGGTGTTAAGACTGGGCCAGTTTTATTCTTCTGCATGTGGAAATCCTGTTTTCCCAGTGCTATTTGTTGAAAAAACTGACCTTCCCCCGCTGCATATTCTTAGCTCCTCTGCTATAAATCAACTGACCATTAGTGTGTAGGTTTATTTCTGGTCAGTCTATTCTGTTCTACTGATCTATGTATCTATTTTTATGCCAATACCACATTGTTTTGATAGACCTTTGTGATATAGTTTGAATCAGGGAGTGTGATGCGTCCGGCTTTTTCTTTTTCAAGGTTGCTTTGGTTCTTTGAGATCTTTTGTAGTTCCACAAAAATGTAGGATTACTGTTCTCTCTCTTTCTGCAAAAATGCCACTGCAATTTTGATGGTGATTGCATGGTATCCGTATATTATTCTGGGTAGTATGGACATAACAATTCTTCTAATCCATGAACAGGCAGTATCTTTCCATCAATTTCTGTCTTTTTCAATTTCTTTCATTAATGTCTTAATAGTTTTCAGTGTACAGGTCTCCCACCTCCTTGATTAAATTTATTCCTATGTATTTTATGAAAATGTAAATAAAACCGTTTTCTTAATTTCTTTCTGATAATTATTAGTGCATAGAAACACAACAGATTTTTGTATATTGATTTTGTATCCTACAACTTTACTGAGCTAGGTAGGTTGAAGGCAAATTTTACTAAAGAGATAGTTAACATATTCTAACCAACCAAGGCCACTCTGATATAATTTATTGTCAACTTTCTTTTTCACGTTATAAATTATAAGTAAACAAACTAAAGTCAGAATAAAATATTTTCTTCTCTACCTGGAGGTTTTCCGTTAAACTTAGAACAATAATTTATTTAAATTAACCACTGGTTTCTAATATTGTATTATTTTTTAGAAAAAGTTGAATAATTCATTGTACACATTAAAATTTCAGATTGTCAGCATCATGAAATAATGCACAATTGTTCATATAGCTCTTATTGCAATTTCATATCACTGAGTCAAAACAGGTTGCTATGATTGCTATTGATAAAGCCACAAACACCTGGGGAATAAGTGTGAAACAATAGAGCAATTCTATTTGAGAACCAGAGATAAATGAAGAAAATGACTTACTAGAGAAAAACTTCTTTAAAGATTTCTGAAAATTATAATTGATAAAAGAAAATACAGAAGAAAAGTGATTCAAGCCAAAGCTTTCTGGTTATCAAATAAAAAAGTCTATGTATGTTATCTTAAAAAGGCAAAAAAGGTGAGATACAAGTTTTCTTATGTAGCAGTCATCTATTTATACATTTGCTTAATTTAAAAAATATTAAATTCTCTTTTACTCACTAATAAAACTACCATAAAGAAGTTATTCTTAAATTTAATAAATAACAGTTAATGACTAATTTTTAAAAATTTTACTGTATTCTATAAGCTAATAAATGTGAAATTTTCATTCACTGAATTAAACACTGAAAAAAATCATAAAACCAAGTTAAATTAGACGGCTATAAAGAGGAGCTAGATGACTTAACAGATATGGTCTTTCACTATTATCTCACCAAACACATCTTACTATTTCACTAAACACAGACTTTCAAATTTGAGCTCTTGTTCAAATGACTCTCTTTGAACATAAACAGCATAGCATTTTTCTAAAGTTTCTCTGAAATCAATACTGCCACCCAGTTGTAGCAAGTTTTATTACAATGAGTACTATGGTAAGCCAGAGAAAAGCAGATGTGTGAGGTGAAACAAAAATTCAAGCTTAAAAACCATAGAGGCAATACCTGAGCAGTAGGTATCAAGAACTGGTTAAAGACCGGATTGAAAGAGTCTGCACTCTAGCAGCCAAATCAGCCAATTACATTCAATACTGAAAACTGTTCCAGATCAATAATCAGTTAATATCTTTTACAACCTATGACAGCTATGTATCAACAGAGCTTAGAATCAGATAGGGCTACTCTATATTCCTTCAACATAGTGGATAAGTCTTAACAACACATCCGGCCCACTTAAACTTTTCATCTAATGTTTAATTTTATTTTTATCTTTTTTAATTATAAGTGGTATCAATGATTTTCATTTGTACCAAAAAGGTGTACTTGAGAAATGTGAAAATACAACAGTGTTAACTTTATACATAATTTTTTTTAAATTTATGTAATGATTAGGATTAGCAGAGTTTGGGATAAAATACAAGTATACTAGAGCATTGCACTATTTGGAAAATATATACCATTTAAGATATTTCTTTAGTGAACAATTTCATGGTCTTTTTCATAGTTAAAGCCAATCATTTATGACAGTTTTCAGAGAGATGAGTAACTTAAACACCATTTATTTGGTGATTTAGTAGAAAAAAACACTAAAATTTCATCACCCTAAATTCTGCTCTATCATACATTTGCTGAATAATTTTGTGTTTGTCACTTATTTCCATTTTGAATTTCCTTTTTAGTACAATAAGAATCTTTAAAATGTCTATATATAAGGATGGTCAGTATTACCAAATGAAACTAAAAGCATTTACAAATACTATGAAGATATGGTAATTTCATCTGCTTTTGTGACTAGTATTTCTAGCTGTACTACCATGTTTCTAACCATGTTCTGCTCAAATTAACATCAACATCAGAATGTACCAAGCAAATCTAAAAATTTGATAAGGCTCCCTATTATCTTGCATAATCAAGAGCTGACTCAGTTTTCAAATCAAACAAAATCTACTACAACATTACATACATACATATATGTAATATATATACACATACATACATACGTATGTGTATACATATAATATATGGGAAATAGTTATAATCTTCAATTACTCAAGCTCTGAAAAATTATCTTTTTAAAAGTAGCCTCTTTAATTTCTAATTTCAACATACAATTTTGAATTTAAATCTATAAGGCCAACAACTGTCTTCCTTTTTCACTACCATATCCCTACTGGGTAGTACACCACTTGACATACATTCAAGACTAAGATGCTTTTTAAATGAACAACCCAGTAATGTATCTAAATTATTAGACTTCTTAGAAAACATAGCTGTATTCTGAGCATATATATATATATGACTGGACATCAGAAAAATGGCATATTTGAGTCCAGTTCTGGTTAGAAATAGAGGAATTAAATTTGCAGTTTTCAACAGAGCATTCCTGAACAGTCTTTGTGACTTTTGTGATAAATGTAGCTAAATGACTTTGTGATAAACAAATGTAATCTTATAATCTTAAACTGTAGAAGACAGAATCAAAGTCAATCCATATGGAAGAATATCAAATAGAAATCAATTTTAAGGGGGACAGGTGAATAAAAACTGCTCTGAAGTGTGTATGCTGTCTTCTATTTACTATGCTTTGGCATATTGGTGGTTTAGAAAGAGACCTCTATTCACAGACTGTCATTTTTACTTAACCCAATTATGCTAATAATTTCTGATCCCTAGTGTGTCACACCTCTATGCTCTTAAAGGAATGGAGCAAGCAAACCTAATATAGGAAGGATTTTTTTATTTACTAAATTTGTTGAAACGATCAGCAAAATACAATTACTGGAGGCATTTTCTCACATGTAAAACTTGTACAGACTCAGATGTTAGGAAAGTCAGTAAGAATGAATCCACCTCTAATACAGTCCACCGTATAGATCCCATAGCTAGCGGTATGCAAGTTTTCCATATATTTTGTCAATAATTTAGTGTAAGTAAAGAAAGTAAAACCTTTTCTCAGGCATGAAAAAAAATGACCTCTGGTTAACCTTCTAGTAGTTTCCCTGGAAACCCATAAAGGTGGGATACTAGCTGTTTCTAGGCAGTTTTTTGTGGTAAACTTGACCCCTAGTGGTGAGCAAAATCTAGATTGATTGACTGATTGATTGATTTTTTAAGATTTTATTTATTTATTCATGAGAGAGACACAGAGAGAGGCAGAGACACAGGTAGGGGGAGAAGCAGGCTTTCCATGGGGAGCCTGATGTGGCACTCGATCCCAGGACTCAGGGATCATGAGCTGAGCCAAAGGCAGATGCTCAACCACTGAGCCACCCAGGTGTCCCTAAATCTAGATTTAGATACTGAGGAGGGCTACCCATGTCCAGTAGGAAGTATAAAGGTGGCCTTTTCTCAATGGGGATATGGCTTGTAACTGGCGTGTCCTCTGCTAAGTCCTGGATGCAATGCCCATGAGCTATTACAAAAGATACTATTTCCCAGTAAGCAGGAAGCAGCTAAGTCAGAGTGGCACCTGCTCCCACCCACATCATCTTTCCACTAGCCTGAGTTATTATTTGGGAACAACACACCTGACGCTGACACGCTGGCTTTTCTATCCCGTATATTTCAACAAAGGTGAGAGAGACAGTGCCAAGTATGGTCTATTGGGTCTTGAGAGTGTGAATATCCAGCTGAACCCAAGACCATTGCTGGCCGTGGACAATAAACAAGGCAAGATGTTATACCTTAGAGTACATTTTATGGGGCAAAACATTTATGAAATGTGATGCCAAATAAGATGGATTATCTGCCAGGTTCTTTTGTATGATCAAATGCATTTGCTGAGGCCTCTTAGTATCCTAAACAATCAACTTTATACTAACTAGAAGGGTTGCATAAAGGGAAAGAACATTAGATCTACAGACAACAGAAACTCAGTCAACCAGTATCTTCTCATCTTCCATGCTTCTACCTTACTATGTTCTATCACACCAGATCCTACAGTCTGAAGTCTCTAAAACCCAGCCAGCTGTGGCTTTAACCACCTCACTTAATTTTTACTTAATATAGGAGAATCTGATGCATGAGCTCTCATCATGATCTCTCATAAAAAGTAAACCTCATTTGCTAATAAATCCAATGGCTCTTTCTCAATAAACACTGCAACATCACAACCCCCAAGCAGCACCAAACACTGACTTCCTCAGCTTCCAGTATACTCAAATTCCAGCAGTCCTCCCTCTGACCCAACCCCTAATGCAGGTATTTTCCAAGGTCTTGTCCATTTACCTCCTTTCCCCCAGCCATCTCATTCTCTCTCATGGCTCCAATTATCATACTTGTTGTATAAATTATTCTGATTCTGTGTCTACTCCATCTACAATCTCAATTTACCTGTTTCCTGAGTACCTGATTTTCAGTGACACCTCAAACTTATCTATAACTAACCATACCCTTCTCATCATGCATTTTGAATGCTTTATGTTAATTATGAAAAAAAAAAAAAAGCATGATGTATAAACACTTAAAAAAAACAGGTGAAATTCTGGAGCTCAATATATAATAACAAGTAAACTAAAGCTTAAGCACATTATTATAACACACACAGGTCGTGATTCAATGAAAAATCAACATTAAAAATAATTTTGTGCTTTTTATTTAGATGAAGTGATTAGAGGCCTCAAATTGATACTAGTAAGCACTTCTCAAGAAATAATCTATTGAGGGGTGCCTGGGTGGCTCAGTCGGGTAAGACACCAACTCTTGATTTTGACTCAGGTCATGATCTCAGGGTCTTGAGATTGAGCCCCAGGTAGTTGGGCTCCCTGACCCTCCTCCTGCTCCCGTGCTCACACTCACTCTAAGATAAATAAATGAATCTTTAAAAAAGAAGAAGGGGCACCCAGGTGGCTCAGCATCTTCCTTTGGCTCAGGTCATGATCTCATAGTCCTGGGATAGAGCCCCCATATGGGGCTCCCTGCTCAATGGGGAGTCTGCTTCTCTCTCTCTCTCTCTCTCTCCCCCCCTTCCCACTGCTCATGTTCTCTCTCCCCCTCTCAAATAAATAAATGAAAATCCCCCCCAAAAAGAAATAATCTATTGGAAGCATGACTAATTTTTATTATAATGTATAGGCAAAGTAGATATGAAAGTTTTCCTTTTAAAAAAATTGTTTTGAAATATTAGCAACATCTTGTACTGTCAGAACCATCAGGTTGGCTACAGTGTCAGTAGAGTGATAAGTCAACCAAGTGAGTGATAGGCATGCTCACCTGATCTCCGTCACCTCATGTGCTCCCTCATATATACGTACCTGGAGAAATGCGAATGGTTCCATGCCTAAGGGAAAATATTTAAATACTGTCTAACCTCATGCTCAACAAAAAGAGAGCAGTAGCAAAGTCATGCCCCTCCTCAATGACAAGTCCTCAGAACACAACCACAAATGCCCACGGGAGTTCTCAAACCCATCCTAGGCCAGTGAAGCGGTCCCTCAGTTTCCCAGCCCTGTCAGATTCCAATGCATCCCTCCCTACTATTTAAAGGTTAAAGGTCATGCCATAAATATGTACAGATCCCATTATGTGCATGATAGTGCCTAGGGACTACAGACTATTTAAATTTCATAAATGTATAGCCCTTGTCCTCATGTAGCTCGTGATCTACTCAGGAAACACACGGGGCATATATAACAATGCACGTGTAATATAAGTTGACTTAATTATAGAGAAGACAAAATCAAAGATCACAATTGTCTTTAAACACAGCAAAAGAAAAATAAAACCATAATGATGTGTCCTTTACAACATGATTTAGTCATCTTTACATTTTATCATGCTTGTTTACTTAGAGAAACCATGTGGAAATCTATGCAAACTTTTAAAAAACAGGACAAAGCACAACTCCATGATTAAGGATTTCTCTTACTTGCCATCAAATAGCTGTCTATGCCACATATTTTTATCCATTTAGCATAATTATTCACAGGAAGTGGAAGTATTCAGGCATAATCTAAGTAAATACTTGGCCATCACGGTGTCAAGGAAATCAGAGCAGCCGAACTGGATGAGCTTAACGTTCCCATTAAACCTGAGACCTTCCTTTGCCGGTGGTTTTCAAAAGGTGGTTGCACTGCAGACGCCTAGGGACACCAAGACCCTCTGATGTGTCTCTGAGATCTGCATTATAATTATATTAAGGGATCCCTGAGTGGCGCAGCGGTTTAGCGCCTGCCTTTGGCCCAGGGCGTGATCCTGGAGACCCGGGATCGAATCCCACGTCGGGCTCCCGGTGCATGGAGCCTGCTTCTCCCTCTGCCTATGTCTCTGCTTCTCTCTCTCTCTGTGTGACTATCATAAATAAATAAAAATAAAAAAAATAATTATATTAAGACACTATTTGCACTAATGGTACAAAACCAGTGCTGCATACAACTGCAGCTGCCTGGCAACAAACAAGACAGAGCAACCAGGAGTCCTATTCTTTATCCCCATGAATTCCAGGAAAGGGGGGGAACGTCAGTTTTACTCAAGAATGTCACTGAAAAACTCATAAAAAAAGTATTAATTATATCTCAACCAATGAGTACACATCTTCCATGTTCTGAGTGACAAGTGTGTGACACAATGAGGAGGACACCAGATCACTAGTGCTGTGTACTAACAGTCTGAGTTGTGAGCTGAACTATGTGCTTTGTTTAGGTGACAATATTTTTACTTAAAAAGACAATTAGCTGGGCAGTCCCAGTGGCTCAGCAGTTTAGTGTTACCTTCGGCCCACAGTGTGATCCTGGAGACCCGGGATCAAGTCCCACATCAGGCTCCCTGCATGGAGCCTGCTTCTCCCTCTATGTCTCTGCCTCTCTCTGTGTGTGTCTCTCATAAATAAATAAAATCTTAAAAAAAAAAAAAAGACCATTAACAAAACTATGGTTCCTCAGGCTTAGGTGTCTGGCACCTTCCACAGAAAATGAATGTGAAGTTGCCAATAGCTTCCCATGACTTCAGAGACTTTTCTGATAGCATTGTGGTAATGATATTATTAGCAAATGTGATTTTTGATAACCTTTCAAACGTATCGGCATTTGGAACTACCTGCCCAACACAGCAAACAAATATTTTCCAAACAACCAATGAATGATATCACATAAACAAAGCATGAAAAAGTTTACTGTGAGATAAACTGATGGATTTTTTTAAAAAAGATTTTCTTTATTTATTCATGAGAGACACCACACACAGAGGCAGAGACATAGGCAGAGGGAGAAGCAGGCTCCCTGCAGGGAGCCTGACTGCAGGATTCGATCCCAGGATCATGACCTGGGCCAAAGGCTGATGCTCAACCACTGAGCCACCCAGACGTCCCTAAAAAAGTTCTTTGATACAAGTTTCAGATTCCACAACGTAACTAACCCTTAAGATGCCATCTGTCTAGTATTGGAATAGTATCCATAATAACCATAATACTACTCCCTTATCAAGTATGGGTCTGTGCAAGCCTGATACTGCCTCATAAAGTTCACCTAAAACAGCCTACCTTCTGAGAATGAATGTAGAAACATGATGATCAGCCTGTATTCTATCAAGCAGACATTAAAGATATTTACAGAGATGTAAAACAATGCCATACTCCTCATTATTATTTTTTTGCAAAGACAGCTGTTCTGGATAAAAAATATATTAATGTGCAATAAATATTTTGCTGCCACTTTAAAATGATAATTTACATATTTCATAAACTCTCAGCTTTAGTTTCTAACAATAAATACCTCTCTCTATAGTATACATATACAAGAACACTTTGGCATCCCTGGTAATTCTTTAAAATGTAAAGGGTTCTGAGACCAGAAAGTTTGAAAAACACTGTTCTATAGTGCCTAACTATATAACCTTACCATCTTTCTCCTCCAGAAACTTGTCTCCTTCAAATTAAGAATGATATACTATGGAGAGAACTAGGTAACTATCAAATCATCCTAAATACCCCACAAATTGTCCTGAAGACTGACAGAACAGATTCCACAACTAAAAGGAGAAAAGAGGCCACGTCTAAGAAGATTCTTACAGCTGAGACTTGCAGTACTAGGTGGAATCAAAGCAGGGCGAGTGGACTTCCTTGTGTTGTTCCTGATCTTTGTTAGGGCTAAAGCATTAAATCTTCCACCACTGAGTATGATGTTACTTTTGAGTATTTTATATTTACATGGCCTTCATTTGTTGAAGTATATCCTCTCATACCCACTCTGTTGAGAGTTTTTATCATAAAATCAGATGTTTGATTTTTTCAATAGTTTATTCTGAACATTAAAATGATCTTATGATTTTTATCCTTCAATTTGTTAATGTGTGGCATCATGCTGACTGAGAATATTGAGCCACTACTGGATCCCCAGAATAAGTCCCTGAAACTAGTATAATAACGTATGCAAACTATACTGGAATTAAAATAAAAAATAAAAGAAAAAAGAAAAATCCCCACCCCCACTCCCAAAGAAAGAAGTACTACATTAAGTATTTTGTGCATTACAACATATGCAGGTTGCTAAAGCTTGCTAGATTTTGGAAGAGAAGTATCTTTAATAAAAAGACCTAATATTCTTCAGGTTCCCAAGGATCCTAAATGTAAGACAGATGACAAGCTGTGGAGAGGAAATTTTCTGCCTAGGCAAAGGTTCTGTGTCACTCTGGGTGAGGCTGGTACCCAGTGAATGTTGCTTCCCACATTCTCAAATCACTAGCCAAGTCGATATTTAAATGTGGCAACCTATTTTGAATGGGTATTCCCGCATATCATTTTTTTAGCTTGGGTTTCAGTTTCCACATTTGCAGAAAGAATCCCTAAGATCTCACAAATTCCTTTTTTTTTTTTTTTTAAGATTTTATTTATTTATTCATGAAAGACAGAAAGAGAGAAAGGGGCAAAGACACAGGAAGAGGGAGAAACAGGCTCCATGCAGGGAGCCCGACGGGACTCGATTCCAGGTCTTCAGGATCAGGCCCCCGGCTGAAGGCAGCGCTAAACTGCTGAGCCGCCAGGGATGTTCAGGTCTCACAAATTCTATTTTATAGGTGATAGAGAAAAATCAAAGGCAGAGTTGGAAAATAAGCAGCAGATTATAAACAGTCTTTGCTAACTACCACAGAAGGTTGGCGGGCCCAGTTATATGACTTTAACAAGTAACTGAAAAGTTAGGGATAGGTAAGTATTCACCAAGATTAAAAATGATTCTCCAGCAATCTCGGATGTGCACAGATCCAGTGATTTCATATTTCAGTTGAAGTTTGTGAAGTATTTTATTCATCATAAGCTTTCCAGTCTCCTTCCCAGACCACTGTCAAATAACACATTTTTAAAGCACACGTAGTTAAAGTTGTAGAAAATAACTGGCTGCACAACCTTTACATAAAACTACAGACATAGCATGTTTTAGGAGTGTGTAATTACTAGGAGAGGAGAAAAGAAAACTAGGAATATACAAGGAATGATCATGAGTTTCTGTGAACTCTGCAATGTCTTGTTTCTGCTTTAACAGAACTCAGGTTAATGTTTCCAGTAGAAAAGTAATGTACATGATGGCAAACACTAAACATTACTTTCAAGTCTAGAGTAACAACCACCATCAACTTCTTCCTTGCCAAAAAATATTATCACCCCCCTTTGAAGTTGGTAATCTATTCAGATCAGTTCTTTATCCAGCAATATTTTATCTACAAATTAAAAACAACTTAAATATATCAAGACTAAAAACCCAAATTATGGGAATGAATACATTTTAATTATTGCCTCAATAACTAGGGAGAGTAAATCAGACAAATATGTTATTCTTTCAATCACACTTAAAATTATATTTTAATAAAGGTCAGAATTCTCACACAAAAAAGTAAATGCTTATTATCCTTACTATTTTTTCATTGCAAATGTTTACACTGTATTACACAGTATATGGTGATTTACTGATTCTGCCAACAGTACAAGATCTTTAAAAAACCACAGATGTTTACCTGCACGTGAAAGACAAATTCCCTCTATGAATGTGAGTGAAGGTTCCCCAACTATATACACACAATGGAAAAAGTCCTCACTCATGAATATACTATTATTTTTCAAGGCCCTTAAGTCCATCTCAAATTGATAATTTTGGGAATAGCTTGTTTAAAAATAAAAACTGATCATTTATTAAAAAACGTACCTACAAACAAAACAAAACAAAACAACATACCTACAAGTGACAGAACAGTGCACGTTCAAGCAAAGGCTGTAAAACTTAGAAAGCAAATTCATGTGTCATCGCTAACAGCCAGATCACAGACAAACAATGAGTATCCCATGCTGCTCCTCAAGCACTCTGAAGGAATTCAGTTTCCAATCCCATTCCCAGTAATACAGAACTCAGACTCAACCTTCCTACATCAACAGATCTCCTTTTCTGCACAGGGAAGTTAAGAAATCATGCCAGCTGCACAGCTGACGTGGAAACACAAGTAGCTATCTCTGTGCTGGAGACACCACAGAATGAATTATCTACTTCCCTAATGGGTATCCACATGTCATCAATAATGAAAAAGGGTGTATTAATAGTCCTTTGGGACAAATGAACAACAATGGCCTATGAAAATGTTGGAGAGTAACTGAATAGTTGAGATAGCTTTTTACATTGGGATTTAAACCTGCTTGAGCAGATATCTCAAACACACCAGACAGCCACACAAATAGCATTTTCCTGCTGCCCCCCTTTACTTGAAGCATGGAAAACTTGGCAAATACAGCCAACTCTGAGAGAACAAAGATGACAGATCACTGTCACTATGGAAGCCAATCACAATTTGTCCTGAGATTATAAATATCTGTAAGAAAGAAAATTATTTAAAAAGATTCACAAAAGCTAAAAATGCAAATAAGCGATGTTAGAATTAAAACTGATAATGAAATTCAGACAAAGTTTCCAACTTATGGAGGGGTACTGTTCTAGATACTTTACTCAAAACTAGATGGAGGAAACTTAAAAATCATTTTTCTTATAAAACCAACGTTACAGAAATAAAATTCTCAGGCTAACTCATTAATGTATATAGTTCACTTTGGGAAAATACTACAGCTTTGCAACTTCAGAAGGTACTGCTGTAGGAGTCAGGACCTATAAGAAAGAGTAACAAAATTTGTGATAACTCATTATGAAGTGTATCCTTTGAGGGGAAAAACATCTCAACTAGAAAAATTAGAAAAACCAGGGAATCCCTGGGTGGCACAGTGGTTTGGCGCCTGCCTTTGGCCCAGGGCGCGATCCTGGAGACCTGAGATCGAATCCCACATCGGGTTCCCGGTGCATGGAGCCTGCTTCTCCCTCTGCCTGTGTCTCTGCCTCTCTCTCTCTCTCTCTGTGACTATCATAAATAAATAAAAAAAAAAATTAAAAAAAAAAAAAAGAAAAACCGGATCCCTTTTCTTCGGTCCAAACCTAAGAAGGGTTACCTAAGGGTCTCAGGCATTCCTGAATGAGATTAAGCAAGAATTAGAAAGATTTTAGAATCTGAGTTATAACTGAGTTCTAAATCAGTGAAAAACAGAAATAGATTCCCCTGAAATGAGCAGCAAGAGAGGGGAGATCACAGGAAAACGTGAGGCCTGGCAGCCTCCTGAACCTATCACCAAGTTCTCACTTAGCTGGTGTAGCCTGTCACTCAGAGGGCAAGGGCCAGGTGTGCCCGAGAAGGCAGGTGGGGCTCCCGGGTCTGGACGCACAGATGGTCCTGAGCTGGCTTATACGCGTCATTTCAAATCACCTACCAAAGGGAGGCAGTGTGATGCAGCGGAAAGAGACCTGTTTTCCGGCTTGGTCTGTAATTACCTGGGTGACTTCTGCCAACTCACTTAGCCTCTCTAACTATAGGTTTCCTCCGAGGTAAATGGGAGGTGAAACACATAACTGGAAAACTGCTGGGATCCAGCGTGATACATAGTGTGTTGGTGCAGCTGCTTCCCTAAGACCCCATTCAAAGCGTTTATTATCCACCCACAGCGGGGTAAGGGAAAATAAGTACAACGAGAACTTCTGCTAGACTTGGGTTCAATACGACAAGACTCGCTGGAGGATACCTGAGTATGTGCACGCAGGAAACAAACTGGGCAATGCCTTATGTTTCTGTGAAAACCCAGCTCCCCCAGGAAGCCTTCGAGGGACCTCTGCCCCCTACTAGCAACCGTTCCACATTCTGCAGTCAGTACACATTTACGGGGTGCCGCCTACTGCCACAGGATAACGAGTTTATCTGCTTCCCATAGACTGGGACTTCCTTGACGACGAGGACTTCGTCTCTTCGGTTCTGTAGGTTCAGTGCACAGCGCCTGGCACTTAGTGAGTCCACGCGCAGGGGCTGAATGGAGCAGTCTGCTTTGGAGTGGGGTGGGGCGGTGAGATGACATTACACGGGTAACGGCCAACGGCTACTTACTGAGATAACATTGAACTTTTCGGCAGAAGACGTGGCTAATCTAAGCCTGCACACAGAGAAGTACTGACCCGTGCCGGGGAGACCGGGAGGGGATCACCCGACATCAGACATCGGCACGCGAAGCCCCTGTACCTACTCAGCTACCGCCTAGCAGACCCATGGGAAACGGCTCTGGAATAAACAAACAACAACAAAAAAAAAAATATGGGGTTTTGGTCATGACCCCCCAGGCAGTAAGGCTCATGATGCATTTTTGCAGGAAATGAATTCAGCGGACAGACAGACACCCCGGCGGGACCGGCCGCGGCCATGCGGGGTGCGGTCGCGCTGTTCCCTGGACACCCCAAACTTCCCGCCCGGGAACCCGCAGGTCGAAGGCTGTCGGCGGCAGGTCCCCGCGCCCGAGCCAGGGACGTCCCGGCTCGCTGTCCCTCGGGGCGCGGGGGGGCGCGGGGGGGGGGGCGCGGGGGCCTCCGCGTACAGGTCCGAGCGCGCTCCCGGGAACGCGGCGCACCAGGTCCCGACCCCCGCACGGCAGCCGCCCCCGCCGGGCCCCGCAGCCACCCCGCGGCAGACCCCGCCGGCCGCCCCCGCCGCCCCCGCCGCCGCCGCCGCCGCGCACCGCACTTACTTAGACCCGCTCGCAGGCTGCGCAGTCGGCCGCGGACACGGAAGCCGGCGCCGCGCAGCAGCGTCCCCCCGCGCCGCTTCCGTCGCTCCTCATCGTCCTCCGCCAGCCGAGGGGCCGCCGCCGTCGTCGCCACGGTCTAGCCCGGAGCTCTTGCGGCGCCGCTCTCGGCTCCTCCACTTCCGGCCGACGCTCGGTGTCGCCGGCAAATACCCCCGCCGGCACCCGCATCACCTGCTCTCCCCTCAGCCTTCCTCCCCTAGGCGCGAGCCGGGCCCGCCCTCCCGCGCGTGCGCACTAGCGACGGTCGCGGGGAGTCCCCGCGACGGTGGCCCGCGAGGACAAGATACCTCGGAGCCTGGACCCCGGCCCAGCGGAGCTCGCAGCGCGCTCCCCGCGCGGCTTCTGCGCCGGGCGGCCTCTGGAGGCCTTCCGACACTCCTCGGGGCGGGGGGCCCCCAGGGTGAGTGTTTGTAATGCTCCAGATTTCCCTTCGGGACACAGTTCTAAGTGTGCACACGAATAAATATTAATTACATAAGAAAGCGTGTCTGCCTAATAGAGTTATGAGCGCACTAAAGTGTATTCCCTTACCTACTTACAATGCATGCATAACTCATTTTGTTTCTATTTTCTCCCAACCCAGCCCTCTCCGACCTCTCTCAGACGCCTGAACCTGGGGAGATTTAGACGGGCTTTCAAAGGAAAAGAATGCAAAATAATCGTATTTTTGCAAATTTTACAAAAGC
Organism: Canis aureus; assembly: GCF_053574225.1. Classification (NCBI taxonomy): domain Eukaryota; kingdom Metazoa; phylum Chordata; class Mammalia; order Carnivora; family Canidae; genus Canis; species Canis aureus. Next base: position 4,454,651 of record NC_135627.1, read on the forward strand.
ACGGGCCCAGGGGAACACTGCTAGAGCCCAGGGCGTGGGAAGTGGCCACACAAATGAGCCCTTGAAGCTAATATTTCATTAGATTCACTGTCTTTTTTTAAAAAAAATTTTTTTTAAGAGATTTTATTGATTTTGAGAGAGAACACAAGTTGGGAGAGGGGCAGAGAGAAAGAGAGAGAATCTCAGGCAGACTCCCTGCAGAAGGTGGAGCCGGACAGGGGCCTCCATCTCACCACCCTGAGATCATGACCTGAGCTGAAATCAAGAGTCGGAGGAGGCTTAACCTACTGAGACATCAGGTGCCTCTCATTAGCTTCACTGTCAACCCACCTGGGCATCAAGTTGTACTAAATTGTTTTTCTGCAGATGTTTGTCCCCCTCCCTCAGCCATTCTCTATTCTCTGTACCTTATTTTATATATAGAGAGAATATTTCATATTAAAAACAAACAAACAAACAACGACAAATAGACATGTATCTTGCCATCAGTCAGAGCGCTCCAGGTCAAATCCAGGCTCTTGATGTGTCACCTAATAAATGCCAGGCACTAGGGTAGACTACCTATATAAAGTAATAATCACAGCAACTCTAGAAAATACGTAATGAGAAACCCTTGATTATCTTTGAACCAGCCGTTAGAAAAGCTAAAATATCATGGTAAATTGGAGACTAAAATTTGAATCAATTTGGAGTTTGGTTTCATAATCCGTGGTTCTTAGATCAGCAACATAAAGTGCAAACTCTGATACTGTAGGAGCTCAGTAGATGCTGAACAAGGTGCAAATGTGCACAGACAAATGTCCTTTCATAAGATGGGCAACTATGGGATGTCCTCTACCAAAACTGTTGGGTGCTGCTCCAAAATAAACTAAATAGTGGGTAGAGAAATTGCCATCACGAGAGTATCCTGTGACTTTGAAACTTCATAGCTGATTTTAGAGACATTTTTGGATAACTTAGGTGAATTAGACATACTAGGAAATTGTTGTTGGACTCGAAGGAGCCCTAAGTCTAGCTCTACTACAAACTAATACTGTGAATTAAATAAGTGTCAGTTTTGTAAAATGCGATTTTTGTACACTAAGGACCCCTAAGGGCACTTAACAGCTTCAAAATGTTCTCAGAATCCATTGCAGCAAAATATCACTTTCTTATAATACCACATCTTAGAGCAACAATATCTTATGCTCAGAGGAAATAATTCCGCAAGTTGTTTCCCCCATTGTCATGGATAATTTCTCAATTCTCCATGAAAGAGGACAGGCCATAACAAAACATTGGTAGAAATCAACAGCTCCGGGGACATAAGGACTGAGTTTGTTTTCATCTCAATCTTGAATACTTAGCACAATTACTGTATTGGTGCTGAAGAAAGGTTTGCCAAATAATTTTATTTTTGATCCTGGAACGGACGCTCAAAGAGTCCATAGTTGATTTCTGGGCATGCAACTCTTTATTGTCTGTATTGAAAATTAGGTATCAGGTATTTTTATGAATTATGTATTATTTCTGCATGAAGAGACAAGAACTCACATCAAAGTTGCAACATCGTGAGAAACAAGTAGGAAAGGACAGCCTTAGGCAATTTTGCAAATGCCTGTTTTTCCATTTGAAGGAAGCCGCAGCTGTTTTGGGAGGGAAGCCGCCCGAGCCTCCGCGCGCGTGCGCACAGCATCCCCGTGACGTCACGGCCCCGCGCTGCGACTGCGCCGACGCGTGTCCGCTTCCTGACGTCGCGGCGTCTCCGGGCCTCAGCGGCGAATGCGTCTGCGCCGGGAGCAGCCGGCGGAACCGGCTCCCGGTGTTGCGGCTTCCGGTCTGGTGACCTCACCTGCGGCTCGGCTGCCGGTAGGACGTGTGGGCGGCGGCGCGGCTCGGGGCGGGGGCGGGGGCGGCTCGGAGTGCCCCGGGCACGTCTGGGCGGGCGGGCGCCGGGACTGGCTGACGAGCGGAGGGGGGGGCCGCCCCGAGTCTTCTCAGCCCGGCACAGGCGTGTGGGCTTGAAAGTTCGCTTTTCTTGTTTCGGGACAAAAAGTGTGGCAGCCCCTCCGCCCCTCCGGGCGTCACAGGTGCAGGGCCCGGGCCACCGCGGCGACCGCGCTGCGTTAGAAGCGGGCCTTGCGCTCGGGGTCCTTGATCTGGACCCCCATCCCCGGGACGCGGGGGCAGGGACGGGAGCTCGCCCGCGTCGCCTCCCGGGACCGTGCTGGCTGCGGTGTTGCAGTCCGGGGACCCCCCTTCCCCAAGCCGGTGGGGACCCTCGGGCTCAGAAAGGTAACTGGATGCGCGCCCGGGGTCCGTGGCGGGCTTCCTTGGGGGGGGGGGAGGGGCGGAGGAGGGGTGTGTCCCCCCGGCCCCCCCCCCCCCGTGGTTCCGCAGGCGGGCGCCCCTGCCTAGAGCCGGACCGAGAGGCTGGAGCCTTGCTGCTCTTCTCGCATCTCGTCTTTTGTCGTCCTTTCGGCTGCCACCGCCGTCTGGCCTTTTCCTGCCCCAGATTCCTTTCTGCGGAGACTCCCCCCGAATGTCACAGGTGCTTGGAAGGGAGGTTGCTGTAGACCTTTGTCCCCCAGGGAAGAGCATCGCCTGCTCGGGGGCTGCATGAAGGACACTTAACTTGCACCAGCCGCTTTCTCTCCTGTAAAATCGCTCTGAGTCATCATCGTCACCGAATACAACCTTTGCTAGTATGTTTTGTCGTGTCACTTTAGGACAAGACAGGCAGCCGCTGAGTAGACGATGAGTCATTATTGTATACGAATTGTACTCATTCTCTTGAATGTTTTGCTTATGTTTGTTAAAAGGTAAGCGTGCCCCTCCCTTTTTTCCTTAATATTTTGTGACATTTACATTTTAAACGTCACTTGCATCAACAAGCATTATGGAACTAAAATTAAGGATTTTTATTAAAAGGTAAGCGTGTCCGTCCCTTTTTTCCTTAATATTTGGTGACATTTACATTTTAAACGTCACTTGCATCAACAAGCATTATGGAACTAAAATTAAGGATTTTTATTAAAAGGTAAGCGTGTCCCTCCCTTTTTTCCTTAATATTTTGTGACATTTACATTTTAAATGTCACTTGCATCAACAAGCATTATGGAACTAAAATTAAGGATTTGCTGACTGCCGAGTACTGTGTTAAGCACCTTGTGTACATACCGGATGTCATCCTCATCTCACCTTCTACAGTCATTACCCCCATTTTACACTACAGAAACTGACAAAGACATTATGTGGCTGCCCCATGTCATGCAGCTGTTAAGTTGTTGAGTTCACAGTTGAACTCACATTTAGTGGTCTCTAGAGCCTGAACCCTAACCACAAACTTTTTTTTTTTTTTTTTTTCACAAATCAAAAACATCAGCTAGCAACCTCAGAATCCAGAAGATAAAATGAGAATGTTTAAAAGCAGTGGAAATTCTAATGTTTGACTTTTTTGTACAATTTTCTTTTTTTTTTTATTTTTTTGGTACAATTTTAATGAGTAAAAATATTTAAGCCAATTCATCCTATACTAATTTTGGAACCCTTGTTATAGTTAGAGCAATTTTGGGATACATGTTGAACCTAGATTTCAATGTGGTTATAAAGTAATTTGAGTCTTTGCCTGGAGATTGTTGAAAGAAACCAAGACCAAGTAGAATACTCAGATATTCAGAAACTATATACCCATCTTGAATGCTCAGAAAAGTATTTCTTAACATTCTTCATATTTTATCTATATATAATATATGAATTATAAATACAAGATTATATACTGGCTTGAGGGAGCCTGTTTTGAGAGGTAGACAGTGAACATAACCAGGTGGTTCAGTCAGTTATGCAGATGAGACAGAGGGAGCAGTTACTGATTCAAAGATAAAAGTCTAAAAAAAAAAAAAAAAAAAACAAAGATAAAAGTCTCAGGAAAATGGTGTCTCATGGGTTTACCTCTTGGTCTAACTGACTCCATAGAAGTTGAATTTCCTTTGTCAGGCATTAGACCTAGAAGTGTGGCCTTTCTGACAAAAGGCCACCAAATGGGTGTTGAGAAACTTGCCCAGTGCAGTCACAGCTGCTAAATGTTTTTGACCAAACTGAATCCTAACCGGCATATGTGGGGGGTTTGCGGGGGTGTGACCAGCTGCTGGGCTTTCCTAATGTGATCTTCCAGGGACCCAACTCTAGGGGCTCAGTAATCCATTCCACAAACAGACCTACCAAGTGCCAGGCGCTACGGACGCAGATCACCCCTCCTGAGTTTCTGGAGACTGTAGTAAAAGTGTTCCCGTATCCAGCCATTGGATCTCTTGTGCCAGATATCAGACAATGCAGCGGTGTGCCGGCAGTGTGTGTGCTGTCTTGTCTGCTGCTGCAGGGACTCTAGTGGTCTCCAGAGATGACAGTAGACCTCCTTCCTCCCTGTAAGGCTGCTCTGACTCCCTGCTCTCTAGGCAACATGGGGATGTGCCAGAAGGTATCTGAAACCACAAGACAGAATGTAGTTTATATTCTTAGGATGCACATTTTTACTTGAAGTCCTTATTGGGAGAGTGAATGGATTTTAATGTTACCTAGTTTAAATAATATAATAGCTCTGATATCATATAGATTCTAATAGAATTTGCTGGGATGCCTGGGTGGCTCAGTTAAGCATCAGACTCCTGATTTCAGCTCAGATCATGATCTCAGGGTGTGAGGTTGAGCCCCGTGTCATTCTCTGCACTGGGCATGGAACCTTAAGATTCTCTCTCTCTCTCTCTCTCTCTCTCTCTCTCGCTCCCTCTGCCCCTCCCCACCTCTTAAAAAAAAAAAAAAAAGAATTTGCATGAATATTTAAAATTTCAAAGAAATTTCGCACTTGTGGTGACCACTTTAGGAAATAGTCTAGACCCTAACCCAGCAAGGTACCTGTTATTTCCTCTCTGACTTTAGACAATGCTTCAGTGAAAAACTGTCTCGTGACATTTTACTTTTGTTAAAACATTTAGCATTTTATAATTACTTCCCACTATATCCCCTTTTTCTTTAACAGAATGTATGCTGTATTAAGGCAGAAGCATACTATTTGTCTATAGTATGTTTCCCTGGTGCATATGTAGCTGGTGAATTGTTGGAGAGTAAATGGCATGTGAATATGAACAAAAAACTGTACTAATTTAAATTTATAAAGCTATTTAAATTACTATGATAAAATAGAGCTAAAAGAAGTACATTAAGTAAGGATTTCATGGGGAAGGTTTTTTGAGTTGTGTTTTGAATACTGGAGTGATTTGGCATAGCTAGTAGTGAAATGAAAGTAAACACAGACATAGGCTTTGTTTGGCTAAAAGAAGATACCTTTTTTTTTTTTTTTTCTTCCTGCAACGCCAAGTTTCAAATCAGTGATTTGTTTTTTTTTTTTGTTTTTTTTTTTTTTTTTTTAGTGATTTGTTAAAAACATCTATTTCTGATGTTGTGTGGTAGTCTGACAGGAGAAGAGGAGAAATGTAAGGAAAGGCCTTCCCTCAGAAACCCAGAAACGAAATGAATTGAGCCTTGTTTTTCTGTTATTGTTATTCTTTTGCATTATGTGCTAAGTAAGGAATGGAATCATTAATTCACTGAAAGTTGGATTTAGGGAGAAAAACAAAGTGGTCCATCTCAGTATCATAAATGTAGGGAAAGGGGCTGGTGATACTTTCAATAATAAATACTAAATAAGATTGAAGTAATATAGTTGATTTTTCACTAAATGTAGAGATTGAGAAGAGATATAATTTATAGAATTAATTCATTTTCATGTAGCAAACATTGATAAACATTTATTACAAACGAGGCACTCTCTGTAAGGTCTTCACATTAAATATTTAGTTGAATTTTATATTTTATTTAAAGCTATTCTCTTTTTGCCTTATTAGTTAAACCAGAGGATTCACCATCGCTTCTATGGCTGCCACACAGACTTCACAAACTGTTGCATCTCACGTTCCTTTTGCAGATTTGTGTTCAACTTTAGAACGAATACAGAGAAGTAAAGGACGTGAAGAAAAAATCAGACACTTCAGAGAATTTTTAGATTCTTGGAGAAGATTTCATGATGCCCTTCATAAGAACCAAAAAGACGTCAGAGACTCTTTTTATCCAGCAATGAGACTTATTCTTCCTCAGCTAGAAAGAGAGAGAATGGCCTATGGAATCAAAGAAACTATGCTTGCTAAACTTTATATCGAATTGCTTAATTTACCTAAAGAAGGAAAAGACGCCCTTAAACTTTTAAATTACAGAACACCCACTGGAACTCGTGGAGATGCTGGGGACTTTGCAACAATTGCATATTTTGTGTTGAAACCAAGATGTTTGCAGAAAGGAAGTTTAACCATACAGCAAGTAAATGACATTTTAGACTCAATTGCCAGCAATAATTCTGCCAGAAAAAAGGACCTAATAAAGAAAAGTCTTCTTCAGCTAATAACTCAGAGTTCGGCACTGGAACAAAAGTGGCTTATACGGATGATTGTAAAAGACTTAAAACTTGGTTTTAGTGAGCAATCTGTATTCTCTGCTTTCCATAATGATGCTGCCGAGTTGCATAATGTCACTACAGATCTGGAAAAAGTCTGTAGGCAACTGCATGATCCTTCCATAGGACTCAGTGATATTTCTATCACTTTATTCTCTGCCTTTAAACCTATGCTGGCTGCTATAGCAGATATTGAGCGAATAGAGAAGGACATGAAACACCAGAGTTTCTACATTGAAACCAAGCTAGATGGTGAGCGTATGCAAATGCACAAAGACGGGGATGTGTATCAGTATTTCTCCCGAAATGGATATAACTATACGGATCAGTTCGGCGATTCTCCACGGGAAGGTTCTCTTACACCGTTCATTCACAGTGCATTCAAAACAGATGTACAGATCTGTATCCTGGATGGCGAGATGATGGCCTTCAACCCTAATACACAAACTTTTATGCAAAAGGGGAATAAGTTTGATATCAAAAGAATGGTGGAGGATTCTGATCTGCAAACCTGTTATTGTGTTTTTGATGTACTGATGGTTAATAATAAAAAGCTGGGACGTGAAACGCTGAAAAAGAGGTATGAAATTCTTACTAGTGTTTTTACACCAATACCAGGTAGAATAGAAATAGTGCAAAAAACACAAGCTCATACTAAGAAAGAAGTAATCGATGCTTTGAATGAAGCAATAGATAAAAGAGAAGAGGGAATCATGATAAAACATCCTCTATCTATTTACAAGCCAGACAAAAGAGGTGAAGGATGGTTAAAAATTAAGCCTGAGTACGTAGATGGGCTGATGGATGAACTGGACATCTTAATTGTTGGGGGCTATTGGGGCAAAGGTTCACGAGGTGGAATGATGTCTCATTTTTTGTGTGCTGTAGCAGAGAAGCCTCCTCCTGGTGAAAAACCGTCAGTGTTTCATACTCTGTGCCGTGTTGGTTCAGGTTATACTATGAAAGAACTGTATGATCTGGGTTTAAAATTGGCCAAACATTGGAAGCCTTTCCATAAAAAAGCTCTACCAAGCAGCATTTTATGTGGAACAGAGAAGCCAGAGGTATACATTGAGCCTTGTAATTCTGTCATTGTTCAAGTTAAGGCAACAGAGATTGTCTCCAGTGATATGTATAAAACTGGCTGCACATTGCGTTTTCCACGGATTGAAAAGATAAGGGAAGACAAGGAGTGGCATGAATGTACTACCGTGGATGACTTAGAGCAACTTCGAGGGAAAGCGTCTGGAAAGCTTGCATCTAAACACCTTGACATAGGTGGTGATGATGAACCACAAGAAAAGAAGCGGAAAGCTGCCCCAAAGATTAAGAAAATTATTGGAATTATCGAGCACTTGAAAGCACCCAACCTTTCTAATATAAATAAGGTTTCTAATATATTTGAAGATGTGGAGTTTTGTGTTATGAGTGGAACAGACAGCCATCCAAAGCCTGACCTGGAGAACAGAATTGCAGAATTTGGTGGTTATATAGTACAAAACCCAGGCCCAGACACGTACTGCGTGATTGCAGGATCGGAGAACATCAGAGTGAAAAACATCATTTCTTCAAATAAACATGATGTTGTCAAGCCTGAGTGGCTGTTAGAGTGTTTTAAGACCAAAAGCTGTGTGCCGTGGCAGCCTCGCTTTATGATTCACATGTGCCCATCGACAAAAGAACATTTTGCCCGTGAATATGATTGTTATGGTGACAGTTATTTTGTTGATCTAGATTTGAACCAACTGAAGGAAGTGTTCTCAGGAATTAAAAATTCTAGCAAACAAACTCCAAGAGAAATGGCTTCTCTGATTGCTGATTTAGAATATCGGTATTCCTGGGACCGCTCCCCACTCTGTCTGTTCCGACATTGTATTGTTTATCTGGACTTGTATGCTGTTATTAATGACTTGAGTACCAAAATCGAGGGAACGAGATTAGCAATTACAGCTTTGGAGCTTCGATTTCATGGAGCAAAAGTAGTTTCTTGCTTAGCTCAGGGAGTGTCTCATGTAATCATTGGGGAGGATCATAGTCGTGTTGCAGTTTTAAAATCTTTTCGAAGAACTCTTAAGAGAAAGTTTAAAATCCTGCAACAAGATTGGGTAACTGAGTCCATAGACAAGTGTGAGTTGCAGGAGGAAAATCAATATTTGGTTTAAAGCTAGCTTTTCTAGTGAGGAAAGCCTGTGATCTTGTGGCCACATTGTAACATGTGGTCATAATAAAATATCAAACTATATTTTTATCCCTTAAAATTTATGCTTAAATATATTAGATATAGAAAAACAGTAATTTTAACTTTTGAGATAAGACACTGGACCAAAGTCAAGAAAAAAAATTCATTTTAACAGAGTAGTATTTAATGACTTTTAAAACCAAGATGAGGGACACCTGGATGGCTTAGTGGTTGATCATCTGCCTTTGGCTCAGATCCTATCCCAGGGTCCTGGGATCGAGTTCCACATCGCGCTCCCCACAGGGAGCCTGCTTGTCTCTCTGCCTATGTTTCTGCCTCTCTCTCTGTGTCTCTCATGAATAAATAAATAAAATCTTTAAAAAAAAAAAAGTTTTTTTAAATAAAACCAAGATGAAATAAACAGTTTAAAAAAGAGGCATTTATATAATATCCCTACTGAAATCTAGAATTCTGACTCAAATATTAATAAAATACATTCAGAAGCTTTTAGAGTCATTAAAAAGCATTGATCTAAGTGGATTTTCTGAAGTAAAATTTTAAGTTTTTATCTAATAAAAGCATTGCAAGAAAAAAGAATTGTTACAATCGGACATATATTATGTCTTTTAAACTGAAGGTGAAAATATAAAATGTGAAATGTAAACAAATTTTTAAAGTTAAGGACAACCTCGGGAATAAAACCTCATAAAAAAAAACTTGTTAATGGCATCATTAGGTAAATTAGGAGAAATAAAAGTAGATGAATTTAATTAAAAGAAACTTGCAGTTTTAAAAATACTTGACCCACATTTATTTTTTTTTCAAAACTAGACTATGTTTTAAAGAGAATGTTTTTAGGTGAACTGTACACCAGGATAAACAGTATTCACAGAGAGTGGTTTTCCTAGATGTAATCCATTGAGTACATGTCAAAATGGCATATGTCTCGTGACTTCCATTACATAGGGGTAAACTGCTTTGACTATTTAAAATGATTTTTATCTTTAGGTTATTTAAATTTAGTATGTATAATATGTATTACATTTGGATTTATATACCAAATTTTGGAATATAGTCTATTCATTTTGAAAAATATGTTTTCATGACACCTTTGCAATACTTGAAATATGGTACTTGAGGAAATGTTATTATTTATTTGTAAGTAATGTGAAATTTTATCGAAACAGTGGAGCAAATGTTATTGTTATATTTCTTAATTTAAATAAAATATTTAATATGCTATTAAAATGTATGATGTATTTATTTTAGAACACTTCATAATAGTTCTTTCAATCATAAATATGGTATCAATATAATTTTTACAGATTCAAATCAGGTTCCTATTTGAGGTCCTTTCTATTTCATATTAGAATGAACTTTATTAAAAACTTTAAACTTTCAAAGTTTTAGAATACCTATTGAGAAAAACTACAAAATAGACACCAGTAAGAATAATAAGGGAGGAAAGTACATAATTTTACCACCAAAGCTATTAACATTCCCTATTTTATGTTACTGATAGTAAGGAAAGCACAAAATACTTTATTTACAGTGTAGCAGATAAATATAAAACTATAATGCTGTATATGATCAGCTTTTCTCAATGGGTGGATTTACATGTCACTGAAATATACCAACAGGTCACTAAAATATACCAACATCACTTTAAATTGTTGTACACTGTCCTACTGAATGTAGTGTAATGCATTCAGCTAGCCCTTATTGTCACCTAAGAGGTTATTTGACCTTGCACCCACTGCTGCCCCCCCCACTTTTTTGTTTTCCTACTAAACAATAAATCTGAATCATAGTCTGTGTATTCTAGTTTTGTTTGTTTCTTATACATTCTTAGAATGGAGTCGCTGATTCAAAATTAATGTACTTTTTAGTAAATTGATGTGCATTTATGCAAAGTGCCTTTCTAGTTTCTTCTCATCTTTCTCATCCCTAAATGTTGTAGAGTTTAGTTTCTTAGCATTGGACCTATTCTCTTTCTTTATTCGCTCTGTAGGTATTCTCATCTCATCCCTTGGCTTTAACTTTGCTAATACCTCTCATGTATTTTTAGCTCTGATTTCTTTGCTGAACTCCAGTTCATGTATCTATCCACGTAACATCATCACATGAAGTCTAATGAAACTCTCATACTTAATGTGTGTAACTATCATATCAAAATTTTAAAATGAAAAAGTAGTATAATTAACCTACATGTGCACATTGCTCAGTGTGAACAATTGTCAATGATCAGTCTTTTTCATATTTATAGACCTGGATTGTTTTTTAACATTTAGATTACCTAATTTAATTTACAAGTGTTCTGGATTTCTCTGGATTTCTCAAATACACTTACACTCCTTCCTAGCATTCCCCTCCTCACTAAATGGTGTATCTGTTCACCCTGCTGCTCAAGATGAAAACCTTGGAGCAATCATTGGCTCCATCTGTTCTCATATTTCCAATACACAGCAAGTCTTCCTGGCTAGAGTTTCCAAATAATCCAGGATATGACCTCTCACTACTCTTCCCAGTAACCATATTCTGCCCCTATTTTTCACTAGACTACAATCACCTTCTCACTGGCTTTTCTTTGCACTTTTATCGTTGTCTGCTCTCCAGAACAACATTTTTACTTTTAAAGATGCAGTCAATTCATTTTTATTCCACTGGTCAGAATTACTGAATTCCCATCACTCATAACTTCCAAAGTCTTGTAAATAAATGACCAGTTGGACTTGGCCCCAATTACCTGTCTTTTGTTAGCTCTCTGACTTGATTTCCTACCAGGTACCCCCTTGCTCACCACACTGTAGCCTTACTGGTCTGTGTGCTATTGATTACAACTTCCTTCAGGTCTATAGTTTCCTCCACTCACATCCCCAATACTCACTATCCCTTCACTTTGCTTTACCTTTATTTCTTACCAATAGAATACAAATTCCATGAATAAAGGCACTTGATATAGTTTGTTCACTGTTGTAATTGGTCATTCAATAAATATTCATGGAATGTATCCTCTGAATCAGATGGGAAAGCCTACTTTGCTCTTCTTCAAAGCCATGGGTTCCTGCCAGAAAGCAGGATGAGATATTTACTGTTCAGGAACACCTTTTTCTGCATCCCTGATGGTTAGCACCGTTCTGAAAGAGTTCCTATCTTTAGGCGGATGGCATCTTCTTTGAAAATCAGGTAGCTACCCTAGCTACGTCACAGTCATGCACTTTGACATTGAAGTGAAAAGGGCTGATTTGGAAGCTTGGAATTCTCACTCGGGAAAATAGGTTGAATACAGCTTTAAAACATCTAATATGGAATTCCCTGAGCACTAGAGCTATTCTATAAACCATTACCATTCAGTTTCAGCCAACATACATTTGTACTCTCTTTGATAGTCATATAAGTTTAAAAAAAAAATGAGTATGACAGCCTTTGCTTTCAAGGAACTCACAGAATACCAAAAGATAGGTAATTGAAATACAAAAGATAAGTGCTTTCCTAGATAAAGGAATGATGGATTCCCTGAAAAGCCATATGCTGTAATGAATACAAGCTTTAGGATCTAGTTATCCTGGGCTCTGTTCCAGTTTTTGCACCAATTGTCTGTGTTATCTGAGCAAATCACAGCCTCTTTGAACCTTAGTTTCTAAACTTTCAAATGGAAACTGTATCTATCTCACCCAGAATGTTTGAGGACAGAATTATAGCACCCAGCATGCAGAAAGGCCCCTTCAGCTTTTATCTGCTGCTCTTACCTGGGCCTCTCCAGAGGAGGTTAATTATACCAATGGGGGTTAATAAGTGAGTGGATTCTGGAACCATAAGTAGAATTCCATCAGGCATAGTGGTATGGAGGGTGTTTCCTGGCAGAGGGAAGGTAATCAGGCGTGGGGAGTACAAAAATTCAGGGGTGAGTATGTGTAAAATATTCAAATTTAGGTGGGAGGGAAAGATATAGGTAAATTTGGATAGATTTTTGAAAGATTCTAAATGCCATGCTGTAGAATATGAAAAATACGTTGAAGAATTTTAAGCAAGGTATTTCAGGTTCCTGTCTAAAGCTTATTTCTTGATTCCCCCCATATTAGTTCAAGCTCATGTAGCAAAAATACCGTCAACTGAAGGGCTTAAACAGCAAACATCTATTTCTCACAGTTCTGGAGGCTGGAGGCTGGAAGTCCAAGATCAAGGTCCCAGCATGGTTGGTTGAGGGGTGTCTTCTGTAGACTTCTTATTGTATCATACCTGGCGGAAGGCACTAATCTCATTCATGAAGGCTCCCCTCATGACTTAAACACCTTCCAAAGCTCCTACCTCCAAATACCATCACTGTTAGGGGTTAGGATTTCAACATACAGATTTGGAGGACACACAAACATTCAATCATTTTGTAGAATAAGAAAGTTTTATTTAGATGTAAATTTGTCTTTCTATCTGGGGGCCTGAAGCTCCATATTCTTGAGCTTCTATAACTGGCCGCACACTCTTCCTATATATTGTTGTAAAGAGCAAATATATTTTAAAAGACTTGATAGAGTACCTGAGCTATAATAGTCTCTAAACAAAAGCAATTGCCCATTTCTCTTCATCTCTGCTTTTTCTCTGGTAGAAATGTTCCAGAGACAATCCAAATTGGTCCTTGGTCAAAACTGATTTTTTTCCCCTGATCTATAGTAATGACATTAAATAGTCATTTTACTGTTATTTAGGGTATCATGTCATGTGTGATCTCAAGTAAATGATGTGTATTCCCCAAATGTAGCACTTATCCTCACTGGATCTCGGTATTGGCATTTGTTGAGTGTTGTAAAGGACAACATGGCCTTAGGTCCCTCACAGCTCCAAAATTATTATGCATTTGTAACCTTTCGTTTAGGGTTATCATGTACTAGTTGAATTAATTAAAAGCCATTTTATATCTTTGGGAAGTTGTAGTGACAGTAGGATAATAACCTGATCTATGTAAAATCAATAAATAGTTTTCATTCTTTTTTTAAAAAAGATTTTATTTATTTATTCATGATATATATATATATATATATATATATAGAGAGAGAGAGAGAGAGAGAGAGAGAGAGAGGCAGAGACACAGGCAGAGCCCGACGTGGGACTCGATCCCGGGTCTCCAGGATCCCACCCTGGGCCAAAGGCAGGCGCCAAACCCCTGCACCACCCAGGGATCCCCAATAAATGGTTTTCAATACATACTAAGTCTTAAACATTGTAGCAAATGTGAGAATTAAAAAGTAACAAAAATAAACACCATGAAACATGAAATGTTTTAGAATATTATATATAACTTTAAATGTTCTTAAAATTTAACTTTTTAGATTAAATTAATGATCCCAAATGTGTTAGGGGTATCTCTTTATTTGGAACCTATTGTTTAAATAATTAATGAAAACTAGCCAAATATTTATTCTATTAAGGAGATATTAATTCTTAATATTACTCTTTTATACATTTAGAATTATATATATTAAAAGATCACATTTACTAGACCTCAATAATGTTAACTAAAAAACTATTTTTTAAAAAGATTTTATTTGAGAGAGAGTGGTGGGGGTGGGGAGAGGGAGAGGGAGAAGCTCTGAACAGGGAGCCTGATGATCATGACCTGAGCTGAAGACAGACACTTAACCAACTGAGCCACTCAGCCGCCTAACTAAAGACTATTTTTACATATCTATAAAAGTTACATGCTTTCTTGTATTTCTTTAGACTATTACCTGAATGCCAACAATATTAAAATTTTTGAATTGGGCAAAAGGATATAAAAACATGTATGAATGTCATGTAAGGACAGATGGCTTGCATCCTGGAGGCTTTTATTTCTTATGATATTCTTTAGAATTCACTAATAACTACAATACTGTTAAAAGTCATGCAAAGAAACTTCTTTAGAAATGTATGAAATATCTGTCAGAGGATGGACTGCGGTGGGCATAGTGTAAGGTCATCCCCATGATCCCTGCATAATGGTGCTCACATTCTTGTACAATCCTCTCCACTTGATCATAGATGTGACCTGTGACTAACTTCTTATCAGTAGACTATGACAATGAAAGATGGCACTGCATGATTACATTATGTTGTATACGTCTGTCTTACTAGCTGACTCTCCCTAGCCTCTCTGTTTCCCTTCTTCCCTCCCTCTTCCGCTTCCCTCTCTCCCTCCTTCTATCACTTTTCCCTTTCTGCTGACTTTCACAGAAGTAAGCTGTCAAATATCTTACATCTGTGAGAAACCAGGTGCTGCCACAGCCACAAGAGCAGGGAAGCAAATGCTTTCCAAATTGAGCCTTCAGTTAGAAATGCAGGAATAGGTAACTAGTTCATGTCTCATAACGCTCTCCTTTTCCTGAAAACCTTCAGTTTTTATAAATAATAATAATAATAAATTTATAAATTGAGTATAACACGTTTAACCTGCCCTCAATTTTGTCTTTTCTCTGCTTAGCCAATTCCAGCCAAACTGACTGACTATACTTCACCCTTTATACCTCCATGAACATCCTGTTTCTTCTTCTGAAATGTCCTCTTTGAGTACCTGCTATGACAATCCCCCAAGTTTAGATCCTATTCATCTTTGAAGAGCCGATATGCCATTTTTATCATGTAATCTGCCCCAGTTTCTTAGTCATGATGCATCTCCTCCCTACAACCCAGGAACCTATCAGTTTTGTGCTTCTTATAACTTTCTGCCTCAAAATCTATTGATCTGATGTTATCTTTTGAGTTAGCGCTTTGAGGATACGAATAATGCTGTATGAGTCTCTTATGCTTCAGTGTGTCTTGTGTTTATTGAAGTTCATAAATACATTAGAATACAACTACACAGTATTGCTTCACTACTTTTTCTTGAGAGTTCTTTCCTTGTCCGTAGTGTCACTGTTATTTTTAAGAGACTTTATACTGACACTAATGACATCACCAGTATTCACTGCTTAAAAATTCTCTGCTGGAATAAACATACATACAGTTATAACTCAGTAGTGGAGAGCACAGACCCCAGAAACAAGGTGCCTGAGTCTGAATTCAGAGTGGGCATATCTGGGCAAGCAATGCAACTTTTCTGTGTCTTGATTTCCTCTTGTATAAAATAGGGTAATAACAGCACCTACTTTATCACGTTGTTTTGAGGACTAGTTGTGTGTGTGTGTGTGTGTGTGTGTGTGCATACGTGTACATGCATAATGCCTGGAACACTGCATCATATCAGGTATTATTTAGTATATAATGTTGAAGGGGAATACCAGGTGCAGGGGTTCTGTGACACATGGTAATAACAGAATGTGAATTGGAGAAAAGAACTGTTATTTGTAAGGGAAAACCTTCCAACAGGAGGTCAATCATTTTTTGCCCTTTCTTCTACATAATGATTCACAGCTGGGGAGGATTTTTACACAACCCTCTTCTCACCACCACCCCCCCCTCCCCCCGGAGCTGGACAGCACCTAGAGACTATTTGATTGTCAAGACTGGGGAAGTGCAACTGCCATATGGTAGATGGGGCCAAGGATGCCATTGAATATCCCATGATGAACAGGAAAGTCCCCCACAATTAACCAGACAAGGAGCTTCACAGTGTTGAAGTGGAGAAAGCTGTTCTAGAATCATGTAAAATGTAATGGGAGAAGACACTATTTTATTTGTTAGTGATGCCTTCAGACCAGCCATAACCACAGCTTTATTGCGAGTCAGTTTTTCATTCATAAAACAAATGCTCATTCCTGATTATTTCGTTCAAAGGGGTTAGTATGTGGGTTAATTAGTGTTTGCAAAGATCTTTGAAGATGTAAAGTCCTACATAAGTGCTATTTATTATTAATTACCATTCTGGAAGACCTGTGCTGTGACCCTACTTGTTTACTAGCCAAGCCAAACCTCAAAGACCTGAGTGATACTGAATGAGTTTTGATAAGTTGGAACATTTGTAATGAGAAAGATAGGCATCTGGGACCTAAGCCCATTTTTGGATGGCTGGGATATGAATCTATATAAATTAGCTCATTAAAATCAAGAAAACTATAGGTTTTGCATTGGGGTCTGTTTCCTAAATTGGAGTAAATTTCTTCCAACTTTGCAAAACTGTATATAGCAAGAGAGGGTGGAATCCATGATATAACTTTAATGATTATGAAGAAACAGAAATAATGCATAGGAAAAATTACATTATTTTTATTCATAAGCTGCTTTTCTCTGGCCCACGAGTCACTGTGTAATTTAGACTGTCCAGTAAAATGAAGGCAATAAAATGGTTTGCAAAAACCTCAGGAAACCAGGTATAATACAATATGCTTTTTTCTCTAGATATGAAGTTTAAATTATGACATAAATACTTTTATACTTCCACTGTATGAATGTCTTTAAATTTCAAAATAGCTCTTAATCTCACCTAATATGATGTTTTCCTGTTACAGCAGTCTAACCTGTAGACTTACATAACAGTATTATATTTAACTCAGCATCAGTCTGGATCACATATTTGTCTATGACATACTGGGGTAAATCTGGGGTGGCCAGCCTTGTTAATGCATAAACCTGAGCTGTGGGATTTAGCTTTGTCAAATTCCATGGAATACCATGTGTGAACTTAAGTGTAAAGTAAAGGAGACATTGCATATCAATGTCATTTTTTTTAAGATTTATTTATTTTTGGAGGGGGGAGAGGAAGAGATAGAAGGACCAAGGAAGAGAGAGAATCTCCAATAGACTCCCTTCTGAGTGTGAAGCCAGATGCAGCACTCCATCCCAGGAATCTGAGATCATAATCTGAGCCAAAATCAAGAGTCAGAGGCTCAACTAACTAAACCACTGAGGTTCCTGGGAACATGGATTATTTAATAAGTAGTTTGGAGATACTATGTAGTCATCTAGAAAAAAATTGTTTGTAACCCTCACTGCTTAAATCAAATATATTTCATACAAACCAGATATTTAAAAGTTAAAAAAAAAAGGGGGATACGTGGTGTTTCTTGATTTGGCTCAGGTCATGATGGAGACCCAAGTCAGGCTCCACCCTCAGTGGGGAGTCGGCTTGAGAGTCTTTCCCTCTCCCCCATCCCCCCCGCTTACTAAACTGTCTCTCTCCCTCAAGCATTTAAAAAATAAAAATTAAAAGTAAGAAAACAAAGCCATATAAATAATACAAATTTAGGGGAAGAGTATTTTACATATTGAAAATAAAAACAAAATAGAAGCCAGAGAGAAAAGAAAAGATTGCTAAATTTAATTTACAAAATTTATAAAAATAATTTGCAGTAAGTACTATGAGTCAGTAGAAGGAGGTGACCAAGAAGGGGAAATATTTGTAATGAAATAGTAGAAAAATGACTTTTTTCTTTATGATATAAAGAGCTTCTATAAAAAAGACTATCATCTAACAAAATAACAAATATGACTTTATTTTGAAATGTTAAAAACCACAAAAATATAGCTTAAACAAAACAGATGTTAAGCCCATAAAAAGATAGATTGTTCATGGCTAACAAAGACATACTAAAGTATATTTTTCTTTTTGCTATAAAATTTACAAACCAAAATGTTGATATTTTGTTTCAATAAGAATGTGAGAAAACATATTCTTATGGTTTTTTAATTCAAATATTTATATCATGTACATATTAATCTTCTATTGGGGCAAGTGGCAATACCTGTCAAAATTAAAAATTCATGTATGTTCTGCCCAAGTTATTCAGTTTCCAGGGATTTACTTTACAGGTGTTGTTACACATACACAGAAGACATATTTACAAGGATAGTTACTGTAAAGTCACACTATGATGGAGAGGAAATAAATGTTAAGATATGTTTGATTTCATAAATGATGGTACATCAGCCCATGAGAACATGAAACTCTGATATGCATAGAAATACCTTTTCCAGTCACCTGGGTGGCTCAGTCAGTTAAGCATCCAACTTTCATCTCAGCTCAGGTCTTTATCTCAGGATCATGAGTTCAATCCCCATGTTGGGCTCCACAACCAGTGTGGCGCCTACTAAAAAAATGCCTTTACTTTTCTAAGAGTTTCTCTGTTTTTCTACTGACTATATCTCAGGAAGTTGCAGGGCACGGAGGGAATTCTTTTACCATTTATATATTTTTTTAAATATTTGATTTTTGTATTCATGAGAGACACATAGAGACAGGCAGAGACACAGGTAGAGGGAGAAGCAGATGCCCTGTGGGAAGCCTGATGTGGGACTCGATTCCAGGGCCCTAGGGTCATGACCTGAGCCAAAGGCAGATGCTCAACCACTGAGCCACCCAGGTGTCCCACCATTCATATTTTTTTAAGGGAGATATAGACTAGGGTGCTCATACAGGTTTCCCCCCAATATCCAAAAATAGAGTGTTCCCATGAAAACGTCTTTAAGCTCCACATGAAGTGAAGAAACAATTACCATTAATTAATACAGAAACATTTTTGAGCATTCCCAGGCCCCAAAAGCTCACCTTTCTTAGGCTTTTCTGAGACCTTAGGACACATCTTGCTAACACAAGCACAGAATAAATCAAGATAAGGCCCAGATGCTCACAGATAACATTTCAGAGCTCTGGTGGCTGGATGAGGAGATGCTGAGTATGTTTGCAAGGCAAGGAGTGGGCAGGGCTGCCCTAGCTGCTCCAGGTACATGCTGCCTCCATAGCACCCTGTAAAACCAGTGCTGACTGCTTTTTCTGCTTTTCACCTTTTCTTGTTAGAGTGAAAATCCTCTTCGAATTTCTTATGGTTGGCAAAAACAGGTTTTTCATAAAAGCAAAGTGGCATAATGCAAACTTTTGGAAGGTTGGAGATAACTGTACAAGCTATCTCATCTCTTGGAGATCACACAGGAACTGTCTTCCCTACAGAAGGCAAATGAGAGTCTACATAGACAGAAGTGAGATAGAGATTTTCTCTTTTCTTTATACTCATTTGTGCCTTCCAAATGTTGGCTGTGTTGATGTATTATCTATTAAAAATTATGTCTGATCTATTGAAGGAAGGGCCAACAAGTGAACTACCTGTTCACAACAATAACTATTATCACCACAGCCCTTAGCATTTTCCAATATTCCAAATAATATTGTTGCCTTACCTATGTGACTGTGCAATAACCATCTTGCTGATAGGAAAACTAACACCATTTTTTATGTTTATTTTGGTATTGAAAAACTATAGCATATTTGGTTATTCGATATATAGAAATAAAATATCTTAAAATGTTTTGTTTATTGAAAAAAAACATGAAAATAAATGCCAATTTAATCATATAGAAATTTTGTTGCAGTCAAGAGATGCCATTTAATTGTCACAGGCTAGATTAAGAAGACTTGACTATTTTCCTGATATAGTTTACACTGATTAAATTTACCTGGCATTCATGTTTGGCATTGAAAACCAAGCTATATTCAAACTATGTTTTGTGTTTGTTTTTCAAGAATAATCGCTAATTCTAAAAACCTTGTTTAATCATTCAATTTCTCATTCTGCTGCTTCACTATTGGTATATAGAAATGCAACAGATTTGTGTACATTGATTTTGTATCCTGTGACTTTACTGAATTCATGTATCGGTTCTAGAAGTTTTTTTGGTGGTGTTTTTCAGGTTTTCTACAGAGTACCATGTTATCTGCAAATACTGAAAGTTGAACTTCTTCCTTGCCAATTTAGATGCCTTTTATTTCTTGTCATTGTTTGATTACTGTAGCTAGGACTTCTAGTACTATGTTAAGTAACAGTGATGAAAGTGGACACCCCTGTCTTGCTCCTGACCTTAGAGGGAAAGCTCTCAATTTTTCCTCTTTGAGAGTGTTATTAGCTATGGGTTTTTCTTTTTTTTTTTTTTAATTTTTTTTTTTTATTTATTTATGATAGTCACAGAGAGAGAGAGAGAGAGAGGCGCAGAGACACAGGCAGAAGGAGAGGCAGAGACACAGGCAGAGGGAGAAGCAGGCTCCATGCACCGGGAGCCTGACGTGGGATTCGATCCCGGGTCTCCAGGATCGTGCCCTGGGCCAAAGGCAGGCGCTAAACCGCTGCGCCACCCAGGGATCCCTAGCTATGGGTTTTTCATATATGGTCTTGATTATGTTGAAGTATGTTCCATCTAAAGCTGCTTTCTTGAGGTTTTTATTATAATTGGCTCTTACACTTGGACAAATGCTTTTTTTGCATCTATTGAAATGATTATTGGTTCTTGTCCTTTCTTTTATTAATGCAATATATCACATTGATTGATTTGCAAATATTGAACCATCTTTGCAACCCAGGAATAAATCCCACTTGATCATGGTGAATGATTTTTTTAATACATTGTTGGATTCAGTTTGCCAGTATTTTATGGGGAAGTTTTGCATCCACGTTCATCAGGGATATTGGTTTGTAGTTCTCTCAAAAGTTAAAAATAGAACAACCCTACAATCCAGCAATTGCATTACTGGATATTGACCCAAAGAATACACAAATACTATTCAAAGGGATACGTGCACTCCTATGTTTGTTGCAGTATTACCTACAAAAGCCGAATAATGGAACCAGCCCAAACGTCAAAGGGATACGTGCACTCCTGTGTTTGTTGCAGTATTACCTACAAAAGCCGAATAATGGAACCAGCCCAAACGTCCATCCACTGATGAATGGATAAAGAAGATGTGGTATATATACAATGGAATATTGGTCACAAAAAAGAATGAAATCTTGCCATTTGCAATGACATGGATGGAACCAGAGAGTATTATCCTAGGCGAAATAAGGCAGTTGATTTCACTCATATGTGGAATTTAATAAACAAACATAAGGAAAAAAGAGAGAGAAAAAAAAACAAGAAAGATACTCTCAACTGTAGAGAGCAAACCGATGGTTATCAGAGGGGAGGTGGGAATTAAGGAGGGCCCTTGTTATTATGAGCACTGGGTGATATCTGAAAGTGATGAATCACTATATTGTGCACCTGAAACTAATATTACACTGTATGTTAACTAACTGGAATTTAAATAAAAACTTAAAAGAAGGAAAACCTGTCTAACCACAACAGCAAGCCACCATTTTATTTCCTTGTTATTATTGCAATGACAGTGACCACATTTGGATATTGGTCCTTTTATTGTAAATATAGATTGAAAGATAAGATATGGCTAATCCAAAACGGATACTCTAGATTAAATGGAAAATTAAACCGCACAGTCATTGCCAAGTATACTGGGCTCCACTCAGCAGTGCTACTTTTCTCTACCCCACAAAACTGGAGGACAGGCTTGGAGAAGATGCAGTTTTCTCCTTCACAATGTATCTCAGAATGGCTGTTCTCCATGCATCTCAAGCTGTAATGTAAATTTATTAATTGAAGGAGCTTCAACTTTTGTATCGGAAATCCCAATGCAAAATCAATTTAAACTTTTCTCAGTAGAAAAACTTGGTCATGTATTTCTTACAATATCATCTCCTAAGGATAAGTTCATTAGAAGATAATCAGCAAAATACTTTTTATACAATCTGTTAACAGCCAGACATAATGCTTGCCTCGGTAGTAGCAGCTGCCAGCCTCATGATTCACTGAGCAGGACAATAAATTTCAACCTATTTGATTTGGTTAATTAGTGTAAATGAGATCACTGTAGGAGCAGTTGCTAATTATCAGTTACCATCAAATACCTGATGGGAGAGGTGGAGACGATATGCATAATTTTAATCATATTCATTTACTTGAACATAGTGAGAGTAATCCAGTTCTCAGTGTTGCTCTTTAAAGTGAAATCCCATATATATGGCTGGATGGATGTGCAAGGATGGTCATCATGATATTGTTTGCAACAGAAAAAAATTAGAAACAATCTGAGTGGTTATATAAATAGAATGTTTCATATGCGATTATGGTAGGCAGCCATTAAATTACTGAGGCAGGAAATTTAATGGCATGCAATGTTTGAAATATACATACAGTATACATTTTTAAAGTATATTTTAAATGCATAGAAAAGATATAACCTCATAGATCTTGTATCAAAATAGGACCCTCAAATATATGTAATGTAGTTGTTGTGACTATCTTTTTTTTCTTTGTATTTTTCTTAGTTTTCTATTACTTTTGTACTGAGGGGAGAATTCTAGTGAAATGAAATTAGTATGAAATTAAAAATGAAACACTGAGAACTGAAATTGAACATTGAAATCAGAGATCTTATTTTTCTCTCTGACTGGAATTCATAAGACATGTTCATTTTTTTCCTCTTGGCTAATTTAGCTTTTCAGGTATCTACTCCTGCATGTAGTTCACAAGTTTTTACTTAGTGGGAAGACAGGAGTTATGTTTGATTTGAATCCTAAACTGGTAGGGCCAATCCAGCTCTGATGGACTTGGCTGTGTTGCTGACACCACACAGGGACCACAGGATCTCAAGCTGGTGTGCTGGTCCTACCTCCAGGCAGCCTCACAGCTCTGAGTCCCGGTCACCAGATGCAGCCATGTGAGAATGCACCTTGCAGACACATTTTTTCCCACTTTCTTTAGACAAATAACTGATTTTGTGGGGTTTCTTAAAAGATTTTATTTATTTATTCATGAGAGACACAGAGAGAGAGAGAGAGAGAGAGAGGCAGAGACACAGGCAGAGGGAGAAGCAGGCTCCATGCAGGGAGCCCAATGTGGGACTCGATCCCGGAACTCCAGGATCATGCCCTGAGCAGAAGGCAGGCACTAAACCACTGAGCCACCCAGGGATCCCCATGAACTGATTTTGTAGTACAATAATACCAGAGAAAAGATAAGAAATAGAAATTCACCAGGCTCCTGTCAATGACAGAAACCATAAATCAGGAAGCTAGGAATGTGTATCATAGGCCATTTAGACACCTGGGTGGCACAGTCGGTTAGGCGACTGACGCTTGGTTTCCGCTCAGGTCATGATCTCAGGGTGATGAGTTCGAGCCCCACAATGGGCTTCATGCTTAGCATGGGGTCTGCTTGACACTCTCTCTCTCTTCCTCTGCTCCTCCCCCTACTCATATGCTCTCTCTCCCTCTCTCTAAGTAAATAAATAAAAATTTTAAAAGAAGCATAGTATAAGAGAATCACAGGACTCTAGATTTCTTCAGGCCTGTCTTGGGAACTTTTAGGATGAGCTTAAGGACTGGATATGGTTTAGCACTTCTATGTGAATAAAACATCAACTCACAAGTAGTGCATATAGAAGGACCACGAATAAAAGGAGAGAAAGAGCAAGTAGAAAACATAACTGTCTGGTCCTGAGAAACCATAGGACGTTACTTCCTGGTCACAGATGTCTCTGGGCTCATCAGTATGTCCATCAGCTTTCACCACCGCCACTGCTTCATCACTCATTATGCTTGCATTTCTCAACATGAAACCTTTGTTCTTTTTTTTTTTTTTTAAACCTTTGTTCTAGTCAACAGGCTTCCCACTGGCCCATCAGTCTTTAATAAATGATTTCTACAAAGAAGACAGGAAAGATATATGCCTTATTGTTATTTATAGCCTCACCTGGGTTCACAGAGATCTTGGAGCACCACTGGCCCCCTCTCTGTCTCTGAATGTTCACCTTATTTGCGTGGGCCATTCCCACCTATACCTGTCCTGCAGCCTCCTCTAACCCCTCCCTCTCTGAAATCCTACTGTGTTTTTAGCCCAAACCAAACAAACTCATACTTCTCTCTGTTTTACTATAGTTATAGTAGTGTTTAGTAGGTCATTCAGGGAATTGCAAAATCTTACCAACATTTTCAGGGGATTTTTCCCACTTCAGTTATAATTCATAGAGATCCATAGCAAATACCTACTGGTTAGCTGATCAGATATTATTGTACTATTTTACTTTTATACTTATACTTTATCCAAGTCATGTAAAATAAATAGAAAATAAAAATAAATAAAACAAGAAATAGACCATTATAGTGCTGCAGACTTGGCAAATAAATAAACAATATTTTGTAGGATTGCTGATGAGTAGTTTATGGAATTGACACTTTTTAGTACAGATGTAGAAAAATAAAAACTAACCCCCTGGTGGAGCAATGATGTCTAATTTCAAAGGCAGATATATCTATATTTATCTATCTATATAATACAGATATATCTGGGCTAACAAGGAATTGGCATAGGGAGGTACTGAAGTTAACTTTAGAACATATTCAAAAACTAATCACAGAAAATAGATGGTTTATGATTGGAGTAGGGCCTGAGAATTGTTGATGGCAGGAAGCACCTGCTACCAGTTTTAAGTTGTGTCAGTGCAGTGGTTGCATGCTGGACTCTGAGTCTAGTATTGCTGGCAGGATGACTCTGGGCTGCTAATTCGGCTAGCTTTGAGCTGAACTCCACTTCTAGGTACAATCGTGATGATGACAGGCTTCTCTCAAGGGATTGTGGTGAAGATTAGATTAATAACTGTAAAGGACTTAAAACAGCTGCTTGGCACCAGGGACAGATACATTTTTGTGGGGGCCTAAAGCTTATAGAATTTTCCATCTCTTCTATAAGAAGATTTTTTTAAAGTTTATTTATCCAAGCAATCTCTACACCCAATGTGTGGCTTAAATTCACAACCCCAAGATAGAGTCACATGCTTTTTCAACTAAGCCAGCCATGCCCCCCTTAAGAACTTAATACAGAATTAGACATGACATCAAATGATATCATTAGGAAAGGCAGAGTAACGTGCTTCAAAAGTCCTCTCTTCCATAAAGCAACAAGAATACTGGCAAAACTTGTCAAAGCCAAAGTAGACTTTGTACCCTTAAAGACTGTGTTAAGTAATTGGTGTCATGACTCAACGTTTCTTTGACTAAGAAAGTGAAGAGAAATATTGAAGGCAATGGAACCTGAAATTGAAGGCTGGAGGCTCTTGGAGAATGGGCTGGAAGAGAGAATTTTGGAGGATGCATGTCAGCTTTGGAGTTGGGAAGGGGTATATGTGTGAGTAGCAACTTTCCCTGTCCTGCTCATGGGTGACTTAATGTGAATAGGTGCAGCCCAGGTCCTCAAGTAGAATGAAAACATCATTTCATAGATTTGAAGTAGTTTTGTTTATGTTCTACCACAGGAAGAAATGGAGGGTCAGGGTGAAATCTTGCCTTACTGTGTGAGCAGAGGAAAAGAGTAATGTTATGGTAGAGAAACCTGGCAGACAATGCCTCAGTCAGGTGAGGAAGAGCACGATCATCAGTGAGAAGCTGTGTTGATAGCAGGTGCCCTGGATACGATGTGATGAGAATAGCACTTTACTTCTATGCTCTTGCTCCCCAAATCCCATGACCCAAATCTAATCCAAGAAAAACATAAGGAACATCTCCAAAATGTTCAGCAAAATAACAGCTGGTAGTCCCAAAAGCTGTCCAGGTCAACAAAAACAAAGAAGTCTGAGAAACTCAGAGTCAGAGGAGCCTAAAGGGATGTGGTAACTAAATGTCATATGCCCTGGATGGGACCCTGGAGCAGAGAAAGCATATTTGGTAAATTCAAATAAACTGTAGACTTTAGTTGATAATAATGCATCAGCATTGACTCATTCATTAATTGTGACAAATGTGCTATACTTACGTAAGATGTTAACAGTATGGGAAACTGGGTTGTGGGCTTTGGAGAAACCCTCTGAGCTATCTTTGCACCGTTTCATAAATCTAAAACTATCCTAAAATAAAAATGTTTATTTAAAAAAATGCCTTAGAGAACATTGTTAGTTGATGGAGAAACTGAGATTCAGACTCGTGCTCTTTGCATCATACGAAGGCACTCTATTTGGCTTTCCAGGGCTGCCATCACAAAATCCCCCAAACTTGATGACTTAAGCAACAGAAAGTTATTCTATCACAGTTCTAGAGCCTAGGAGCCCAACATCAAGGTGTGGACGAGTTTGGTTTCTCCTGAAGCCTCTCTCCATGGCTGGCGGATGCGATGTCCTCACATGGTCTTTCCTCAGTACACCATCCCTGGCGTCCTCTGTGTGCAAAGTTCCTCTTCCTATAAGGACATAAGTCATATTGGATTCGGGCCTGCTCTGACAGCCTCATTTTACCTAAATCACCTTTTTAAAGATCCTGTCTCAAATATAGTCACATTCTCAGGTCCTGGAGGTTAGGACTTCAAAATAGGAATTTTGAAGGTGAGTCACAATTCAGCCCATACAGGTACTATTCATTTAGGGGGATAAAACCATGTCTATTTAAGAACTATTTTATGTATGTTTCCATTTTAGATTTAGGGCATTTACTCTGGGCAGATGTACTGTGTGAAAATCTAGGTTGGAGCTGCAAATACCTGCTTTTTGTGAGCATTTGTCCCAAATCTACAAACCCCAATTTTTTCTCCCTTCATTCTGCCTGCCTGTTTTGTCTTGCTTTGTATTTTATTCTCACCTGGCATCTCTCCTCACCCGACCCTAACATACTTGAGGATGTACTTGTCTCCTGACGGAGCCCTCTTCTCTTGGAGGCTTGTGTTACAAAAAAAAAACAAAAAACAAAAAACAAAAAAAAACAATTAACTCCCTGAAAAAACCAACATGTACCAGCACTTTTAAAGAAATATCTAGAAAGTCCCATGACATTTTTATGATAACCTTTTCCCTCCTTCTTCTAGGTCTGAGTGCCAATCTCAAGATTCACAATCTCTCATCTTTAAAGCTATCTAGAGGTAATAAATGGGTGGATTTTTTTCCTGCTCTAACTCTTTGAAAATTATAGCTGCTTGAAAGTGTTTTATAGGAAGTATAAAAAGGTCAAAAGACTTAAAGTAGCCAATAATAATTTGGACTCAGGAATGTTTTGATTAAGCTTTTAAATTATGTTATATAAATAAATTATATGGGTTCGAATGAGCTGTAAGATTTCCCTAAACATCTAAAGAATTTTCAAAGAGAGAGGATGTCTATAATTAAAGTAGTAAATCTTTAAATAAGCAGTAAATTATGCAGAAGCTCTTGAAGCATTTACGGGAAGTAAAGACGAGGCAGAGTTAGGGTGTAAATAGGTAAATATATATACGTACAATTATTTATATATATGTATGTATATATGTTTTTTGGTTTTGGATTGATGTGCTTCTGAAACACTGACTATACTAAATATTTTTAATACTATAAATATATTACACATGAGGTGACTAAATATATTAATATGTTATAATCATAGGGTTCTAAGGAGGCTTAGCAATTATTTAAGTTCTTACTCTTAATTTAACAATAGGAATATTGAGACCTAGAGAGAAGGTATACTTTTCTTGATACTAACAAACATATGTACAAACCTAAAGGTGAGGCAGCCCTCATGGCACAGCGGTTTAGCGCCGCCTGCAGCCCAGGGCGTGATCCTGGAGTCCCGGGATCGAGTCCCACATCGGGGTCCCTGCATGGAGCCTGCTTCTCCCTCTGCCTGTGTCTCTGCCTCTCTTTCTATGTGTGTCTCTATGAATAAATAAACAAAATCTTAAAAAAAAAAAAACAAAACCTAAAGGCGTTCCATCTCATGAATTAGAACAGTTGTTGTCGAAAACTGACCTTTGTGATCCCAACCCAAAACATAACACAGAGCCAGAACTTGGGGATAAAGAGGAACAGGAAGGACAGTTTTATGACCTTGCAAGGCAGAGGAGGCTGCGGCGGGCTGATGCCTTCCAAACTGCCCACCTGGGGTAAGAGGCTGAAGGTTTTATAGGAAAATGCAGGACCTGGGCAGTTTCAATAGTGCTGCCAGCCGCGTCCCCCACCTCTTCAAGATGGTCTCATGACCATGGCTGCTGCCAGCATCCGAGTCTTGCTCCTAAGTATGGATACTGGGTTTGTACAACAAATGATTGTACAGAAAAACAAGCGAAGGAGAGAGGGAGGTGTCAAGAATGAGGAAGAGAAAAATGTGTTCACAGTGAAGCCTTGCTGAAGCATGAACGTGTCCATCTCAATTTCCACCCACCTTTACATCTCTATAGTGGGTTTCAAAGTGAAATGAAGAGAGATGCAAAGAAAGTCAAGTTGAAATGTGACCAATTTTACAGAGGAAAGAAGTCGATGTAAATATTCCAGTCCTTCCTACCCCTCCATGCAAATACACAGACATGCCCTGATTCCATGATGTTGTTTTGCTTGCTGAAAAATTTTTAAAGATTTTATTTATTTATTTGTTTGTTTGTTTGTTTGTTTATTTATTTATTTATTTATTTGAGAGAGAGAGCACACTAGCAGGGGGAGGAGCAGAGAGAAAGGGTCAAGCAGACTCATGATGAGCAGGAAGCTGGATGCTGGCTGGATCCCAAGACACTGACATCATGATCTGAGCTGAAATCAAGAGTTGGACGCTTGACTGAGCCACCCAGGCGCCCCTACTCACCGATATTAACTCTCTATGGGAGACTCAAGATGGATGCATATTCCTTGACATTCTTCCTGTGGCAAAGAAGGGGCTCTTTCTCCTTCCTTGGAACCTGGGCTGGCCCTTCATAGTCTGGACTAAGAGAATACGGTGGAAGTGATGCCACACTAGTTCCATGGCTCTCTTTTAGGCAGGCTGGCAGCTTCTACCCTGATTCCTGAGTCCTGAACCAGCCTGTAAGATGTGCAGTTGCCCTGTTGAAGAGACCACCTAGAGGGACCCTGAAACCCAGGAATGGGAGAGCTACCCAGCTGAGCTCAGTCCTACAGACACATGAGTGCAGACCCCTGCTGACCTCAGGCAGTACTAGTCTGAGCTCCCAGCCCATGAAACCATGGAATAGAGTGATATTACTGCTATCTAAAGGCACCAAGTTCTGAGAGAGTTTGTCTGAGAGATAGCTATATTACACTTTGATTTAAATTTAGGAACTGCTACAACATTAATTTCAGGAAATGATTATATTTTAATACATAATATAATAACTTAGCTAAGTATATTAAGATAAGTTGAAACATAATTAAGAAATACTCATGCCTGGAAAATTTGATTAGAGGCCATCGTGTACCTATTAATGAGTACAGGCACAGGTCATTCTTGCTTTTAAAATTGCGGAAATAACTGTACTCCAGATCCTGCCAAAATTGTGGTCCAGAGTATAGAGCCACCAGCCTCACCTGGGAGCTTTCTGGAAATGTGGGGTTTCTGGACATGCCCCAGCATCAGAAGCTGCATTTTAACAGCTTTAGCTGTTAAACAGGGAGCTTTAACAGCCATTACCTGGGTGATTTGCATGTAAATCTCTTAAACTAAACACTGAGAAGCACTAGTCTAAATAGTTTTATTAGAAGGAATGGGAATTTATTTTTATATATTTTAAAGATTTTGTTTATTTATTCATGAGAGAGAGAGAGGCAGAGACATAGGCAGAGGGAGAAGCAGGCTTCCTGCGGGGAGCCCGATGTGGGACTCGATCCCAGGATCCTGGGATCATCACCTGAGCTGAAGGCAGATGCTCAACCATTGAGCCACCCAGGTGCCCCAGAAGGAATGGGAATTTCTGCAAATAAATGTGGGAGGAACATTCTTAATTTTATTGCAGAGCACCCCTTTCTCTGGAATGTTTGCATGATGGTTAAATCTAAAGGCAAAATTGTTCACATCTCTGCTCTTCCTCAATGGCAATGGATGCTAGGTCTGGGTTACTCTTTTCTTCTCACATCTCGTTGCTATTTTTAAAGGCAGAATTTCTTCAAACCACAAATATTCAAGAATAGGAAAGTATACTTTAAAATTGGGCCATGTATCATATATATACTTAAGCTATGCCTTAATTATATGAATAAAACATATAAACCCTCTTATCAGTTCTTTGAAAATAAATATTTTATAGGATAGGCTAGTGAAGAAACAGATCCAACAGAAATAGTATTACAAATGGAGTAATTAAAACGGTTCTGAAAAAAAAAAGTTCTGATTTTATGGTTCTGGGAGAAGATGCAGCAAATCTGGAAGGCATCTAGAGAAGAGTAACTCAATTTATTAATACGATAAGGTGACTTCTGGCAAAACTGGTAACCCTTCTGCATACCCAGCTCAAGAGGACCTGGTCAGGTCGCCCAGGGCACTTTCTTGACATTGGTCCACTGCTGCCACCTACTGGTCAGGAGTGAATTTTCCTCTGTTGGCCTTGTTTGTTTTTTGTTTTGGTTTCTTTCTTTCTTTCTTTCTTTCTTTCTTTCTTTCTTTCTTTCTTTCTTTCTTTCTTTTTCTTTCCTTCTTTCTTTCTTTCTTTTCTTTCTTTCTTCTTTCTTTCTTGATTTTATTTATTTATTTGGGGGAGAGAGAAAAAGAGAGAAAGAGAAAAAGAGAGATGAGTAGGAGGAGGAGCAGAGGGAGAGGGAGAAGCTGACTCCCCACTGAGCAGGGAGCCGGATGCCAGGCTCCATCCCAGGACCCTGAGATCATGATCTGAGTCCAAGGCAGATGCTCCACCAACTGAGCCACCCATGTGCCCCTGGCCTTTCTGTTTTAATATTAATTGGTTTATATGTTTGTTTTTTATTAATTCAGGAGATATAAATTAAGGCCTCTTCGAGGGTGGGCTCTGGTGATACAGCAATAAGACAGTGTGCTTGCTTTAGTTTGGTTCAATCAAATGTCAGGACCAGGCCATGACATCCAAGGAGTATGGAGTGACCCAGGATGAAAGGGAGCCCATGGGAAAGACATCAAATCCAGTCTTGGAGGTCAGGGAAGGATTTTGAAAAAGAAGTACAAAGAAATGGTTCTAATTTGTGGTTCTGGATTCAGGACATGTAGGATGGAAGTCCCCCTTGTTACTCTGGGGAAAAGACTTAGCCTCTGTCTGTCTCAACTTTCTTATCCTGGAATTGGCCTCAGAGAGCTGCTGGGAAAGAAGAAAGAAAGGACAAATAAAGAGCTGAGAAATGTGCCCAGTCAGGAGTAAGTGACCAAGAATATGAAATGTTAGCCTTGTTCAATCATATTCTTCCCAGTCTCAGGGCACACAGTAGCAGCAGTTTAAAAATATGCCCACTGGCTTCACCATACCGAGAAGGCATGCGTGGGCAGGTGCGGTTTCCTGAGATAAGCAGGTTAGTGGGGTTGGAGGCTTCAGCTCACCTGGCTAGTGTGCCTCTGTCACCACCGGCAGGCCAGCTGATTCCTCTTCTAGATCAGGGTGGTGTTTTTGGTTTGGGTTTTGTTTTGTTTTTTTTTTGTTTGTTTGTTTTTTGAGAACAAGATTTTGTTTTGTTTTGTCTTTTTCCATATTTTTCTCACCTTTGTGTGCAGACTAAATATTTCTGTTTCTTTTCTTCCAAACTTACTCTGATTCCACAACATGTTATCTGGTTCCTGGATCACTTATTGCCTGGATACTGTCCTGAGTCAATGACACCGAAAAATTAGATCTCTACGCATTGCCTGTTACAGACCTTCCACTTCAGAAACAGCTTTATCATTCAGCCGGTTCCCAACTTGTGCATTCTCTAGACTGATTGTCATCTTTTTAATATTTCAGATTCTCTCACCACACTGCATTTCACCCACGACTCTGGCCACAGAATGCCATTTATCTGGTACTTGTTAACCTGCCTAAATTAGCCATTTGTCTGTTGCATAGGCCCCACCTTCTGGTTTATTGAGTTATTGTACATTCGTCGGGAGACGACTAGACAAAAGGAGCAACTTTTCTTTATTTTATTGATTTTTCCCCCAAATACCAGAAGAAGTAGGAATGAATACTCCTGCTTGCCAGATGTTTTGGGTTTTTTTTCCCCCTTTGGAAACAAGAGTATTGCAACTTTGAGTGTTTCTGCTTATTCAATTTCAGACTTGGAGATGAGGTCAGAATTGCCAGGTGGGGAGTTATTTTTTTTTAAAGCTTTTATTTATTTGAGAGAGAGAGGGGGTGAGCAAGAAAGAGAGAAGGAGCAAGGGGAGGGGCAGTGAGGGAGGGAGAAGCAGGGTCTATCCCAGGACCCTAAGATCATGCCCTGAGCCCAGGCAGCTGCTTCACCCACTGAGCCACCTGGATGCCCCCAGGTGGAGAATTCTTAGAAGCCCTGCCGTAGGTTAGTTTTCTCTTTGAAGTCCTATGTCCAGTCTTTTAAAACTGACTCAGAAGAATGGCTGCATGTTCATACCTACGTAGCACCTTACATTTTAATGTAAGAACTTCTGCATTTTCTTTTTTGTGAGTGTTTGATGTTTTTGGTGCTCAGTGAGAAAAGATGAGACCCATGAGAAATAACAGCAAGGTCCCAGAGTGAAATCTTTTGAACAGGAGAGTCTCAAACAGATTCCTGGGGGGGCAGTAACAGCAACCTAAGGGATGCAGGAGAGAGCTGAGTGAACCCTGGAGTCTAGCTTGGTCTGCAGCTCTGGGGGGATGCTTCTGGCCAGCACACTGAGAGGTCACCCAGCCCCAGCCCAATCAAAGCTTTTTGTGGGGGGGCACCTGGGTGGCTCAGTTGTTGTGCATCTTCCTTCAGCTCAGGTTGTGACCCCGGGTCCTGGGATTGAGTCCCACATCGGTCTCCCTGCATGGAGCCTGCTTCTCCCTCTGCCTGTGTCTCTGCCTCTGTGTCTCTCATGAATAAATAAATAAATAATATTTTTTAAAAACCTCTTTATGAGAAGAGGCACTAGAGAGGGAAGAACTAGGGCCACTTGCGTAGTACACCTGAGGAGCGCTCCTGGCCCCCAGTGAGAAGAGGATGTTCTCTGCTACCCTCCAGGTTCTGTGGGAACAGGCTGCAGGCTTACTTCCCTCACCCGACTGTCCCAGCAGCCAGCCTGGTGACTGGCATGCGTCTCAACAAATATTTGGTGACTGACAAACCAACAGGCCTCTCCAGGTGATAAGGACACAGAAACGCAGAGCGAGGTCACAGGCTGGTGGGAGAGTCAGGCTGGCAGGGGAGCAGCAGCAGCCCCAGGACCAGTGCTGGCAGGCTGCAGGCTGGTCACAGCTGAGCAGAGACTGGCCCTCAGAAATTCCAGACCAACAATCCACCTGCCGTCTTAGCTTGTTTTCTATGGGCAGGGAAGGCCTCTGGGCACAAAGGAACAGTGTTTGCTTTGCCCATTTCTGTTGTTCTCTCAGGATTGGTCTAGCCCAGGGAAGTCCAAGTTACAGTTCAACTTCTATTTCTACCATGTCATGTGATAAAATATTGTTTCTCATAACACCTGTACCTGTATCCAGTGCACCTTATGTTTTGTCGCTTTGCTTTCTCCAAGCTGATACATATACAGTAACTGTAAGGAGTAGATTTGCTGCTTGTTTATTACATTTCCATGCATTAATCAGTTCTCATGTGTTTGGTTGTTTTTTTTTTTTAAGATTTTGTTTATTTATTCATGAGAGACGCCGAAAGAGAGGCAGAGACATAGGCAGAGGAAGATGCAGGCTCCCTGTGGGGAGCCCGACGTGGAACTCGATCCCAGGACCCCAGGATCACAACCTGAGCCCAAGGCAGATGCTCAACCACTGAGCCACCCAGGTGCCCCAAACAGTTCTCATTTGCAAGGAAAAGGAACTCAGAGAGGAAAGATAGCTGAAATCTGTATGGCTTATATAAATTGTAGAAGTTGAGGTATAAATGTATCGATCAAGCCATATTATCATTTGCAGAAAATACACAAAGGAAGTGGCTTTAGTATACATCACAGAAAGAATTTAAAGAAAGGTCTTTTTTTTTCCACAAAAGTTAATTAGAGGTAAACAGTATATATCCCTCAACAAATGTATATATATTTATTTATTTAGAAATTGAAATATAATTGGCATAAACCTGATTTTAGTTTCATGTGTACAACATAAAGATTTGTTATTTGTATACATTGTAAAAGGACCACCACAGGAAGTCTAGTCACCACACAGAGTTACAGAGTTTCTTTTTTCATGATGTGAACTTTTAAGGTTTATTCTTTGAACAACTTCCAAATAGGCAATACATTATTATTAATTATAGTCACCATGCTGTACATAACATCCCCTTGACTATCTTATTACTAGAAGTTTATAGGGCAACCAGTGCTATGTTCTCTTTATCTGTGAGCTTGTTTTTTTTTTTTTTTTGTTTTAGATTCCACATGTAAATGAGATCATACAGAATTTGTTTTTCTCTAACTTATTTCATTTAGCATAATGTCCTCAAAGACCAGCCGTGTTGTCCCAATAGACAACATTAAATTCTTTTTATGGTTGAATAATATTCCACTGTATACATATACTACATCTTGCTTATCAATCTGTCATTGATAGAAGGAATATTTATTACACAGCAGCTGTATACCAGGTGTGGTGTGGCTGCTGGGGATTAAACAGTGATCAAGACGATGAAATGTTAGCTTTCATTGTCTTTACAGATTTGCAGAATACAGGGGGAAAAACGAGAAATTGGGACAAAGTATGAAAATGTGGCTTGGGGAAATGGGTTGAAGGAAGGCTTCCTACAGGATGTGGTGTCCAATTCAGGGGATGGTGATTAGTGGCTGTGGGATGTGTGTTGGAGAAAGAGTCCCGGGCAGACAGTGGCATGAACAAACACTGGTGAGGATTTTACTTTTACCCTCAGGGTGAGGGGGGCGTGACCAGAGGCGTGACACACGCAGACTAGCTTGCTAGAAGACTCTGACCTGATTGTGGAGAACACACTGGAAAGGAGTAAGGACGGGGAGTGGGATGACCTGTTTGTCATTTGTCTTTCACAATTATGATGGGCATGCCCCAGAAGCATGAAGCCTTTGGCATACAGCACCACAGACTTTTAATCAGTGCCTCCTTCCCTGTACATTAGCACCCAGTTTTCTTTCCATTTTATTCCAGTAGTTGAACAGTTTCCCTTTTATTCTAGCTCTTCATCAGCATTTAGTGAAGGCAGTCTCATCTAGTGTTGGGTAAGGCTGGCAATGTGCAACGTCCTGTGCGTTTTCATGTGGGTTTGTAACAGTCCTTCAAAGCAGGTGATTTGCACCCATGAGAAAGTTTGAGGAGCATTGTTCTAAATCTTTCAAAACCCTTATCAGTGAAACACAAGCCCATGACCTAGCAACATCCCAACTGCCCGATGTGTTGGTTAAGTAAAATGCAAATTCTTGACCTCCACAAAAACCACATTGAATGAGAAACTCTGGACATGGGACCTAGGCTCTACAGTTTTAGAAATTCCCCATATTAGGGGCCCTTGGGTAGCTCAGTTGGTTGGTCATTGAGCTCTTGGTTTTAGCTCAGGTGGTGATCTCAGGGTTGTGAGATCGAGCCCTGTGTCAGGCTCCATGCTCGGCAGGGAGTCTGAGTGAGATTCTCTCCTTCTGCCCTTCCTCCCACTCAGTCACTTGCTCTAATATAAATCAATCAATCTTTGGGACACCTGGGTGGCTCAGTCAGTAAAATGTCTGCCTTTGGCTTAGGTCATGAACTTAGGGTCCTGGGATCAAGCCCCACAGTGAGATCCCTGCTCCATGAGGAATCTGTTTGTACCTCTTCCTCTGCCTGCCTCTCCCCCTGCTTGTGCTCTCTCTCTCTGTCAAGCAAATAAATAAATAAAATCTTAAAATAAATAAATAAATCTTAAAAAAAGAAATTCCCCATATAATTCTGGTGCATAGATATGTTTTAACTCCTAATATAAGGCAAGGGAAACCTCCAATATCCACATGAGATTCTATATTATTTGCATACCAACAAAATTGTTCTTCTCACAGACTATTTGGAGCAAAAACATTGCATAATTAGATTCCATTTTATTTGTGAATGTAATTAAACTGTCATTCAGTTATGAAGTTCAGGACATTTTGCAAGTATTTAAGAGTATTTTAAAATTTCTCCAGGGGAACATGTTGCATAGGTTCTGTTATGTGATAAATATCTGTCTTTCTATTGGCTTTGTCTTCAGAACTTGTAGCCATTCCTACAAAAATCAGGGAAAGCTCTGATGCCCATTCAAATTCACAGTGTGCCTGACTTTTTAATGCATTTAATCACAGAGTTTCATAACATGCAGATACTAAATTCAAATTGTGGAAGCTCAGTGTTTTAAAAATTTCCATTTCTATTAAATCATCACATTTGAGGTTTTTCACATCAACAAGTGAAAGTAAGTGAAAAATGCAAAAAGCAAATAAAATGTGTACTGTTTGTTATTAGCTTCAAAGCTGAATATTTCACCATGAGGCCCTGGAATGTTTGCACATGGAGCTGGGCTACAGCGCTCCCTGGGGGTCACCGGTGCTTGCAATGCTCGAATCTCAGAGAATCACATGCTCATTAGAATTGAGGCCACAACTTTAATGAAAGAGGCATTTTCTTTGGTATTTGAACTGTCTGTGTTAATAGTCTAAGCTTTAATATCATATTGTGGGTAGACTAGTCATTCATGTAGGAAAATAAAGCAATTCGACCATAGGGAGTTACTGAGATGGGGATGATGTTAGGTTTTATTAGTATGTTTGGTCTCTTATACTCAAACTTGCACTAGGGATATGTTTCAAATGCTTCAGACACAGTTTTGAGAATGTTATATTTCAACCAAGATGATTTGGTACACAACTGGACGTCAGCTGCCTGGCCTCCGTAAGTTCAGAAGGTTTTCTGACAGTTCTATCTCTGCCCCTTCTGTTTAGTAATAAATCTAATTCCATTTTAACTGTGTGTTCTGATTTCAGATAAAAATGAGACCACCACTAGCTAGGAATAACAGCGAGCTTCTGGTTACTTCTTCCTTGGTGGCAAGTGTGCATAGTGGAGCAGTTCATGCTGTTCATTCACGGGTGGGTGTCGTAGCTGGGAGGTTCTATGCTTCCCAGCCTCTCAGCATAAAGTGTGGCCATGTGCCTAATTCTCCAGTAGAATGTGAGCACAAGTCATGTGTAGTATTGCAGAACCAGGGGTTTCTAGAAGCAGACACTCCATCTTCACTCCCACTTCCCTTCCACTCTCTCTCGAGGAGCCGCAGAAGGAAGGAGCCCAGATCCTGAATGAATACAGGCAGGAAAGATGCCTGATGACTGGGATTACCCATCTTACACTATTTTTCTGATTGAGAAATAAGATGCTGTGGTGCTGAGCCATTATCCTTTGACGACTATTTATTATCACAGTCAGTCTCTCTGTTAAAATGGAGAGAATGGCCTGGGGAGGAATGGAAGTATGGCCAGCCAATGGCACCACCTGGAAGGAAGGCACCATGGGGATGGCAAAGATGGACTCCCACAATCCACATTTACCAAAGGCTGGTCCTCACTTTCTATAAGTGCTGTAGTGTTTAGTTTTGACGTTATGCCAACTTTCTATCCAAATGTAATAATAAATGAATTTTCTTATTTACCCATTTGTTTAATAATAAAATATTTCCTGAGTACCGACCAAATGCAGGACCAGTAGTTTCTGAGGGATGGACAAAATGCCAACAGAGTGCCAGCTCCAAGCCATAGGACTTCATGACCAATGTTTAGGCCAAAGGGATTGAAGAAGGGAAGAGATATGGAGTACAACATGATTATAACAGAATATCACAAATGCTTTCATGGAAATATGTCCAGAGTATTGTGAAAGCCTTCGCAAGACCATGGTTCTACATCAAAGTCACTGGGAATGGTTCACCAATGTCCAACTTTCAGTGCTTAGGATGAATAAATCAGCTAGCTTTAGAATGAGGACATTTTTGGTAAGCAATAAAAATTAAATTACTTGGGGCACCTGGGTGTCTCAGTGGTTGAGCGTCTGTCTGCCTTCTGCTCAGGTAGTGATCCCGGGGTCCAGGGATCAAGTTCCACATCGGGCTTCCCACAGGGAGCTGCTTCTCTCTCTGTCTATGTCTCTGCCTCTCTCTCTGTGTGTCTCTCATGAATAAATACATAAAATATTTTTTAATTAAAAATAATTGCAACAGGTGGATAAAATTAGAATATTTCGCTATAACTGGAAACTAGAGAATGGATATAGCAGGAGCAGACAACAATCCACTGTGTGTGAATTAATGATTAAGCTTCAGCAGGATGCCGAAGGACCTCCCATGTTGTGGGATTTCTCTCCTCTACTTGCCACTATACATACCACAGATGGATCATAGCAATGCACAGAAATGAAATTCTTTATCTTTAGTGTCATGGGTTTTATTAGCACACTGTCTAAACATCTGTTTGTCATGTTGTTCCACACCAGCTTTTGAGATTCAAACAAGGTGTCATGCATGAGTGGAAGTCAGCCACCTAATTTGCATAATTTCTAAAAGTTCTCTGACATTCAACTTACTTATTAAGGAATTATTATCTAGTGAAAATTCTAACTAAATTTTTTTAAAATTTAGTTAGAATTTTTTTTAGATAATTTTTTTTTAAAGATTGAACTTACAATTAAAATTCTTTGGTGCTACTATCATGTAAAACTGGATATCTCCCCACCAAATTATATGTATCCAATATTAATCAAATGAAGGTACTGATAGAACAGTTAGGATTTTGTAAAAATCCTAACTTAAATTTTTAAAAAGATTTTATTTATTTATTTTAGAGAGAGAAAGAGAGCAAGGAGAGCAGAGTGAGAAGGACAAGCAGACTTTCCACTGAGTGCAGAGCCTGACATGGGGCTTGATCTCAGGACCCTGAGATCATGACCTGAGTTGAAATCAAGAGTCAGATGCTTATCCAATTGAGTCACATCAGTGCCCCTTAACTCAATTTTTTCTGTCCCTCTTTGCTTATCTACATGTACACGAGAATGTAAACTACCAATTAATGCTTATAAGAAAGGAAGATGGGGAGGCAAATACAAAGAGATATAGAGTAGTTACATATGTGGAAATGAAAACTTTATCTATGCTATTAATTCTGAATTTAGAATAGTTTTATTAAAAAGATAATGCAAGGCTGACACTTCATGCGTGAATTTGATCTATGTATGATGAATTAGGTAACAAAGACCTGATACTAAGAATACTTTCATTTTACCCCCCAGTTAAGGATCACCTCTCTGCAAAGTGATTTTTCAGCCCAGCTCCAATAAATACAAATATGCAAGCTAAAAAGAGCAAGGAGAAAGTACATGGTGGTGAAAATCTTGAGTGTGGAGCCCAAGAACATACAAGGAAGGTGAACATCCCAGTGGCACCTGGGTGGCTCAGTCAGTTAGGTGTCTGTCTTCAGCTCAGGTCGTGATCCCAGGGTCCTGAGATCAAGCCCTGCATCAGGCTCCCTGCTCAGTGGGGAGTCTGCTTCTCCCTCTCCCTCTTTGCTCTCTCTCTCTCTCTCTCTCTCTTTCTCGTGTGCGCACTCTCTCTTGAGTAAATAAATGTAAAACTCTTAAAAAAAAAAAAAAAAAAGAAGGGAAGGTGAACATCCTATGGCTGGGTAAGACAGAGTAAAGAATGCCCCTGCAGAAGGCAAGTAACTTCAA
The DNA here is from genome assembly GCF_053574225.1 of Canis aureus. Classification (NCBI taxonomy): domain Eukaryota; kingdom Metazoa; phylum Chordata; class Mammalia; order Carnivora; family Canidae; genus Canis; species Canis aureus. The sequence goes on from NC_135627.1 coordinate 4,494,595, forward strand.
AAGGAAAGAAATACTTGTCCTGAGTCCGCAGTATTCAGGAGTCTTATTTCACTCTGTTGCCCTGCAGGGTAGATGGGAACTACCCACTCCAACTCAAACCCCTGTTCTCTGACCTTAAGTGCTTGCTGTTTCTGCTGTGTGCATGCATTGCAAGGAGGTGACTCCCAGAAGTCATAGAATTAATGGAACATGCGACAATATCTGCATTTTGTAGGACTGTGAAGCTGAAGGACAATTTAGAGATTTCTTAATCCAATAGTGTCACCTTACATTTATTCATCCATTAGAAAATCACGTCAGCAATACCTTAAAATTATATCCTAACCATCCCCCCCCCCCCCCACACACACACCTCGGTAGAGATCACTATTTTGAGCCACCATCATTTCCTTGACTTACTGAAATAGCATCTAATTGGTTTCCCTCTTCCACTTGACCCCTTAATGTCTATTCTTCACACACCATCCATGATGACATTTGTCAAAAGTAAAATCGATCACTCTCCTCCTCTGAACAAAATTATCCAAAGATTTTGCATCACATGCAACATAAAATAGCAATAAAATACAAATTCTTACCATGATCATTAAGGTCCTATATTAAAAAAGCACCAAGACATCTCTCTGATTCCACTTCTTACATCCCTTATGCTTGATGCTTCAACCTTTCTGCTATTTCACACACGTGCCAAAAACACTCCAAAACCCAGGTCCTTGGCAAATGTAAGAGATACAAGGGGAGAAAAAAAGGATAAAGTGGAGATGATTCAAAGACTTTTGTTCACAGCAGCTGAGTTTTTGGTGATGGTTTTTATTCAGATGGTGAAGATACAGTTTCTTTTAAGATTTTTATTAGGGAAAATTTTAAATATAACCCAAATTAGAAGGACAATAATATGAAAACCCACATAGTCCTCTGTGATAAGACAACTCTTCCAAGTTGGTGCCTAGGCATTTCACAGTATGGTGGTCCTGCTCACATCTGAGTCTGGACACTTACAGAGAGATCTGAGTGTAGGATTCCCACCCCAAGTCCCCACCTTGTTTTTCCTGAGACACCTTTTAAAATAACCACTCAGAGTTAAGCCCCTGAAGAGTTAGTGACCTCTAGCCACAACCACCTTGTAAGTAACAAGTGCTGCCACTCTGCTCTCACTCATGACCTGGGACACTCACTCATGACCTGGGACAGAGAACCACCCTTCCCCTGGCTTGCAATGCACCCCCCCACCCCCCACCCCCACTTGGGAGACCTACAAGTAATGCATCTTGTGACTTTTCTTCCTTTAATGTGGGTGTACTGAAACTATGCCTTCAGTCAAGATGACCCAGAGTTTTTACTTCCCCAAAGTGGAAACTCAGATGCTGAGAGAACTACCTGCCCATCCCATTTGGCCTGTGCCTCCTCCCATAGCAGGTCATGATCTGCATGTTCTGAATTTAATAGTTTAGCCCCGGCTTCTCAGCACATCATCACCCAACTGAAGCAATCATCAGCTCACCGAGATCCTTGTTCCATCCGTACTTTAATTAGATTCTTCTCCTTCTACCTCCCACCACCATTAGCCTACACAAGCAAATCCCAGACCTCACATCATGTATTCTTATCAGTTATTTCAATCAATTCATTATTAAATTTATTATGCATATCATAAGGAATCTTTTTTCAAAAAGAACCACAATTCTGTTATCATCCCTAAGAAATAAATGGTAATTTCCTAATAATATCAACTATTTATCAATGTTCAAATTCAGAAAAGTCACTGTGAGTCATGAGAACCAAAAGTTTTCCTTTGGCTATATAAACTTTTAGATGCTTACTGGGGACCTTTTTAAGATGCCAAGTGAAGAGGTGATCATGTGAATGTGAAGTCTGGGGGGCACCGCAGGGGGAGATGTCAATTTTGGAATCAGCAACATATACACATAAGACAGTATTTAAAATGATAACTTTGGAGGAGATTCCAAAGAAAGTGAGAGTTCAGGAATCAGCCCTGGAAACAGGCTAACACCTAGGGGATGGGAAGAGAAAAGAAAAGTAAATTTTCAAATAAAATGTGAAACCCAGAAAAGGTAAGTGATTTGGCCAAGGCCCACATAGCAATTTTCATCAAGGCTAGAACTTAAAGTTGGACCTTTTTTATTCTTTTTTGAGTCATTTTATGACAGAAGTTAAGGGACATATATTTCTCTTTTCAAAATCTGTGGACTTTGAAGTCTGTTATTCCATATATTGACCTGTTTCCATATTGTTATTAGTTTCATGATTATATATGTTGCCACAAATAAGAAAACTCATTGTGTCACAGAGAAAGCATTTCTTGTCTAGAGACTTTGCTCACAAAGGGATTGATTTCTGGTAGGACATATGGTAACATTGTTAAGCTATCACTGCCTGGGAGTGTGAGTCTCCAGAAAGGGAGGAGTGATTTCTCAGTGATGGCTCAATGAAAGGAGAGCATGAAGCCTGCTGAATCTTCTGAGAGATCAGGGTAACATCTCCACAGTAACCCAAACTTAGGACTGATATAGAAAACTATCAAGTGCTCTGCTTCTGGTCTTCTCTCTTGGAAGAGCGACACTATTAATTAATGCATATGTAACCAATTCAAAGCAAGATTTTGTTCACAAGTAGATACTTATTATTTGTAATTAAAACATTAAGGGCAAGAGGGCCTCAGAACAATATAAAGTTGACTCTCTTCTCCTCTCCATTCAACAGACAGCCAAATCTTCTGGTGCAGTGCCAGTCCTGTCCCTGAGACATGATGATGAAGGTAGAAATGAATTGATTTGGCTGTATTGGGTGCCTGGTCACCAGGGCTGCTTTTAGCTCTGGCAAAGTGGATATTGTAACCATCGATGACCCTTTCATTGTCCTCAACTACATGGTCTACATGTTTCAGTTTGATTCCACCCACAGCAAATTCCATGACATGGTCAAGATTGAGAACAGGAAACTTGTCATTAATGGAAAGCCTACCTCTATCTTCCAGGAGCAAGATCCTGCCAACATCAAATGGGGTGATGCTGGTGCTGAGGATGTTGTGGTGTCTGCTTGGGTCTTCAGCATCATGGAGAAAGCTGGGGCTAAATTGAAGAGTGGGGCCAAGAGGGTCATCATCTCTGTCCCTTCTGCTGATGCTGCTATGTTTGTGTTGGGTATGAACCATGAGAAGTATGGCAACTCCCTTGAGATTGTTAGCAAGGCCTTCTGCACCACCAACTGCTTGTCCCCACTGGCCAAGGTCATCCACAACAACTTTGGCATTATAGAGAGACTCATGGCCATAGCCCATGTCATCACTGCTACCTAGAAGACTGTGTATGGCCCCTCTGGGAAAGCTGTGGCATGACAGCCTAGGGGATGCCCAGAATATCATCCCCACCTCTACTGGCACTAAGGATGTAGTGTAGGCAAGGTCATCCCTGAGCTGGATGGGAAACTCACTGCATGGTCTTCCATGTCCCCACCCTCAATGTGTCAGTGATGGATCTGACCTGCCACCTGCCAAATATGATGACATCAAGAAGGTGGTAAAGCAGGTATTGGAAGGCCACCTCAAGGGCCTCTGGGCTACAGAGAACCAGGCTATCTCTTGCAACTCCCACTCTTCCACCTTCGATGCTGAGGCTAGCACTGTCTCAGTGACCACATTGTCAAGCTCATTTCCTGGTATGACAATGAATTAGGCTATAGCAACTGGGTGGTGGACGTTAGGGCCCACATGGCCTCCAAGGAGTAAGAGCCCCCTGGATCACCAGCCCTATCAGGAGCAAAATGAAGAGAGAGGCCCTCAGCTGCCCCAACTCATCCCCCCAAACACTGAGAATCTCCCAACCTCCAGTTTCCAACCCAGACATCCTTAAGAAGGAGAGGGGCTTGGGGAGCCCTACCTTGTCATGTACCATCAATGGTGTATACTATATTCAGTCAAAAAAAATAAGAAAAATAACAATACAACGTCAGGCATGCTAGTGCAATGACACTTGGTATCTCACAGTTTCTTTATTAACTTAAATTTTCATGTTGTGTCATCTTTTGGATCACATTTTTTTAAAGCAAGAAACCTATGGTTTCTGTTTGGATTTGTAGCCATAATAGCAAAAGACAGAAACCTGGCCACCATGACCCCTATGTGGACACTTTTGTCTGGGTAATGGGAAGCTAATGGATGTAGAGAAGACCACAGGAAATGACAGTCTTCCTTATTATCAAATGCTTATTCCAATAAAGTCATTGAAAGCATTAATTACTCAGGAATTATGAACCTGAAAATTAGTTATGATATTGTTGTTGTTAAGAACGTTGATTATTAGCATGAACAAGTTAGAAAAAGAAATGAAGTAATTTGGTGTTTTAGCAGATGTTTTTCTGAAAATGCATACCAAAAAGTGGAAGTAAGCTCAAGGATACAGTATCTGACAAAAGAACAAATCAGTCAGATTTATTGAACGAAATCACCCCATTTGGCATTTATATATAACACTTTTCTTCTGACAATTTGAAATTAGTTGGCTAGTGATATTAGATTTCATCCTCAGTGAAGTTAAAATATTAATGTATAAAAAGGAAAAAAGAGCCTGATCTTAACTGCACAGGTTTCAGCCATGCAGAAGTGAGGATGGACATAGTATAGGGATGTTGGCACCACACCTACCTAGACCACTGGCTGGCCTTTGAATAGGATATTAAACCTTGTAAGCCCCCGTTCCCTATCTGCAGTATTGCTCTTGCACTATTGTCCGGTTGTTGTCAGATTTTAAATGGAAATATATGCAACACATATATATCTCACACAAGTATCTGACAAAGTGAAGGTGATCCAGCTATTAAAATCATAAGTTTGGCCACATTTTGCACTCATTTGTCCGCTCTGCCTCTTGAATGCTCAGAATAACTCCCCACCTAGAAGTGCAGCCCCTGCCCATCCTGTCATTCCATGATGCTCACGTCATGCTTCTTCATGATGAGCCAAGTCACCTGAGAATGAACACGGGTCTGTGCCTACTTGAGTGGTCAAATACAAGGAAAGCAAAATGCGTTTATATGGTAGGATTTGAGAGTCAGGCTCTCACTTCATAGTCTAGAAATAGACAAAAAGGGCCATAAATATACAGATCATTGTGGATTCATAGCAGACCATTAACAGGGAGTTAGGAGTACAACGGGGCCACTTCTTTTAGTATAAGGCTGTGAAGTGTAAGAAGCACAAACCATTGCTTGATGATTCAGACAAAATTGGCATGTATGTGGGAGGGACCAATGTGTGTCTTCAATATTGCAATCACCACCATTATGCATGGGTACAGATGCCCTTACCATGCCTTAAGTAGACATTTGGGGGCTTCCTGATGGTATAAGGAAAGGTGTTTCTCTGTGGGTGCCTGCATTGCACACCAGCATCAGGAACACTGGAGAACAAAGAAACAGGAAATATACACAACCATTTTAAGGTGTGTCATCCTTCCAGCTTTCTGATTCCAGGGCGTGAACGTGAATTCTCTTACATACCAGGATTAGCCAGGGTCTTCCAGAATATGTATATATATTTTTTGTTTTATTATAAAGAATCTATATATGATTATGGACGCTGAGAAGTTCTAAGTTCGACATGAGCATACTGGAGACCCAGGAGAGCCAATGGTGGAAGTTCCAGTCCAAGCCTGAGCCAAAGGCAGTTGAAGACCAACTTCTCAAGCTAGAAGACAGAGTGAAATTTCCTCCTACCCAACCTTTTTGTTCCATTAAGACCTTCAGTGGATTGGATGAAGCCAACTCACATTAGGGCGGGTGGTCTTTACTCAGTCTACTGATTCAAATGTTAATCTTATCCATACACTCTCACAGACACACCCAGAATCACGTGTGACCAAATGTCTGGGCATCCCGTCAAGATGACACTTAAAATTAATTGTCACAATGCCCCACTCCTGGCTGGGACACATTAGGCCGTATTTATTACTTGGAGTTTACTATTGAAAAGTTGCTTCCATTTGATATGGTCATGGATTCTTTACCCTTAACGGATCGAAGAAAAGAATTCAGGGGGTTGACTGTGTTGTATGTGTGTGTGAGTTGTAGTGAATATGAGAATTTCAAGGGGAAGCCCTCATAGGACTTCAGTTGGACTCACAGCCTTCATATAACTCTCAGACGGATTCTTGACACCCAGCATGTTAACCACAATGTGGTCTGATACCATGGGATATAGATCAGAGTCCTGAGTGGGGCAGAGGTGTGTCTAGATGCTCAGAAGACAGCTGTCACATTTTCTGACCTGGTGTTCGTGGTGCTAACCTTCTGTGCTCCTTCTAGACAGAGAATTCAATATTTAATGATTTCGTGGTTATTGAGGCATATGCGCTGATTCACTAATACAATTATAACTCTTAGAAATGTATCCCGACACTCCACTACTTGGGATTTGTGACCTTTGGGGGATGGGTACTTCATTGTCTTGAGTACTCGTGTGATGAGAGATGCCATTGTTCTCAGAGTCTGTTGGGGGTTAAGTAATTTTAAATCAGAAAGAGCTACATTTTCTAAGCTTTACTTATGAAATTTAACTATATTATTTCTTAGGCTTCTATATGGATTTGTCTCTCACTTTGGCTCAAAGCTTAGCCATAGTGTATAACAAAAATATGACTCCCATCACAGAACACTAGACCTTGTGTGTGTGTGTGGGGGGGAATCTGATAACTAGTGGGAAATAATGGAAAGATTTTTAAAGTATATTTTATATTTTCCTTAGCATTCTCAAGAGATTATTGATTTTTTTAATCTCAGTGTCTCCTATTTGTTTAACCATTTTCCTCATTTTATGCTAAAGCATTTCTAAATAACAAGAGGAAAACGGTTTTATGATATCAATAATTTAAATTCCCTTTAATTTAAAAATACAATCTTTTAAATGTCACATTTGTCTCACATTCTACTTTTCATTACAATATTCCCTGAAGCATGGATCTTATAACTAAGAGAGCCTTTATAGTCATTATCATAAGTATGAGGCTGCTTGCTCATAATCATATCGGTGTGGCCTTTTTGTAGACTACACAACCTTACAGAGCATTTTAAGATTGCATTTAGTTATTCATGGGGCCATCCAGTGAGAGCAACCGCTCACATGAATATTGGTTGAATGAATGCTTTGAGTAATATATTTAACTTGTTTATTTGGTATTAACGTGAAATTCTATCAAACATCACCGCCCGGTTCCTCGGTTCATGCAACGGGAATATTTCCTAGAGTTCCAGCAGGTGGCAGCATATAATATCGAAAAAACGCAGAACAGCTTCTAAAAACACGTAGGCACCAACAGGCTGTTCTCTCTTTACTGTGTCTGAATCCTCCTCGTGGGCCTCCCAACCAGCCTTAAATGTGAAAGTAGCATGTGTATATATGCTGATGATGAATAAGCTTCTCTGTATGAAGATTACATATCCTATGAAGGCCAAGAATAATAAAAATAGCTGAAACGTATGGAAGGGTAAGTGATTCTCACTATTCTAATCACTCACTGTGTATCATTTGTCAAATACTTATAACATCTTTTTGTTGGTGTTATTATCGTGTGCATTTTACAGACAACAAATGGAGGAAGGGCTTTACCCAGGCTGCTGAGTAGAGGAGGGAGGATTTTAAACGAGGCTGTCTGGCTCTAGCATTTTTTTTTTAAGATTTATTTATTTATTCATGAGAGATCAAGGAGAAGATCATGAGAGATCAAGGAGAAGCAGAGTGATAGGTGGGAGAAATGGAAGGCCGGAGGATGTCAGAGGGGCTGGTGTAAAGAGCAGCCTGTGTTTTATTTATTTATTTTTTTTAAGATTTTATTTATTTATTCATGAGAGACACAGAGAGAGGCAGAGACACAGGCAGAGGGAGAAGCAGGCTCCATGCAGGGAGCCTGATGTGGGACAGGATCCCGCGACTCCAGGATCACACCCTGGGCTGAAGGCAGCGCTAAACCGCTGAGCCACCCAGACTGCCCCATGTTTTATTTTATTATTTTATTATTTTTATTTTTATTTTTTTAAATTTTTATTTATTTATGATAGTCACACACACACACACACACACACACAGAGAGGCAGAGACATAGGCAGAGGGAGAAGCAGGCCCCATGCACCGGGAGCCCGACGTGGGATTCGATCCCAGGTTTCCAGGATCGTGCCCTGGGCCAAAGGCAGGCGCCAAACTGCTGCGCCACCCAGGGATCCCTGCCCCATGTTTTAAAAGCAATGTGACAAAGGTCTTCTCTAGGCATTGTCGGCTCTCTGGTGTAACAACAGTGACTTCCCCAGCCACCCTGTAAACTCTCTGGGAGGCGAGGCCACATTTTCTTGAACTTTGAGTTCGTAGGAATGCAATGGCTGGTCATAGAGGGGGTGTGCAGAGGCCAGCTCACATGTGTACCTCAGCTGGACACCAGCACCACTTCCCCAAGAATCTGAGCGGCCATGGGCTCATGGGGAGCTGGCCAAGCTGAAATCAACCAGAGAGCCTTTCTCAAATCTGGGGGGAGAGATTAAACAGCTACAAACTATGGCCACGAAGAGAATAGCCAGGTGGTATAAGTCACAGTTTACAGAGGAGAGAATGCACTCAGGAATGCTCTGCTGCCCCTGTCAAAACCAGGAACTGTACTTTCACTCGCAGATTGCAAGAAAAAATAAAGCACCCCTGGAGTGAGAGATCTGTCTGTAGGCGGTGCAGCCTCTGTCCTGGGCTGGAGCAGGAGGTCCAGGTGGGGGTTAAGCCTCTGGGAGGAAGGCTGGGAGATGCTGAGCAGCCTCAGGGGAGCTCAACTGTTCACTAGTACCACCTGGTCACACCAGCGCACCAGGCCAGGAGCTCTACACACCAGTTTGGGGGGATACAAATATTCAGTCCATAGCTCTCACCAACGGTAGGACCATCCCTTTGGGAGCCACTGCTTTAAAAGCATTATGCTGTGTTTTGACTTCTTCTGGATATTTCTTTTACTGCACCCTCTGAAGTTATCTCTCTCTCTTTCTCTGTCTCTGTCTTCCCCTACTCATGACAGGTTTTTGAGAACAGGTGCTGGTTTTCTAACAGCACATGAATATTCTAAGATGAAGTTATATGTGCTTTCAAACTGAATAAAAATGCAATTAGGAGTGAAAGTAAGGTACACTAAGCAAAATGAACAGAACAGAGGCCACCAATGATATCACCTAAGGGAGCCCACGATTAAGTGTGAGTTACAGGACTGATCGTACAGTATAATGTCTCGACAGTGCCTTTTTTCACTTAAAAATATTTTGTGCTGACACTTGGGCCTACTGGTATATATAAAACAACATTAAGAGTAGCATAATAAAGGGGAGCCTGGGTGGCTCAATCAGTTAAACATCTATCTTCAGCTCAGGTCATGATCCTGGGTCCTGGGATCCAGCCCTGCATCAGGATCCCCGCTGAGCAGGGAACCTGCTTCTCCCTCTGCCCCTCCTGCTGCTCGTGCTTTTGTACTCTCTCTCTGTCTCTGAATAAATGAAGTCCTTTTAAAAAAAAAAAAAAAAAAGAAGAAGAAGACTTAGTATTGTGAACATGGCAATATGCCCTACATTGGCATAAATATTCAATCTAATTCCTAAGAAAATCCCCCAACCCCCCTTTTTTTTTATTTTGCAGAAATTGATAGGATGATCCTAAAATTCTTATGAAAAAATAAGAGATTTAGAAAAGCTAAAGCAAATTACATTCTTTGTTTTCAAAAGTAGAGTATTTATTATATATTTACTTTTCTTGTTAAATATATTGCTAAAATTTTTTTTATAATTATGTCAATATTGGGATCCCTGGGTGGCGCAGCGGTTTAGCGCCTGCCTTTGGCCCAGGGCGCGATCCTGGAGACCCAGGATCGAATCCCACGTCGGGCTCCCGGTGCATGGAGCCTGCTTCTCTCTGCCTGTGTCTCTGCCTCTCTTTCTCTCTCTGTGACTATCATAAATAAATAAAAATTAAAAAAAAAAATAAATAAAAAATTATGTCAATATTACCTATGATATTTTTTCCTGCTAAATCTGTTTCTGGTGCTTATTAATGAAATATACAGAGGTGATTGGTTTTTATTGCTGTGTTGTATATGACCACCTTCTCAAGTTACTAATTCTAGTTGTTTCGTGCTAGAATCTTGTTTTTTTTTTTTTTTTTTTGCTATACACTAATGTGATCAATGACAAAATATAGTTTAGTTAATATAATCCACCACATCAATAGGCTAGGGAAGAAAAAGCCTATGGTCCTATCAAATGAAGCAGAAAAAAAAAAAAAGCTTTTGTAGAATCCCCCAACTCATTCATGATAAAAACAACTCTCAGCAGACAGAAATAAAGGGAACTTCCTCCACTTGACAAAGAACATCTAACAAAAATCCAGAGCAAAAATCATACCTGATGAAGAACAGTGAGATCTCACTGCATGCATATTAGAATGGTTAATGCTCAAAAACCTGACACCACCAGAGGTGAGGACCTCCTTTCTGGATTAAATAGCTGCTTTCTGTTCATGTACTCACATGGCCTTTCCCCCGTGCATGTGCAGAGATGGAGAAAGCTCTGGAGCCTCTTTGTCTTCTTATAATGGCACTTCTTATAATATCATTAAGGTGGGGATGATGGCTTCAACATAGATCTTAAGGATGTGCAAATATTCAGTCCATAACAGTGAATTTGCAAAATTATAAGTAGTTCAGAATGACTGCTGCATATGTTGCAGATGGAAAAGAAAGAAGAGATTAAAAACTGGGCAATATAAAACTCTGATTTTTTTAATGTAGGTTATGGGAAGCTACGGAATACTTTCCAAAGAAGAGCAGCATGATGGGAGCAGCATGATTAGGTTTATTTAAGTAGCAGTATTAGAGTGGATGGATGATAAGGGATAGCGTCAAGGAGGCCTTTGTGCAACATATAAGGACAGCATGAACCAAGGCAGCATTCAATGGAGGGGACAGAAGAGTTGTGAGATGGACAAGGCAAAATCCACAAGATATGAGGAAGAGTAGATACAGGAGAGAAAAGATGTGAGGGGCAGACAGTGGTAGCAGCCCTATGCACTCAATCTGGGAAGAGAAGTAAAATTCAGTCATACAGGCAGTTAAACTGATTCTGAGAAACACATATTTGGATTTGTTAAGTAGATATTTAAATAATCTGTCTATTTGGACCTGGAAGACATAACTTTTAAGGAAGGCAGTAGATAGCGTCAGATTCCAGAGAAAAGTCAGGAAGCCTAAGGATAAAACACTAACGGTTCAGTCCAGCAAATGCAATGTAGTACACTGAGATCCACAAGGCCCTTGTCACAGTCAGGCATTTCTTTCTTATTTATTTATTTATTTATTTATTTATTTATTTATTTATTTATTTATTCATTCATTCATTCATTCATTTTTACTTTTTAAAAACTATTATTTACATTCAGATAATTTACATATATTACTAGTTTCAGAGGTAGAGGTCAGTGATTACTCTAAAACGCAGTGTAACACACCGCCATGAAGAAAGTTCGATATATTTATCCAGAAGTGTATTATCTAGGGGATAATTTCCTGAAAAGTAAATTGACTTCTCTCCACTCAGAAAGAGTGATTACCAGGTAGCATGGTTATGTGAGCTTGGACTCACTAGTACACGCGTCAACTCAACATTTTTCAGTGGTTGGATATATTCAGTTTATTTTTTTGCTTTATGAATTTAGTTTTTGGATATAATTCAGTTTAACTTGTGGCTACCCTCATTCCAAAATAGATAAAACCAATGTGCCTCCTCAAGGTCACAACTAATATCTACGTGAAGTCTCAAAAATAATACAAAATTAATTTACTTCTCATCTAAGCTACTTTGCTATCTACCTCTAGAAAAAAAAAATCTTAAAACTGAAATTAATTTAGCTCTTTTCTTGTTGAGCTTTCCTGGAAATACTGATTAAAACTCCAAACGAATATCTTTGATTATTCTCAGAAAATACTTTCAATTGCCAATTCCCTTGCTGTCTCAGTGTGCATTAACAAGCAGTGACCATTGGGACCAAGGTGCAAAGCAATTTGAGGTGCCAGAGCACCCTACAGGAATGCAATTATTTCCTTGAGGATTTCATCATTCTCAAACTGGAATGAAGTCTCTACAAGTGGAATCGCCCTTTTTTCTTGGGAAAATATGAGTTTCTTTGCTGCTAATATTCTGGGTACTTATACTCAATTGGAGGGGAAAATTGTTTTGGCTGATCTGAGAACACTTCTGCTAAAAAGAATTACAGGTAGTTTGTATAGGAAAATAATGTTCATCCATATTTATTCATTTTGAGAGATTCTTAGGGCACATGAAACCAAAGTGCTGATAACTTTAGCTTATGTGTACTCTGCTTTTGTTTTACTTGGAGCATCTCTGCTCTTTAAGCAGGATATGGTGGGCAAACTAGGATGGAAAGGAGTTTTATACAATCCTCTCCCCAAGATGTTGGGTTGTCAGCAAAGTTAGTGATTACTTTATATAGAGCTCATTATAATATGTAAATGTATAGCTGAGTGGTGTCTGACACCAACAGTACCATTTGGATTGCAACGTCTGAATTTATCCATAAGTGAACATGTTGCTTTATTATAATGCAGCGAGCATTATCCCAGCCTTGGGCGATGGGGTGACAGGCTTGAATCTGGGTGGTGCTGCTCTTGAGCTGAGTAAACCTGGATGGTTAGCCAGCCTCTTGTCACACAGGACCTCAGTGTCCACGTGTGTGCCACATGGCCATGGTACATTGCTTAGAACAGTTCCTTGAAAACTGTAAGAGCCCCAAATGTTTAGTATTCCTTTTTATTCTCTTTCTTTTTTCCTCTTCATATTGTTTTTATAATATGAAATATAAATAATATAAAATATAATTTTATATTATATAAAATATAATTAATATATTTTAAATAAATATATAGAATAATATAAAATATAAATTAATATAAAAATATATTATTTTTCAACATCTACTTTAGTAGTGTTTAAAATACACTTAGGAAAAGCACTGCAATCTTCAGCTATATGGAAATGTCCATGAGGGGGGCATCTGGGTGGCTCAGTGGGTTAAGTGTTTGCCTTCAGCTCAGATTAGGATCTCAGGGTCCTGGGATCGAGCCTCACCTCGGGCTCCCTGTTCAGTGGGGAGTCTATTTCTCCCTCCACCCCTCCCCCCACTTGTGCTCTCTTCTGCTCCATGTCACATAAATAAATAAAATTAAAAAAGAAAAAAGAAATATCCATGAGATGTTTTCACTGTCTTTGGAGGAAACTATGCTTCTGAAGGTTTAGAAGTAGCTGTCTTTGGTTTTGCCACCACTCCTCCTGGAAGGAAAGAGCCCATGGTCTTAGTATCCTCATTACTCTGCAGAGCATCGATATTAGTATTTTGTTCCTGAATTACTTATGGGATTTTCCTTCTGACTTCCAACTTCCTTTCTGGCTCAAACTTACTAAGGTTCAATAAAATGAGTGGCTATAAGTCTGTTTGGTGAGACGCAAGGTGGTATATTCTGCTTGATAGGTACCAAGCATTGATATCTGTGGGTTGAAACAAGTGCAATTCACTACATAGTAAATCCTTCGATATAAGACACGTAGAAGGCTGTGGGTAAAGAGAACAAATTGTTTGAGGCTGAGAGGAACTGAGCTCAGGCAGGCATGAACACAGCCTGCACTCAGTGCCTTTGGGGGTTGTCAAAGCAGAAACTGCACCAGACAAAGGTAGGCCAGGCAGGGAGACTTTATGCAAGGTCACTGCAAGGCAGGAGAGAGGCCAGGGCACAGCCTGAGCTTCACTCAGACACCACAAAGGGCAGGGGGTCCTTAACGGTAGATGAGAGGAGAGTATCTGTGGTTGCGAAGAGGCAGCACCCAAAGTAAAGGTAAACCCATGTCCTCATGACAGGATGTAGTTTTGCAACTAAAGGCAAAGCATCCTGCCATCTTTAGGTTCCTACCCTCCAACAGGAACTGGGAGATGGCGGTGTCATCCCCTGGGATGTTTTCACTTCAAAGGGATGACTCTGGGTCATTGAGATAGAGAAGTCTAGGTTCTAAAACTTGCAAGAGGTCTTTTAAAAGATTAGCAGACATCACAAAGAGGCAGAAAGGGATTCATAAATTTTCCCAAGTATGTGCTCTAAGTAAAGAGTAGGGAAAAGCCTAAGTAAAGGTTCCTTTGGCTGAGGGAACATGCGGGCTGTTCAGGGCTGCCTCTGCATCCTGGACACGTGGCCGGAAGGCATGCCAAGTGACGGGACGTGAGAAGGTGGATCAGGGCCAGAACACGGATGATGGTGGTAGTCCCAAGGTGGAGCTCAGGCTTCATTTCCCAATCACTGAACTATTTCAAGCATGGGAATGAAACGATCAAACTTCCAAATTAAGCAAGTATGAAAATTTGCATATGTGTATGAAAGAAGAATTAAAGAGGGTAAGACAGGTCAGGGGATGTGAAAGGAATTCTCTCGCTTAGTGCTCAAAACTGTGATGTGGGTGTTTATTGTTTCCACTTTCATATGAGAAATGCAAGGCTCAAAGTGTTTAAGTAACTTTTCCAAATGTCACGTATTTAGTAAATGTGAGTAATTTCACACCCATCTGTCTCCCAACGAGCTTGCGAGTTTCCCACTTGGCAGTAGGGCTACCAAACCAATGACCATCAAACAGAAAATGTTGTGGGCTTGCTTAGGGAGATATGAGGTCATGTGTGAATGGTGGTAATTCTGGATTTATGGCACTTGCATGATTATGGAGAATTGCAAAGTGAATCACTATCACTGTCGGATGGATTGAGATGGATGTCAACTCTTCCTAGAAAATACTCCTAGGATCTTGGCCATCATCAGCTTCCTTAAGTTTCCTAGATTGAATGAGATAATACACATAACACAGCTTCACAGATTGTGAAATCCTAAGAGATGAAGGGTATTACTTCACATTAGAAGAATATAAATTGTTTATAAATCAGTTTCCATCTTAAGTGCACTAGGGTAGATTATATTCAGAGGAGTCCCACTGTGAATTATTTATAAAGTGAGGGATTACTTCCTGTGGTATGATTGTGGATTTTCATATTTTGGGGGGCTGTCTGTGGATGACTCAAAAACCCTCCCTGATCTCCAAAACATTACCTTGAGAAAATATCTATTTAAATATATATATCACAATGTTCTATATTGCAAGTTATGCAAAACCCAATTCAAGCTGCTCTAAACACACAGTTAATTAACTGGGTTTGCTGCTAGAAATCTGGCCTTTGGGGAGCCTTCATGTAGTAAGTCAAGCTACCTGCCCAGGACTACATTGCATCCTAATTGTGCCCTCTGCCTCACTGTTGGTCTCAGCCTCCCCCTGCAGGGGCTGCACAGCACCCCCATTCTTCTCCCTTCCAATCACTCCACCTGGGCCAGCAAAATGGCTTTAACCCTTGCAGCCTTTCATTCTCACATCACATAGTTCATAAGGAGAGAGAGCATCTCTCCTAGTTCCTTCTGCAGAAAGAAAAGAAAACTTCTCTGTCCCAGAAGGTCTTCGTGAGTTTCCCCTCATATCTTAGTGTTTTCCTTTGGCAACTGGATTTTCCCTGAACCAACCACTGTGAGCAGAGAATAAATTGCCTTCTTTGACTCATATGAGGCAGTTGGCCCTTCTCCCCCGCCCCCCATGCCTATAGCTGAGATTAGTGCAGTCCTGCCCCAACCACAGAGATCCCCAAAGGCTGGGTAACTATGCTAAGAAGCAGACAATGGACATTCCCTGTAATATCTCATAGACTGTCTTTGTGGTTGAATATAAATTCACAATTTCACCAAATGGATCAATTTTCTTTGAGATTTCCTTTTTAATTACTTTGAAGTTCATTGGAATTCCTCCAATAGGTTTATTAAAGATTCAGTTATATTTCCTTCAAATTATCTATGGTTTAATTAATACCTTAGTGTTTTGTTTAACTGGCCCTGGAATTTGTCTGGATTTTGTTTTGGTATAATGTGAGGTTCCAAGGCTTTTTTTTTTTTTTTTTCTGGCCAAATTGTTCTAAGTTCTTATTACCCTTTATTGAAAAGCTCTTCACAGTGTGTTGTGCTATTTCCCTAAATGTATATCTTCCCAAGTATCTGTTTTCTTCTGTTTATTTATTGACCATTCTCTTCCCATAACTCACATTTTGTTTATTTTAACTGTTAATCAATTCCTTTTAACTTGCTTTTGTTTTAAATATAAATGCAAGGTATCCACATGGTGATTTTTTCGATCAAGGACATATAAAATAAAAGCCCCTTTCTGTACCATTATCTCATTCCACAGAGTTAATAATTCATTATATTTCCTTCTGGAGACATTCAATGCATCTATTCTTACATATATGTAAAAATTAGATGTTAGTCTTTTCCTACAAATTTTGAATAATCCCTTATACATTTTAGGTATTATCCCTTGGTCCAGCCTATGCCTTAAAAATACATGTTTCCTTAATATATGCTTCCCTTTCAACTTGGGTTATGGGGCTTTTCACAGTTTGTAAACCACTACATGTTCAAGTTTTTTAGTATTTTTCTTTATACCTTCCAGTATTTGTTTCCATTTTCTTGAGCTTCTCTATGTTAGTCTCTTGAGTATTGATGCATTATACCATTTTAATATCTTGCTCTCTGTTACTGCTTGCTTTTCAGAATTCTTGTAGCTCTTTTTTTTAATATTTTATTTATTTATTAATGAGAGACACAGAGAGAGAGAGAGAAAGAGAGAGAGAGCGCAAGGCAGAGACACAGGCAGAGGGAGAAGCAGGCTCCAGGCAGGGAGCCCAACGCAGGACTCGATCCCACGTCTCCAGGATCATGCCCTGGGCTGAAGGCAGCGCTAAACCACTGAGCCCCCGGGGCTGCCCTTCTTGTAGCTCTTCTATCAGTTCTCTTTTCTCTGCATGCTCTGGAATCTGAATGCTTAGCTCCCTTCGAAAATCCAGTTGGCATTTTTGTTGGGAATTTGCAAAAGCGTAAATCTGCAAAAGAGAGAGAGAGAGAAGCCAGAGAGGGTAAAATTTTGGAAGCTGGAAAGCAGATGTAACTAGTAACTAATATTGCATGAACAGGAAACATTAATCCGGAACTAAAAATGGGCAAAGCCCAGAAGCAACCCCACTCCCACAGCTAATCCTCCAGAGGTTTGGGATTGGAGAACAAATAAACTCAGAGTGAAAAATCAAAGGCTGTGCTGGGAGAATTGCTTAAGTCCTTAAGCAATACTGTCTGTACTTTTTTCCTGCACAAAATACCTGCAGTCTCTAGAAGGTAAAACAGAGTTTGCTTGATGGGTCAAACCAGGAACAACTGAGTATCAGAATGAGCAAATGTATTTTAAAATACCTGGATAACTCTCTTTTCACACCCATTTTTCCCCCGACTTTTTCAACAAAGCCCTCACCTAGCCCATCCTAGTGATTGGGGGGTGGGGAGGATTACAGGTTTGTGGGGCCTGAGGCTCACATAATCTGGACACCCTTTACCATGCAGTGAATGTTGTATCAGTCAAAATTCATGCTGTGGCCATAATCCCCAGTGGGATGGTATCTGAAGGTGGAACCTGTGGGAGGCAACAGGGATTTGATTAGCATAGAAAGGTGAGACTCTCATGATGGAATTAATGCCCTTAATCAAAAGAGGAAGAGAGACACCTGAGCATGCTCTCTTTCTGCTTTCTTAAACTTTTTTTTTTTTTAATTTTTATTTATTTATGATAGTCACACAGAGAGAGAGAGAGAGAGAGAGAGAGAGGTGGAGACATAGGCAGAGGGAGAAGCAGGCTCCATGCACCAGGAGCCCGACATGGGATTCGATCCCGGGCCAGGATTGCACCCTGGGCCAAAGGCAGGCGCTAAACCACTGCGCCACCCAGGGATCCCTCTTTCTGCTTTCTTTGAGAACACAATGAGAAGGCCGCTGTTGCAAGGGGGAAGAGGGCCTTCACCAAGAATTAGATCTGCCTGCCCCTTGGTCTGGGACTTCCTAGCCTCCAGAACTTCAAGAAATAAATGTCTGGTTTTTTTAGGCCACTAGTCCATGGTATTTTGTTATAGTAGCCTAAACTGACCAAGAGAACTGTTTTCCCCACCCCCCAAAATAATCAAGATTATAAACTGTCAAAACCAGAGGACCATGTGGACACATTGCTCAGGCCCCTGCCGAGGCCTGTTAGGGGTCCTGCACATGAGGAGGCTTGTGCCTCATTAGTGACTTCGGCACCTCCTGCTGCACCTGCACCACGTGATGCTGGGGCTGTTCCTCTTATGTCCTTCCTCCTCCTGCTCCTCCTCACCCTGGCTTCTCCAAGTCTGCTCAATGATCTTACTGCACTCACTAATGTAAGCCCAATCGACTTTAACTTAGGTTTTGGCTACATAGGCCAGACATTATTTTGCTAACCAAATTTTGTTATTTGGACCTTTTTATTATCGTATCACTGGAAAAAATCAAATACAGTTCTGAGCAGCAACTTCCCTAAGTATTCAAGATGATGCTTGTGATAGTTACTTTTCATTTCTTTACTAACTCTGGTGCTGAAGGACACTTAGATAAAATTACATTAATGTCTTCTGAATAAAAGGACATTGAGAAAATATAAGTGAGGAAAAATTATTCTAATAAAAAACCAAAATAACCATAAGCCTTTTTGGGTATCAATCAGTTCTTCTGAAAAATATTAGTTCAGAATTGTCTTTTAATAACTAATATGCTTTCCTCATAATACATTTTGCTCTGTAAAGGTTGTCAGGATGACAATTTGAATACTATTTAGTTCTTTCTAACTATCTTAAAGAAGCTTGCAAACCTCCAATCTAACTGCCAGTTGATATCTTTGAATAGACTGATAAATTACTGAGATAAAGGAAATTTATAAATTGGGGCACCTGGGTGGCTCAGTGGGTTAAGCGTCTGCCTCCAGCTCAGGTCATGATGCCGGGGTCCTGGATCAAGCCCCAAGTCAGGCTTCCTGCCCAGCCAGGAGTCTGCTTCTCCCTCTCCCCTTCCCCCTGGCTTGTGCTCTCTGTCTCTTTCATGTTCTCTGTCTTTCTCAAATAAATAAATTAAATTTAAAAAATTACAAATCATTCATCTATTTAAAAAATGCATGTACCTCTCATTTTTATGGTAGTTTTATGTTTATATGTGGGAAATAGACATTGTGTGTCTACTCTTGGTGTGAATACACACATAGCATCCCATAGTACATATGTATTGAACCTTAAATGATTTTCTGCTTCCCAAACCATTCCTGATTCCTTTACTTAAATGCCTTGTTTTCATCTCCTCTCTCTTGTTGAACTTTCATTTTCACTCTTTCTCTCGACTTAATCCAGTTTTTCCTGTTTCAGGATCATACCTGCAAGTATTGAGTTAGTGGTGTCAGGAGGTTCATTACAGGTTCAGCAGAAGGGGAGCTCTAGCTGAGTGGGTGAGGGGGAAGGGCACAGAATGGCTGGGCAGGGCTGGGGGTGGAGGCTGATGGACAGAGTGGCCTGCTCCAGGGAGGGGCACAGATTTTACATTTACATGTCATAATGTGTATTTACACATATAATCTCATGTAATCTTTTCTACGACCCTATATATCCTATTGTTCATCCATTTAAGATGAGGAAGGAGAGGCACGGAGAATGTGAATATATACTCCATGATCCACACAGCGGTGGGTGGATCCACAGCTCCATGCAATTGCAGGCATTCTACTTGAACAGAGAAATGTCATCAGTTACTAGGGAACCAAGAGAAGTTCCATTCGGATTAGCATTGCCCTTTAGAAGGGTCCTGGGATTGAACCTGTATTGGGCTCCCTGCTCAGCAGGTAGTCTGCTTCTCCCTCTCCCCCTGCTTGTGCTCACTCTCTCTTTCAAATAAATAAAATCTTAAAAAAAAATAACTAGCAAGAAGTCATCTGAAATAATATATAGTTTAAATACTACTATTTTTTCATTTTCTTTAGCTCACTGTTCATACATGAATGGTTTATTAATGTTTCAATGAGTTAAGCATTTTTTTCACATATATGCCTACTCCTATCTATATACAGGAGTATACGACATATATATATATATATATATATATTTCTGTACCTTCTACAAGTGGTTCTATCTTGGCCCTGCTAACTTGACTATTTTAACGCTGATTCTCTTTAACCGCATGGGGACGTGAACATGGAGCTATTTATTAATGAAGTCATATAAAGCAATTTGTTGGGAAGATAGATGCAGAGCACCTAGCTCTCGGCCACACACAGAGAAATATCAAGAGATAATGGGACAATCTTCCTCTGAATTTGCATTTAGCCAGTAGGCTGGGCATTACTCCTTTCTCCTGATGGTGGTAATATTTCAAAGGAACCCACCATAATATGTGCAAGGGTAAAACCTAGATGCACCCTGCTGAAGAGTCATCAATTTCTGATAACATTTGCTTTCTCACACTAGAAATTACAAATAATGCATTTTGTAATGATGCAATTTCTAATTGCATAATGAACTTATACAGGCTACTGTCCAAGAATGCTCTGTATTATATAGAGATTCCACTGAAAGCATAGAGTAAAATGTAAAATTATTTCTGAGAACCAAGGTATGAACAAATCTTGACCCAAAAACCACAAATTTTTGGGCCTTGCAATTTAACAAATACTTTTGTTGACAGAATATCAAACTGAGGAGGCATTTAAATAAAATTAAATGCCTAATAATATATTTGTCCTTTGAGCAGTATTTTCCTCAACAAACTGATACGAGACCTAATTTGAAGTGTGTATTAGATTGTGGGGTCTGCCAATTGGCAGCTTTTGGGGAAAGAAAATGAATAGAAATTATAGAGTGGGAGATATTAGTAGTGAAGACAATCCTATGCTTGGTTAAAAATTTAATTATCACTGTGCTCTTTAAAAAAAAAGATTTTATTTATTTTCTTATTTATTTGAGAGAAAGAGAGAACAGGAGGGGGAAAGGGAGAGAGAATCTCAAGCAGACTCCATATTGAGTGTGGAGCCCAATGAGTCATAGGTGCTCTGTAGTTGATCTTTTATGCTCTCCCTAGAACTATATTATTTTAGAGCTTTCAGAGCTTCATATTTGCTGTTATTTATATCCCATAACCACACAAGAAAAAACATAAAGTAAATGGAAAAATTGAATTTCATGTGGTTAATATGTTAAGTCCTAAAGTGACATAGCATTAAAAATAGGAGGGCATAATGGACAAAAGTTAATCATCACACTTTCCCTGAAATATTAATAGGCTTTTAATCTTGCATTATCAAGAGCTTTGTGCCCTTTCTAGGGGGAATTAAGCCTTGTTCTTTATCATAAGACTTGACTAAAACTTTAATTATTGATATAATACAGCCCTTTTATAACATAGCTCATTATTCAAGTCAGATCTACTAATATATATTAAGCACCTACTTTCCATTGGAACTGGCTGAGGTGCTTTGGGGACACAAATTACATGTAAAAGACAAAATGTCACAATCTTTGAGCTTTTCAATGTGTCTGGATATAGTGTAGTCCAAAGATTACCCCCTGAAATATTATAACCACATATTGCAAAAATGTGAAATGACATGTAGAGCTTATAACTTAGTGGAGGAGACAGATTCTCAAAAGATAGTTCTAATATTGTATAGTTGTGTGTGTTTTTTTTTTTAATTGATGAGCTGCCTCAGGTGATAAGGAATGGCACTCACCCAGGGTTCAGGAAGCCATTGCTGAGCAAGCAGTGCGATATCCGCGTAAGCAATGAAAAATTGGAAGACTTTTGGGGAACCAGTTCACATGAGCAAGATACATATAGCATGTGTATGGACGCAGAACCCTCATTGTTTGATGTAGGAGCCAGGTAAAATGGTTGTAGATGAGGCTGGAAAGCTGAGGATTACCTTACCTGTGGTCATTGAATTTTACAAGGCTTTATTGTGATAACAACTTATGAATATTGGTCACTTAACCAACGACAAGTTGGTTTTTGGATCAGGTAGTCTGCTAGATACTAATACAAAGCACAGCATTGTTCCAGAATGCAAAACATCACACTGCCATTCCAGTACAAAGGATTGACACCAGAGTATTGGATCTTGAAAGGAAAATAGATTTCCTGAGTCCCATCCTCATGGGAGAGGCCAGTTCCTGAGCCTATCACAAGTGGTCGCAGTGAGAAGGCTTATAAAGCCGTAAATCACTCTCCTCCGACCTTACCAACCCCACTCTCCTACCCAGGGTGACGGCAGGTAGAATTCCTTAGGGAATAGGGATGGGTTTTAAGTTGCTTTAACTTGAATTTCAAAGGACATCTGGGTTACTATCAACACAATGCCAGTTTTGAAGGATGGTCTCAATGAAGATTAGTTTCCCCTCCTGTCCTGCCCCAAGCAGGACTGAAGAAAAGAAAACTTATTAGCTGACAAAGTAGAATGACAGTAACTTCAAGGCTCTAGCAACTGTATGTTTGATAAGCTAGATTTTAGGGAAGGATGTAGCAATTTAGTGCATTACATGTCAACCTGAAGTGATTTTTTTTCTTTTTATAGAGGACTGTGACAATTTTTATTCTTAAAATATATTAAGCAATTAATCATATCTATACTATTAACATCAACTGTTGCCATACTTCATGACTGGGACTCATATTTTAATGTCTAGTTTCCAATCCTGGCTGTAACTTCCTCAAATCCAAGAGCCTCATGTGACGCCCATATCTTTGCCATAGTGTAAAGATGCTCATAATGCTCCATACATCTTTATGATGGTGGTGATGAGGTATCACTAAGAGTCTTGTTTTGCTTTATTTATCATTTGAAGTGCTAATGGTTGTTTTCCTGTTCATCTTAGACCTAGTTTGGGAATATTTTAAACACAAAAGTGTCCTTAAAATTAAGACTGTCTGGGACACATGTGGACTTGGCTTCCGGTCTGAGCTACAGGGGAGTGGGGCGTAGTGCAGCTGTATTTTAATAGCATGATGTGTTAGAAAGATAGTTAGGGGGTAAGTGAGAAGGAACATTTTAATCTAATCATGAAAGTCCTTAATCAGAGCCCTGCCTTCCACAGGAGGTTAACATTAGGGAGATGGAACAGAACCACGAATACAGGCTCCACCTCATTAGAGAAGAAAAGCAGAGGCAATGATGTCACTGGCAAACTGTGGGATGCAGGATGAGAAAGCTCCAGAAGGCAAAGCTAGAGGGAATACTGAGGAAAAGGTGAGCAGGCGAGACCCCTCAGCAGGACGAGGGCTAATGGAGTAAAGAAAGTGCCTTGATTTCCGCTGCCTCCCACATGTACTGATTAATTCAACAGCCTTCCAGTTTCATGAAATGGAGGTCAGAGAAACTTCAAGAACATCGAACCAGGGAGAATTAAGAGATTAATAATGATATTAAATAGGTTACCTTTTTTCTTTTCTTTTGGTTCACATGCATGCACTGAATTGTATTTAATAATCATCTCTTATTTGTTAGCTTGGGAATATAATGAACTTTTAACTTCTAAATGTTCTAGGAATATTGTGAGGGTGAAGAGACTGACTCATGAGTTTCCCTAAACACACAGTGAGCTGTCTTATTTCTGCTTTCCTTCAGGTGCGCCTTCTGCCTGCCTTGTCTCTAAGTCCCAGTTCAAAGGTCTTCTGTGTCTGGACCATTCTGACCAGGTCCAAGGAGAACTTGAGTTGTGTGTGTCTACAGGTATCTATTACAGTCATTATAATGTAATGTGATCCTAGAGTTAGTAACTTATGTTTCCTTTTCCCATGAGGCCAGCTAGGATAGGAATGATGTCTTGTAGTTATTTTGACTTCCCAGGGGTTAGTGAGGTTCATATATAGAGTAAGGGCTTAAGAAACATAAGGAGAGAAAGTCAAGGTCTTGAGCAGAAAGAGGCCTTGAAGTTAGAGCCACAGTGGAATGGTTTTATTTCATTGATTCTTGGTGATCTGCTGTTTGGATCGTACATTGAAACTCAGCCTCCTTTCCCCAGGTCTGAGGGGAGAGTACCTTAGATCTGGGATCAGAAATTCAGGTCTTGTGGTGAGGACTCATGAATACAGCAACTTCGGGGGTGGGGGGGCAGCAGTTGTAAAAGGAATGGGTTTAGGCACCAAAAAAGTCCACCCTTTCTTTGAATCTGTTCCCTCCCCATTTCTTTCTTCAGATGACCTCCTCTGGTTTCTACATCCTCTGACAGAAGGAGTATCTTAATGGTCATGATCACAGTCCAAGGCACTATGTGGCAAAATAGATGTTGGTTCAATTATGAATAAATAATAAGGGGGACCTGGGTGGCTCAGTGAGTGAAGGGTCTGCCTTCAGCTCAGCTCATGACCCCGGGGTCCTGGGATCAAGCCTTGCATCGGGCTTTCTGCTCAGCAGGGAGTCTGCTTCTTCCTCTGTCTCTGCCTCTTCCCCTGCTTGTGCTCTCTCTTTCTCCCTTTTTTAAATAAATAAATAAAATCTTAAAAAAAATAAGAACCACAAATGAAACTCAAATAGCATATAAAACCAAATACCTGGTAAACAAAGAAGCACATTTTAAATAATACATTTTTTTAAAGATTTTATTTATTTATTCACGAGAGACACACAGAGAGAGGCAGAGACACAGGCAGAGGGAGAAGCAGGCTCCCTGCAGGGAGCCCAATGTGGGACTCGATCCCAGGACCCCAGGATCATGCCCTGGGCCAAAGGCAGACACTCAACCACTGAGCCACCCAGGCATCCCTTAAATAATAATTGATAACACATCAGTATGTAAGAGAATTGAGAGAGTCTTGTAGGTATTTATGTAATATAATTTTCCTACAATTTCTCCAACAAAAGCAGAATTGAACTGCTTCCTGGTGGTGGTAAAGTAAGCTATGGGTTCTGTCAAGTAAGCCCTCAGGATTTCACATTTATCTGGACTCTAACCTTAATAAATACTCAAATGTTACTGCTTGATCAGACACAAAAGACTACTGACTCTATAGCTCCATTTATACATTATTCTAGAAGAGGCGAAATTCTATCGACAGGAAGTGGAACTGGTTTCTGGGATGGGCCACAAAGGGCAGTGAAGGAGATCTGGAGATGGAGGAAATGTTTGGTGTCCTGTGCTGAGGGTCAAACAACTCCATGCATTTGGAAACTTCATCAGATTGTACATTCAAAATCAATCCTTTTTACTGTAGGTCAATTCTACTTCAATACATCCAATAAAATCTAATGACCAAGTTGGGTACATAATAAGTTGTGATTCTTATCGTTCATAAGAAAATTGCAACTTTCCTATTGCAACTTCCCTGTTTGTCACTCTGTTACAGGCAATATTAAGGGTGACAATTGGGTTAAAATAAAATCAGTGTATAGAGTAAGCAGTTGAAGATGGAGAGGCATGGAAGAAATGTAGGGAATGGGAATTAGCACAATCCCTGCCTCGATTTCTGGAATAAGAATTGACAGCATTTCTAGTGCATTGCCCTGTGAAGTTACTGACCTCCAAAGCTTTACTTTTTGTATTTGTTTATCCATTCTTATTGTGTGTATGTGTGTGTGTGTGTGTGTGTTCACACAGGTGTGCACACTCAAGCACTGTGTGTGGAAATGATGATGAAACTAGAGTCCCAGTTCCATCACTTACTAGCTGTGTGGCCTTGGACGAATCACTTATATTTCTGAGTCTTTCCTGAAAAAGGGCCTAATGGAATCAAAGACAAATCCTAACACCCAATATTGTGAGAGGTTCAAAGTATAGTGTTGCTTTTACCAACAAAGTAACAATGAAATGAACCAAATCCTTGAGAGCTTATGGCCTTGACGGGAAGCATTCGTCTATTCCTTCTCCAGCCCTCATTAGAGCAGGTGTGACTTATACCAGGTGGTGACATTGACACTGTTTGTCTGTCTTCTTGTTTTCACAGCTAGTGACACAGTTTAATAATCTGCTTAATGACTTCAGGTGTTGACCTCTATGAAGCTATACCTCTGTCACTCTCTCTTAAAATAGACAGCATTATAAAAGCTTATTAAAGAATGTGACAGGTTTGAACCCACATTTACAGAATCACCAACAGAAAACTCTGCTTCCCAGAGGTGAGTATTTCAGTTTGCAGAATAAATTCAAATACAGAATAAGTAAAATTATGCAATGTATATATCTTTCTATTTCTCAGTCTATTATCACAATGCATTTTGCTGGTTTGCCCTATCCTCCTTCCTTTTTAAGTGGGCCATGGTCCAGGTAACTTACTGAAATTACTATTTCTCATCCTTGCCCTTCTTGCTCAACAAAGAATTTCCTTCTTCACATGACTTTCTCATGGATAAAAGTCTTCCTCAACCCATTAACCCTAACACTCCTGGGATCATAATGAGTCTGCTAGACTCTTTATTCTTATATTTATTTATACCTCATTTATGGACCTTGTTGTCTGTGCTTTTCTTTTTTAAGATTTTAGTTATTTATTTGAGAGAGAGAGAGGTAGCACGAGTGTGGGGAGAGGCAGAGGGAGAGAGAGAGAAGCAGAGTCCTAGCTGAGCAGGGAGCCGAAAGTGGGACCTTGATCCCAGGACCCTGAGATCATGACCTGAACCAAAGACAGAACTTATTACAACTTACTTTTTGCTAGGTACTTTCCATGGATTACTTAGTGAGTTCACTATATGATCCCATAAGGTACATAGGATTGTTACCTTGATTTTATAATTAAGGAATTTGAAGGACATAGATGTTAAGTATTTGGCCAATGTCTCACAGCTAGTAAATGAAGAAATGAAGATTCGAAAGATCAAACTGATATCTCCTTTGACATGTGTATTTGGTTTTTTTGTGTGTGTTTTGTTGTTTTTTTTTTTTTGATATGTGTATTTGCATTTGTTTAAATATCTGTGCCTTTAGGTAGACTTTAATCTCTCAGAGGGCAAAAGATGCTTCTTCCTGATGTCTTGAGTGCTTAGCACATGACTTCACCCATGATAAAGTCTTGATAAATATTTGTTGACTGACTGAATGGAAGCACATGTTTGCAAATTATAACAACCAAAATTTATTATTTTTAATAAGCGAAGAATAAATATTACAGCAAATCAACAATGGATGATTAAATTAACAGGAAAAGAAATGAGAGATTTTCAAAAGAAGTGCAATGAAAAAGTAAAAGTAAACTATGTTCAATCTCAACAGAACTGAAAAGTGAAAACATTAGTTTTCAATTTTTACTTACATTTTGAAAGACAGACAACACTAGAAACCATCCTCTCTCAAATGCCTGGCTTTGTAAATCAACTGAGTGGTGAGAACCCAGTATCTGAAGCCAGGTTGACTGGCTCTATTAGAGTCCCAGCTCTGCAGTTTGTTGGTAACGTCTCTGGGCCTCAACATCCTCATCTACAAAATGGGGTGGTGATACAGCTTTCTTCAGAGGTTGATTGTGAGGGTTTAGTGAGTTGACATTCATAGTTTTCATAATATTATCAGGCACAGATATGTTAGGTTAATGCCTGTTTAACACGCAATTCTTGTGTTTTCAGGAGAGGCCAGATGGAATCCCGTATTTGCTGACCACCAAGCAAAGGGCACCACGTGTCCTGTTCCCAGCTGAGCCAGGTACTGTAAGCCTTTTTTTAGTACAGGTGATGAAACCACAGAGCAAGAAGCTAGTAATCCATCCAGGAACCCCGTTCAGCAGAGGAACTAATGTAACTCCTAACCTCATCTGTTAATATGACACCGTCCCTCAACTGGCTGTAAGCTTCTTGACATTTATTTTTGATCTGCACACTACATATCATATGGTGCTTCACAAACTAGAATTACTACTAATCATTGAAGGAATACATATAGATTGAGTGCCTACAATAAATTTATGTCCTTAAGAAGTGTACAATGTATTTGGATAAATATGATACTTCAGGAGAAAGCCAATGATATAAATAAATTGACATAAATGCCAACTGAATTAGAACTAAGAAGTGCTTTTAGGAGTTCAGAGACGATCCCTTGCATGCTTACTTAATACTTGATTGTTTTCTTTAAAAGTAACTTATTTAAAATCTCTATTTTTCTTCTTTCCATCTCTGAGATAATACAATTTGCTGCCTGGACTCCTTTCGTTATGGTTTTCCAGGATGGCATTCATTGGTTCAGAACAACTTCAGTGTTTCTTACTGTGCATAGATAAACATAGCACTGATAATATGGCCTTAAACACCCATTGTCTTTTTGTACTCCTTCAGAACATATTCAATGATATTAGACTCCAGCAGGCTGTGTGACACAAGGTGTGAGACACAACTCCCTTTTGTCGTCTAAGTGTTAGAAGCAAGGCTTAATACTAAGCAATCTGTTATCAATTAGCAGAGGACAGTGAGGAGGTAGATGTGATCCTGGTGACAGAGAACAAAGTCACTACGTCTCCGTTTGAACACCTCTACTGAGGGAAGAACTAACACAGGGCAAACACAGTGACCGCTCCAGCAGGTCACGTCTCCTTGAAGAGGACCACAGAGGGCACAGTTGTGACATGCAAGCATCGGGCTGGGAGGGGACCCAGAGATGGCACAGCTCGCCCAGGACACACTGCCTGATGCTCATCCTCAGATGTGGAGGGTAAGGAGCTTATGCTTTGCAAAAGCAACCCAAGCTCAGGATTTGAGAACCAAGGGGAAATTGTAGATCCCCATTCATCAGAAGAGAAATGGAGACCCCAAGAAGCAAACTGATGCTCTCGAAGTCGTGCAGTTAGGTAATGCCAGATCTGGAGCTGAGACAGAAAACAGGATCTTGATGATTAAAATCATGTCTTTATTCTAGGTTCTGCACTGGCCCTCATAAACAGTATGCCAAGCATAAGGGGTTTTAATTATTCTTTTTCTCCATTTATCACCTGTCTACCTGCGCTGCTGCCCCATCACCCACCATGATTCCTGCCCCAACCCCCCATTTCCTCTTCCTGTACTACCATTAGCCAGAAATGCTGGTACTTAATTAAGGATGGACACAATGGACACGCTGACTGAGAGCTAGTACGGGAGATTTACTGTGAGGATGTGGAGACTCAGTCCTTCCCCCATATACCACGAATGGGGCTCTGATTGGAAATGACGAGGTGTGGGCAGTGATTTTGGAAATATGAGGGCAATGCTGTCACCTGCAGGCCCGTGGAAGGCAGGAGGTCCACCTGCCATACTGGGTGATCCAGCAGAGGAGGTTTCCCAGCAGGTGTGGCAAGTGTTACCTGGCTGCTCCTGCTGCTCGTTATAAAATGCAGGAGGACGGGAATACGTCAAGGAAGGACTTTCAACGAAACGAAATCGTGACTGGCTGGCTTGGAAGGCTCCCAGCTCTCCAGATGCCAAACAAGGCTAAAATTAAAAAATGGCTTCTGAGCAAACATCCAATCCAGAGCACTGTCAGGAAAGCCTGGTGCAAAGACGAAGGTGAGAAAGTCGCTGTGAAATGCTGCGTTAAAGCTTGGAAAGATCAGCCTCTGTCAGACCCAGGGGCCTCTGAGGCAATGAGGGTGTGCCCCAAGGTCCTCCACATCAGACAGTGGCCTTCTTCCCAGAAGAAGGCTGGGCAGCAGGAGCCCAAGGGCTTATTTTTTATGCAGTCTAGGTGAAATGTCACAAAATTCAGTGACTTGGTTCCTAGCCGGGGTGTTAGTCAAGTTGTTAAATTGTGCAGACTTCTCAGCAGAGCTGGAATCTATTTCTCTCCCTCGGAGAGGCTCCATGCAGACACAAGACAGAGCCTGAGAGGAAAGAACCTCTAGTTCTTCTCATTCTGTAAACGGTATCCCCGTCTTTTTCCTTCCTTCCCCACCCCCACCCCCGGCCCAGCAGACTCCGGAACACAGCCTTGTCACCCCCCTTCAAAAGCCAGCCCCTCATGTTTGTTCTCTCTTGCAGTTGAGCCTCCTCCATACCTGGGGTAGCATGGACCTCTCTCCTTCCAATTCTTCCTGATGCTTTTTGGTGAGAAGGAAAGATCTTTCTCTGGGAAAGTTGTACTTTCAGGTTCCCTGGAGAATGAGGTAGAGGAAGAAACACAACTTACGTGGGCAGTTACAAGGCCTCCTGACTTTTTACACATTCATGAGCCCACAGAAGCCTCCTTTTGGTACCTGATACCCAGGGGTCCCTAAGAGGTGTGTCTTCATGAGGATTTGGGGACTTAGACAACTTCTGTGGACAGGTTCTGGGATAAAGTTTAAAAAGTTTATTTTTAGTAATATGTGTTACAGTTTTTATAGGTAAATGTTCATGGAGTATTTACTTTTTATTTGTTTATTTTTAAGATTTTATTTATTTATTCACGAGAGACACACAGAGAGAGGCAGAGACGTAGGCAGAGGGAGAAGCAGGCTCCCTGTGGGGAGCCCGATGTGGGACTCGATCCTAGGACCCTGGGATCATGACCTGAGCCAAAGGCAGCGCTCAACCACTGAGCCACTCAAGCGTCCCTGTATTTACTTTTTAAAAGTTAAAAACAACACGTGTATATAGCTTGATTTAAGAGAATATATATCCATGTTTACTTAAAATAGACTCTTCTCAAGTATACTGTAAAGCATCTATAAAAGTTGTGACTGACTCATAAAGCAGGTATTAACAGATAGCAAATAAAGTAACTGGTACCATACATTCTCTGAACCTAATGCAGTTTTATTAGAAGTAAGTAAAGGGAAGAAAAGGAAAAAAGATAACCAAAGGAATCTCATCATTTTATAAATTTGAATGTAATTTATATTCAATATACGTATACTCAATAATACAGATTTATATTCCACAAAGCTGAACTGATAGCCAACACTGTACCAGAGCAGAGACAGATGCCAAGCTCCAGATAAGGCATTATAGCCTTGAGGGCCGCCAGCTACTTGACTCCATGGGCCTGTTTCCATTACAGTGGAGGTCCCTATACTTACTTTCAATATGGATTCGACTTCCATGCCTGCTATATCTCTTCCAGGACCACCACTGTAAACTTATTAAATGCCTTGTTCTCTTTTATAGTATTCCATACTACACTCTTTCTCATCAAGTTTTCTCTCTTTCCTTTTTTTTAATGGCAAGATACACAAGCCAATACACTCATGCCATGGCATTCACTCATGCTATGTACCCAGTTATGAGATGCAGTTGGCTTGTGACAATTCAGGTACAGCATCAACTGGGAGAAAATACCCTGACAGTGTGGGCTATCGTCCTGTGGGGTGTAATGAATGCACTGAAAGATCAATGGAGAAATAATGCTGTCTCCTCCATAGCTGGAAGATTGGGTTGGAGAGCCAGTGGTAAAAGAAGCAATAGCATCTTTCACTCTTATACCTAAGGCCCATTTGCAAAATACTTGTTATCCATCATCATGAATTTAGACTCCACTCTATCAGAAGTCTAGGGCCTCAGAGAGAGATGTTTCATCACAGGATATAATAATGTTTCCATTGAGACTGCCATTTTGTTTTCCTCATGCCATTGATCCAATAGCCCCAAAATATTCTGTTAGCTGGGCTTGTGTATCCTGACAAGTGTGGGAAGCTAGTGCTGCTTCTGGCAATGTGAGTTAGGATGAATGCATTAGAATCTGATATAATCCTGTGAGGTACCTCATTCCGATGTCACATCCAGTGGTAAAAATTCATGGAAGACTTCAGCAAGTTCGTATAGACAAGTCCATGAGGGGCTCAGGCCCTGTGGAAATAAAGATTTGCCTCCTCCACCTCAACCCTCCACACAAATAAAGAACTCATCCAGCTAAGATGCTCCCATGAAATCGGTGGGAGGAAAACACATTTTAAACTTCAATCACACTCTCTTGATTAATTGCAGAAACTAGGACCCTAGCAACTACTCCTATTTTCAGCTTTGCTTTCTTAAGCATGTATTTATAAAAATGAAAATGAAACAATATCCTTCTCCCTTTTTCACAGAATGAATAAAAGGAGTGTTGATGGGGCTTAGCCATTAAGTCCTTAGGTTATAGGACAGTAAGGCGGGATTATGATTGACCTGGAAGATATAATTATATATTATGGATTAAAGTCTACCTAAAGGCACAGATATTATAATTATATATAATTGCTGGTGATACAAAATCAGTGATATACTGTGCCTTTAAAGACTCATATAATTATAATTAATTATAATTTAGCCCCTCATCTACATTAAGTCCTTAGGTTATAGGACAGTAAGGCGGGATTATGATTGACCTGGAAGAGGACAAGATGTTACCCAGAGATGCGTACAGTGATTGGTGCACTAAAGTCTCCCTTTCAAGGGAGTGAGGCAGTGTAAACAAGGATGTTTGAGAGTGCAAGCAAGTGTCCATGGAAGAGAATTGTGGTTGGAGAGGACACAGCACTGGCTCTCAGCATACCTTCTAGTGAGTCTATGCAGAAACTTGAAAGCACAAAGCTGCTCCTTCACAGATAGGGTTCTGAAAATGAATTAAGTCCTTCCACTTTGATAAACATATGAGATCTAGAAGGTGGAAGTACCTTCCTGGATGTTTTAGAAAGCCAAGTCAGGATATGTATATATTTTCTTTCATGAATAGTCAAGACTCCACTATCCCAGCATCTTAAAATATTTTATCAGTATCAAACACTCTATATTAACTAATTTTATGTTTAAAATAGTTGGAGTGGTTTCATTTCCTGTAATGGAATTCTTACTGGCACGATTTTTAATGAAGAAATATTAGAGGCATTCCCCTTAAGACAAGAAAGGATACAAAAATGGCCATGCTTACTGCTTCCATTCACTATGAAGAATAGAATAAGACAAGGAAAAGACATAGCATTTATAAGAATTGGAAAAGAACAAACTAAACTCATATACTGCTGCTGAGCATATCTGCTCCTGATGGTGAGGATATCTTCTAGGTATGGCCCCTGAGACAGTCCCACTCATGGATCCTAATGTTCATAACATTATTGTTTGTAATAACACAGTTGTAGGTATCACTGATTTGAAAATTCCAGTCTCTTTCTTACCTATTAATGTATTGTACAAAATGTTTCCCTAATAAGCATGTTTTGTAACTGTACATGTTACACAGGCAGAGCGTTCTAATTTTGTTTGGGTGTCTCTACTACTGGAAAAAAGGGAAAAGTCTTTATTTATACAGAGTATAAATTCTCAAACTTCAAATTATCAGTACTAGTTCCAACTCCACAAATTCTTCAGATTCACAAATTTAGCCCCTCATCTACATTTAAGTAGTGCTATAATCATTCGTGTTTTTCTTTTTCTGGTTAAATATAGTCCTGCATTTATACAGCATAGTTTGAGATTATCTTGAATTCTGACTATTGATCTCCATTTGATATGTTAAACTTTAAACTTTTTTTTAAATTTTTATTTATTTATGATAGTCACACAGAGAGAGAGAGAGAGAGGTGGAGACATAGGCAGAGGGAGAAGCAGGCTCCATGCACCGGGAGCCCGATATGGGATTCGATCCCGGGTCTCCAGGATCGCGCCCTGGGCCAAAGGCAGGCGCTAAACCGCTGCACCACCCAGGGATCCCCATTTGATATGTTTGTGTGTCTTTTTCTATCTTAAAGTTTATGCTAAGACCATAACATGACATTTTTGGTGTGCACTTGACAGGTCAAAAATAGAGTATTGGTTATATATCTTATTCTAGATAATACATTCCTGTTTGTTTGTTCTTATTCATGAAGATAGGGCTGAGTAGCCTATAGTAGCCATGTTGCACTGTTGGCCCTATATATTTTCTTTTTTTTTTTTTCTTTTTTTTTTTTTAATTTATTTATGATAGTCACAGAGAGAGAAAGAGAGAGAGGCAGAGACACAGGCAGAGGGAGAAGCAGGCTCCATGCACTGGGAGCCCGATGTGGGATTCGATCCCGGGTCTCCAGGACCGCGCCCTGGGCCAAAGGCAGGCGCCAAACCATTGCGCCACCCAGGGATCCCCTTATATATTTTCATCTCTCCTAACATCCCTCTGCTAGAGGACCTAGCTGAAATAGCCAATAAATATCAGAATCACCACTTCCTTCTGGGAGAGAATACATCTCACAGTTCAAGCTTGGAATCTTTTGTCTGTAGTGGATAATTTTCCTACTATTTTCCACTCTCCTGTATCTAAAAACCCAACAGCCACCTAGTCTTAATATCCCACACTATAATTTCCTTGCCCAATAACTGACCTCCCCAGACTGATACACACTCTTCTATCCCGCTAGAGATGGACTCCTACTAACTTATTTGGTTGTGGCTCTAATAACTGGTCTATTCTTTGCCAATCTTTTTCTCTGTGTGAGCTAAAGTATAACCTATATTGCAGATGCTGTCAGGACCCTTGTTAATATCACCATGAAGTCATGAAACTAGGACATTTTATCCATCTGATTGATTTACTTTCACACTTCAATCAGCCAAATAGGATAGAAAACTGTCCCCAGGCACATCTTTTGTGGTCTGGTGGACACTGTGATCTTTTTTCCCCATCCTGCTTCTCCGTGAAAGGACCCTGCTTTCCGATAGTAGAATGGAGCTCTAAGGATGGCTTAGTGCCCTGGAATGAATCACCTTCCTCCTGAGTTACTCCTATCTTTTCTCTGCACCTAGCTACATTTCCTTTTTATGTACATTCCCGCTGATATCTTACTCATTGGAGAACAGCCTGTACAACTACATAAGCCTCTTCAAATAGATTTTTTTTTCCCTTAGTTAGGTCATATGTTAGTGTATCCTCACGATTTCATCAGGAGAGCCTTCTATCATTCTTGAGCCATTTTCCCTCTTAAAGTCTCTTGCTTTTGGAACATACCTACATTTGCTCTTCAAAGTTTAGACTTTTAATTTATTTGACTCAGCCGAAATTGCTGGTGATACAAAATCAGTGATATACTGTGCCTTTAAAGACTCATGCCCAGTTAGATTAGATGGGCAATATAAGACTGTGCCTTATGGTATAAATTGGTAAGGGCTCTACTAGAAGGTCTTAGCAAGTATGTAAGGGCACAGAGGGAAGAGGGCCCTCAGCAGAGATTTTGCAGAGTAGGAGTTTGCCTAATAGAACAAAATGATGGAGCATTTCTGACAAATGGGGGAGCATACATAAAAGCCCTATTATATGAAAGAGCATATGGGTCCAGAACACAGAGAAGACATTATTGCTATGGCTGGAAGATGATGTATAGCAGAGGAGTGATTAACAAGGAAAGGACAGTAGGAGCGAGATTATGAAGAACGTGCATTTTCCCGCCAAAGTAGAAATCTCATCAGGAAATAAGAAGCACTCACATAAGAATCTTCAATAAAGAAACAATAAATTCTATGTTCTTGAGGGGAAAAAACTCTCTTAAAATCTTACTATTAGGGATCCCTGGGTGGCGCAGCGGTTTGGCACCTGCCTTTGGCCCAGGGCGCGATCCCGGAGACCCGGGATCGAATCCCACATCGGGTTCCCGGTGCATGGAGCCTGCTTCTCCCTCTGCCTGTGTCTCTGCCTCTCTCTCTCTCTCTCTCTCTCTCTCTGACTATCATAAATAAATAAAAATTTAAAAAAAATAAAAAAAAATCTTACTATTAGTTTGGGGGAATTCTAATATTTTATTTTTATAGGACAGGTGACTTGAAATGACTCTTTTTGGAAAGCACTAAACTCATGGCAGCAGTTCTCGAGCAAAACTCACATGGTACTGGGAATTGCAGTCTCTATGGTTAATGTGATCAAGGCACTTAACCCCCCCCCCCACCTTTATGTGAGTATCTCCCATGTCAGTACCCACATTCCAAGTTCAGCAATGAGTAGTTGTTTGATGGACAGCAATGGAAATTGCAGTATTTGGAGATGTATGGAAGTGCTGAATGACTTTACTGTATGCCTAAAGCTAGTATAGCACTCTATGTTAACTAACTGGAATTTAAAAACAAAAAAACAAAAACTTGCTTTGAGACCATGGGCGAAATTAGACTGAACATTTTCTTGATTTTACAAGGCATCTCTAGATCACCCCAGCACATCTTCCTGGGTTCTTTAATGCTACCAAAGACATGTTGTCAGTAAGTATGATTTGAACGTGTTCACTATTATATCACAAAGAGCTATCACAGGGCCTAGAAGCTAGTAGGCATTCAATAACATTTATAACATGAATGAAAGAGGCAAGCAAAAGTCTCACTGAGCCACAGTACATCCTTGGCAAGCAGTTGGTGAGAAGTCAAATAAGGAATTGTAAAAGTGATGGAAGATTCTAACAGGTTTGTGTCAGGCAGGAATGTGGGATAGCCCTGAATCATCCCCAAAGCCTGACCTTGAAATACACACTTCTTTTTGCATGTATTGCCAGAGACAAGGGAGATGAGAATTTCAGGTAGAGAAAAATTGTCTAAATGCATGAAGTGATTGAAGGTTCCAATGCAAGTTTAGAGATTCCAAAAAGTTTTAGGAAAAGGTGATTTTCTACTACTTGTGTTTTTCAGTTCTTCCTTTCTTGGTTATGCCTGGGTTATGGAACGCATAAATCCGTACAGTGACTAGTGCTATAAAATAAAAGAATAACATACCTGTGAGTGAAAGACAGTGCTGGACAGAAGGATAGGGAGTATTTCTTTGTCACTGGATGTCTCTTTATTTTCTGAGTCTTACCCAATTTTAAAACAGTTAACGTTCAATCTCCTGTTCTTTCATTCATACACTCAGCCTAAATTTAGCACCTGATATTACCATGGACTATGCTTAGGGTTGAATGAGGTTAGCTTTCTTCTTATGTGTATGTTTACCTCTTCAAACTTCAGTTTTCCACAGGACGTATCACCTCACCTCATCATAAGTGCCACACAATAACTTGTATATTGATTGGTTTCTCACCGAGCAATAAAAGTATATTGGGAATGGGACGGTCAAGAATTAGACATTTTTCCATTGTTGGCTGAAGCATTTTGTCAACTCAAGAGTAGTATCTTCACCTACGTTTCTAAAAGGTGTGAGCAGTCTGCATATTATTCATAGACTAGGAACTCCAACAAATGCAGATGATGATATCATTTTATCTCTGAAAGGGCACTTAAAAGATATTTAGGCTTACCCTCTGTTTTACTAAGGAGAAAGAAAGAGGAAAGGTAGAGTGAAATACC
Organism: Canis aureus; assembly: GCF_053574225.1. Taxonomy (NCBI): domain Eukaryota; kingdom Metazoa; phylum Chordata; class Mammalia; order Carnivora; family Canidae; genus Canis; species Canis aureus. The sequence goes on from NC_135627.1 coordinate 4,531,759, forward strand.
CCAAATCACATACTTCACTGATACGCAAGTCAAGGCAAGAGCTTTATTTTGTTAATCCAATGTTGCTTCTGCAATAGTTTGTGATGATTAGTGTTATATGGGGTAATAGCCTGCAGAACATATGCTTTCTGTGGCATACACCCTCATAGAGTAGTAATCAATCATGTGATTTTAAGTATTGCTAATTATAGCTGCCATTTATTAGGCATTTTTTGTATATGAAGTACCTTATGCTCATATTTGGCCTAATCTTCATGACAACCTCATGCGATGGATACTCTCCTTCCTATTTTATTTTTTTATTTTTTTTTTAAAGATTTTATTTATTTATTCATGACAGACACACACAGAGAGAGAGGCAGAGACACAGGCAGAGGGAGAAGCAGGCTCCATGTAGGGAGCCCGATGTGGGACTCGATCCCGGAACTCCAGGATCACACCCTGGGCAGAAGGCAGGCGCTAAACCACTGAGCCACCCAGGGATCCCCTCCTTCCTATTTTATAGGTAAAAACAGTGAGGCTTAGGAAAGTTAAAACCCTCCCCGCCCCAGCCATACTGCAGTTAATCATGAAACGAACACCCTAACCCAAATTTCATCTAGCAGACATCTCTATGTCCCTACAAGTAAGCTATTCTCCCTCAGTCAGACTTAGCTCTGAAATGAAGAGATAAGATAAGCACGTATCTACCGATCCTTTCTACTGAAAATAATCAATGATTCAGTTCCAGGTACAATTATGGAAGTTTGCAAGCTCAAAAATGATCATTAACCCTGCGTTAAAGCTACCAGGAATTCAGTGTTAAAAGTTTCACTTACTCTTTCCACCACAAACTACAATACACTGATCTTGAAGCTCCTACGTGTCAGATGCTTTTCGTTGTCACAGAGAACGGAGGACTGCTCTAATGGGAAAGGCCTGCAAGTTGAACTCTGCTCACTTGTCTATTAACATTTTTACCTATTTTTAATTGAAAGGATGGTACACCAACGATTTTCTTTGAAATTGTAGAAGTATCCTGCTGACAAACACTGATCTTTTCCAAAATACCAGAAATGTATAACTTTAAAAAATAATCTGCCTTCTTATTATGTTAGGGGGTCAGCTAGCTCTCTTTGCAGGGGAGCCAATGATCCAGCGAGTTCATCTTCCATGCCCTGGTGTTCCTCTGTCTCCTACTTGTTCTATTATCTTTGAAAATGTTATGCTCATTAGCATCCCCACTGAACACAGGAAAGACAGGACTTACAGACGTTTTCCTCTTGCCTGCTTCAAAGGAGCAGAGTAGATAAACAAGGTAAGTAAAACAAGGATCTTTGAGAGTACCTAGGGACGCTATTTCTCATCTACATGAATTTTTCAAGTCACTAGTTGAATATTTACCTTCATCTCCTACAGATTCTATGTCCTATAAGAAAACCAGAGAGTATCAATGGATAATAGGATCGTTTGGAGCCTCAATAATATATTTAGCTTCTCCCACTAGTTTCTTACTTTTACATTTTTACATAAAAGAAAATGCATTCTAAGAAATCACTTATAAAAAGAACCTTAATATTTTTAACAGCAAGTATGCTCAGAATCCCCATTTCTCAAACGGTGACCCCAAATCCCCTAGCCTAGGAGACCTTCTCAGAGGCCTTCAACTTTTCCATATTTTTGCATTAAGTGTTTGATTTTATCTTTAATTAAACACTTAACTACAAACGTATTTTGGATCATCTGATTTATGCCGGTAGCTGAATCCCAGCTGTTTATTTCTGCTATAATAAATTACTTTTGCGTTTAACTTCACTCGGCTAAAGACCACATGGAAACGTTTGTGGTACGCTGTAGAAATGAGGGCTTTGTAGTAATCTGAGAAAATTGATGGAGGAATTAGGGCCCTAACACATCTCTCACTGGCAGATGATAGTTGAGTTCAAAAAGACCTCTGTGATCACAGATATTACCGCCTTCAGATTGTGAGCAGACACATTTGTCAATTTGCAACAGTTTATTTTCAGCGAAGACTTTTCTGCTCCTGAATCTGGCAGCGATTACCATATATGCTCACGAAATGTAGAATTCAGTAATGCAGCTCTGCAAACTTTGTATTCAAATAACACAGGAATGCTAATTAAAATCATCATTAGAGAAGCTTTTGTGACAGAGTTTCGTTAAAGTGAGAAGCTTGATTAGCTCAAGCAGTCAAGTCAAAGTTATCAATATTTTATAGAAGATACCAATGCAAATAGATACGTTCTATATTGTATATTTAAGTCAATGTGGAACAAAATTTAAAATAGAAATAGGGCAAACTTTTCCTTATTATTAAATACATATTCTTTATTGTTAAAGCCAGCATCTATAGTTTAATTTCAACAAAATTATCTAGATGAATAAATATTATTGGTTGGCAACAAATTTATTCTTCTAGCTTTACTTTCATTTATTTTATAATCTCTTTGGATTTTATAGGTGCATCGGACTTATAGGAATAAGGATTTATACAGGTCATGCAGATTTAAGTCACTGTATGATGAAAACATGAGGAAATTTTTATTTAAAAGGAGACAGTATGAGAAAAAAATAAAAAATAAATAAACAAAAGGAGACAGTATGTTATAAAAGTCTGAGAATATACTGTGATATGCTTCACAAGTGGTAGCTTCCTGGTAGAATTGTTTGGTTTTTTTTTTAAGATTTTTTAATTTATGTATTCATGAGAGAGAGAGAGAGAGAGAGAGACGCAGTGACACAGGCAGAGGGAGAAGCAGGCTCCATGCAGGGAACCTGACATGGGACTCGATCCCGGGTCTTCAGGATCACGCCCTGAGCTGAAGGTGGCACTAAACCACTGAGCCACTGGGGCTGCCTGAAATGTTTTAATATACTGGATCACAGAACTGGGGAGAGTTTAGTTTACATCTATTCTACTCCCCTCGTTCAGGCAAAATGTAGACTCAAGTAGTTAGAACTCACATCCAGATCATATAGCAAGTTAATCAATCACATAATGTTTCTGAGCACTTACTTCCTTGCTGCTGAAAATAAAATGTGCACACATGGCTAGTGGCAGAGCCCTACCTGGAACTTACATCTTTTATGACCAATTCTCATCTGTTTCTATCTCTCTGTAAATCTTTCTAAGCCTGCATACCAGCTGAAATGAAGCCCAATGTCTATGCAGAAATCCCACAAATCCTAAGGACCTCTTCCATTCTGGATTCTAGGTCCGTTAACAACACAATTCATTTTGAAGTTCGTTGAGGGGGCTGAGACTTAATTTTAATCATAAAGAAGGAGGAGCATGGGAATAAGTTCTTTAAAAAAATCTGACCTCAGACTAGCCAGACAAAATGAATTGTGGCTCTTTCTTAATTGAAGGAAACATTGTATTATTTTGATATGAAAGGACAAGGCTTCATCACCCTCCATAGGTGTCTTTAGCTATGATGACAAATGACAAATTAATATGGAAAATTTGCAAATCATTGAATTGTCCATGTTATTCCTACACTCAGTCTCTGGGAAAAAGTTACAAGGTGACATGTTGTATAAGAATATTAAACTGCATTTGTCATCAGTTCTCTGAGCTCCACTTCCACTGATGTTTGACCTATATAGCCTTGAATCCTGAGGATTTGGGTCCAAAAGTCCTTAAAATGGTGGGTGTTTCCTTTCCCACATTTTGTAGAGAACCTGGTAAATGGGAAGTTCAAAGTCCATGTGTGTAATATTATGGCATGATTTTTTTCAAAAATACTTGCTTCATCCAAGGGGCTCTGAGTCACTGCGGCATTTGGGTGAGAAGTTACTACTTCTGGCTGGATACACTGAGAAAGGCATTTTGCAGTTGACTAATACCCTTCATCAAATATCCCCCATCTCCTTCTTGCAAGCATGGGGCAGGATGGTTCATTGTAATCCGTTAGGGTCTGACCCTGGGGTCCACTCTGTCATGCAAAACTCCACAGTTGTCTTTTTTGATTGAAATCTAGAGAAACAATTCTAATTAACTTAAGAAAGAAAGGCACTATTGGAAGGATAGTGAGTAGTTCAAAGAATTGAAACAAGAGCTGGTCAAGTAGGCTTTGGAGAAGACAAGAATAAAACAGTTCAGGAACCAGCAACAAAACTCTTGAGCATCTACCTTGTTTGTTGGTTTTGAACCCAGAATGAATCCTGGCTACCAGTGGTAGACTCATCCCCAGAACTTGTAAAAAGCACTCATGTTAAAAATATGAGGAAAAAAGACTTGGGGCATCAAATTAAGGGCCCCGAGGCTGAAATTAACAGTAACACAAAGAAATATTTTCAAGTCTAAACTGAGCAACTAATATCTAGGGTGTGCCAAGAATTCCTGGAAATGAACAATAAAGGCAAAAATTTAATCAGAATTTAGTAAAAAATTAAAATTTAAGCTCTGATATCACAATGAATGAAGTTTATGAAGGGATAATCTCTATAAAGGGAAAAAAAAAACCCTTAAAGCTAACCAACTTGTGAAGACATACTCAGTATCATTGACAAATATAGAAATGAAACATAAAACAAAAATATCCCCTTTGAAATTTGAAATGAAGAAAATTAACACACTGGTTGTTGCCAAGAGTTAGTGAGGATGTGAACATATATAAAACTTCATGTCTGCTATTGGGAATGTGGACTAGGGCAGCCATTTGTAAGCGATTTGGCCATCTGTCATTTAGCCAAATTATGCACACAGCACAGTATTCCTCTTAGCTGTCTACCCTCGAAGAAATTCTCACACAGCATTATTTGTGTTATGGTGAGTTGGTTTCAAGTTGACCATCCATCCCTAGGAGAAAAGAAAGTTACAATTGATAGATAATACACCAACGGGTATTATGCAGCAGTTAAAAGCAGCAGTTAGAGGCAATGGATTTTATATAAATATAAATGTATAATTGGGAGTATTAGGTGAAAAGTGTAGATAGATAGATAGATAGATAGATAGATAGATAGATAGACGGATCTAGGTGGCTCAGTCAGTTAAGCATCTGCCTTTGGCTCAGGTCATGATCTCAGGGTCCTGGGATCATGCCCCACCTAGGACTTCCTGCTCAGAGAGGGGGTCTGCTTCTCCCTCTCCCTCTGCCCCTCCCCTCACTCATGCTCTATCTGTCTCTTTCTCTCACTCTCACTCTCCCTCAAATAAATAAAATATTTTTTAAAAAAATAAAAGCATTTGCTTAATGAAGAAAGAAACAATAGAATATATTTAACTCAATACCATTAAAAGAATTTAAAATGCATGCACACCAAGCAAAATACACATTTTTTTTCAAGAATGCAGTAAACAGAACAGTTTTCTATAGGGTAAGAGATGATCATTAGGGTATAATATAAAAACACATCTCTCTCTCTCTCTCTCTCTCTCTCTCTCTCCTCTCGTTTTTGGAGAGCTCCTTAGGTAATTACAAGGTACAGTAAAAACTACTATTGAACAAGACATAGAAGTTAACAAAAGAATAAATAGAAAGTTTCCAGTGGGTTTTACCCCTTATAAATGTCTTCACACAAGTTCTCAGCTACCTTGTGGGAGAATCTGATCACTGCAGCATGGGTCATGTGCACTCCTAGGTTCCTGGACTCCTACCTGCACTATAGAGCAAAGGGAACTGTTTCCCAAGAAAAGAATGCTGAACAGTCCCAAACCCCACATGGGCCCTATAGCACCCAATACTAACTAGAGCAGACGTTTGGATGTTTCGATTCTCAAATTATATTTAAGGTAAAATCTTTGATTTCCAGATGATAAAGATTAATTAGTGTTATCGACAGTGAATCTCCATACGTTCAGGATTCAGTTTATTTTACTTAAAGAAATGATGGAATAATCTTGAGTGCTTCCTTAGTATGCAGCTTAGAATGCAGCTTTCTGATCATTGCACCTAGTATGGTAAGTGTGGGGAGCACAGCACAAACATATTTTGGATGTTGCCATAGGGAATTCCAGGCTAGATGCATTTTCATCTGTCATTAGTGCTACATGATGTCTTAGAATCAGGTATTATCAGATGTTTGTACATGATTAGGAAAAACTACCTAAAGCAATGACTTGTGTGAGATGTTTAGGCAAAACCCCCATCATTTGCTCTGAACGTTCCCAACAATGATCTTGAGTTTCCAGCATCGGATGGGACTCGGTTCCCTGTGCTCTCCTCTGGCATCTACTCGGCAACAATTTAAATTATGACTTTGTGTTTATAAAAGAAAGAAAGAAATTAAAGTCCAGAGAAATTAAGTCACGATAGATAGAAGGTGGGAGAGCTTTCACTTGGACAAGGGACAATCTCATGGTTCTCCCACGTTTGTCTTCCCCAGGGAATGAGGTGTTTCTGGTGCACTCACATCCAGAACCTTCATGTCTGCACAGATGACCCTGAAATGCCCTGTCACTGTATTTTCACAGCTTCATTGTTTAAAATTTGATGTACTAGTGCTCCAATGTTTTCAGTCATAAGGAACATAGGATTACCAAGCCATTAAATGCTTTTGTCCAATGTGTACGTATATGTGTACATGTGCTATTTGTACATATACATATGCTTTATATGGACATATGTGCGTATACAACCTTGTACATCCAAGACACGAGTCCAGACATAGGAAATATCATGATGAAGGAAGACAGATATAACTCATGCCCTCAAGGAGGTATTGCTCAGGGAAGATCATTTCTATGAAAACGAGCAAACAAAGCAGCCCCCAACTCCGACTGTGATGTGGCTTAGGTGGTGAAGTGTTTGCTCATACTTGTGTGGTGTGTGTGAGAGGGAGAAAGAGAGACAGATCAAAGGAGAGAACGTGGAATGGGACATGAGATAACAAAAGCTATGGATTTCTTTTATATAGGTCTTAGAAATTTGAGGAAAACTTTATTTGTTTGGGTGGAGTTAGGTGAATATTTGCTCAGGAATACCTTCCAGGTGCTGGAAATCACTGGGCTGCCAGTGCTCACCAACCATGTGGGGGCTGCCTTCTCTCCTTCCCAGCATCTTCACTCAAACCCAGAGCGTGATTTACCAACCAATTTTACTCACTTTGCATTTTATGAGCTTTCGCCCTCACCGTCTTCCATCTGAAAACATTTCCCTGATCTTTTCTAAATATGTGTGTGCTGTGTGCAGAAGCACAGGGTCTCTGGGTAGAATGCAGCTTTCTGATCATTGCATTGTTCTTTAGGGCACATTGAAATCTCACGCAGGACCCTGAGTGCTTAGCTGACCTCCTCTTGTGACTTCTCCCCATGTCATCCTCAAATCTGTGCTCCATTCTTCTTAGAATAACACATCCCCAGCAGCCTTTTATGAATGACCCCTGTCCAAATCCTCCCCCTTGGACCCATTTTCCAAGCATGAGTCTCATTTGTCCAGATACTAGTGAGCATTTCCACTAGCAACACACAGCATGCATGCAGCAGTATGTTAAGTTTCCTGAAAGGTAAACAGCCCTGACTTCTCCTCATTTCTATTGATGATCTGGCATTCTCTTGGTCATTCCAGTTTAAGAATTTAAAAGCATTTTAAATCATCTTACACTTTTACTTCTTATGTCCAATCATTCACCAGACACTTCTGATTCTTCCTTGGCAATCCTGATATGGAAGTAGGTTTATAGCCTTCTCCTAAGAAAGCACTGATGGGCTGAGGGGCATCTGGGCACCTACCACTGGAAACGACTTTGTTTAGGATCACTTGTCTCTGAGAATATTTTGCATATTTTGCGTTGGTTCTGATCTGGGGACCTAGGCTGGAAACTTGACTCACTTTTATTTGACCTTGGAGAAGATATTTTTGAAATTCCAAGCAGGTGAATGTGTTTGGGGGATACATTGCTGTGAATTAGCGATTCCTTGTACCCAAACTCTAGAAAACATTTGAATGACCTCTCAGTGAGCAGAGGGCAGCTCTTGTCTTATATTGGTGCTGGTTAGCACCACCAACGCAGGCAAGTGTGCAAGATGGAAGCCCCGCTCCCAGACATGAGCACGAGTGCTGCTGGTCCCCACCAAGCAGCCGCTCTCAGGAGCAGCTTGGTGCAAAGCCGAGGTCCACTTACTAAGTTTGCAGAGACGAGAGAGGGAGAGAAACCTGCTTTATTATACTCATCTCCCGGTCAGAAAGCATCTCCTTTATGGGTTCACCTGCCATCTGGGTCCGTGAGTCTGACGATGCCCTTCTGTCCCTTCCATCAGCATCTTTGGCAAAGTGAGGCACACAACAAACATATTATAAAAAAATCTCTGCTTAAAATGCCTCCTCTTTGTGGGCCTAAAGATTTATTCTTCAAAGGCTAAAATGTTTAGATCACACATGCTACCTCTCGGTGCCCTATTTAATGCCCTCAGCCTTGAGTTGCATGTTATTTGATGTGAAAGTAACATCTGGGGCTTTCTTTTCATTGCCCTTTGTGTGGTACACCTGGCTGTCTGCTCTTCCTTCCTGCCACCTCTTTGTGCATGTTTTTGTAAATAATAATAAATAATATATAGCTTTTCTTATTTCTAACAGAGTCTGATACTATATGTGACACAGCTATTTAACCCACTGACATTTTGATAAACTTATTCTCAATCTCTAAGTTGCACTTATACTTAATAATTATTTGACACTATTTTCTCTTCTGCTCTTTCTTTCTCATCTTTCGTGGCTTGAATTCTTCTCTTTTCTTTTTCTTCCCCCTGTGACGTTGGAGGTTCTGGTGTGCTTTCCAAGGCTTTTTCCTCTTTTATGAGAACATATCAATGCTAAATAATTCTTGCACACCCTCTGAACCACCTCCCACAGACCTTGTCTCACTGACAGGACCTGTCGCAGGCCGCGGGTGGCAGAGGCAGCCCTGGGCGAGCAGTGACAAGAAGCAGCCGTGCCAGCAAGGCTGGAGGGATCAGGGAATGAGGTGGTACTGCCAGAACCGTGGTGGGAGCTGGAACCGTAGGAGACTCAGTGCCAGCGAAAGGATGGAAATTGAAGCAGAGAGGAGGAGGAAGAAAGATCCTGGTGTCTCCTTCCTTCTTCGTCCTGGCAGCTCTAGAGAAGCCAGCTGGCGAGGGGGCCTGGGACACAGACCCCGGGGAGGGCAGGGCGTGGGGTGGGCTTCCAGCCAGCAAGCCAACAGCGGCTCAGGCAGACACTTCCTGAACTTTGCAATCCCGAGACTATCTTTATTTTGCACGAGCAGATGGATGCTGTCTTGGCTTGCCACAGGATTCTTGGTGCCGGTCCTGGTCTCTCCATAATTTATAATATTGCTCCACTGCCATCCAGCTACCAGGCTTGTTCCTAAAGAATCTGATTTCATTTTTATTCTCTCATTTTATGTTTCCCATCACAAAGTGCACGTTATATTTTCTTTTCTCTTGGAATTCAGGAATTACACCAGAGAGGTGGCCAACTGATCCTGGTATTTGGGGAAGCCTTTCAAACTACAGATTCAACTGTTTTTTTTTCACCCATGGCTAATTCTCTGTATTATTCAGTCTGCTTTCCCTCCTTTCAGCATTCTCGTTACTCCTGTGCTACCTTTCCAACGTTGCTTTCATCATTTTTTTTCACAGTTTCCGTTACTACTACATTCTTTTCTTAGAGACTTCTTCCACCTGTTTCTCAAAACAGAGAATAAGGTGTCTAGACCAGGATTTCTGGGGGGTTATCATTCCTATACATATTCAAACATGATGCAGCTCATAGCAGGTGCTTAATAAGCATCTTTGGATGAAAAATAGATTATCGATTAGTAACATAGTTATTTTCAATTTGCAGGCTACAGAATATGTGGACATAGGTAGAGGTATAGCAAGGTGGGTGTACATGTGAATGACTGTTCACATGTAAAAATAATGCTGCACTTGGAAACATTTGGATTTCTTTTTTTTTTTTAAGATTTTATTTATTTATTCATAAGAGACACAGAGAGGAGAGAGAGAGAGAGGCAGAGACACAGGCAGAGGGAGAAGCAGGCTCCATGCAGGGAGCCCGACGTGGGACTCGATCCCGGGACTCCAGGATCACACCCTGGGCTGAAGGCAAATGCTAAACCACTGGGCCACCCGGGTTGCCCCACATTTGGATTCCTAACGGTTACACAAAATACACCATTAGGACTTTTACATAAAGCCAATCACAGAATGATGTACAAGCAAATATAGATTTTTCAGTGCACTCTGCCATTAACTTTTTTTTATTTTCTAGTTCAAAACAGGAAACGAAGGCATGAATAGATGTACTGACCATTGTGCTTATAGAAATATATGTGTTTCATGCTTCAAATGATAGCAGAACATAATCCTTTGAGATCTATTTTTTTATTAAGGCATTTAAAATCTTACTTTGTTTTCTTAACTAGGAATGAGTATGATAATGCTAATCTAAGAAACAGTTTTTTAAATGATGTCTAGGAGACTAGAGTTTTAAAAGAGAATCTGTGTGATGTTTTAACCATATTAATGTTAAAGCCCCTTTTATGGAGCACCTAGCAGCAGTGCGCCCACTCATCATGAATGAGGACAATGGAAGAGTGCTTGCCTAATATTGCAGACACATGATTTGATTTATAAATGTGCATTTGTATAGAATTCTCCATCTTTTATCCATTAACTTGAACTCAGAAGTAAAAAATATCAAAAGAAACTACTGTATTTGTCTCTTCCTTCTGAATTTCTTTTTTATTTTATTGAACTGTGATATGGATCGCTATGGGAAGACCGATTATAAATTGCATCCTCCTATGGCAGACAGTTTATTTGAGCCACTGAGGTATTTCTATTAAGTGGTTTATTTGTTTATTTATTTATGTATTTACCTATTTAAAATTTATATGTAATAAAATGCACAGACCTTAAGCATTCAGATGGTTGATTTTTTACCTGAGAGACCATCATTCAAATCAAGTTGTAAAACATTTCTATCACCCTATGAAGTCCCTGAGAAGACCCCAAATGCTGTGTTCTAATTTGTGCTGGGTACCATCATACCCTTCTGGGTTGTGGTGTGTCCAGCATCCTGGGGTAAAAGTCTCTCCCACCTCCACTTCCCCCACACACACACTCAGTGGAGCCCTGACTTCAACATGGAGACATCACCCACAGAAATGTGGAAAGCTTCTCCTACGTAGGAACTGAGTCTGGTGCAAAGGCCCAGGAGTTAAGGTTATGGAGGATTTTCACTCTGATGACAATGACAGAAAGCAGTTCTTAGCCCTGGCTTCACAGTAGGATTACCCTGGATACTCTCAAAAGGACCACTGCCCCTTCCTCCGAGGCTTCAGACCTCAGGTTCTTTGATTTTTCATCTCATGAACAATTCTCTCAAGAAAGAAAATAATCAGGCTCAGCTTGCTAGAATGGGAAAAGAAAGAGAAGCAACAATATCACCATAAATATCATTTATCAGAAGTTTGCTAGCACTCCTGGCACCATGCCAAGCAGTTAAGCTACATTATTTCTTTCACGGGTATATTATTGTCATCATCCCTGTTTGACATGAAAAACATTGAGTCTGAAGGATGTGAATTTACCTGCTCAGACTCATCACTTACTAACAGGTGGAAATAGGTTTGAATTCAGTACTGTCTGAAACAAAATCTCATGCTCTGAACTATGCTACTGTATTGCCACTTACAGTGTCACAACTGATGTACATGATTACTCCGTAGTTATTCCAGCAATTCTTACTTCGCCTCAATGAGGACAAGACTGAACTCAAAGTACATTTTCTCTTTTAAAAAGACTAGATTAGGGACACCTGGGTGGCTTAGTGGTTGAGTGTCTGCCTTTGGCTCAGGTTGTGATCCTGGGGTCCTGGGATGAAGTCCCACATCTGACTCCCTGCAGGGAGCCTGTTTCTCCCTCTGCCTATGTCTCTGCCTCTCTCTCTGTGTTTTTCATGAATAAATAAATAAAATCTTAAAAAGAAGACTAGATTATACATCTAATTATATGCAAAATAAAAATGTAATTAAAAAACCCAAACATTTTGTTGACATCTTTGAAACATGGGATTCTATAGACTGCTTCTCTTTAAATGCATTTCTACCCATGGCCTCCATAAAGCAGACTGGGCTCTGACAACATAATGTGTCACGACATAGTGCAAGGTCATTGTGTTTCATTTCTAAGTACAAATTTCTCTCATTTGCCACATTATCCCTGATGTCAATAATAATAGTCCCAATAACAAAACCAACGAAGCATTAGTTTTGTGTTGGGTATCATTCTTAGCAAGTCACACCAAACCTCAGTCTGTGTTTGCCTAAATATTGCAGACACATGATTTGTGTGTCTGCAAACCCCCAGCAAGGAAACAGCCCCGGCAAAGAAATAGCACTGTACATGTGTTTATGGAGATGTGCTTTGTTGTTGTTGCTGCTGCTGTCATTGAGTTCATGTTTATGAAATTAGGAGATGAATTTCAGAAGCATACCTGTGGGGCACCTGAGGGGGCTCAGTCAGTTGTCTTCATTTGGCTCAGGTCATGGTCCAGGGATCCTGGGATTGAGCCACACATTGGGCTTCTTGCTCAGCAGAGTCTGCTTCTCCCTGTCCCAGCCCCTGCTACCTCTCTCTCTTTCTCTCACTCTCTCTCTTAAATAAATAAATACAAATCTTCAATAAAAAAAAAAAAAAGAAGCATACTTGGGAGCAAAGTAAGTGAAATCCCTGGAATCCCCCATATCATTGTCTAGATTTTCCTCCCCTGCAAGGATGATGAACTAAAGGACAGGAAATGTCCATGGAAGGGTGCAACCTTGAGTCAGTTCCTCCTGGAAGCTTTCCAGAAGCCTCATAGCAGGCAGGTGTCCTGATGGAGAGCAACTGACCCCATGCATACCTTTTGCTGTCCCACTGTCCCGTGGTTAGGGTCAGTCCCTAACCTCAACTCACAGGACTCTCCATCTCAACAGTCAGCTCTTCCTCCCCCTGGGAGGTCAAATTTGTGTAATCATTGCCTCTTTATCATTTTTATCTTATTTCCACATGCCCCAAAATTATATTAACACGGACATATTACCTTAAAAGAATCAGATATTTTGTGTAGTTCTATTGATTCATATAATTTCTTTTATAACAAATCTTAATACATAAAATATTTTCCAATATGCACTAACAGATACAGAAGCTTTTAAATTAAAATTTATAAGACTTCCCACTTATAAATTTAACCTTATAATGTCTATTTTAAGACAACAACTGTCCTCCCAATTAGGATTTTCTATCAATGTCTCCCCTTTATTCTAGGGAAATTCTATTTATGACAAGTCTGACAGGATAATATTTTACTTTTCCTTAGTGATCTGTATGTTGATATCAAATTATTGATACAATTTTCACTTTTTGTCCAACCTGACAATCTCTGTGCTCCCTTCTGGATATTCATACAAGAAGCACTCAATATGCTTCCTTCATTTAAATATTCCAGTACATCCGCCGCAATATTATTCCTGCTTAAAGTTCACCTAACAGATGACCTATGTGTGGCATAAAGAAACCAGAATCCTTTGAGAAGAGTCTAACTCATAATGACTGACTCATTTATTCTAACCAGCTCTAAAACGCCTATCCTGTCACAATTCTTCTACATGCCCTGAGTCAACATCCATTAAATCAATTGATAGGAGCTGAGTGGGCAGTCTGTTTGTTCCGTCTGTACAAACATTAAAAAAAAAAAAACCCTTTAGATTTTTAAAAAACATTTTTCCTGATAAAACAAGTCTAACATTGGCAGTATGAGAATCAGGCAGATATTTGGAAGATGTGATAATGATTAGAAAATAAACAAGGAATGGCACAAAAGAACCCATGCTTAAAAAAATTTGTAGATTTTTTTGCAGATGGCTGAATTATTAAAGTTTAAGAATGTCACAAAATACGACAGAACTCTGAAAATAAATGTCATTAAGAGAGTTCATGAGGAAATGATGGTAGACCAAATTGCCAATATGCAGATCTTCATTGTAAGTCAGAAAATCAGAATGAGCCTGTCACTTACAGTGACCTATGAGATTAAAATAAACAGTCTGACGTATACCAGTGTAAACCAGGGCTATCTTGGGGTTTCTCCCCAAATTAAAATAAAACAATATATTTGAATTTTGATTATATGATGCATTCATTTTGTAAAACTGTAATTCACTAAAAATAATTGACTTGGGGTCATTTTTTCTCTGTTTCATAATGAATTTCTGTGAATTTTGGTGAACAAAGAACTGATTGATTTGTTATCATCAGTGATCCCTGCAGTTTATCTGCAGAAATATAACAATCTATGAAACTTCTCAGATTAGTCAAAGGTCTCTGGCACTTAAAAATTCAGTCATGTCATAAATTGGAATATTGTAATTTAAAAAGCACAGTTAGACATTAAGAATATAATCATGTTTACTTCTTTCAATACTCTTTAATAAGTGGCTTTGTGCTGTGTGACAGCGATGAAAAGAGAGAGTGAGATACGGCTGGTTTATATGGAAGCTGTTCAGAACCCTTTTGAGGATCATGGATATCAAGTAGGAATTACCACTGTAAAAGGTCTCAGAATTACCTACTGAAAATACAATATGGACACAGGTTCATATAAAAATCAGAAAATAGAAAATAAGGATATAAAGAAATTTCCCCTAATTTTACTTTCTAAGGGTCGAAATCCTTATGATCCATGAAAATTCTGGATTAGAGGCTTTCAAATTATTCACATTTAAAATACTGAAGACTTCATTGTGTATAGAGGCTCCCAGCAGGGAAGATCTCTGTGTACTTCTGGGGGTGCCAGGGCATGGCTGCTAAGTGACCCATCTGCAGGGCAAGGCCAGGCCAAAAGAAGGCATGAGGCCAGTGGCTGAGAAAAGGGGAGGGGGGTGGTACTGAAGAGCTGGAAAGTTGCCCATTGGCAGAGTTGACTAAATGTACAAGTAGGGCTGGAAACAGGTTTCAGCAAGACCCACAGCAAGTGAGCCAAGCTAGGGGTCAGGCTGAGCTGGGAACAAAGTGCTATTATCAGAGGATACTGGGTTACTGGAACAGATCAACTAATGACAACATCTTGCTTCTTGGGAACATACCAACTTCCCTTTGGATGGGCACTGCATCTTAATCTAGGCAGTTGTTTGCCCAATAGGCTGGCAGCTACTATAGGCTTTTATATCTTGGTCACCGAAGTAGATATCTACTGTAGAAGAAATCATAGCAAAAATCCACATATAACTAACCCTTCCCACCCCATGCAGATACTACCTCTGGTCAATGTCCTCAACACAGAATCCAAATATTTTGTTAGGCACATTGATTTTGCTTTTATTTATATGTTTTTAAAAGATTTTATTAATTTATATGTTTTTAAAAGATTTTTATTAATTTTATTAATTTATGAGAGAGAGATAGAGAGAGCACAAGCAGCAGGAGCAGCAGAGGGAGAGGGAGAAGCAGACTCCCCCCTGAGCAGGGAGCCCCACAGGGCACTCGATCCCAGGACCCTGAGATCATGACCTGAGCCAAAGGCAGACACTTAACTGACTGAGCCACCCATGTGCCCCTGATTTTGCTTTTAAATACAAAAGAGTTTGGGGGAATATTTACTAACATGTTGCTCATAAAAATAAACCTCCAAATTTTGTGTATATATTCCCAGTGGGAATCTAATAGAACTACTCAGATTGAACATCCTTCCTGGGCATGTCTGTGAGTCTGTGTCCAGATGAGATAAGCGTTAGAATGGGTGGACTACGTTAAGTAGACTTCCCTCCCCCAGGAGTGAAGCCCTGAATCCAGGAAAAGGCAGACGTGGGAATTCACCCCTGTTGCTTCCTGCCTGCTTATCCAGGTTGTTACAGTTCCTTATCTTCTCGAGCTCTCAGACTGAGATTTTCACCACCAGCTACCTGGTTTTTAGGCCTTCAGACTCAGGCTGAATTACACACCAGTTCTCCTAGGTCTCCAGCGGGCAGATGGCAGATCGTGGGACTTCACAGCCTCCGTAATCACTGAGCCAATTTCTCATAATAAATCTCCTATATATATATCCTGCTGGTTCTGTTTCTTTATGAACCTTGGCTAATGGAGACCAAGAGCAGGTTTTGTTTTTTTGTTTTTGTTTTTGTGTTTGTTTTTAATAATCAGAGTGTCTCTCAGAAAATGGCCTCAGATGATTAGATGCTTCACTATGAATATGCAATTTCAAGCTGATGTAGGAAAAAAAGTGTCTGCCTTTGGAAACTATGTGGCAACATCAGGTCAGATTTTGCCCTTTCTCATAAAAGTAATGCAAAAAACAAACAGAAAAATTGGGTTTTAAAAAAAACAAAAACAAAACCCAAATATCAAAACATATTTCCATTTCTATCAAGACCACAGATTCCAAAACATGTGGAAGAGCTGCTAAAAGCAGCTAAGATTGGGTAGAAGCCACAGGCAAGGCAAATGAAAGATGAAGAAGAGAGAAAGAGTGCAGTAATATTTGGCATCTGATCTCAGAAAGCTTGAGCAGACACACATTTCCTGAAGATGAATAATTCACCTGACGTCAAAATACTTTGTTTCTTCCTTAGAATACTGAGAATCAAAGCTGAAATGTGAAGAACTATGACACAAGTTTCTCCTCAACTGAGCTGAGTTCAGGGATGCTGAGGAGATGGGCCACACGAAGACACACGCAGACAAAGAATAGTTGCTAGAAGCAACCATGTTGGCAGAGCTATTCCAACATCATGGTTCCTATTCCCCTATTGATATCCATCCTTTCCCTGGTGGTCTACAGGAGGGCCCAGGAATATGGTAGGCCCACAGTACTTTGCTAGGGAGTCACCACCTCTAGAACAAAGAATAGCAACTATCTCCCACCATACGATAACTCTCTCTCTTGACCTCCTTGGAGAAGGTGAGGCAATGGGACAAGAGGCCTGGAAGTCCTGGAGGAAATATTTGCACTTGGCAACCCAGGCAGTGAGGAAATTATCAAGTCTCATCACAGTAATTTTCATTATTCTTGATTGTCTATGATGTGGATTTTTACTTAAACCATGGAAGAAAGAAACTACCATGTTCTGAATACCCACTAAAGCCAAAATGCTTTCATTTGTCTCATTTAATTTCCATCCTAATCCATGTGTATTCCCAGGAACTAAGGTTTAGACACGTTTTATCCACAAACATTATAGATCATGTAAGTGTTACTGATGGTAATCGAACCCAGAATGTCTGCCCTGTGATATTCAATTCACTCATTTTCTGTTTCCTTCTAAATTGTCTGAATTCATGGAGGCCTTTCCTTATTTCAGGGAAACTAAAAAGCCATCAATTAAACATTACACTATCATGTCATATATGTCCAGTAGGAAAGACAAGGCACTGTCAACTGTACCATGATATTCATCAATGATATAGGATGCATCTGACTATCAGATGTTAAAACAGGAAAAGAAAACTAGAAATCATGAAAATAGGGGATCCCTGGGTGGCTCAGCAGTTTAGCACCTGCCTTCGGCCCAGGGCTTGATCCTGGAGCCTCGGGATCGATTCCCACATCGGGTTCCCTGCATGGACCCTGCTTCTCCCTCTGCATGTGTTTCTGCCTCTCTCTCTCTCTGTGTCTCATTAATAAATAAGTAAAATATAAAAAAAAAGAAATAATGAAAATAAGATCTATTTAAGTTGAGGAAAAAGTCAAACTTGTAAAATAACTCCCACAATTTTATATGTGAGAGAAATGATTGGTCTTAGGTAAAGACACTGAATCATCCTAGTCTTTTGATAATCACCCAAAGAAAAGTTAGTTGCGTGCTGATTGCTGATACATAGTGTGACTCAATTTCAGGTAACACTGAAAAATAGTGGAGTCGTTTTTATTTATTTGTATGTAACAAGAAGGAAATAAAAGTTAGACATATAAGTAAAATCCTCCCATCACCTGCACACTTCCAGATAATAGATATTCTAGATAATAGAATGACTCTTGCTGCTAAACCCTCACTTCCAATCAATAGATTTTGAAAATTTGCAATGTTGACTCTAGCCTTAGTTATGACTTTTAAGTTTCTTTCTGTTGATTAAATTAATCTCACAGGGCTTTCTCAAAAAGGTTGAAACTTTGTTTGCATTCGATGGAAATGTTATGTTAAATGCGACTTCAAAGATTCAGGTTCCTGCAGAGAACACTATGGGTGTTAGTGGTTCCTATTCTCACCTTATTCCCTAAGGTGATAGGGAATTTAGAAAGTTGCAGGAGTCAAATCCTTTCCACCTGCCTTGATATCCTTCAGAGCCAAGAATTGTGGTCAGTGGAGCCCCAGAGGTATGTGTGGATCAGCATAATAACACCCTTTCCCCCTCCCATCACTCCTCAACACAGTAAAGTCAGCTTTGACTATAAAGCATCTTTCCTAGTGTTTAAACAGTTATGCAAGAATGTATAAATGCATAAGGTATTGTTGTAGCTGGTATGGCATTGTACATTTCCAATTAATAGGACTTTGAGTGAATTTAATGCTTGTGAAAGTTATTCATGTAGTAAAGACTGTGTTTTTATTTGCAGGTCAGTATGGAGACATCAGAGTCTCTGTTCTGACAATTCACTTTACCCTTGAAAGAGCTAATTTTTTTAGCTCTAAGAAAATTAATCCATATTTGTGCCAATAAAATAATTTATATAAATCTTTTTATACATAACTCAAAATACTCCAAGCTAATTCACTCATATGACACATCCACAGAAAACGTAGTCCTTATTATGAAGAGAAATTATTAGTTCAGAGTTGACTCAAAGGCATTATGGCTATATTTTAAGCAAGAAACTTAGTGGATATTTCCTCTAGGGTGCATTCTCTTCTCAAGACATTGTGGTACATGTTCTTTCAGTTGCCCCTTAAGGGGCTTAAAGGCACCCAGATTAAAAAAAAAAAAAAAAAAAAAAAAAAAAAAAAAAAAAAAAAAACAACTGTATGTGCCTTTTTATAAAAATGATCGAAGTCTTCCTTCAATCATGCTATATTATTCATATCACTGAATTTAAACCTTTACTACTAAAAAAAAAAAAAAAAAAAAAAAAAAAAAAATAAACCTTTACTACTAACTTGGAAAAAATATACATTGATTCACTATATGTTCTTTACAAAATAGAATTTTATATCCAGAGAATACTCTAAAGGGGATCTAGCTTCAGCCCAGCACCCTGAGAGCTCACTCACACATTCTGATGGCTTTAAACCTTCTGGGTTACACTACCCTGGCTCTGAACGGTTCAATGCCCAGAAGTAAAGGCACATTTCCAAGATGCCATTTCAGTGAGAAGATCTCATTGGAGTGTTACTGATGTGGAGAACAAAGGCAAGAAGGAAATGTAGATAAAATTAACTTCCCTTATAACTTGCAGCCCACGGATAAATACTTGAGGCAGGCAGAGTGTGACAGTTCCTCCAGGAAACTCCCAACTGTCTTCACGTGAATGCTTTGCTGGAGGGAAAAACAACCTTAGCTTGACAATAGCAAGGCCTCCTACATCCAAAGAGTCTTCTTTAGCACCTGAAAAGTCCTTTTGGAAAATCCTCTTTGTCTTTAGCTCCCCCAGCTCCAAAGTGTGCAATCAATTGCTCCTTGGATTCTAGTGTAGCTCTTTCTGCCCAGGAGTCCTGTCTCCAAGCTTTAATAAAAACATCTTTTTGCATCAAAGAGGTCCCAAGAATTCTTTCTTGGCCATCAGCTCTGAACCCCAATTTCCCAATCATTATTCTGGATAACATTAGCAGTGCTTTGTGATACCATTAGGGGTCAGAAAAGCTATGAAACTTAAAACCAGCCACTCTTAGGCTAGGTTATCTCATTCTTCCAAGAGCAGCAGAAATGCCATTGAGAAGATTCTTAGTGTCCCCTGAGGCCACCTGATATCTACAGCCAGCTTATGGAAGCCCATGCCTGAAACCCTTCTGCCAGAGTGCTAATCAGGGCCTAGAGTTAGCATCCAGGATGGTAAACCTCTCAGGATATTGTTTTCAAAACCCTGGAGGATGCTCAATGCTATAGGGTAGATTCAAACCATTCAGCAGAGAGCCTTGTGTATACAGACGCAGTATACACAGTCCTGTATACATACACTGTATAGACAGTCCTGAATAGGATAATCTGTTAAGGTGTTGAAAATCAGAGGAGGAATCTGGACCTCGAATGCTGAGTAGATCTTGTCCATTAGGGGCACTCACCAGGAAGCATTCCACCAACTTCAGTTAAAAACTGTCGTGTCTGTTTTGCAGACAAAAGCATAGAACCCTACAGCAATCCAATGTGCTCCAGGGGATGGCCCAGGGGATTCAAGCTCGATGTAAGACAGATGTACATCTGTCTCCAAGACTCTTACATGGCAATATTAACAGAGGAGAATATTAAAAACAATAAACAAGGGAAGAAATTGCCAAAACACGTGCATACAAGGATCTCTGGCCATTCTTGCAAAGACCATAGAAAGGAGATGATTAAGATCAGTTTATGAGGCTGGCATCCAAATCACAGAGGCTGGTAGAAGGAAACAGAGCTTCTATACAAGGAAGTTAGGAACAGAGGAGGTTAAGGTACAGTAGCCAAAGGGCCTGAACACTTAACATATCATGAATAAGGGACAGGTGGGCTAGGTAGGGAGTGATAGGTGGGGGGCCAAGGGGTCAGACTCACAAAAATCCCAAGGATGTGGAGGTAAAAGGAAACCAGAGATAAAGAAACAAACCAGACCATCCTGTCCTAGATGTCAGAGGTAGGGTCTTGTTATAACAGCTACTTGTGACTAACAAAGAATTACTGGACCCTAAAAAGTAATATGGCATTAAAGGGGTGCTCACTAGTCCTTATTCAATGGTAATATCAATAGAGATCTTAAAAGGATTTAGGTTCCCTGGCTGGCTTTCAATAATAGACCAACACTACAAGCCCCCAGAGGACCCCTCTCACTTCTGAGAGCTTTTTCTGTATCCTCGCTTAATAAAACTCTATAGCTTTATTCACTCTCCTTTATCCTCAAGATTCATTCCCTTACTCCATAAGATGAGAACCTGGCTCTTCCACTTCAATATCTCCCCATCTTGATAGGCACTGCTTTATCAGGGGCTATGTGGAGGCTGTGTACTCCAGCAGGCTCCATAGAGCAGAGACCATAGTGGCCAGTGGTGGCTACAGAGCAGGTAAATCACAGGTTCTATCTTCCACCACCCTCATCCCCCTTGGGGTAACAAAACAACCTTCCTTGTGTAGAACTCACTTCATGTGGCTTATGTAGCTCTGATTCTTCTCCCAGTCTTGTGCTGGAGTCCAGCATACCCGGGAACTGCTCACAAAAATCCTGTATCCACCTGGTGTACAGTAATTATCAAACAGCTTAGCATTTGACCCAAGCAGGGCTCATGAGAATCCTCTGAGGTCATCTGCTGGAATAATGATGTGATTTTTATTTCCCTGGGCTTGTTAGCCAGGAGGATGATAGAAGCAGGGCTTCCTGTCTCTCTTTGGCCACCACACAAAGGCAGCCTGCCAGAGAATGAGATTATTTTAACCTCTAGGTACAAAGGAGCTCTAGGACTGAGCCACTGCATGCCAATAAATTCTTTTTACTTTGTGTAAGCTAATGTGTCTTAGGTTTGCGTCACTTGCACCTAAAGGAGTCTGAACATAGAAATAAGAAAGAACAGTGAACACAGTGGTTCGGCGGCATTCCTATGGTGAGAGTGGTTCCAAACTTTCACCCTGAAAATTTTGTGCACCTTTATCTTTTTAAACTAGTTTGCTATAGGTTTTGATGATAGGTTCTACTTTGGTCCTATTGTCTGGCTATGATGTTGAAGTGGGAGAGCAAGGTTCATGGAATAGAAGAATGAATCTTGAGGACAAAGGAGAGTGAATAAAGCTATAGAGTTTTATTAAGCGAGGGTATAGAAAAAGCTCTCAGAAGCGAGAGGGGTCCTGACAGGTTGTCACTGGACTTGTAGTATTGGTCTTTTATTGAAAGCCAGCCAGAGAACCTAAATCCTTTTAATATCTCTATTGATATTACCATTGAGTAAGGACTAGTGAGTACACCTTTAATGGCTTATTACTTGTCAGGGTCCAGTAATTCTTTGTTGGTCACAAGTAGTTGTTATAACAAGACCCTACCTCTGACACCTAGGACAGGATGGTCTGGTTTGTTTCCTTATCTCTGGTTTCCTTTTACCTCCACATTCTTGGGATTTTTGTGAGCCTGATCCCTTGGCCCCCTACCTATCTCTCTCTCTCTCTCTCTCTACCTAGTCCTGCCAGTCCCTTATTCAATGTGAGCAATGAACCTATCTTATATTTTCTTTCTAAATCTGTATATCAAGTATTTTGAGTGTTTTGTTTTTGTTTTTAAGTAGACTGCATCCATACTGTGAAGCCCAATGTGGGGCTTGAACTCACAACCCTGAGATGGAGATCTGACCTGAGATCAATAGTCAGATGCTTAACTGACTGAGCTACCCAGATGTCTTGTGTCTTGAGTTTTCTTAATGAAGAGAAGAGGGTGAATACTTTTTGATGCTAATTAATTAACATGCTAATGTTAACATATTAATTAACATACTGAATAGAGAAATACAGATGGTCACTCCTACACTTAGAAGTCACTATCATACATAGCATGACTGCATAACATGCACATGGCATTTATACTTGCTAGCTCCCTCTATGCAAGAATGTATACGTGTATCATTTATAACATTGCTAAGAAGGGAAATCGAAGGAGTTCCCTAATATCATTTTTTTTTTAAAAAGCACAGTGAATTTTAGAAATGCAGTGTAAACGGAATATAACAACTTTCCTCAGCTTCAAACTAATGGAAACACGTTTTAAAATAAAGGAACACAGTAAGTATAAGGACACAAGAAAAATGGACTTTCGTATTTTCAACACATTTAAAGGTAGCAAAAAAGGCAGGAATATCTTCAAACAGATAATTGTAATAATCAAAATGTAAGACAATGAAAAACCCACAAAATGTAAAACAATGAGAATACAAGTTTATTTTTCACTTTAGAAGTGATTCAGTGTTTTCTCATTTTAGAAACATTATATAGAAAATGATACAAACTTGTTAGAGATATGATACAGTGCAGAACAAAGCCACCCAAGGTGAAAAATAAACCTCTTAAAAGAACTGGATGCCAGGAAACTGAATTAACCCAAGCCAATTGACGAAGCCTGGCTGATGAGCTACAAGGCAGCAATTTCCTCTGGCTTATTCTACCATAGATATGCAGCAAATCATTTGTCAGTCATGATGCCCGTTGCCATAATTATCCCTCGTCCCTGTCCAAGGCCATCACTGGGCCAACTTTATAGCTCGTTAATTTGGGGCAATATTTATGGTGAACCTATGTGAGACCTTCAGGTCTTCATTAAGACTGCCATAACTAGAGATTTTAGAGCAAAGGAAAAGTTGCATAAGGGTATTTTTTTGGATGTCTCTTTTTGTCTTTGGCAAACTCAAGCCTATGAACATGTATGGCACCTTGCACAAGCCCTGCATTAGCGGCATTGTAGAAATGTGAAGAGTAGATGGCGTGTGCTCATGGGACACCTGTGATTTAATTGAGAGGGCAGATACACACTCTAGAGCAGATGATTATTGTGCAAGGCACATATACTCCACCCATTATTTAAAGAAAACCCAGGACCGACACTTCAATATTGTGAGAGTTTTTCTATAAATAAGGGTATAAATTCTCTTAACTCTCATGGTAAGGGATGTTCATTATCAGCTTAGAAATTATAAGTTTTCAGGTTGCAGAGCCCCTCACTCAAAGGGTCATAGGGTCCTTGGGGTTAATGCCTTTGGGTGTCATTGAAATTCTAGGACAAGAATGAAAAGTCCATGATAATCATTTAAGAGATTTAAATGAATCTTCCCAATTAAATATTATGGGACAAAAGCCTATCAAGCCTTCTTGATGCTTTGACTGACTGATTGATTGATGCTTTAATTTATTCTACCTTGTTTTCATAGTATTAGACACACAAAGAATGACCATAAAGATATAGGAGTTCACAATGTCACCGTGGAATTGTTAAAAAGGTAAATTTATGTTATGTTTTCCCCCCAATTAAATATATATGTAATACATAATATATGATTAACATATTAATATTATATATGATTATATATATATGTAATCAATCACATTGGGCATATGTAATTATACATGGCAAATTATAAAAGTATTAGATTTAAAGTGCTTGAGCAGTCCTCACTGATAACTCTAACAGAAGGAAATGGTCAGGATTACGACATGCTCAGATTAAGGAGCAGAGCATTCATCCTTGCAACCTTATTTCCAAGTTCAATAAAATACTGACTGGAGGTACCAAACTGTCACACCCTCTTCAGCCATCAAGAATCATCCCTGATCACACAAGAAATTCCTGGTGACACAATGGGCCATTAAAATAAACTTTTATTGAATATTGTCTTAATATCCAGGAACCAGCCCCATGAAAAAAGCAATATTTGCAGTGTTAGTTTGGCAACTCATTGTCCTGGGGATTTTTAAAATTCTTGTGACAATTAATAAAAAATAGACCTGCCAAGCATAAGTTGCTATTGTAAATTACGAATACTTTAATCCACATTCAGAGAACTTATCATTGAGGTTCTTCTTCTGGTGTGATTTATTTGCTTATGTTTACATCCACTCGAGAAAGAACAATTGTGTTTTGTTCTTAAAATAAATTTCTCAGAGCTGGGAACACAATCTTCCTCTTGGTCTTGTCTTTTCCTCACAGTACCTGGGTTTTCCTTTAAAATGTTCTGGGTAGCTTGAGAATTCAATTTGAATGGTGAATATAAATTGGGATCCAATGGAGAATGTAGACCACAGTTGAGAGTCTTCTGAGCAATATTGTTGAGTGATTACTGTACATTGACAATAAAATTGTTTAAATGTTTTGGTTGACAATATATAGAAAACAGCAAATAATTGTCTTCATTTGGGGTTTTATTTTCATTTTTTGTTTTTGTTTTCTTTTTGGTAAATAAACTCCTTATGGAAGAGGAATTAAGTTCCACCTCCCAGAAGAGGGATATTATTTGGAATTCTTCTGTAAGAAGATCTCATCCCTCCTCACCCATTTACTTATGTCAGTGTGAACTCCTGCATGTTTTTCTATACCTTGGGATGTAAACCAATTTTACATTATTTATTTTGTTGCTTAAACTGTTCCAGGTGTATCCACTGGGAGATCTTTTAGCTTGGCTTTGTCATTGTGATATATCTCTAGCATTTTATTTTATTTTATTTTATTTTATTTTATTTTATTTTATTTTATTTATTTTTTATCTCTAGCATTTTATATGTTTGTTTAGTTTGGGGCCCTTTCTTACATGGTGGGATGACAAACCTAGGATCATCTTATATTTTCCCCACCCTACTCCCAGAATCAGATATTTCTCTAAGATACCTTGATTCCTTTTAGTGGGTAATAGTATTTAGAAATGAAGAATTGGGTGCTGAGTATTCTTGGCCTTACTGGGGTATCACTGCTTCCAGACTCTCTCAGCAGAGAATTAGGAAACTGTGTATGCATAATAACCTATACATACACAGATATCTAAAATTATTTCTTCATTTTCTAAAATATACACACTTGTATTCATAATGATGTCTGATTCTAATCCATTCTAGGACTCATTCTGGCTGTCTCTTCCTTGATTAGTTGTAACTTCTTTCTCTAACAGTAAGAAAGATGGATCTCATTATCAACATCACTTCTTAACCGATAGAAACCTCATTCATCTTTGAACAATAATTTGCAATAATAGGTCCTAAAGGATTAGAGATACTTAGTCATCAGATAAAACTTATCATGGTTGGCCACAAAGTTAATGAAAGTGGTCACCTGGTACTGGTAAAATATTTACAAACTGCATTTAAATTTTTTATACATATAGTTAAAAACTTGGAGAAAATTTACAAGAATAGTACAAAGAATTCTTGGAGTCCTTTTATACAAAATCCCCAAATATTAACATTACTGCATGTTATATTTTTTCTCAACCATTCTAAAGTAAGTTGCAAACAGAATGCTCCTTTTATTCCTAAATACTTCATTGCATATTTCCTACTAATGGATCACCTCAAATATTTTGTCCTGGTTGATTACTTTTAGTAGAAGAAAGAATAAGAATATTAAGTTCAGAGGCACAAAAACTGCCTATTTGAACAACCAAGACAAGACAGTCATGGTCATGATGACAATGGTAATGGTAGTTATAATGAAAAAGCGGTGTTGCCTCTTATTAACACTAAGGTCCTGATCAATGGCCTCACGTATACTTGGTCACTAAGATCGTGGAGAGGTCCATACAAATTATTACTAGTTAAGAAAAAGCACTAGTTACTAGTTAACAAAGAGTCAATAATCTTTTTGAATAGAACAGTCTTGTTATTTTTGGTTATATTAAAATAATGACAATGTTTTCTCTAAATGCAAATGAGATGCCAATTACCTCTATGGCTTGAGTCCTCCAACACTTTCTGCATTTTTCCTGAACCACCATATTTTTAATCCCAAATTGATTTTTCTTGCCATTTAAGTCAGAGTTTTAAAATTTTTGCTTGACATAACAAAAATCTTATGTAACTATTGCTGACACAGTGGCACATTTTCTTCTGTGTAAAACACTAATATATGAATTTTTATTATGCTGGTCTTTGGATAGTAGCTCATGACTCTTTTTTTTTCTGGAAGGTATTAGCATTCTTTAACAGGGTTCATATTAATCATGGCTGTAGAATTGTTTTATGACAAATAGAGAGCAGTATCTCATTGTAAAAGAACTAGCTAAACATACATTCTATGCCTGGCATTTGAAGAGGCTTAGTCTGCTAATTTGTTAAGAGTAATTAATGGTAGAAGGTTTGGCACTTTTCACTGACACCAACTCACTTCTAATTGGAAGTAAGAGTTCTGTTGTTCATTTTTAAAGAAGTTTGCCAGATTTTATGGGATAGAAAAGTTTGCTCTGTTCCTGAACAGTGAATCTAGGTATAAAAACATCACTTCTTAATCATAACTTACATTTATAGAGTTCTTCTGCTCCTTGACTCTGAAATATCATCTTTTTTTGGATCAAACACCCTTTCGATTCAAGATTGAATTTCAGGTTTTTAGGTTAAAAGTCTCTACCTAAGCAAAATGTCTTAGTATTTTTTATATGTGGCCTATTAGATAACACTGACAAATCTCTAAGAAGTAGTAGAATAAGGATTTAAATGTATTTTGTAAGTGTACATCAATCATATTTGTACTTAATAAAATTATTCATGTTTCTATGCTTCTGAAAGCTTTCATCAAAAGGATCATGCAATTAATCCAGCTTGAGACAGGTAATATGTATATAATTGATCAAATTAGATTTGGTATATATATATATATAGGACTTCATTTGGTATATTAGGACTTCATATATAACATTTATTTGCCTAAAAATAAGATTTAGTCTTCAAGCATCATTTGACTCATTTGAGTGAGATGTACTTATCAACAGAGGTTGTGTTGTATAGTAGAAAGAGGATGAAATTTGGAACCAGGCAAAACCAAATTCAAATTACCTGGAAGTAATTTTGTCACGTAAAATGGTGATAGTAATATTTGCTTGTGAAGATTAGCTTTAATAAATGTCAAGATGGTGTGTCACTTTCAGTTCTCTAAAGAGCAGATGTCATAATGGGATTACGTACGTAAAAATTTCAGAGGAAGATATTTGTGATAAAGAAAGAGGGATCAGGAACAGGCAATGAGCAGGGAAGTCTCCAGATCATGATGCATGTCAGATCACCACAGGAAGGGAGGAAGAACAGGCTGGGTAGGGAGACTGTCACATCACAGTTCCACAGATCAGTGATGAGGTCTCAAGCAAGGCTGCCCATTCGAGGGATCTCATATCAGATAGGAATGGGCTGGCACTAGTACCTCTGCCATGTTTGTTCATTGACTGGTGGCAACCCAAAGAAAGCATGGCCTCAGCATAAACCTGGTGCAAATTCAAAGGGTCAACAACTGGAGTGGACAGTCAGCGATGTCTGTCTCCCACAGGGAGATCTGATAGCAAGCATCGCTGGCTACTTTTGGTAAGGAGATTCAATAAAGGATAGCAAATATCGTGAGGTAACATTGATCAGAAAGAAAATGCTGGATTTTCAGGAAAAAAAGTTGATTTACATTATTAGCAATTTCAGAATCTATTAAGTCTGTGTATTTGAGGAAAGGTATACTGGCCAATAAAGCAATGTAAAGAAAGAGATTAGGTGGCAGAAACTGTAGACTGTTACATTTTGCAAAGGAATGTGCTACAGACTGAATGTTTGTTTCCTCCCCCAAATTCATATATTGAAACCTAAGCCCCAATGTGACCATATTTGGATGTGGGGCCTTTGAGAGCTGAGTAGGTCCTAATGATGAAACCCTCAGGAATGGGATTCTTGTAAAAGAGACCTTCCTAAGGTCCCTTGTTCTTCCTGCTAGGTGAGGACATACCTGGAAGATGGACACTAGGAATCAAAACCAACCCTCACCAGACACTGGATCTACCAACATCTTGATCTTGGACATCCTAACTTTGAGAACAGTGAGAAATAAATTTAAATTTCCTTATAAATCATCTAGTCTATGGTATTTTTTCTTATAGCAGCTTGAATATACTTTGAGTGAAATGGCCATGAATATAGGCTTATATGATTAATCAAAAATATAGTTGAGTTAGATAGATGGATCTTAGGCTCTAGCTACATTTATAACTATAGCTCATTTTCCGAGCTAAGAATGCCTTCCTTGGGACA
Source organism: Canis aureus (assembly GCF_053574225.1). Classification (NCBI taxonomy): domain Eukaryota; kingdom Metazoa; phylum Chordata; class Mammalia; order Carnivora; family Canidae; genus Canis; species Canis aureus. The sequence goes on from NC_135627.1 coordinate 4,560,581, forward strand.
ATAATTTTTATTGTGAGAAAAGTCATGTGCAAATAAAATACTGGTAGCTAAGATAGAGAAAAGCACATGGACTAGTTCACTTCAACTGATGAGAAGATTGTTTCATTGAGTGTACAAAATACACTTTTTTTTAAAGATTTTATTTATTTATTCACGAGAGACACAGAGACACAGAGAGAGAGGCAGAGACAGAGGCAGAGGGAGAAACAGGCTCTGTGCAGGGAGCCCGACGTGGGTCTCGATCCTGGGTCTCCAGGATCACACCCCGGGCCGAAGTCAGCGCTAAACCGCTGAGCCACCCAGGCTGCCCCAAAATACACCTTTAAATCACTGAAGTCCACCTACAAATATTAAACCACATTGGGTGTAGCGCAAAGATTTCAGAGCAGTATATTCTGAATTCCTCCCTCTCATTCCTTGTGTCATTTTTTTTTTAAAGATTTATTTATTACTCAGCCATCAGAAAGAATGAGTACTTACTATTTACACTGACGTGGATGGAACTGGAGGGTATTATGCTGAGTCAATCAGAGAAAGACAATTATCATATGATTCACTCATATGTGGAATATAAGAAACAGTAGAGAGGATCATAGGGAGGGAGAACTGACTGAGAAGTCATCAGAGAGGGAGAAAAACCATGAGAGACTCTTAACTCTAGGAAATAAACAGGATTGAAGGAGAGGAGATGAGTTGGAGGGTGGGGTAATTTGGTGACGGGCTCATGATGTGATGAACACTGGGTGTTATATGCAACTAATCACTGAACACTACATCTCAAGCTAAATATGTACTTTATGTTGGCTAATTGAATTTAAATTTAAAAATATTGTAAAAAAATTATTTATTTATTTTAGGGGGCGCAAATTGGGGGAGGCGCAGAGGGAGAAGGAGGAAAAATCTCAAGCAGACTACCTGCTGATTGTGGAGCCGACCTTGAGATCATGACCTCAGCCAATACCAAGATTCAGATGCTCCACCAACTAAGCCACACAGGTGCCCCTCTCCTGCCAATTTGGTTACATGTTTTACTTTGACATAGGCTATAATCACACAATATATTGTTAATATGATTTCTTTGACAATTATTTTTCTTTTAGAGAGATTAAAATATGGTAACATTTTATTTCCTTTCCAGCACTCTTCATTTCTTTGTTTGGTCCCAGATTTCTGACCGGTATCATTTCTTCTCCATGAATGACTTCCTTTAATGCTTCTTATCCAGTAGAGTGGCTGGCAATGAACTTCATCAGTTTTTGTGTGCCTGGGAAATTGGTTACTTCCTTTCATTTTTGAGAAATACTTTTTCTGAATATAGAACTCCGGGATGACAGTTCTTTCCTTTCCATGCTCTGGATATGGCATTCCTGCAGTCTCCTGGCTTGCCTCGTTTCTGATGAGAAGTGTCATAAGGCTTAACCTTTGTTTCTTTGTAGGGGAAGTATTTTCCTCTGGTTGCCCCTGGGATTCTTTGTCTTTGGCTCCAGAGTTCGAAAAGAACATGCTCAGGTGTGTGTGTGTGTGTGTGGGAGAGAGAGAGAAAGAGAGAGAGAGAGAGAGATTTACTATATCTAGTATTTTCCAACTTCTCAGATTCTGGTTTTGCATCTGCAAGTAATTTTGGAAAATCCTCTGCCACCCTTCCTTTGGGTATTTCTTCCATTATGTTCTCTCACTCAGTTCCTCTGGCACTCCAGCTACAAGTGTGGTAGAGTCTTTGCTATTGTCCCAAGGGGTTGGCGTTTCCATTCTGTTTTTGTGAGTATCTTTTTTCTTTTCTGATTCAGTTAGGGTAACTTCTCCTGACCCATTTCAAGTCCAGCATTGATTTCTTTGGTTGTGTCGAGTCTACCAACCAATCTCTACAGCTTCCATCAAGGTGCTTTTTATTCCTCATATTTCCATTGGACTATTTCTTATGGTATCCATCTCTCAACTGAAATTGCCTTCTGATCTTGCACATTGTCTGCTTTTTCTACTCATAGAGTTTAACATATTAATTAGAATTATTTTATAGTCTCTGTCTTATACTTTCAACATCTATTTCCTAATAGATTCGGATGATGATGACTTCGGCCTTCTGGACTGTGGTATTGTTTTTGTCTTTACTTCCCATGTGCTTCACAGTTTTGTGTAGGACAGTAGATACTGAGGCAGTATTCACTTTGTTCCTTCCTTCATGCCTTTAGTATAGGATCTGTTTTCTTCTAGGCAGGATTTGGGCTGAATTTGAAGGTTTTTTTGCTCTGGTCACTGGAGTTGAAGTTTGTTGTTGTTACAGAAACCACAGACTTTCAACTGCTCTAGTGATACCTTGTTTCTATCTCCCTGGTTGGTGTTAAGTCTTGACTCTGTGTTTGTCCCTTAAGTGAGTTTCCCCTTTGCTGGTGTCTTCCCTTATTTTTCCTGGAGTTTCATTAGTGTGACTGTGGGATGGGGGGCAGACAGAAGGTGGGTTTTCAGTTGTATACTGATTTGATTTCAGGTGTAGGGAAATCCTGGGGGCCTGGACCTTGGGTGTGTGTCCTTCACAAGACCTCCTGTCCTCCTGCGGTTGTCACTTCTTTCCCGCCCCACCTCCCCTGGCTACAGTGCCCCAAGACTACAGTTCTGACCCTCCTCTCCTGCAGATTAGCCTTTTCCCACTAAGAGAAGAAGGGAGGAATGAGTCTGTGCTCCGTCCCCTCTTCCAGCAGCAGTGGGATGCCAGCCCTCCTCTCTCTGCTGACCCAGGCAGTGTTTTCTCTAGTGAAGGAAGATAGGTTAGGTCTAGGTAGATTTTCATGGTGGGGTGTGAAGAGGTGAAGTGGATTCTTTCTGATTTAACTTGAGATCCTGGTGGATGTGTCCTGGAGTAAAGGTTCATAGGAGTGTGACAAGCCCTCTATGTCAGTGTCCTCCATGGCACTCACAGGAGAGCCCACGTCCAGCTTTTAGCAGCTTCTAAGGTGTTTCTAGTTAATCTTGCTAGCAGATCCGTATTGCACCCAGACATGTCTGCCCCCAGGCCAATGTGTGGGTTCTGTTCCTTTCTGCAGACTTCTAGGTCTCTCCAGAATTCAGGAGCATTTTCTGCCCTGTGGCTTCAATTCTCAGATGAGCTAAAAAAAAAGTCATCAATTTTCAGTTTGTCTTGCTTTTCTTCTTCTTCTAGAATGTGAGTGATATCTTTTTTTTTTTTTTTTAGCTCTGTGTAGCTCTGAGGCATCTTTTTGTTATTGATGAAATGGCAGAGTTTATTTTGAATGCTTTATTGTCAGTTTGATTAAACAGTTACCCCAGGTGTTGCCTCTCAAGGCACCTATATTCATGTCTTAATCAAATGTCCAAATTTCCTGCAACAACTATTGTGATTTTTGCATCCTTACACTGGATCTTAAATATAGAAAAATTATAATTTTCAGGATATCTTTTAAACCTAAAAGTAGCTTGAGGTTTCCCAGAGAGGCCCTGGATAATCACAAAGATTTGTTCGCTCATCTATAAAAAGAGATGAGCTGGAAATCATTAGGTTTATTTAATATGTTGCTATTATAGTTGCATGAGAAGATGCATCAAATCGGAAGAGATGCTGACTGAGCCTTGTGGAGAGAGCAGTGCTATTACTGTAAATATTTCAGAAATGGCATATTTTATAGTAAGTTCCTAGATTATCTGTCAATACCCACACTGTCCACATAGGATTTTGTTTATCAGAGTCCTGCTGGTGTTTTGCCTGATGATACTACGTGACATCAGTCATTGGTTTCACTATTATTTAAAATTCTTACTTGGCCGTAAGATACAAATTACTTACTTACTTTGTATCTGTTACCCAAAACTGAGTTTGCTTCTTGGTGGGCATTGAGCCCAAAGACATGATGAAGCCAAAGAATAGGACAAGGTAGCGTTTTACTGGCAACCAGAAAGGAGAACACCAAGGCTCTTTCCCAAAACAGTGTCTTGCTGAATAACAGAACCAAGGAAGTTTAAGCCAAGGGCCAAGGGTGTACACATATTCGTGAAGGGGCTTACATGGTGGGAATTCAGCATGGAATTGGGCAGAAGACGGGAGTTTAGTCCAGAGTCTTCAGGGCTGCAAAGATCCCCACCATCGATTCTCTGGCTCTGTTGGTCTTGGTTATCTGCAGATAACTCAAGAATGCACTCCGGTTAGTCTTCACGTTTCAACCAGCCCTGGGATTTTTTTTTTTTTTTTTTTTTTTTACCACCGATCTGTTGTCCTTGATGTGACAAGCTATCTCCTGGCCCATAGTGGCTCTTTGCTCTGTCCTGGGGCCCAGAAGGACTTTTCTAATGTCAGGAAAGCTGTGTCTCATCTTTCTTTTGCAGGGGACTCTTAACTCTTGCTGCCTACACATCTAGTATCTTCTAGGCCAGCTATTCTCAATTATTGACACACCTCAGACCTACCCATGGAGTTTTATAAAAATACCAATGGTGGGACCCTCTGCAGACTTACTGAATCATGTTTTATCAAACTATCTCCTGATAGTTTTGATATATTTTTAAAGGTTTTATTTATGTATTTATTTATTTGACACAGAGAGAGAGAGCACAAACAGGGGGGAGCTGCAGTCTCCCCTCTAAGCAGGGAGCCTGATGCAGGATTTGATCCCAGGACCCCAAGATCATGACCTGAGCCAAAGGCAGATGTTTAGCAGACTGAACCCCCCCAGGCACTCCTCATGTTATATCTTGAGTTGTAGTGGGGAGGGGGGAAGAGCTCTTCTTCTTCCATCAGGACTAAGAATTCAATTTACATGAGACAGATTAACAGGAGAAAAAAAAAGTTTTATTTCATGCTCACAAAAGCCTACTAATGAAACTGAGACCCAAAGAAATGACCAAGGCAGCCAGTTTTTACACACGTTAGGCAGAGAGATGATGAACTTGTGAAGAACTTACAGGATAAGAAAAACAGGTGTTTGAAAGCTTTTATTAAGACAGAATTCTAAGCAGAATTTGGGCTGAGGTAGTAGATTAGTAAAAAAAAAAAATTAAAAACAGATAATAACATGGTTAATTTCTACAGTTTTCTCACCTTGAAAGTCCCAGTCTTTACTGATAATGAAGCAGAAGAGCGAGATTCATGACCTAAAGATTTGGAGTCGAAGAATAAATCTTGTGGACAAAGGGGAGTGAGTAAAGCAATAGAGTTTTATTAAGTGAGAATACAGAAAAAGCTCTCGGGAGTAAAAGAAGTCCCGACAGGGTTGCCACTAGGGGCTCATAGGGGTTGGTCTTTTATTGAAAGCTAACCAAGGAACCTAAATCTTTTTGACTTCTCTACTGGCAAGCACCCTGGATTAACAACTAGTGATCACATCTTTAACGACTTACTTCTTTTTAGGGACTGGTAATTTTCTGCTGAACACAGGACACTGTTTTAAATAAGATTTCCCTCCCTTGGACACCCAGTAGAGGGTGGTCTGAAGTGTTCCCCCATCTCTGGATTTCTGTGAGTCTGATGACGGAGCCTCCTACCTACCTCTCCTCACCTAGCCCCTCCTGTCCCTTACTCAATAAGGACGTCTTTGACTTCTTTGCAGAGGCATGGTATTTTCACATGGGAGATTTGTTTCCTGCTCTCCAGGAGGGCAGGGGAGATTCAGAGTGTCCTTGCACATGTTGTTTCTCAAGTAGCTTCAATTCAAAATAATCAATAGGCCACTATGGTCCATTTTGGGGCAGCCTGCCCTGGGCCCCTACCATATGTTATGTATATTCAATCTCAAAAGTATTGCATCTTACATATCAAGATTTTTCCATGAAAACATGTATATTTACGAGTTTTTAAAACTCAGATGTCACACTCACAAGCTTTCTTGAAAATTGCTGTATTAGTTATAGACATATTGTCTCTTTTGTGTGTGTGTGTGTGTGGTTTCATCATTTTGTCTGTCACATTGTTAGATAACTCTTTTTTGAAACCCAAATCCAATTCCCTATAACGTATAATAGGCCATTTACATAGTTCACATATTTACTTATTTTTCTTGTATTATTTTTCTACCTGCTTTACCCTAAGATAAGGTAATAATACATGAGGAGCCCCTCTGTCTGATGCCCAGTCCACTCTGTGGGGTTTGTGAACTGGCATTACCCAGAGCTGTGCGGTGAGATCTGAACATACTCATCTATTTTACTGCCTTTTTTTTTTCTTTTAACTTTCTCATCCGACTGGACATCTCTTTTATGTTTAGAAGCCATAGTTGACTCTTTGCTGCCCAACCACAGAGACTATCTCAGCTTTTGTTATAAATAATTCTTGCAAACATCTATTTTTTTCAAACATCTATTTAACCCATATCCACCATACACACGCACACATACACACACAGACCACATCTTCCTAATAGACACAGATGCAATATCGTTATTATAATAATAATGGTAGTAATAAAAACTTATTTAAAATATTACTGAATCGAAGTTCCCATTTTGTGACTATATGTCTTTTGAACCAAGAAGTATTGAAATATATTTGCATCATTGACGTCTCCAGATCTTTAAAAAAATGTATAGCGTTTTCATAAAAATGAGTTTTCATTTGAACTGAGGGTTTGGGGAAGAGGAGAATTCACTATGTACAAAGGAGCCTGTCCTCAGTCATAGAGGAGGTTCCTGAGTAAGTTATCAAGGGGGAGTTTGTGTACTTGGAGAAGGAAGCCTGGTGGCCAGGAGCCCAGTGTCAGGTGGCGAGAGGCTCAGGCAGGAAGCCTGCTTGTCCTGTCTCAGTCCCTGACATTCTGTGAGAGCCAACCCCACTAGTACACCAATTTCCCCACATTTTTACACAGTTTATTATTACACAGTTTTATTATTTATGGATGGTGAGTTCTCCAGGGTACAGACCAGTTCGTGCTTGCTTCTGGTTTCTCAGTGTTTAGAACAAAGTCCTAACCCTGTCTTTCCATTTTGAGCTAGTTCACAACTTAGAGAGAATTGCTGCAAACATATAGAAACCATACCAAAAATTTGACAAGGTATTTCGCTAGATGCCTGTGGCATAATGGGAGATATATTCTCTATAATAGCACACATACATACACATACAAGACAGAGAGACACACACATAAAACACAAGCACACATGCAACACACATACATACACAGATGCACGCACACAACACACACACGTGCACACACAGTGTTAAGCCCTGCATGAAATCCCTCAACTCCTCTCCAGAGAGTTTAAGGATTAAGACAAAATGACCTTCCTGGTAATGGAAGCATGTTCAGCTCATCCTCCCTGGCACCCACAGGACATTTGGAAGACTGTGCTGGCCTCCCTGCCTCTCTGGCCTGAGCCTCACACCCTGGACCTCAGTGTCCACACTGGCCACCCTGCACTCCCTGTACTCAGCACTGACCTTCTGAGGGTTTGTAGAAGCCGTGTCCTCTGCCCCATCCCCATCCCTCCCAGTGGCATCCATCCATCCCTCCCCATTACGCCTCCCCCTTCCTGGAAAGACTGCCGTGGCCTCTCGGCCTCTGCCCTGTGAGTGTTCTTTCATTGTGTTGCCGTTGTGCTTTGCATGTTGTCCTCTAAATCTTGATTTACTTGTCTCTCTTTCTCACCAGACACAATTATCTTTGAAAGCAGAGGCTGTGTTTTGTTTGACTCTGTGTCTCCAGCACTTATTTTAGTTCCTAGCAGCAATATTTGTGGAATTAATGAATTATTTATGAGTGAATAAAGGCAAGTAAGAAATAAATTTGACTTAGAAATCTCTCTTGCTCCTGTGTCTGGGAGGATAATAAGATTAAGATAGGATAAGTGGGTGTAGAAACAGGCTTTGGGAAGAAAAATTGAATTCAGTTCAGACTGTTGAACATGAGTAAAGTGTGGAACATCTAGGCAGGTAGTTAATAGCGTTTAACAAATATTTATTCAGAACATATTTCTTGCCAGGCCCAACACTCAGAATTAAAAGGGGAGTCAGCCTGGCCAGGGTGTACGGCCCCTGAGCCCCCTCTCAGGCAACCAGTTGGTCAAAAACTAAAAGAGAGACCAAAGGGTTCTGAGGGCCAGACAGTTTACAAGAGGGGCCCCAGGAGCAGGCCTGCTGTAGAGCTTCCCTGGGAGTACAAGGGCCAGGATGCAGATAAGGATGTATCCTTGCTTAGCTCTTTTTCACCATGGAGGGGAGCTGCTTCCAGCTTGTCTCCACAATCCTGAGCACAGCTGGAACTGCTGCTGGGTTTTTTGTTGTTGTTGTTCTTCTTGAATCACGGATTCTTCTGCAGACAAATTTTACACACAAACTATTTTAAGAAGCCACTGTAACAAGTTTGCAAAAAGAAAGCAAAATGCCTATCCTTTAGGAGTTTATATTCTAAAGAAACACACATTTCCCCCACCCCGAATACATGTGCCATAAACTCTACACATGTGTTTGCTCAGAATGAGCTGAGCACAAGGTCTGTTTAATATTGAAAGACAAAAGGAGTTTAGGGATATTCATGTGTATTTCAGAATTGTTTCTTGAAGAAAGGATTTTAGGATTCCAAGAACACTTCCTCATATGTACTATTTCTTATTATCTGCTGATGAATTACAATGTGATTATTACAGAACATTGTTACTTGCTGCATATGACCTAAACACATAAGAGATAGTTGCACTTTGTTTACTGGAATACACAATGAATCATGGAGATCATCACCCTCTCCTGTAATGACCTTTGACCCCCCCAGGTCACCAACGTTATCTTGCCTTCACCAGAACACTGAGTTCCCTACTTCCCTACTCAGATCTGTGTATTTGATTTTTTTTTTTTTTTTTTTTTTTTTTTTTTTTTTTATTTATGATAGGCACACAGTGAGAGAGAGAGAGGCAGAGACACAGGCAGAGGGAGAAGCAGGCTCCATGCACCGGGAGCCCGATGTGGGATTCGATCCTGGGTCTCCAGGATCGCGCCCTGGGCCAAAGGCAGGCGCCAAACCGCTGCGCCACCCAGGGATCCCTGTATTTGATTTTTTTAATTTCTTTTCATAACTCACATATTACCCTTTTCTCTTGGAAGGACCTTCTCTTCACCCATCATGAATAGATTTAAGAATTACCCTAGGGAAAAAAAAAAAAAAAAAGAATTACCCTAGGAGAAAATATTTGGTATATTGTCTTAAATACTCCATCACATGAAAAAGGAGTATTTCTATAGATATCTTTATCACCTACACTTTTGTTAGGTTTATGAACCAATTAGGTGGAAAGGACTTCATTTTAATATTATTTAAATTTAAGATTTTAGTAAAACATTAAAAATATTTTTGTGTCTTGAAGTTGCTATATTATTTAATAATATTTAAAGAGTCTTTAAATAATAAAACCTTTACTGTAGCTTGGAAATAGTGAAAAATTACTGGTCTTAAATGGTATAAATACCATTATTTATGAATATGCAATAAAATATATCAAGTTTGTAAAATATGCATATATATTTATTTATAAATATATATTTATTTAGAAAACTTTGGAGACACTCCACTGAAGACATTTAAAAATGTAATAAACTGATAAATCAATATTCTTTGTCCCTTCCATCCATCTTGACCCTCCTGTCTCCCTTCTCTCTCTCTCTTCCTCTCTTTCCCTCTCTCTCTCATACTGGGTTCATTGAGTATGCATTAGTAGCATGCATCTCTACGAGAGAGATCAGTAATGTGAAATTCTATTTTTTTTAAAGCAAAGACTTAGATGATTTATTTTAACTCTGAATTTATTTAGCACATTTATAAAAATAAGTTCACATGGAAACATTAGGAACAAAATTCACAAGTTTACAGGAAGAGAAGGAAGATTCTTTTTTTTTTTTCCTCTAAAGATTCTGGTAATTAAAATTTCCCATTTTATCTAGTTCCACTGCTGAATAGTTTTATTTAGAGTAATCTTAAATAGTGAGATTTTTGGCAACAATAAGGACTCTTACATATAATTATCTCTGTTTCAACTCATAAATGTATTAATTTCAGCTAATTCTGCTTTGCTTTTATATATAATTTTTATTATGACTTAAACACAATTTTGATATGAGACAAAATGGAAAAAAAAGACAATCATAATTTGATTATTTTTTAATATGTTTTTAACTACAGGACAAATACGTTCTTTTTTATTGATTAGATTTTATGTAAACATTTTGCCTACTGTTATATCATATCTTCTTAACTGTCTTAACTTATTTTAAATCATTTTATATAACATCCTACTTAATAATTTCCTTTACTATTGCATACTACTAAAAAATAATTTCGTTTCTGATTTTAATTATGTTCAAAATACTATAAATCTTTCTGCATTTATGCATCTTTTATATTTAATAATGGTTCTTTGGAATTGATAACAGAATATATCATTACTAAACAGCATGAAAAGAGTAATGTTTCTTACAGTGAACAGTCTTAGCATTTTAAATTAACAATACGATTTTATGACATATTTTAGTAAAGTCTGAGACAGCCATTCTATAGACATTAGGCATTTAAACTTGTCAATATGTCAAGTTTATTTCAATTAAATTATAATTTACATGAGGTTGAGTGTTTTTCCATACATAGGTTTACTTATTATTTTTACTTTTATGTAAATCATATCTCATGAATTTTACAAATTAATTTTCTGAGATTGTGTAAGCATTTCTTATGAATTTAGAAAACCTTCATATGTATTTAAACTTTCAGTTTTCATCATAGTATTTTGCTTTTTACCAAGGAGATACATATACATACTTGTTTCAAGCATATATGTGTGTGTAATTATTTTAAAAAATCTATGTGTCAATTTTTTCTCCTTTCTGCCATGTGGTTTCTTCTATAGAATCTAAATTTAATAGTCTTTTCTAGTGACCTGGTAGGAATATTATATGGATTCTTTTTATCAACTCCCTGTTGAATACACTTTCAGTTTTATTTTTCTAACTTTTGAATGATGAAACTTTCATATTGACCCAAGAAACAACAGATTTTCATGTTGAATTCAGGAAAATGGAAGTATTTTTAATTAATTTAAGAATGTTTAATTACTTTGTCTAAGTCATTATTATATTATCTTTATTTAAGGGAACATCAGTAGTCTTTAATTACAAATCTACGAACATTTCAGTGCACATACGTTAATTCTGTTAGGAAATGTTTTCAGGCTTTGAGATTAGTAAATGAAAATCGAAACAGTCTCAAGGAAAACACCACTTTCTAAAATATGTGGGTAATTTAATTCAAAATCATATATTCTTTAATATACCTAAGATTAATATGATTAATGTATCTTTGCCATTGCAATATAGATTTTATGAAGCATAAATTTTCCCAGCTAGATAGTTTACTTAGTGATTTTTGCTTTAAAGGTGAAAGAATTCAGTTGTTGATTATGAAATATTACAGTGAAAGTAAATAGAGAAGCTTAGAATAATTTCATATGAAGAGATCAGCTGGACAAGTATCATTGGACATGTTGAAGAATAAGGAAATATCATGGATTATTCTACTGATAAGAGATATAGTGACATAGTGATATATTTCTTAGCAGTAAGTTACATTGACTAATATTTGAATGTTGAACATTATTGCAGGATTTCTTGTTTCAGCTCTTCATGTGAAGACCTTGGAAGTCTCATCCTTACAACAAGAAAAAAGTTAAAGAAAGAAAACAAAAACAATGACTTTTAATGGGCCTCTCAGAGAACTGAGGTCATAGTGAGAACGGCCGCCTCCAAATCTGGAGAGACAGTAAATGCAGAGAATCAGAGCTGAAATGAGCTTCCCTGAAGCACAGCTGGTTGGAAATACAAACTGCTAAGAACCCTTAAATGATAATTTTGACCAGATGCTGCAGTGAGGGTTGGCTAACATGAATGAGAGACACCTGGGGTCTATATTCTGGGGGAGCCTCCTCATGTGCAGAGGTCCTTGGTCTACAAATTCCATCAGACATATGTAGTATGTGATACTCAGAGTAGATATCAATCCAAGTGTATTAATATTCAACTAAATATTAATAGTGCAAAAACACCAATTAAAAGGCAGTGATTGTCAGAGTGGATTAAAAGCAAAAAAGGTGGCCTAACAATATGTTGTCGACAAGAAATCCATTTAAAATTTAAAGACAAAAACCACTTATAAGCAAAGGGTTGGAGAAAGATACCATGCTGACACAAATCAAAAGAAGGCTGGAGTAGCTGTATTAATTTCAGATAAACATACTTTAGAAATAATAAAATCATCAGAGATCGAGAGAGGGGCATTACAGGTGATAAGAGTCTGTTCTCTAAGAAGAAATAACAATGCTTTGTGTGTGCGTACCTAATAAAAGAATATCAAAATATGTGAAACTTGCTATCTCAGGAAATATTTTGGAACCTACAAATGTGGTTTATCTATTTTCTTTTTTAGGAAAAATGATTATCTCTTATGATTTTCCTTGGATTCACTAGGTCGTGTTCCACAAATCAACTCAACCTGATTACTTAAATGGACAGCAACATTGGGCAGCCCTGGTGGCGCAGCGGTTTAGCGCTGCCTGCAGCCCAGGGCGTGATCCTGGAGACCCTGGATCGAGTCCCACGTCAGGCTCTCTGTATGATGCCTGCTTCTCCCTCTGCCTGTGTCTCTGCCTCTCTCTCTGTCTCTATGAATAAATAAATAAAATCTTTAAAAAAAAAATGGACAGCAACATCAACAAAACCCAATGGCTTTATTTTTGGGGTGTGAGTGTAATTTTAGAAATATTTTGAATTCAATCTCTGACATCTTTAAATAATTTAGAATTATATTTTAATTAAGAAATATAATAATACATTAAACATTTGCAATATAAGATTAAAATCATTGCAAATGTGTAAGATACTGAGGGAAATCTGTAACCTCCTGATTCCACTGAAGCTTTTGTTTCAACTGAGTGACTTCTAATGAATGAGGACAGCTGCCAGTAACTCTTGATTTTGGAATAAATGATAATAGTCAGTATAGAATGTCTCAATTTTGTATTCATGAGAATGTAAATCTGCCTTAACATGATTTTTTCACTTGGGGCAGGAAACCCAAGCAAAATGTTTGCTTTGTGAACAATTTAAAAAATATGTAAAGTTTGAAGGAAAATCACTAGCATTGTTTCCAAATAATATAAAGAAAAATTTTAATATGGAATAAAATTCAAACAAGGTGTTTTCGAAAACTTTTTAAAGATAGTTTTCAGAATAACCTTGGCAAGCCAATCTCAAGTAACAGAGGACCTTTTAGGAAGGAAGGTTGTGCTATTGATGTGTCTCAATCTTTTTGAGGGGGTCCAGGACATGGAATTTGCACATCAGCTGTATCCAGGGATATGTTTTTAATTGTTCAAAAGAGAACAAATGATTAACCAGCCCGGATTTTTAAATTACAGTTAAATCCAAGTGTTGGTTTCAATGATTATACCATTACACTGGTTTTTGTTACTGTATTTCTAGCTACATCTCTGGAGAGATTAGTTTTACAGTTTTTTAAATTTTATAGTTAAATTTAATGACCCTTTCTAGTACCCAGTTATGAACTATTTCAAGAAATGTCCTGTTCTATTGCATTATGATTGAGACTATATTGAAAACTGGAAAGCATTGCAAACATGGGAGATGTCTGATTCAACGATTACTGTATTCTCCATTCCATTTTGTGTGCATGTGAAAGTTGGGAAATTATGGCTTATTTTATAATCAGAGGTCTAAAACAGAATTTTGGAACAACTTTAAGTTTTAGAAACATTATTAACAAAGAACAGCTTTCAACTTTGGACTACCTCCTAGGCATATACATACTCATTTTCCCCTTCTTGTTTCTGTGCAACAAATTCTTTGTATCATTCTGGTCCTTGTCTATAGGACACTGCCAGGGAGTTGTGGGTCATGCTCAGTAGTTTTTGGCTGTTTTACCTAGAATTCTGGCAGGCATGATAGTGGTTAAACGGTATTGGGGGCTTAAGCATTTCAGCAACATTCTCCAGTGTCACTCTTATTTTGCTACATCGAAGCTAGAATTCATGGTTGGATGTTTCCATCTCAAAAAAGTAAGTATAAAAGATGAAATCAAGCCCTGGGAATGGGCTTCACGTTTAATGCCCTTGATGTGCTATATAAAATCAATATGCTTTTCACTTATCAGCTGCTCCAAATCCTCCTCATTCTTTACAAAATGGAAGCATGAGGCACAAAACTTCCACTGTAATTACTCCAGAAAATAGAAAAGGCTCTTTTGACCTGGTTTTCTTTCCTTTCTTTTCTTTTCTTTCTTTTCTTTTCTTTTCTTTTCTTTTCTTTTCTTTTCTTTTCTTTTCTTTTCTTTTCTTTTCTTCTTTCTTTCTTTCTTTCTTTCTTTCTTTCTTTCTTTCTTTCTTTTCTTCTTTCTTCTTTCTTTTTCTTTCTTTTTCTTTCTTTTTTATAAGTGTGCTGCTAAAAAGAGCATGTCTCTAAGCCCAGTGTGGGGAAAGACCTTCAAAGAGCTACTCCTTTGATCACAGCAGGGACAGCCTCTTTAGCCTCCCAATTAGCCAGGGACAGACACGACAATTTTAGTCACTTGGTTGGTAGGACCTACTTTTTCTGGATGATTCTCTATTATTTTGATGTATGAAAAACAGAGAAAAGTGGCTTATTCCTGTTGATATCTCTTGTTTTATCAAGTCCTTTTGATAGAGAGGTCACTGCATTGTATTTTCTCACACTCACAAAGCTTGTCACTGAGAATACTGTGTGAGGGTAACACAAAACTTCACTGTATGCAAACATTGCTCTATTCATAATTAATGAGTGGTTGGCCTTCTTATTGCCTCCCTCCAAATAATGTTACTATGCTGAGGCAGAAGATGTCCAGGCTTCAGTGTGATAAATAAGCATGAAGAAATCTGAAGCAGCCTCATTCCTAGTGGCAAAGTTGGACCTATTATCACCTCACGTTCTTGTTGGACACCTTTGGTTTGAGTAAGAGACAAGACACTGGGTCTCAGAATGAAAAACCATTTAAGGGAATCACTCACATGGAAGAGGTTCACTAGTGTTCTGTGTATTCTAAGACACGTTATTAAAGGCAATTAACCCTTGGGGGAAGGGGTGAGGAGGGGATGGCATTGCTCTGTGCATGTAGATGCAAACACATAGTGATTTATAAAGATGTGGAAGCTGGATTGGATGCCTCCTGAGTACCAGGAACTCTTTTCCAAATACTGTGTTCTCATGAAATGTTTCTGAAGCCAATGCTGTCATTATTCCTCGTACTGAACAAACAAAACAAAACAAAACAACTGAGGCACAGAACAGGTAATTGTCCTAGGACCTGAGCTCTACCTGTCCACCCCAGGGCACAAACTCTTAACCACCATGATCTGTGGTCTCCCCACATTGAAGGTGATTAGAATTTAAGACTTTATGACAGAGCGGAGTTTGATATCTTAGGATGGAGAATGCCAAATATTCTCACCAGTGGGGCAGGGCTAGAGGGGAAGTGTAATAAAAGCCAATTACTTCTTTTAAAACAGAAAATGGCTGGACAGTTATTTGTTAGTTAAAAATAACACTGAAATTTTTATTTAATTGAACTTGTCCTGAGCATATAAAATTGCCTGCATAAATTCAAGCCGAAGAACCATCTGTTTTCTTCCTTTTTAATGACTTTGCCAGCATGTGTTTTTCCAACATTTGTGCAGAATTCCCGAGAGCCTTGTAGAGACATGCTAAGGAACCCCATGGGTTACGTTTGGAACACCAGGTAATATTTCATGTTCTGATTACTGTGAAGAAAGCAAGAGGCTTTTTAATTGTGTTAGAAGGAAGGGAGATAAATATAAAAAACAGCATAAATTTTTAGAGTCGTATGTAAAATCAGATCTACTTGACCTGACATGCTCTAAAACTTGGGTGCAAAAGTCAAGTCTTGCAATCTTTGGTTGTAACTAAAAACATCATGTAAAAAGACTTGGTATTTTTTATAAAGTTTTCCTGGGGAAAAAACATAATACCCTGTTGGGTTAGCTCATTTCTGTGATTTAGTTTATCTTTGACCTACTTCTTGTGGCATTCATCAAACAAATACTTCTTATTCCCAGAAATGTACATTAGAGATAGGGTGAGACTGTCAAAGCTTATTATTAGAGAAAGTTTATTGTAAGGCTCATGGTTATTTGCATTAACCTAATTCTAAATACTTATTGACCTTTATTTTTTTTAAGATTTTATTTATTCATGAGAGACACACAGAGAGAGGCAAAGACCTAGGCAGAGGGATTAACAGGCTCCCTGTGGGGAGCCCAATGTGGGGCTTGATCCCAAGACGGATTCACTACCTGAGCTGAAGGCAGATGCTCGGCCACTGCTCCAGCCACCCAGGCACCTCTACTCCTTGAACTTTATTCACAGATACATAAAAACAAATTATACTTGCAATTATGTTTTACTTTAATGCCTTTGTATTTTAATGTTTGTATGTCTACACAGCACTATGAAGTAAGCAAATGTAAGAAGAGTCTGGCTGAAGACAAGAAAATAGAATCACATAATGGATTGGAAGACAGTCTAAGACTTGTGACCTGGGCTGAAGGCCATCAGGAATATAGTCAGGCCCCCACATAGGGCCACCTGCCCTCTTGTTGGCTCTGAAGGAAATGGCATAACCAAATTTTTTCACTGGGTATACATGGATATACATGTTTTGGTGCATATGAACACACTATGAATGTAAAAACAGCCATTTATATATAAATGGGTAAACAATTATTTAAATTGCACCCTCTATGATGCAATCATCTTCCATGGCTGTGAATAGACACATTTTATTCACCATTTAGAGCAGTCTGTTAACTAAGATTGTTTGCCTGTCATTTAATATTTAGAATGTAAAGATGATACCACAACTTCAGAAAAACAATGGATTGAAAGAAATTCAGTTTGCATGGAATCAGGTATAAAAACCATATTGTAGGGGCACCTGGGTGGCTCAGTCAGTGAAGGATTTGCCTTCGGCTCAGGTCATGATCTCAGGGTCCTGGGATTGAGTACTGCATGGGGATCCCTGCTCATTGAAGAGTCTGCTTCTCCCTCTCCCTTTGCCCTTGACTCCCCCCTTGTGTTCTCTCTCTCTCTCAAATAAATAAAATCTTAAAAAAAAAAAAAACAGTATTGTAGAGTTATCCTTCATTATGATGCTTTTCCCAGGGTTGTGGCCTACTTTACCCCTTGTTCTTGGAAAGGTAAGGGTTAAGAGTGTGGGCACTGGAGCTAGATAAGTGGTTTCCAGTTTAGGCTCTGCTTCTTTCCAGGGCAAACTACTAATGTCTTTGTACTTCAGTCCCCTCTTGTAGAACATAGGCAAATGATAGTCACCCACTAACTTCTGGTTTACTCCTTCTTGTGACATAAATAAAGATTTCAGCAATTCACACATCCTGGTTCTCTCCTGTATTCATTTTGATGTTCTCAGTCTCCATGCAGATTATCCCTGTAACATCCTAGGCTTTCATTCTCGCCTTCTTCCCTATTTCAACAACACAATTGCATGTTTGAAATATGAATACATACTTTGTTTTGTTTGTAAAAGCAGAACAAGTCATTCCATTAAAAGTGAAAAGACTCATTCAGCAAGATACTTTTAGATACAAGAATGATATTGTAATGAATTGCAGAATTTTTATGTTTCTACAACCTCAAGAGGAAGAAATTGAGGTGCAGTTTGGACAAATTCACACAGAGGCAAATCCTTGAAATAATGGGGAAATGGTTGGTGTGGTGGATAAACAAGGATATATTGAACTGGAAGATTTCTTAAGATCATGTTGGGCACTGGTCATGCTGGTCATTCTTCTTGCTATGTGGTCCAAGTGGAGGGAAAAGTGCAAAAAAACCTAAATATCGTACCTCACTGTGGCTTTGGTTTTCTTTCTATCACAAACTACTGTTGCCTGGAAAGATGCTCTAGGGAGCAGGGTGGGAGAGTCAACTGTCAAAACAGATTTCTTTTTGTATTGTTAGCAGAGACAAATTCAGTTGGGATGTATAGAAAATTATTGCTTGTCTTCTTTTGAAGAGAGCATATGCCAAGAATACAGGAAAAATCCATATTTCTGAGATAATCTTTTGCAAAACCAAAATGAAAATTATAGTATCTTCATGTTCTAAATTAAAAAATTATGATAAAATTACAGGTCATTCTAGAGACAGTAAAAGCAAAATTGAGAATAGTTGGAATAGAATATGTTGGCAAGGATTTTTAAAGAAGCAAGAAGACAAACAAGATATTTTAAATAGCAGATTTTATAAAAGAGAAATTGAATTAGGACTTAACACATTTGTGAACCAGTCACAGAAAGGAAAGAAGGTAAGTGGGAGAGGATAGGGTAAAAGGTACTATGTACATGACAGATCCTTTACAATACATAGGGGAAAATGGAACAGCTGAAGGAGAAGAAGTAAGCAAATACAGAGAGAAAGAAAAGCTTTTGGATGAGTAAAACATAACCTGATTTTGTAGAAGACTTGCCAAGGTTGGAGACTATAGAAAGCAAAGACACACATCTGGTCATGATCAGATGACCATTCAACTGGCATTCTTATTTTTAAAAATAAAATTAAAGTTATTAACAAATAGGCAAATAAAATGACAGCATGCTTCTTTGCAGTTATTTAACAAACTGGAAAAATAATGGTGTGGTATCTACAAATGCTGATTGGAAAAATATTTGAACCAATATGTATCCATACCGCCTGCCAATATTTAACTCATTACATTAAGCTCCTATGTGCAGTTCCTGAAAATATCACTTAAATCTGAGCTACTAAGACATAAGTCATATAAGGGTAGGAAATATAAATATGTAAGTATATATTGAAATGGTAGGCAAATATGGTAGTAAGACAAAGACCAGCCATCACCTGGAAATCATATAAAAATCAAAATTGCTGGGGCAGCTGGGTGGCTTAGTTGGTTAAGCCTACAACTAACTCTTGAATTTAGCTCAGGGCATAATCTGAGGTTGTGAGATCGAGCCCCACTAGGGGCATGGAGCCTACTTGAGATTGTCTTTCCTTTTCCCTCCCCCTCTCTCCCTCTCTCTCTCTCTAAAAAAATTAATTAATTAAAAAATAATTAAAAAAATCAAAATTGCTGTTACAATGGAAAAGCTGAATGTTAAAAATTAAGAATCTTCTAAAAATCATTTGTGTTATTATTAAAATTATATAGTTTATGGTTTTAGATAAAGACAACACATACCATTTCAGGTGTACGTTTAGAAAATGGAAGTACAATAAAATCAACTATCCATCTTTTTTTTTTTTTTTTTGTGAAGGAGAAATATTCAGTTTGACAGCATATAAAATATGATTTAGAATTCATTGGGCCCTGGAAACTTTTTTTTTTTCAGAGTTCTGGAAAATTCTTAGTTTCTATGTCTTTAAATATTTCCCCTGACCTATTTTTTTTAACCTCTTTCTGGAATTCTGGTTTGATATGTTTTTGGTGTTCTCTCTCCTTCCTCCATGTCTTCTAGCCTTTTCTTTTTTTGAGGTCACAATATTTACTTAGCTTTCTATTTTAGGAGAGTATTTTGGCCTAATCTCTCCTTTACATTTTCTATCTCTTTGTCCATCTGTTATGTATTCTGGGTAATTTATTCAGATCCATCCTCCAGTGCAAGAACTCTCTCTTTTTAATCTGTTTTGTTTTAATTCCTGTTTATTGTTGAAAAGCATTATTTCGTGCATGCAAATAAAACCCAGGGCCTTGTTAAAGTAATCTTTTATTTTTCTCAATGTAATCATGCTTGAGATGAACTGTTTATTGTACTGCAGGTATACCTCATCTGCTAAAATACCGGAATATTTGGATTATAATTTTGTTTGCTTTGCTTTTGTAACTTTTAGGCTTTGTTTTACAAGGATAACTTCCACCCCATCAGAATGCACAAAAGAATATTTCAAAACTTTTGGCTTCTGAGATCACTTAAAAATGACCTTCTAATAATAGCTAAAATAGTTTAAAATATAAGTTTAAAATACAAAGAGTTTTTCATTTAAAATTATTATTAAGGGGGAAAAAAAGCAAAGACTTGGCGTTATGAGTTATGTCTCCCCAAAAAGATACGGTGAAGTTCTAATCCCCAGGATGTCAGAATGTGACCTTCTTTGAAAACAGGGTCTTCACAGAGATAAGAAAGTGGAAGTGAGGTCATTAGGGTAGGCCCCCACCTGGGATGACTGGTATCCTTACAGAAAGGGAGATTTTGGACATAGACCAATGTACAGAGAGGGAAGATGACCTGCAGATGTACGGATGGGGGCAGCTTTGTTCCTGGAGTCACATGTCTACAAGCCAAGAATGGCAAGGATTTGCCATCAAACACCAAAAAGCAGAAGCAGCAGGAAAGATTCCACACCGCCCCATCAGCACCCCCACTTCAGACTTCTGGGCTCCAGATCTTGAGACAATAGACTGGCTTTTAGCCACTTAGCAATTGGTGTTCATTACGACAGCCTCAGTGAACTGATACCTTTTAGAGCCCCTGTGACTCCGTTGGAAATTCTCTGCGTGGTGTCTTAGAATATTCGAGAGGAATCCATGATTGTAGTATTTTCTTTTATTTCGTTCTGTAATTCAACTTTTCCCTCTGCTGGGCTACTCATTGTCACTATTCGGGTTTTCTTTTCCTGGTCATCATTCAGGTCATCTTCATGTGTTCTCCTCTTTTCCTCTTTTCTCATCCCAATTCCCAGATATTTTCAAATCTACTTGTTAATTCTTTATCACACCTTGTTCATATATTTTCAAGGATTTTAAAAAATTCACTAAACATATAAAAATATAGCTATTTTATAGTCTCCCTCTGTTAGATCGGATGTCTTATTTATTGAATGTTCTCTCTGTTAAATCATAAGGCTTTGCTTATGGAGTCTCCTTTCTTTGTGTTCATTTCATGACTGAGTTGCATGTTTTCTTTGACGTTTGTTTGTGGGAATGTTCCAGGACCAGGAATGATAATGCATTTTTCCAGGAAGGTCTTCATTTGCATCTTCCAGGCACCTGGGAGACAGGAAGGCCAAAATGAATCAAAGAAGATTCTAGGCTTTCTTCAGTATGGATTTGGAATATACATCCACAGGGGAGCACTTTGTTGCTTTGTGTTCTTAGATGCAAGTGATTTCACTTGCACTCTTGGGTGTGAGGAGGATTCTGTGAGGAGCAGTGATTTCCCTTCCTCTGAGGAAGTAGCCCTTTGGGGTCCCAATTTACAGGAGAAGAATCTCCCATTAGAGTTCTTACCTGGTGAGTCCTGGGGTAATCTGACCCTAGCATACTATGAATCTAGAACAACCTTTATCACAAATTCCCTAACTTGCTCTCAATGCAAAATTCCTTTCTGTGCTCAGTTTATCTCTCTGAGTTCCCATGCTCACCTAGTTTTTTGAACTGACAAATTCCACTTTCCATTCAGGTTCTCAATGAGGGCTGATTGGAGTCTCTAGCCCTCTACACTATGTTTTCAGAAACATGGTCTTCTTCTGGGCAACTGAGCATTTTTATGGGCTCAGTCCTTCCCTGGGAGAAGGAGGCTGGGCTCAGTGCTCCTACATAGATTAGAGGATTGGAACAGAGTTTGGACCTATGTTTATTCTCTTTCTTCCAGCTGTATTGAGGTATATTTGATAACAGCATCACACATATTTAAAGTGTACAACGTGATGATTTGATATGTGTATACGTGGTGAATTGATTACCACCATCAGGTGAATCAAGTTAATTAATATCTCTCACCTCATAGTTACCTTTTCTCCCTGTAGTGAGATCTTCAGATCTACTCTCATAGCAAAATTCCAGTACACAACACAGAATTATTAATTACAGTCACCCTGATATTCATTAGATGTCCAGAACCTACTCATCTAATGACTGAGGCTTTGACCAGCATCTTCCCATTTCTGCCCTCACATCCCCATCCAGGCTCTGGTAATCACCATTCTCTGCTCTTTGTTTCTATGAGTTCAATATTTATTTATTTATTTATTTATTTATTTATTTATTTATTTATTTAGATTCCACCTATAAATGAGACCATACAACATACAATGTTTGACTTTCTCTGTCTGGCTAACTTCTTTTACATAATATCCTCTATGTCTATCTCTGTGAGACAAGTGGCAAAATTTTCATCTTTCTCGTAGCTGAATAATACTCAATTCTACGTGTCTATATCTACTACATCTTTATCTGTTCATTCATTTGCTAACAATTAGGTTGCTTCTAAATCTTGTCTATTGTGAATAGACATGGGCATGGAGGTACAGGTATGTATTCAAGTTACTATTTTCATCCAATTTTGCAACTTGTGCAAGATAGAGATGTAGGTGCTTGCGGAGGCCCCACTCCAGGATAAGCAATATTGGTTGGACAAACATGGGCGTGAGGTATAAATGCTTTCTTTTCCTAGGAAACTGCATGACCCTGAATGGCAGCAGTAAGTATCTTCTGTCCTCTCAGATCCTCCTGTTCCACATTCTTAAAGGGATTTCTGGAATTCCAGTCCTCTCCATGTTTTCTCTTCCTGATTTTGTAAGATTATGTTAATTCTTGTTCAAATGCAAAGCAAACAACCAAATGCCCTCTCCAATCCCTTCTAGCCCTTCTGGTAGAATGTTCCAAAGAATGCAATGTTCATTGTTCTAACTCAGTGTTTCTCACTGGGGCTTGATTGGCATTTGGGTATAATGATTCCACCTGTGGAGCCACTGGATGCCAACTTCACTCTTGAGCCAATGATACCATTAAAGAAAAAAACAACAAAAAACAGAGACAAAGATTTCCAAATGCCCTTTGGGATCAATTCTATCTCAGTAGAGAATTCCTATGGTCAATGCTATCAAAATCAGTTCAGTTGGAAATGCTGTTCCCTAATTGTGTGTACGTGCACCTTAGCATCTGAGGAGTGGGAGGCCTATTTGGGGGGAAAAGGAAGTACTATCAAGAAGCAATTTATGTTTGTGTGACATGTAATCAAAATTACCAGTGTGTTCATATTATAGGAAACATACAAAGAAGGTACATTCTCCTATCCCTCTGGCACCGGCTTACAAACGGTAAGAGCTCTGTGTAGGTGTGGAGGCAAGGTCGAGTCTACAGGCAGAACACACAAAACAAGAGAGAATAGTTAAGCTAACATGAGGTTTGTGTAGCAATTAGAGAAAGTAGAAGAGTTCTGGGGGCTTGAGAGTTGAGTGTGGAAGTAGAGCACTGGGGGCAGCTGCCATCCTGGGAAGTTGGTGGGCTGGGCTCACCATAATAAGAGAAGATTTAAATACGTCCCAGCAGCAAGCATATACTTTTCTCTCCCCAGTAGCCTTTTATAGAAGAAACTGAATAAAGATAGAAATGCTTCTAATTTCCTTTTGATTGATGTGTGTGATTTGATGTACGTATTTGGAGGAGAGGAGAGAGAAGCTCTCAGCCACGAGGATAGTCGTTAAGCATGTGATTGTTATTAAGAACGCCAATCCTATTTTCACCAGCATCATTTATATTTTTAAAGATATGCTTTTGAAATTTAGAAAACCTCATATTAAGGCCACGACATTTGCTTTTTTTGGATGTCCATTCAAATAAAGACATAATAGGAAAAATTCCCTTTGAGCATTTTCCATATAGACAATATAATGCATTCATTTGGTAAGATAAAATCATTATTATTAATGAAATCTATGAAAATGACTTCGACGTTGGCTTGACTGTCTCAGAAAAATGATTTTTTATTTCCCGAAATAAAAGCTGATGCTAATACTTTTATTGTATGCTTTTCTTCTATATAATATGCTGTGAAGAAATATTTCATTAATCTGACATCAAATTAAATATTTTAAACTATGAATTGGTACTTAGGAGGATCTAAGCAGGCATTGTATTGACATAAAATATTCAGAAATACTGCTTGGCACGTGCCCTAGTATTTTTATGAAAATTAAAATACCTCTTGTATTCTATTTTGCATATCGAGGTTCTGGCTTTTGTCTCTCACTGTACATAGTGTTGTGATTGATTTAGCAACATGCATAGAAATAGCACAAATAATCACCTCAGCATAATACAAAGTAGTTACAGAATGATGATTGGGAGATGTTGCATTATGCAGCATTTAGCGTGGGAGTGTTTTAGCTGGATGATACTGAAAATTAGCCTATTAGTTTATAATCTGGTTGGTATTAAAAAGCCCTGTCTGTATTTTGGTCACATTATTGAAATTAGTTCAAAATGTTTACACCCTAAGACTGAGCACCACCATCCTTAACCCACGGACACTGATGGCTGCTGTCCAGTAACACGTGTACGTCTCCTGAAATACTGGGGCTTAGATGTCATGTTAAGTAGTAAAGTGCTTTTCATGTTCGATTATAAGTGGCTCTTACAGTCAGAAATGTATTGGCTTCTAAGGAAGAAGATGTTTGTTTTTTAATTTGTCTGACACTGCTGAGCTCTGTCTGGGACAAAATCTCCCTCTGCTTTCCAGAGGGCAAAAGCCTTCCCTGTAGGCTCACACCGTGTCAGCAGAGGTCTGTAGAATTGCCGGGCAGGAGCGTTCTGGAAGAGGAAGTGGCAGCAGTGCGCTGTGGTTTCAGATCACTGAAATTCTCCATTTCTCTAAATTCTCATGACAGATTCTGGCAGGGCTGCTGTAGGACAGAGTGAGATATTTGCCTCTGGCTGGTAAGAAAGACTTAAAGAAAAAAGAAAACTGTAAACAGTATCAATTCCAGAAAGCAGAGAGAGGACTTTGGGGGCCGTCCGCCTGCCCACCATCTGCTCACACGCGGACAACCTGAGACCCCCCAGTTTGCAAAGGGACACACACGGCAGGCAACACACGGGCTGCCAGGCCCTACGTGGAGCTCAAGGAAGATGTGAGGAAGCGGGCTGTCCACAGTGTCATTTCCACTCACCTCTTCAGGCAGGAAACTAGCTGAAGCCAGCCCTGGGCCTTCTCAGGGATACACTTATTCCTGCCATGGTAAAAGCTGAATGCTAAAAGATTGCTTCTGGAAGAAGAAAAACTAAATTAGATAGTTTGCAAATCTGAGAGCGGCTTCCCATCTGGTGAATACGTTTCCCTTCACCTTGCTTAGCTATTCTCCTAGCCTAGGGAGTGCCCGAAAGTTTCCACCTCATTGGCACCAGCCACCCTGCAAGGTATGTGGCATATACTGAGATACTAATGAAAGACAGTACATAGCTGTATTGTGAGCAGAAAAATCAATGGTATATTTTCTGGGGTCAAAGTTGCACCCTGAATTTAGGCTGGAGGACATGGTGACAACCACTCAGGCTCTAGGACTTTCCAAGTAGTGAAACATATAAAAACATTTGCCTAGAGTCTGTTTTTATAAACCTTAAATCTAGTATCTTAGAGGTAATTTAAAAAACAAATTCCTATTGAATGTTTTCTGTAATCACCCAAGGCATAAAATCCATAGTATTTAATGCAACCCCCTTCTATCTGGCAGGTGAGGAAATGGGGATTGGTCGCCATAGATGAAAAATTAGTGGAGGAGGAAGCTGTACATGGTGTTGGGAGAAAATAATTAAAATGTGAATAAAAGGTAAGAGAGAAAATTGATCAATTGATCATATCGACAGATGACCTAAGAAGCCCTCTGGTACAAGATTTAGCAATAAAATGTCACAACCCAGCTTCAGAAACTAACCAAAGTTCAGGTAAGCCTCCACGTATTTCTGCTGAAGAAAATCAGATTACATGAGCCTGCATGTGGGATTAGAGAGGTTTTATCAACACAGAAGACAAAGAACTTAATCCAGTGTGAAAAGATAGGTCATCTATTCCTTCAAGTGGAGCAGCATTTCACCAAAAACATGTTTTTACCTATTATCCCAGTTCCCAAGAGTCAGTTTTTGCCACCATGGGTCCCAATTTGCAGCTCCTGTGGGGAGTGGGGGTGGTAGTCTGCTAGTGACCCTCCCGGGTATGCACTCTACAACTGGGCTGCTGGCGGAGGGGACTTTGCTCTAAGGCTGTCTCCATCCATCCAGGAGACACAAGGAGGTTTCAGACAGCTCCCACAAAATCTGAGGCAGGAAGTGTTCTAAACATAGAGAATGAATTCACGGAATTGTTGGTTTTACTTCTGCTCACCCACAGCCCGTAGACGTGTGTAAGTCCCAAAGAAGTCAGAGGTGGTCTTTCCCTAAGGCCGTTGGCTACGGGTCTTTTAGAATCTTGAGGATCCCTCGTGGATTTCCCAATGATTGTTTTTGTAGCTACAACTTGTTACAGGAGTCCTGTTTTATAAATCAAACCTCTGGAAGTGTGTGAGGGAAATCACCTGGTGGGTTTTCAAGAACACCAGTGCTATATGACCACAAGCACTGTAAAAGCTAAGTTTCAGCTGACAAGGAATAGGGATTGTTTGGTTGAGAAGTTGTGCATTGTTAAGTGAATTGTCTTAACCTATGTTGTACTCATTTCAGTATCAGAAATAACCACCGGATTTTTCTCCCTGTATGCACTTCCTTTATAAATTTTCTCTGTTATAAGTGCCTCAAAATTAAATGACATTAAATAGCGAACACCTGCTTATTAAAATTAAAATGAAGCAATGATGACAAATACTATAATAAAAACAAATGCAAGCTCAGGCCCTGAAATCTCATGTGGTTCTCAGAAACACATTAGAAATCCAGATGAACATTTTTAAATGTTTACTCAAGTCATAGTAAAAAAAAAAAATACATTTTCATAAGTGTCTGATGTTGTTGGAATCCATTTAGAGAAACATTCACCTAAAAGATGCCCCAAGGTAGTCATATCAAAGATTTCTTTTTCAGTGTCTGTGTATGTATAGTAGACACGATTGCAGAGCGTGCTGGATGAAGGAGTTAAAGAATTCTTACTGGCTCTTGTAACTCTGATAATTTAAGACACAGAAAATGGATATACATTTGAGGCTTTTCACACAAACAATAATATTTTGAGGACAGTCCACACATACAAAAAAGGCATTCACCCAGGCTAGGGAAGAGACAGGAGAGGCATCTTTGCCTGCCCTAGGAGCAGAGGGAACCGGTCTCTTGATCCTCGCAGAGCCTTGGACAGGAAGCAAGACACCAGGAAGCAGTGACCACGTGGCGGTAGGACCGTGTTGCCTTACCAAAGGTCTCTGTGGCCCACGAACACCACAGGCAGCATGACTGGCTGGCCACGAGCCCCTATGGACACCTCTTTGCTCATCTGTGACCTGAAGTTGGAGGGGCCCATGGTTGACACATCTTGGCATGACAAAGACCTCAGGCTGCCCCACAGTCCTAAGGACAGAGACAAGGGACAATGGAAGCTGGAGTCCAAAATTAACTGGAACTATAGAACCTAAAGTCATATATACCGTGGACATGAATTCATATAAGCCTAAGTCTTTCCTTAATAGAAAGGAGTTTCTTTTTTTTAATAATAAATTTATTCTTTATTGGTGTTCAATTTGCCAACATACAAAATAACACCCAGTGCTCATCCCATCAAGTGCCCCCCTCAGTGCCTGTCACCCATTCACCCCCACCCCCCGCCCTCCTCCTCTTCCACCATCCCTAGTTCGTTTCCCAGAGTTAGGAGGCTTTATGTTCTGTCTCCCTAGAAAGGAGTTTCGATGGATGGGCTGCCCACTATGATCACAAACACTCATTTCCATGGCTTGTTACCTTAGAATATACTCATTTATTTCTGGAAAATAAACATGCTTCACCTCATGATCCTGTTCCTCTAGGTCCTGAGTCAGAAACTGGCTTTCACTCTTCCTAAGGTAAAGGTATTACCCGATGGCATTGGTTTTAAGTAAATCTCAAGGATTTTTTCTTTTTAATTCTTTCTTAAAGATTTTATTTATTTATCTGAGACAGAGAGAGAAAGAGAGCACAGAGGGAAAGGGAGAAGGAGAAGCAGACTCCTCGCTGAGCAGGGAGCCTGATGCAGGGCTCAATTCCAGGACCTTGGGATCATGACCTGAGCTGAAGGAAGATGCTGTACTGATGGAGCCACCCAAGGGCACTTATTTTTTCTTTTTAAAAACCCAGTATCAGGATTATATTATTGTTAGAATTTATTTGGTATAAGAAAAAAAAAAAGGTTAGTTAGTCATCTGCTGTCTAAAATCTAAGGAAAAGTCTGCCTGCTGATCTTTATAATTGTTACTAACATAATTGCCCAGTGAACAGGGAGTGCAATAGGACCAGTTTTGTTTCCAAAGAGACTACTGGAGGGGGGAAAAAAAACCCTCAAACTTATGATGTCTTTTTAGTGAAAATAAAGAGTTTAGTATAATCGTGATGTTTATGTTCACAGATTGCTTTTACTAATATGCTTTCAAATGAGGAGGTTTGACATCTCTATCAGACAGGATCAAGTTGGGAAGACAGAAACCCCAACAGTTTCTTGTTGTTGTTATTGGTTTTTGTTGTTGTTACCTGAGATAACTTAATACAGGATATTAGTTAAACAGATATTGGAAGACTGGAAAACAAAGAGGCAGTGGTGTGGTGCCCAGTGTAGCACATCTCAAGAGCCCCTGATAAAAGGAGCAGCACTTGGGGGTAATCCAATCGTGGACACAGACCTGGGCTCCTGGCCGGGGGTGGCCTCCCTGGTGCCAGAGCTTCACGAGCCTGGAGAACCCCGCGCTAAGCTGGGACGCAGACCTCTACGGCGAGGGTGCTGGTGGACAGCTGCTGGGACCTCAGGATCTCAGACAAGGGCTCACCAGACTGGGACCCACACATCTGAGGAGTGGGAGGTGCCTGCCTGAAAGATGTGATGAAGTGGTTCTGGCAGTGAGGAGGATGCCTGCAAATAGAACCAGCTGTTACTGGCACAACCGCTGCCAAACGGAGGGACCATTATTGGTGGGAACCTGGCAGGACAAGCAGAACGAACCGAACTACCTCCTCCCGCCCTCCCTTCTCCCCCGAGCAGCCCCTGCCACCTGCGCGAGCTAAGAGAAGACCAGCTGGCACCCAAGTGCGGTGCGCAGTTCCCTCCAGCCAGAGGGAGGTGGCGGAGGGAGGAGGAACAGCGCAGTCGCCAGCATGAACCTCCGAACCTCCGCGCTGGATGCTCAGCGGCCAAGCGCAGCCGCCCC
Source organism: Canis aureus (assembly GCF_053574225.1). Lineage (NCBI taxonomy): Eukaryota > Metazoa > Chordata > Mammalia > Carnivora > Canidae > Canis > Canis aureus. Next base: position 4,589,718 of record NC_135627.1, read on the forward strand.
CGCGCGCAGGTGTAACCCCGCACGGCGGCGATAACGGGACGCCAGTGTCCTTTATACAGATGAAGACTGCTTGTCCTGTCTCCAAAACGGAATTTTATGAAATCTGTATCCCTCAAAGAGTCACATGAGAAGGACACACGACGCATTGGTTGCTGCCGCACAGTGTGGGTGGGGGGAGTCTGTCCAGGATCCAGGAATTTTCTGGGACATCTCTCACCTGCTGTGTCATGTACTGACAGTGAATGCAAGACTACAGCAACCAAAGCAAACCAGGGCCCCAGAGTGCTTAGGAAAGGATGAAGGATGCAGTTTCATTAGTTAGACACCTGCTAGCTGAGATTCCAGGAGTGGGCAAGGCCAGATGGAACGGCTAATGGAAGAGGGAAGCTGGAAGTATCAGAGAAAGAGCAGCTGTGGCAGTTAGGGACGGTCATTCCTCTCTAGTGTGTTTGATGCACCCGTGTTTGTGGGTGGACCATATTCTTGCTTGATCTCTCTTCCTCTGTGTGTGTGTATGTGTATGGGTGCCTTTCATCTATCTATCTATTATCTATCTATCATCTATCATCTATATATTGTCTATTTATCTATATCTATCTTCTCTCTATCAATCTATCATCTACCTATCATTTATCTATATATCTATCAATCATATATCATTATCATCCTCACCCTCTATCTACCCAACCGTCATCTATATACTAATATTTTCCTGTTTTCTTTCCCTTTATTAACTTACCTAAGAGTTGTAGATAATAGGTAGCTACAATTTAGCCTTTCAGTTATAGAGTCTGTAGTTGGGACCATGACGGAGTTTGAGGAGTAATTAACATTGCCCCAGTGATAAATACAGTGAATGTTATGCTAATCTACCAAATTTGTATATGTATTTCAAGAGAGATAAAACCCTAAACACTCATAAACCAGGCTATTAGTTAGGCATAAAAATGATAATACAATGAACATTTTTTAAATTAGTGTTAGAAGCTATTCATAATGTATTCTTGAATGATTTTTTTTTTTAAGTACACAGAGTCACATGTGAGACTGCCATTTCATCCCATGGTGGTAGCAGATTTGCTCTCTCACTGTCAACACCTGCAGAACTGGACAAGAAGTTAAACAAACATTTTCCCAGGTATTAGAAAAGAGGCTGACAGGACAGATGCGGGGAGCCCCACAGTAGCCCTACCTGATGTTGTGGTGCAAGGCACATTCTCAACCGTGCAAGACTGGAAACCAAGCAGTGCACAGTTGGCTCACTGGGCTGAGGGGAGACGATTTGGGAGGCCCAGCAGCTATAGTCAGTGAGAAAGAGGAGCACAACAGGAGGGATACACAGAGAGGGGGCACCAGAAATTTGCTAGGGTTTCCTTTAGGTCCTTTGAATATATTCAAAAATGAATATATTCTGAGATTGTAATACAAACATTTATTTTTAGCTAAGACTGTAACAATGGTTGTGAAAAAAATGTACATAGGTACAATCTTTTTATTTTTTTATTTTTATTTTTTAAAGTTTTAATTTATTATTTATTTATTTATTTTTAAAGATTTTATTTATTTATTTATTCATAGAGACACACAGAGAGAGAGAGAGAGGCAGAGACACATGCAGAGGGAGAAGCAGGCTCCATGCAGGGAGCCCGATGTGGGACTCCATCCAGGGTCTCCAGGATCACGCCCTGGGCTGCAGGCGGCGCTAAACCGCTGCGCCACCGGGACTGCCCAGGTACAATCTTTTTAAAAAACAATTTGGCAGTAAGCATCTGGAACAAAAACAAGATGGTTCCTAATGTAGGTAAAATTGGATGCCACTTTAAAAAAATGCACAGTGTATATAAACTTAAAAACTGAGAAGAGGATAGAATTATGAATAACTAAAAAAAAAAAGAATTATGAATAACTTCGCTTATTTTCATTTTGCTTTCTATGCATTTAATGTATATTGTACAAGAGATATGTTGTGTTAATTTTAACCAAAGAAATGGTATTGTTTTAAGTTCACATTATTTAGCTAGTAAGCACATTTGTAGGAACTTTTAGTAATAGATATTTAAGATAGTATTGTTTATAATAATAAAACCTCATGAGCAACCTATCTGTAAAAAATTGAGATTAATTAATTCAACAATGCACAGTTATGCAATAGAATATTACGAAGACATCAATCATCTTTTTGAGGGATATTTAAGGACTTGGAAAATAATTCAGAATATGTAACTAAAATTAATATTTTCAACTGTATATAACCTCTGTTTCTAGTTTATAAAAATAAGTTAGGAAGACAAACATATTCCTCCACCCACCCCCTACCTCACACACACATAACCTAGACAGACATGAAAAATGTAACAAGCTGTTCTTTCTGGGTAGTGAAATCAGAATGTTCATTTCTTCTTTATTCTTTTTGTTATTTCCCCAAGTTTACCATAAGGAAGATGTTTGTTTTCCCTACTGAGACAATAGGAATGTATTCCTAATGCAGAAGCAAAACATTTAACCCTATTTTTATAAAGTTGTCAGGAACCTAGAATAGACTCAGAAACATTTTTCTGCTTCCTTGGTGCATACTAGTGATTTCTGGATGTCAGCCTCCTTATCTAATGACAAAAGTTCCAGCTTTCTTCTTTGCCAAGAGTTTTAGAGTTATGATTTGGATGTGACTACATCTAACAATAGTGGGGAGAATATGAAGATTTCTGATTTATCATATAATTAGTTGAAGAATAAAGAATGTGTATATTTTAATTATTTGGAATAGAGTTTTAGATAATAATTTTTAATTCTCCAAGAAAAATTAATCACTAGTGTCACCTGGCATTCAACCAGCGTGATGAATGTGCATGTTTTACGTGGTGATGTTTATAAAATAAAAGGCAGCTCACATTTTCATTACTATTTGGTTTTCTCCTACATGGTATATTCAAAAATTGATTGTAGCATTTGTCTTCAGAAAGGTCATTATCTGATTGCTATGTTTTGAACCTTTATTGTTCAAGTTTTATTAGTTCTTTTGTCTCTTTTCTTATTTCATTTCAGTAAAATACAAAACAAAAAGCCAGTCAGTCACTGGTTGCTCTCTCAAAGGCTAAAACACTTGATTGGCAGACATGCCTATTACTTGCACAGAAGATGAGAGAGTAAAATTCTTGAGAGAGAGAGAAGCAAATTTTATTTAGAGTGGTAGAAACTGAAATCTTGAAAATTTGAAAATGTTTTGTGTTTGAATTATCTGAGAAAATGAAAAAATTACAATTTTGTTGTGAGTTTAATAGACTCTCAGAGTTTCAAAGATACACCCAGGGAACATTTTAATAAATATTTGTGATTATTTGAATTCTTGCCTGCATTGTTAGTGAGGCTGGTGATGTAGTAATGTCTAACTGCCTCTAGATTGCAAACTGGCTCATGTTTCATCAACTACAGTTTACAGACAGGATCTGTAGGTGGTTTCTAACGTAGCATGATCATCTACCCAACTCGAGGTATTACTGTTTTTTTTTTTTTTAAATACTATAAAAAAGTGAATTCTGTGGCAGTAAGAATTAATATTGTAGTGTCCTTTGCAGCATCCTGAGGGCTTGGGGTCTTGGCTACCTGGTGGCCTCCCAGCAGGTAGATGATGAATGTGGCACCATTTTAAGGAAACACAGTTTAGGCTGTATCCATATGATGCAACAGTTTCTCAGATGGGCCTAAAACTGACTTTTTCTATTTTTATTAAGGCTCTTAAGTTTATGAAAAGACTACCAGTTTCCCTGGAATTCAGATTTGGTCATTTGAGCTTCCATATTCCATTTTTATAGGTGAATGACAGGAGTACAGTGAATTTTTAAACCTTATAATTACTATTTCATAGGAGAAATCAACATACACACATTTAACACCTATGGATAAGTAAGTAGGTTTCTATTTTTCCAAGCCAAGAATCAAGATTTAAGATATCTGATCTGACATTCACATGTTCTTTGTGGGGAATCAAGTATTTATTTATTTATTTATTTTTATTGATTTATTCATGACAGTCACAGAGAGAGTAGCAGAGACACAGGCAGAAGGAGAAGAAGGCTCCATGCAGGGAGCCCGACGTGGGACTCGATCCCGGGACTCCAGGGTCACACCCTGGGCCGACGGGCTGCCCGGAATCAGAGTATTTAAAATATAGCCTGCTTATGAAAACCAAGGCTTTTTCTGCCATATTTGTAAGGGGCTTCTTTTTTTTTTTTTAATTTTTATTTATTTATGATAGTCACAGAGAGAGAGAGAGAGAGAGGCAGAGACACAGGCAGAGGGAGAAGCAGGCTCCATGCACCGGGAGCCTGATGTGGGATTCGATCCCGGGTCTCCAGGATCGCGCCCTGGGCCAAAGGCAGGCGCCAAACCGCTGCGCCACCCAGGGATCCCTGTAAGGGGCTTCTCTTTTGCATTTGTGCTATGACTGCATGCTGCTGTGATGTTTTAGCAGAGCGATCAACGAAGTGCAGCTACGTAATGCTGTGTATACGATGCCATTTACACTCAGAGGCAATCCAGCATGTGGCAGCCGCACAGCAGGAATGTCCAAACACAGATCGTCCGAAGAATTTATATGTTATTTTAGGACTAAACACTTTTAAAAAGTCAATCAGGCAACGGAGCTAAAACAAGTCCCCAGATAATATAAATATGAACACATGTTGAATTCATTAAATTTCCAGGAACCAGCAGTACTCTCTCCCTAACTTTAGAGCTTGCCTTAAGGATTGTCTTTGAAAAAATTATTTGGTAGGTGAAAGTAACCTTCCCGAGCTTATACTTAAAATATAGTCAAACCAGGTATTTCAGGTAGCCAGTTCTTCAACTCTGATCAGCAAGAATTAACTATTCATTGTGTAGCCTGACATCCATGACCTCACAACCTCTTGCTCTAAACTGCTCTTGTTAACCACACTGACCTACATGCTACCCACTAACCACAGGATGCTACTTAGATTTACATCACTTAAAATGAAATAACTTAAAAAAAAATCAATTTCTCTGTTGCACTACCCACATTTCATTCCTCAAGTCACTTGAAGGTCAGGCTATTGTACCGGACGATGCAGATATAATGCATTCCTGTGATCTCAGAAAATCCTATTGAGTAACCTACAGATCACCTCTCCAAGAAATTACCTGAGATGAAGACGGTGATGGCAGATGGGCCATGCCGAGCCTGGGAGAGCAGCACACCACGCCGGAAAGACAAACATTGTTGATTTTACCGCTTTACTTATCCAATATGTGTGGGGATTATTGTCTTCATATTTTAAAGAAGGATATTGGAATTTAGAGGGGAAAAAATTTGCCAAGGATCAAAAGTTTAGTCAGTAGTGAATCTAAGACTTGAACTCAGGTCTTTTGCTTCCCAATTCAGTGTGTATGAATCTCTGTGGTAGGACATGATGTCCAGGAAGAGAAGAAACATGCAGCTGAAACCGGGGGTAGACTTTGCTGTGTGTGAGTGTACAGTGTGGAGAGGTCTGGGAAGGAGATGGGGTAATTCAAAGATTTAAGTCTGTTGATTGCGCTATTTAAATATTCAGAAATTCTTTTGAGGTTCCAAAAAAAAATGAATTTGGGGCAGCAGAAGAATTATCTTTAGTGTGGAAATGTAGCAAAAATGTGTGTGGTACATTCCTTTAATGTCACATGGGGTTGAGAGCTAGGATAAATGCATAGATTAGCCACTATTTATTGTTGATTAATACTTCTAGACTAAGTAAAGCTACATGTTAATTTGTAGATTTTTGTCTGGTAGAGATGCAGTGATTTTTTCCAGAGATAAACCAGAAGATTATTTGTATATGGCTCTTTTGACATTAATCAGGTTTGTATCTTAACCCAACATTCTTACCCTCTGACTGCCTATTTATACCTATCTTAAGGGTCTTTTGAACTGGCTGTATATCTTACTAGCTCCTCTAACTGATGGGTTAAACAAATATTTGGCATATATTCATCTTATATTTATAAACTCTGTTTTAAAAGTGTATTTGTGGGGTGCTTGGGTGGCTCAGTCAATTAAGTGTTTGACTCTTGATTTCAGCTCAGGTCATGATCTTGGGGTCCTGAGATCGAGCACAGCATTGGGCTCTGTGCTCAACAGGGAGTCTACTCGGGATTTTCTCCCTCTTCTTTTGCTTCCCATGCCACAGCTTTCTCTCTCTCTCTTTCTCTCTCCCTCTGTCTCTCTCAAATAAATAGATATTTTAAAAGAGCGCATTTGATAATGACACATTGAAAGTTTTGGAAGTTTAACCAAGAAACCCAACAGGAGCCAAGTCAATTGTGCAGTTTAGGAAAAGCATGAGCTATATTCCTTTTCTCCCAACCTGGAGTGCATTCCAAGCTGCAATCCAACTAAACTCCCTGCTTCCCTCTCTTCTTGTGTTTTGTTTCTGCCTCCTGCATGGACAGTAAGTCATTCTCCTTCGATGGTAGCATTGGTGGTAAATCTGGCCTAATGGCCTGAGCATTCTGTGAATTCTACTGGATAAAATGTGGACAGCTATTCTCTGCTGGGTGAGAGAAGGCAGAGAATTCAGTTTGTCAGTCTTTTGGGTTTTGTCTGATGTGAGTTTACTTGGGTCCATTGGGATACTTATGTCCACTGGGAAGGGAAATAGCTTTTTCGACCTGGTGTAATTGTCTTTCTGTCTTTCTTTTCAGCGTTGGCTGAGGTTGAATTGACATGATACATTATCCATGTGTCTGTGGGCCTGTATGTCTGTGTTTTGGAAATAGCTCCCAGAGGAGTATGAACTCTTCCTAACTGCAGGGGACACACATAAATATGAGGGAACATCTTTTGAATTAAAAATGTTCTCTTTGATTGACTTACACAAATTTTTAAGAGCTCTTAAAAATCTAATAGTTTCAAAACTCACCCCAAATAAGAAATGTCTGATTCTATACATGTGCTAGATTTTCAAGGAAAACACCTTGCTGGTTCAGATACATTTTAAGAATTCAAGACAAATAATTAAGGCGAATCTTTTAGTAAATAAGACTGGCTTAATTTTTGTTTAAGAAATAAAAACATCTCGGGATCCCTGGGTGGCGCAGCGGTTTGGCGCCTGCCTTTGGCCCAGGGCATGATCCTGGAGCCCCGGGATCGAATCCCACGTCGGGCTCCCAGTGCATGGAGCCTGCTTCTCCCTCTGCCTATGTCTCTACCTCTCTCTCTCTCTCTCTCTCTCTCTCTGTGTGACTATCATGAATAAATAAATAAAATCTTTAAAAAAAAAAAAGAAATAAAAACATCTCTTCTTTGATTTACCCATGTGAAGTATAGTGGAACTATACATTTGATTTTTTTTTTTTTAAACACTCATTGTGGAGCCCAACACAGGGCTTGAACTCACAACCCTGAGATTGAAAACTGAGCTGAGATCAAGAGTCAGATACTTAACCAACAGAGCCACCCAGACACCCCATATACATTTGATTTTAAAAATAAGCTTTGGTGAAAAAAAAAAAAAAAACCTAATAGTCTAAACTTCCTAAACCTTTCTTATGTGTTTACTAATCAAATAAGCTAGCATTATCCCCACATAATATATACAATTATAAACATTCATTTATTTCATTCAACTACATTGAAGCATTACTGTGGCAAATTTTTTGATATCAACAATAATTATGTCTCCTAGTATGTCAGCTTCAATGTAATTTTGAAAGTCCTGGGATAACTTATGAACTTGGTTTTATAATATATAATAATAAATAATCTTTGAATACCTAAATAATTTCTAAGTATCTGTTAGTACTAAACCTTTGACTATTAAATGCCATTTGGTATTCATATACTGCTGCTTTTTAAATCTTGATATGCTATAGAATGGCTCTATCTTTGGGTCATGTTGCTAAATATAGTGTAAATGTAACATCTGAGGGTGTAGAAGAATGTGCAACAGGTGTCAGACATTTTGTTAATCTGTAAAATGATGGTAAATTCTGCACAGTTGTCAAGATATAATTTCCAGTTCTACTCTGTGGAATGGAAGTGAGTTTCTTTGGCTAAAAGTCATAATTAATACAGATTGTTGAGAATATACCGGGAGTTACAGTGACAGACATTCAGCTGTGTATGCAAGCTGTTAAGGTGAGCTTTTATTGTTCACAAGAGAAAATGAGTACTTTGTCATGTGTGTTCTCTCCAGAATAAAAGAGAATGTGATAGACACAAATATATGGATGGAAAACGTTGTAGAAGGTAGGCAGGAAGGAAATTTTTAAATTTTTCTTTCATTTATAGTAACTGTAAATAATGATTCTGAAAAGAAGAAATAAAATGTGTTAAAATTTTGGCAAAATTGACTCTTACTCATAAGGAATAAAATGTTTGTGAAACTCTATAAATATTTAGTAATGCAAAACCAGACATCAGCTTTCTCTCTGTTAAAAAACTATAAGCTTTTGACAATGGATAACAGAGATTCTTAATTACCTTCCAGGTAATCTTCCCAAGTAGCAGAAACTCTATCTCACTAGAATAATTTATCTGCCAGTTCTAACTTTACTATATAATTAATTTTTAAAAATTATCATATAACTCCTTCACTTTTGAATGAGCTAAGGTACCTGCTATGTTTGTTTTAAAATATGTTATTGATGGAGCACCTGGATGGCTCACTCAGTTAAGCTTTAGACTCTTGGTTTCAGCTTGGGTCTAAGTAGAGCCTGCATAGGGCTCTATGGTCAGTGGGGAGTCTGGTGGGATTCTCTCTCTCTCTCTCTGCCCCCAGCCCCTGTGTGTTCTCTCTCTCTCTTTCTTTAAAAGTAAAAAAATCTTAAAAAAATATGTTATTGTCACACTGATGAAATAGGTATTCAAGTATTGTTTCTCAGGGATACATGAGCCTACCTTAACCAAGTGAGATGTATTTCAAATATCACAGCATACACTTAGGAGAAGGAAAAAATTTTTCATATTTCTTCCACATATGAAATTATCTCTGAGATTTTCCAGAGTCCTGGAAAATTACAAAAGTGTTTCTTTTGTTTGTTTGTTTGTTTGTTTTTTTTAAGTTCACCTTAAGGGCAGCCCCAGTGGCGCAGCGGCTTAGTGCTGTCTGCAGCCTGGGGCGTGATCCTGGAGACCTGGGATCGAGTCCCACATCGGGCTCCCTGCATGGCGCCTGCTTCTCCCTCTGCCTGTGTCTCTGCCTCTCTCTCTCTCTGTGTGTCTCTATGAATAAATAAATAAAATCTTAAAAAAAAAAAAAAGTTCACCTTAAGAGAGATGATAGATATAATTAAGTTTGTTCAGATATGCATACTAAATTGTTCCAATATCATTTATTGAAAAAACATCAAATGGATGGATAAGGAGAGGATTTATTTTGGATGTAGAGAAATTCTAAAACTTGCACATTGCTACTGGGAACGTAAAATGGTGCAGTCATTGTAAAAAACAATAGGATAGTTCTCCAAAAATTCAACATAGAATTACCACATGATCCAGCAATTCCACTTCTGGTATATGCCTAAAAGAACTTCAAGCTGGGACTAGAACAGATATTTGTAGCTCCAGGAAGGTAGAAACAATCCCAGTGTCCACCAACAGATGAGTAGATAAACAAAATGTTTGTATGTACCTATACTGGAACTTATTCAGCCTTAAAAATGGAAGAGACTGTGGTACATTCTGTAGTGTGGGCAAACCTTGAAGACACTACACCAAGTGAAATAAGCCAAACACAAATAGGGCAAATGTTGCATGATTACATGTACGCAATGACTTATATGACAGGCAAATGCATAGAGAAAGAAAGTAGAATGGTCATTGCCCCAGGGGCTGGGAAGGTGGGGAATGCAGGGTTATTTAGCAGGTACAGAATTCAGTATGGGATGATGAGTGATACAGATGGATGGTAGTGATGGCCGGACCACATGAACAAGGTGAATGTTCTAAATGTCACTGAACTGACACTTAAAAAATGGTGAAAATGGCAAAAAAAAAAAAACAAAAAAAAAAAAACAAAACACAAAAAACAAACAAACAAAACACACAATAAAACCCACCCTCTTTTCTCCTTATGTGTCATTTTGGTTAGTATTTATCACTAGCTATTAAATTCTCTAATCTTTCTGTTTACAATGTCTAATCTGCCTTTAATATGATGTATTTTGTATCTCAGACATTGTAGTTTGTAGAAATTTGATTTGGTTCTTTTCATATCTCTTCTGTCTCTCCTTAACTTTTGTAACTAGGAAATACAGTTATAACAATTGCTTTAGTGTCAGTTAATTTTCACGTCGATCGATTGAAAGATTGTCTCCCCATTTGGGGCCCCATGTACCTGCTTCTTTGCATCCTTGGTAATTTCTCATGGGATCCCAGCCATTGTTAATTTTACCTTACTTACTCAGTAGTGAATAATATTATATCCCTCAAAGTATTACTGCTCTGTGTTCTAGGACACAGTTATTTGGAAACCATTTCATCCTTTCAGACGTTGGTTTTCAAGTCTGTCAGGAAGGACCAGAGAAGTGATGAGTCTAGGATCAATTATTGCCCACTCCCAAGGCAGGAACCTGTGCACGCTCTGCCCAAAGCACCATGAACCATGAGCTCTCCAGGGAGGTCGGTGTGAACATGCACTGCTCACCGCCCTCTGCAGGAACAGGACTCTGTTTCAGCTAAACCCTTCTCGTGGTTTTTCCACTGACCACATGTATTTTCTCACATGCATTTGCTGATCAGCTGGCTGCTGGAGGGTCCCTTTGCTGATCTCTGGAATTCTCTCTATCGTTTAGCATTTTCTTATTTGGTATTCCCTGAACCCCAGACCTAGCCTGGAAACGCTCTCAAAACAGTGATCTCAGGGAATCATAGGACTCCTTTTGCTTGTTTCCTGTCTCTTAGGGTTAATGTCCTTTTTCGCCTGCTGTCCAAAGTATAGTAGGTAGTTGTTCTATCTTGACCTGAAGCGGAAATCTTAAGTTCTTTTTTTAAACTCTTGAGTATATAGCAGAGGAACCAGGAGATCTCCGGCCACACTGTTTCTTCAAGTCCATTTATTTATTCACACTCCCTCGTCTTCCTGCTTTTCTTTCTTTAGTTAATATCAGCTAATGTTGGACATGCCAAATATTTCTAAATAACTAAAGATTCTTCATCACAAAATGCTCCCTGAAAACAACTCACCTGGAAAACATAAATGCTGTGAAGCTGACAATAATGGAAAATTGTGATGACCAGTTTTCTGTTTGTCATATCAATACTACCTTTTTAAGTAATATAAATTTTTAACATTTCTGGTTCATATTTGAAATCCTTAAGGATAATAATAAAGTTGAGTTTCATACTATTTTATTAATAAAGGGAATTAATGGGAAATCAAACAACAATTTTGAGAACTGGAAAGGAATCCAGCTTCCTGAATTTATTTTTCTTAGTAAAACCAAAAGCGAGTGCATCTATTGTATTTTAAAGTTTCTCTAAAGCCACACAACTCCCTGTTCATGCTCTTTCTTGCTCACTCTCAGATAAATAAGTAAAATAAATTTTAAAAATATCTAGTTTCCTTTTAGTTTCTTTTTTTTTTCCTTTTAGTTTCTTAAATTTTGGGGGAAAATCTACCATTGATGAAGTCACTTAGAGACTCTGAAATAAGTGACGTTTTGCCAAATTCATGATTCATTTGCTGCCCTCAGATTTCACCCTGTTCAAGTCCAGCATACAGAACAAGATAGAATATTTTCACATACTTTTATGGCTTCTGTAAAGAAAGATCAGGTCTGTGTAATTCACAAACCTAAAACTCTAGTGATTTTAGGAGACCAGCAAAATAAATGAATGTTTTCTGGGAAGACATCACCAAAAAACTAGAAACACTTCAAGGGAAGAACATCACAGGTGCGGGGTCGTAGAAGGAATCTGATGTGGGACTCATCATTTGGGAGGCTCAGTGTTCACAGGAGGGATATTTCTCTCAACTGTTGTTCATACTTCAACGCATTTTATATTTTAATGTGTGTGAAAAAAAAGGAGCAACAAGCATGTGTAGACTAATATAAACAAAATAACAAGTGAGATTTTCCTTTTCCCTTTAATATGTGAGAAATAAAATAGAGATAACTGCCTACTGCGTTTTAAAGGGGATCCCCATTGCCCATGTCAGCAATCTATAATTCTAATTTGAAATGGCCACTTAAATGTGCTTGAAAGCGTAACTCTGAAATGCTATTGGACTTGTTCCTAGTTACTGATTCAATTATGGAAGAGCTTTAGCTTGGGTAGTGTCTGGCACACAATTGATAAGCTTTGAATGTGAAATAAACAATTCTCATTAAATGCAATGTTACCTTTTTCTTGGAAATAAATAGTTCAAAATCTATTTAAAAATCCTTTTCTTTAGTATTGTTTTGAATTTAAAGTTGCAAAGAGACTGCCAAGATTTCCCATGTATTATATACTCAGTTTCGTTCACTTTTAACGTCTTTCACTAGTATTATATATTTTTCATGGTTAATGAATCAATAATGATACATAATAATGATTAGTTATTAATTATTAATTCTACTAACGTGGATTGAGATGGTTATTTTTGAAACGCATTTTACACAACCAACACATTAAAATATTTACTTAACTCTTCTTTAAAATAAGGGGCGATTTTCCTGTGGTCTAACAAACTGAGCCCTGGATATGTTAGCCATCTTTCCGATGTTATATTCTGAAAGCTGCATTGCATCAAGCGGCATGTTGAGGTTTATTAGATCAAGTCAAATTTCTCTGGTGTCATGATTCTCCCTGGAATTTATTTCTACTTCTTGGTCCTTTCAGCATTCAGTCAAATAAAATAGTATATTCTTTCCCTAGAGGAAAGTTTGAAACAGGAAAAAGCAAGAAAAAGGTGCCTATCTGTAGCTTTTAGAGAGTATTGCACATTTTCCTCACCAACCCTCCACAAACTCACTTAATGGTCTTCTGAGCTGATGAAAATAAAAGAACCAGGGGCCAGTGAGCAGCATGTGGACCCAGTGGAGCCAAGAAGAAGCCTTGGGATGGGGAGGCAAGAATGAGCAGTAGGATTTGTGGGATCTGAGAGTGGAGGGTGTGGGCACTCTATGCTCCAGGTCAAGTCCAGGGAAGGCAGCAAACACACAGAAGAATGGCTGGAAGGACAGATGTAAAACAGTCCTGCAGCATTCCTGTTCATTCCATCAGTGCACAAGAGAAACACAACAGTTTCCATGGTTCCAAACTAAAACAAAGTAAGTAAAGGGTGAAGGCAGGCTGACGAGATTTGCTGGGTTATAGCATGCCAGGAAGTATTAAATCATCCCTCTCTCCTCAAAAGCAGAAAGCCACAGGTCCTCCAGGGACCCTGCATACAAATCTTGATTGATAAATGACCAAAGACTAGAATTGGACAATAGATAGCTCACAGGTCATGGAGGATTCAGAAGGCACTCTCCCTTCTGCCTGCCTTTGGTACTCATCCTTGGTACTCCCTCACCACTAGTTTAGACCCCATCCTTTTGGGGGGAAAAACTAAATTTTCAGTGGCCAGGATTTCATTTGGAAGTTTAGTTATAGAACTGCAGACTGAGTTTTATTGCACTTTATATGCTTAAGTTAAAACTTCCCTGAATATTTTATTTACAAATGAAAGTGGAGGCTGGTGTGTGTGTATGTCCCCGTGACGGTCTATATTCAGATCTCCTGTTCTTTTAATTCTTCTTTTGTTTATCTTTCATCACTTTCAAAGGCATAGAGTATTTAAAGAAGTGTTTAAATTTATCTTGGAACCATTTTTAGATGTTAAAATGTTCTTATTGCTAATGTGATTTCTTGCTCTGTTTAAACAACAGCTGTGCACTAACATGCCATATTGTGCTTTTGTATTTTAATGGCTTGAGCTACATCCTAAGAAACTGGCAGTACTATTATTTTTGTGTTATGTTATTGATAGAAACAACTGTAATATGAAAGTTTGAAATTAAGTTCATTTGGTATCAAGTTTCTCATACGTGTAAATATTGAAATCGGCAATGAAATGAACCATCCTACAGCCTCCCGGAGAGGTGGTCAGACTTGTGAAAGCAAGCATACAGAGACCGATGAAATCCAGACTTTCTTCTGGGCTTTCTCATGAATGTTTTGTTCCAAAATTATATAAAGTGTGCAGATAACTTTTAATAATTCTGTCATTTTCTATATTTCCTATGGATATGGCATGATTTGGTGCCTAGAAAATTGCTTTTCACTCATAGAAGCAGGTTATGATTGAGCTAATAATAACTGAGTACTTAGTATGTACCAGGTACTGTGATGAGCATTTTCATGTATCAAAATATTTAGTATTCACAATAAACCCTTAAGTTCTAACATTTCTCTTTATTAATTTGTCTTAAATGTATCCACAGGGGTTTTGGATCAGAGAGAGTTCTTATTACTTACCTCAGAGCATATGATAATGTGGTCACTTCTCCTAGATCTTCTCCCTGGACCATCAGAAAGAAAGCCAGGGCAAATGTTCAACTCCAAAGATCTGTGTTGTAGGCAAGGAACAGAGGAAAATCACGTGACCTGATAGAATGAGAAGGAGACCACTGCTCTCTCTCCCTTTACATGAGTCTGCTTTGAACTGTCTTACTCCAACGGTTTGGGATGGAAGTAATTCTCCCCGGGGAAGTGACAAGCCTGGTTTCCCCAGTATTGAAGGACATAAAGATGTCACCATGGTCCAGGGCCTCCCCACTTGGAATGTTGATGGGTGTCTGGAGTTGTTACAGGCTAGACAGCACCAAATTCACTTCTGAGGCTTGTTTTCAGTTCTGGTCCATGTTGTAGTAAAGTCTGCCTGGAAAGCCCTGACTGGTCGGAAATATCCATATCTTTTCTCATGACACCACCCACATCCTGAGTTATTTTTCAGACGAAGCAAACTAAAGAAGTGAACTTGCCCTGGATCAAATTTTAAGTTATGGAGAAAACCAGGATTTTGACCCCAGCTAAAGTTAAAGCCCCAAATCTTAAAGATCACAGAATCTTGTTTATCTTTTGGTTGGATAGATGAACGAACCCATAAGATGGCCATTCCTCATCACCACATTAACTTTTACTTCACATTCTCTTTTTTCCTTCACATTTTCAGTGTGGCCTCCTCTCTATGGTGAGCCATGGAGAGCCTGTTTTATCAGCCTCTGGGTCATTTAGTGGGTTATATATAGTGATGTGGTGAATCTGTGTGTGGAAGGACTGCTTAGGGTACTCCTATTTTGCCATCTTCCCCAGAAGTCTTTTCACATTCTTTTTCAAACACATCTCATATTAATATAGAAAGGTGGTTGCAACTTGAATATCATTTATTCACTCATGAGAATGAACTCTGGACTGGGGGAAAAATGAGTGCATATGGGCATAATTAAATAAAGATAAGAATCAAGTACAAATTTGGTAAATCTATATCGATTCAGTATAGGTTGAAAAACCTGTAAATTCTGATCCCTCCAATGGGATATGTAATTTAATAAATGAACTGACAAGCACTGTGTATCACACAGCATAGGTACCTGTAATTAATAAATGAATGAAAAGTGATCTATGATCTTCTATGATTATTGCAAATGGCATGGGGAAATAAATCTTTGTAGTAGATCTTTTGTTATATGAAACCAAAAATTCATTTAAATGTAATATTTGGCTTTGTCATCTACTTTGCTCCTTTTTGCTTAAAATTTCCCTTGAGAAAAGGATATTTAACATATTTATATTTATTATGCAATTTCTAAACATCAATATTTTTCTCTATCTTAGAATAACTGACATTTAGAGTGAACAGTTATCTTAATATTTGACTATTAGTGATAGGTTGGGATTATTTTTGCCTTTTTTCCCCTCAGTATAATTGATTTTTATAGTTGCTAAAACAAAGTGTGGGAGGATGGTGGAGGGTGGAGGGACTCATCTCAAAGTCTTAGTGCTTCAGATGAAACCACTATTCTGTCTTTCCAGACCTATAATAATTTCTGGAAAGGAAAGAGAATTTGTGATTTCAATACATTTCTAAAACATTTGCTCTTCAAATTTGGACATGCTATGTGGCTTTTAATCTAACTATTTTGAGGAAACACCTACGGAGAGACTGGGAAATTTTGGTAGCATAAACAATATTATTATTGTTACTATTTTTGACAATTTATTAAATGCCAGGCATTCAGCAAGGTCATCAAGACTATGTCTTCCTGAATATTCTGGACAAACAGGGAAGAGATTCCATGTGCATTAGAGAGGGTAGGAGTTCCATGGGGAAGTAGGAATGTCCATGGAAAATAGAGTTTTGGGGAGTGGTGCACTATAATTCAAAGGCATAACACCATGAAGATAGAGTAGTAGATTCAGGGAAATGAGGCTGAAAACAATCTTGTAACTTACTACCTGGTTGTCAAGGAGGGAGTAAAGAGGAAAGGGGCAAAGGAGGCTGAAATTATCATTCCCATTTTATAGATGAGAAATTGAAATCATGGAAGTTAAGTAACTTGCTGAGGGTGAAGTAAGTAGCAGAGCAAGGATTAATCTATTTACAATGTAGATTTTTCCTATCATACCAAACTACCTCCAAAAATTAATTCTATGCACACGATTTTGCTGATAAGTTCCATTTTAAGAGTCCCCAAGGTTATGGCAACTATAAATCGATGTCACTAATAGACATCCTATTGCCTCTCCTCCCTGAAAGTAACTGTGTAAGAATTTATAATTTATATTACATCTGACAGAACAAATGTAAATATAAAATTCCAAAGAATCAGGATTGCTGAAACCATCAATACTGCATAGGAGAATTAGAGATGGCCCTAATGATAAAATCAGTAATTAGAGAAATGTGGTTAGAAAATTTTGATCTTCCACAAGGAAGCAAATGAAATACCAATATTCCACCTGGTTTCCAAAGGAATTTGAGATTGTCTGCATGAATTTACTAAAACGGGCTGCAAGATTCTTTAGATTGCATTTTGGGATGAGCAGAGCTGAATATGGCCTGCCAAACTACTTATTCCTTAGACAACTTCCCTCCATTATGTGGGAGAGCATTTGTTTACATTCCTGGGTGCGGAAACAGGCTCAGCCCCAATCCCCAAACCTTTATTGCAGGAGGCAATGATTTCATCTCCTTGCCTTGCAGCTAGTCAGGAAACAATTCTATTGCATTAGAGAGTGATCTCCACTTGCAGCTCATTTTAACCAACGTAGGATTTTCTTTCAATGTGAAGTTCCATTTTCTTTGCAAACATCTTTGCTTGCTACTGCTATCTGTCACATATAAATCTAAAAACTATGGATCTCTAAGTCTATTAAATTCAAAAATATGCAAAGAGGCCATGGAGTCAGATGCCTGAGACAAATGTTTTGTTATCAGTAGAATATTGAGAGAAAAAACGGCAGGGTGAGCTGGAGGAGAGAAGCAAATTAAATATAATAGAGAGAATACTGTAAATTAGCAACTTGACATGCTTTACACAGCTTCTAGCAGAGAAGATTGACATATTCATACTTTGCAAGATACTTGTGATTGATAACGTTATTCTCTAAGATAAAAAGTTGCATGAAAACATATTTAACTGATACTAGGAATGCATCCAATTTTTATGGGTCCTGGAGTTTATATAATTTGGACAGCTGACTTGAAGGGAAAAAAAATTCATGTACAGAGTTAAAAATAAAAACACAAGTATAAAGACTTGGAAGGAATTTGTATAAATGTGGGGACTTGAGGCTTAAATACATTAATTAGCCTCTGATTCAGATACACATAAAAATTTTAGAGATTAATGTTTCATTCTAAAAGGAAACTTTAAAAAAATTTCATAGGAGATTTAGTAGTAAAAATCCTCGAAGCAACCAGATTCTCTATGTAAATGGCACTTTTGCCTCATTGGTTTGCAGTTCATTTTGCCCTAGGATACCTGGCATTCAGGTTTAAGGAACTCGAGTAATCACTGCCCTGTTATCCGGAGTAGAACCTCTAATTTGCCACCTGTGGATGATGGCATCAAATGAAGATCTGACATTTTTGGTTTGTCATAGGATGAAATACCACGTAGTAAAACAAAACTATGTTGCTAATGATATGTTACATAGTTATTTGTTAATCCTTTTCAAAATGGTTTACACAGTGTCCTTTCAATAAATAAAAAAAATGTATCTTCACGTTTTTTCTATATTTTTAAGTCTTTAGTGCTTTGTTATTTTTTCAGATTTTCTAAACTTTCTTCAATAAGCAGTATTATAACTATTTTATTATTATTAATTAGTAGAATATTATCATTTATTTTATAAATAAAAATGTTTTAACATTGAGACAACGGTAAAATGTGAGCTTAATGTCAATCCTTTAACTCAAGATAAATAAGGAATAATTATTCTCATGAAATGGTATAAGTAGAATATCTGTTGAATCAACAGTGCATTGTCCCCTCAAAGAAAATTTCAATGTTGTGTCTCTGCACAAGTAAAATCTTGGTAACATATGTGCAAGCATTCACAATTTTCCTGGTGTGAAAAAAAAAAAACTACAACTGTCCTATTTTTATTGCATAGAAGCAATAAAAATATAACTTTTCCTTAACTGACTGACACATATGAATTCACTGTATGTTTAAAAAGAGAGATTAAATCAGAATCCATTGTGCTTTTATTGTTTATACTCCTAGCTATTTGCCATGTTCCCATAGTAAAGGATTCTAGTTGATGAATGCAAGTTTGAAATTATCTTTTTTTTTTATACCATTTAACTTCAGTTTAGTACTTAGCAATCTGGCTCATATGTGTTTCTAGCTTATGCAGTGGCTTAATTTGCAGAACAATAAAACCACAGGTTGTTTTTGACATACAACATATTTTAATGAATGAATATCTAATATCTAATATCAAGAAGATTTTAGAGGGAGCTAATAAACATTGAATACCCATATCATAGTTATATGATAGTAATATTGCTTCATCTGACATCCTAACATGTTATTTACATCTTTAGTAAAAGGACACAGGTACAGATTATTAAAATGAGCATATAAGATTTTTTAAATAATAAAAAGAATAAAAAATAATAATAAAAAGAATCTTCTGAAAACCATGGCATGTATTAAACAGTAAATATTAAAATACAAAAACAGAACATTTTAGACTATACTTTATATGGCTGAGAACAGTAAAGCACTGCTCAAGATACTCTTTTCTTACCTTATTTGTGAAACTTATGCATATCAAAGTTTATTGAGAAAATTTTAAAAAGAAGACAGATATATGCTTAAAATATGGAAGTATCCTTCCAACTCTTTACAAAACGTAAAATATAATAAATAATCAAAAGCTAAATGTAATGAAATGTGATGTAGATGATAAAGTGTTAAATTCTATAATATGGAAAGTGCTTTTTGATAATAAAAAAATTAAAGAAAGGAATGGATAGAAAGTTGGATAAAGATTTGCAAGGTCTACTATGATAACTACTGGATATGTGTAGCCATTTAAATTTAAATTAATTAAAATTAAAAATTCAGTTTCTCAGTCATAATTCTACATTTCAAAAGAGTATTTCTAGTGTCTGAAAATCCTATTGAAAAGTGCTGTTTTATGGGACACCTGGGTGGCTCAGCGGTTGAGCATCTGCCTTTGGCTCAGGGCATGATCTCGTGGTCCTGGGATCAAGTCCCACGTTGGGCTGCCTGCATGGAGCCTGCTTTTCCCTCTGCCTGTGTCTCTGCCTCTCTCTTTCTCTGTGTCTCTCATGAATAAATAAATAGAATCTTAAAAAAAAAGAAAAGTGTTTTAAATTGTAAGTTTACAGAAGAGCAAATACAAAAGGCAAGCAAGCAAACAAAAAAATGCCTATATTCACAAGTAGTGTGCACAATGGTGATTTAAGTGGCATAGAGTACTACTGAGCACACACCATACTGGCAAAACTTTAGAAGAACAAGAATATTCTCTCTGCCT
Organism: Canis aureus; assembly: GCF_053574225.1. NCBI lineage: Eukaryota > Metazoa > Chordata > Mammalia > Carnivora > Canidae > Canis > Canis aureus. Next base: position 4,609,696 of record NC_135627.1, read on the forward strand.
GATATTGACTTATTCTCACCATTACCAGAGAACTATGAATCAGTGTATCATTTTCGAATGCAAAATAACAATATTTATTTAATAACATACTTTATAACATATATGTGTATGTACATGCCATGTATAAATCTCTTGATAGCACTATCAATCTTGGCGATCTGCCCCATAGAAATAAAAGTTCAAGTACACATAACACATATATGCAGGTGTTTATAAAGCCCCTGCGTGTAATGTCCCCTCCCCCAAAACAAGAAAGGAAAAGACACAAACAAAAGTAAAATTTAAAAACAAAGATTGCCCATGAAAGAGAAACAGAGGAACATATTATGCTGCGTATTACATATTACTTCTTGGAATATTCCACAGCCATTGAAAATAAGTTAAAACATCATAAGTTGACTTGGAATGATGCCCACACAGAGCTGTGAGTGAAAAATGAAAGGTTTAGGAAAATGCACATGAGATCAACCCATTTTTAGCAAAGCAAAAGTGAGAAATAATACATTTATGCACATACATACATAATATATGCATATATGTACACACATCAATATATGAATATGCTTGTATCATATATGTGAGCATGGAAAAACATGAAGACTATGTGCTAGACCATTCACCTTGCTAATATGTTGTGGAGGTGGGCTGGAGAATGTGATTAGGAAAAGAAACAGTTAAGCATTGAGGCACTGAAAAAGACATAGGGTTGATTTTTCATGCATTCACTTACAATTATATATGCCTGTATCTGTGTAAAGACATTAAAATAATTTAAAAGTAGATTCAAGCTTTCTAAAGCCAGGGAACATTTAAATTATCCAGAGTGAATTTTAATGCACATTTCTCCTTCAAAACACTCATATAAGATTTTTCTTGCCAGTTATTGCTTAATTGCTTTATTTAGGTTCAAGTTATGCTTTCTCTTGTTTACATAAAGATTTATTTCACACATCCAAGGAAAAGCATAATTTTATTTAAGTAATCATGATCAGAAGAATTAACATGCGAGAGCAGTACATCCAACAGAAATTAATACAAGACAGGTGAGAGTCACGTGGGTCATTTAAAGTTTTCTGATTGCCATATTTAAAAAGTGAACGGAAACAGGTGAATTTGAATAATTTGCATAATTAATAATTTTAGTAATATGTTTAGCCTCAAATATCCAAAACATCTTTATGTTAATAAGCAGTTAATATACAAATTATTGAAATATTCTACACTGTTATTTTATACTAAGCCTTTGAAGCCTCATGCAGATTTTATACTTTGAGCACTTGGTAATTTGCTCAACCACATCCTCCTTGGTAGCCAGGGCATGGGACAGAGTTGTACTATCAGCTGGCAAAAAAGGAAGGTACTAATACAAAAAGTTGCAGTTATAAAACATTTGGTCATGAAATAGAGTGATTTAGAACTATCAGATTTTTTATGTTCATTAGCATACCGCATATAGGTGGTAAATAGTGTCTCCAGGTTAAAAATTTTGCCCAACGCTTCACAAATGGTTTCCTTTTCCCCCTAATTCTACTGTGATATAATTGACAGGCAGCTCTGGGTAAGTTTAAGGTAAACAGAATAATGATGAAATTTAATACATATTGTGAAATGACCACAATGAGTTTAGTTAACTTCTGTCATACCATATAGATACAAGAAAAAAAAAAAAAAAGAAAAAATATATCATTTTCCCTTTTGATGAGAACTCTTGAAATCTAACTCTATCAACCATCAAACACACCAGATAACAGTGGTAACTGTAGTCATCATGCTGTTAAACTGTTCTTTCAGGAGGATCCATGAGGCCATTTTGCCTGCAGAGCTACACTGCCCTCACACAAATGGTAATTTTAGACACAGGGGTGCAAGGGAGAAGTGTGTGTGCACACACATGTGCGCTTCTTGTAGACTGAACTTTCTGCTTTACTAAGCAACTCATTCCAATCATCTGGAGAACTGTCATTTCTTACAATGCAGAATCTTGCACCAATCCAAACTCGTGGGTTTAAGATATTCCCAGTGGGTTGAGTGTCCATGGTTTGATTTTTTTAAAAAATCAAACTCAGGGTTCCTGGGTGACTCAATCAGTTAAGCGTCCACCTGAGTCTGGGTTCAGATCATGATCTCAGGGTCCTGAGATGTAGTCCAGTGTTGGGGCTCCAGGCTCAGAGGGAGTCTGCTTCTCTTACTCTGCTCGCCCCTTTACTCCCTTTACCACCCCCCTCACGCTTTCCTTCTCTTTCTTTCAAATAAATACAACTTTAAAAAATAAATAAATACTGCTCAACTCATGATTGTGAGGTGATAATTTCTATTGGGTTTTGATGAACTCTGTTTTAGGGAGGTCTGCCGTCTGTCTTTGGTTGCACGCATCTTAGCGCCTAAGCTGTGCAGACACTGCACCTGTGTTCTAGTGTTTTATCCCAAACTGGGTTTATTTTTTAAATTCCCACTACTATTTTCCTTTCAGCTTGAATATGAACTTTCCCCAATGTCAACTCAGGGAACATTTTCAGTGCAAGTTTTGCAACAGAAAAATAAAAAACTGAGAAGCATCAGTGTGTCTTTGCAAAACATCTTTACTAATGTGGGACTGGAGGCCTCGTTGCCCCAGGCAGTGAAAAATGAAGTTTTGCAGCAAAACAATTCATTGTGGAAGTCCATCTACCATGTGGCTAAACACACCATTTTGCTTCCCCTTTTCCTGGGTGTTATGCATCCATCCACAACCATGCCTGCTGCTGCGAGCCCTTGGGATTCTCCCACAGTGTAGAAAACCTAAGTTCTTCTGCCTGAGAGGCGCACAGGTAGGAGATACAAAGATGGAATAAAAGGAAGTGGCCAGGACTTGGAAAGGAATTAGGGAGGGAGGTGGAGGCCACCCAGTACCTTGATGCCCAAAATTGGGGGGTACATATTCAACAACTGACTGAGGCAGCATTGAAATCCCTCCTTTTAGGGTTCCAGATAGCAGCTTCTTCCCAGGCCAGCATCTACCCACCTTGGGAACAGAGTGTGAAAGGAAGCTGAAGCATGCAATGTGGGCAAGCAGGCACCCTGCTTCTGCCACCACTCCCTCTCCCTCTGCCCCACGCATACAAGACAGCATGGGCTACAATGTTGTCAGCAGCATGGTTTATGGTAAAAGAAAAAAGAAAAGAAAAGGTAAACAACTCAAATGTTCACAGATGGAGAATGGACAAGTTAGATCCTTGGACCATGGAGTACAGTATAGCAATGAAAGCAGACACAGCACTCCCATTGCTTGGAGACAGATCAGAGTGAACAGTATACACCTTAGGGATTAAACACACAGCAAAATATAGAAGAAAACACAGAAATGACTAAAAAATATAACTGAGATTTAGGATTACATCTGGGTGAAGGAAGAGTAATGCAAAAAAAAAAAAGAATTAGGAGGTGTCAAAAGCGTTGCTCATTTTCAATTTCTTAAACTACATGGGAGGCACAAATATATTACCTAATGCTATTTTTTAAAAAGATTTATTTATTTATTTTAGAGAGCAAGCAGATGGGAGGGGCAGAAGGGGAGGCAGAGAGAGAAGCTCAAGCAGACTTGGTGCTGAACGTGGAGCCTGATGCAGGGCTCCATCTTAGGACCTTGAGATCACGACTTGAGCCGAAGTCAAGCGTCAGATACTTAACCATCTAAGCCACCTAGGCATCCCATAATGCTATTTTTAATAGTGTGTGTGTGTATATATATATATATAATAGACAAGTCATATATGATGACATGTATGGCATTTTATAAACACATGCATAGATTTTATATATATGACATTCAAAAAATAAATCTAAGAATTAAAATTATGGACCTTGCATTATTATAAATTTGAGTTTGCATTTCAGCTCTGCCATATTCCAGATGTGATCCTGAACATTTGTTTGTTTTTTTTAAACAGGCTCCAGGCCCAGTGTGGAGCCCAATGTGGAGCTCAAACTCACCACCCTGAGATCAAGACCTGTGCTGAGATCAAGAGTTGGATGCTTAACTGACTGAGCCACCCAGGAGCCCTGATCCTTAGCACTTGTTAACCACTGAGAGCCACTTTTTCCAACTCTCTACAACGGGAAAGATATTTAATTTAGAGGGAAATGGTCAACTGAAACATTTTTCATTTGTAAGACTCTCATTTCCTTAAAAAAATTTTTTTAACATGAAAAACACCAGACTTGGTAGTGCGCAGATAAAGAGTCCTGCAGGGGTTCAGTTGGTCGCTGGTGCCGTGGACTCTATGAGCAACACTGAACAGCTCAGTCAGAGGTGGGTTCTGCAAGGCAGATACTGACTGCACTTCCAGAACAGTTCTCCTAAAGACTTCGTAATCAACTCTTGCCCCTTTGTAGTAATTTAAGCCTTGTTGTTATCATGAAAGGGATTTCACTTAGATGGAAACTTAGTGTTTTGGGCAATTTGCCTTACATCGGTCCCCGAATTAAGACCTTACAAGAAGTCAAATCAAGACTGCACTCTTTAACATTTCCAGCATATGTCTGCTGCAAACTGTTCTTTAAATTTTTGAAAGAAAATTCAGTAGATGAACAACCTTTGCCAAAGCAAAACTTTAAAAATTAGATTCTGTTTGTTTACAGAATTTGGAGGTAATATTTCTTCATGGATTAGTATGTAAGTGGGACAAACACAAGTTTGTGTGACTCACTAGATACTAAACTGCTAATCTTTTACAATAAAATAAATTTTATTCATAATTTCTGTGACTTTTCATGTTTTCCTTTTTTAAAAATAGATTTTATTTATTTATTTACTTTAGAGAGAGCATGAGTGGAAGGGGAACAGAGACAGAGAGGGAGAAGCAGACTCCATGCCCAACAGGGAGCTGACTCGAACTCGATCCCAGGACCCTCAGATCATGACCTGAGCTGAAACCAAGAGTCAGATGCTCAACCAACTGAGTCACCCAGGCACCCCTCCTTTACCTCTTTTATAGTACCTCACGTCAGATATTTCATGAGGCAGCTGCCTTCTTGCCTCTCTCAACCCACACAGAAAACTGTATGCAGCCAGACATTCTGGCCACAAAGAAGGTTTGCCTCATTGCTGCCTTTCAGCTACATTCTTGAGAAGGCTGTAACCATACCACAGTCTTCTGCCCATTGGGCATGGACTCTGCAAAGGCCCCTGTTTTTATTCCTCAGCTGGTTGTTCTTATGGACTTCCTCATAAGGCCACTGATCTGCATTCAAGCTGTTAGTTCATGCAAACTTATTTGGACCCTCCAGACCTGATCAAACCTGATCTATTAAATACCTTATCTTTCTCTTTTTTAAAAGATCTTTTTTATTAATTTGAGACAGAGACAGAGAGACAGAGACAGAGAGAGAGCATGAGCAGGAAGAGGGGCAGAAGGAGAGGGAGAAACAGGTTTTCGCTGAGCAGGAAGCCCAATGCAGGACTCGATCCCAGGATCCTGAGATCATGACCTGAGCCGAAGGTAGATGCTTAACCAACTGGGCCACCCAGGTGTCCCTCTTAAATTCCATTTCAAAATGATTATAGGTTGCTGTTGAGCACATCCAGTCATAGGTGTTGGGGTCAGATATCACCAGTTCATGGTGGGCATTGGTTATGTAAAATCTGAGGAGACTCACAGTCAATCAATACTAGGTCTCAGGATAAGTTAGAAGCAGTTTCCTTAAAGGAGCATAGGTATATGTACAACAGGAGATAACTGGTCTCCAAATGTCTAGAGGTCTGTGTTGGTACGGTCCTACTGGAGTCTGCCAGAAGCTGGTTCACCTTCCACAGACACTTCAATTATCATTGGATATCCTGGGTTTTAAGGCCCAAATATCTGAGGAGCTCCACCAGCCTTGGACTGATATAAAGCCTTCTCTTGTTCTATGCCTTATTCAGGCAAAAAACAGCTACTGAATGGGATACATAGCAGATAGATTGGATCAGCTCCCTAAATATACTATACATTGACTATAAAGATAAAAAGACCCACATATATAATTTGAGTAATATGAGGTGCAATGTGCAGGATTTTAGCTCCCACTTTGGAAGGGTAGATAAACATAGTCCAGATCCCTGGACATTCAGAGTGGATAGACTTCTGAATTTTCATGGGGTGTATCCCACACACTCTGGCTCACATGTCTGCTAGTAAGACATTTTAGTTTTTTGCTACTACCTCATTAGATTCAATTGGAATGACATCATCAACAGAGTTGTGACATGTTCCATAGTGAAAATATTTACAGATTAAATTATGGCAGCTCCAGAGGGTTCTCGCCAAGTAGTAGAAAGAAAAGAGTATTTTCCACATCAAAGATAGAGCAAAAAGATCTATGTTGATTTGCTATGTTGATTAGAGAATGAACAATACAATAAAGCAAAGGAGATCAGAATACATGAATGTGTACAGACAAAATTTAATGAGTTAGAAGATAGAGATTGATGAGAGTAGTTAATAAATCCAAAAGCTGCTTTTTTTCTGAGGAGCGAGGAGGGGCAGAGGGGAAGAAAATATCTTAGGCAAGTTCCATGCCCAGTGCAGAGCCAGGGAACAGGGGGCTTGATCTCATGACCCTGAGATCATGATCTGAACCAAAGTCAAGAGTTGGACACTTCATTGGCTGAGTCACCCAGGCGCCCCCAAAAGCTGATTTTTTAAAAAAAAAATTAATACACGAAAGTTATCAATTTCTATCTAATTTAAAAGAGGAAAAAATACAAAGCTCGTATTTTGAAAAAGAATGAAGTAAAAAAAGATAGCAAGAAAAAAATAATTCAAAAGAATCCTAAGAGTCATGGCTTTGAAAGTTATTTCCCATGATCTCCTTATTTGCTGCAAATTATTTTGGGCCATACACAAAAAATTATGCAACTTTTTTTTTTTAAAGATTTTACTTTTAAATAATCTCTGCATTCAACATAGGACTCAAACTCCCAATCCCAAGATCAAGAGTTACAGGTTCTACCTGACTGAACCAGCCAGGCACTCCTAAAATAACATTTTTAATCTGTTACTAACACATTTTAATCTGAGTGAAACACTTTATTAGAAAAATATAATTTTCTATAATGATTCCAGGAATCATAGGAAATATAAACATCCCAATTTTTATTAACTAAATAAGAGAAAGACTTACTGTACACTTCAATGCAAAGCATCGTGTAGCATGGGTAGTGCTATGCACAATGCTAAGAGGTATACATTGAGCCTTCTCCTGAGCTGTGTACTGCTCGCAACTGAATCTGGTACTGCTGCTTTTGTTTATATTGTATTAAAAACACATCAGTCTACTTCTATTTTATCAATATGCAATTTTACCAAGAACATATTTTTTTCATTTTTTCTTTTTTTTTTTTTCATTCGTAAGAGACACACACAGAGAGAGAGGCAGAGGGAGACGCAGGCTCCCCACAAGAGCCCAACTTGAGACTTGATCTTGGTCCACGGGGTCAAACCCTGAGCCAAAGGCAGATGCTCAACTGCTGAGCACCCACTAGTCCCCAAAGAACAGATTTTGAATCTTAAAATGCTCTTCCAGTATTAATGAAGGTCTTTTATTTTTCACCTTAGATCTGGGAATATAATGAATGATATTAACACATATCTTAATTCTAAAAAACCTTGCATGTTCAGATTCACTCGAATTGAGTCGAGTTCTATTATTCTTTTAAATTTTTGCCGAATTCTATGTAGTAACAGGGTTGTTTTTTCCCATTTATAAAAGGATTGGCCTGAAAATATCTTTTTGGACTCATCTTTTCATATTTTTATTATTAATTGGTATTTTTCTTTAAATAAGTTAGCAGCTTTTGTTCTCTTATATAATCTGGAATAGTGCTGTCCGTCTCTTTTAAGCCATGCTTCACTGAAATTCTTTGGTTGCCTTAGGCTCACACTCATCTCTTTTATTCATAAGAAAGTTAGTGTTATTTTTCCAGATCACACAGTCATAGAATTTGATCTAAAACTTTTGATGCCAATAATATGTCAAGATTGGCTACAAAATTTATAAAACAAAATGCAAAGTAAAAATGTGGACCTCTTGCTCAAAAACTACTAGAAACTTTAAGATGACCACAGAGAGTATTACACTAAGCATGGGGCTCTTCTGACTGCCCACATCACACATCCATAAGTTAGAAATGGTGACCCTCCACATCTCGTTCACAAAACCACAGATATGAAGCCAGAAAGGACTTACAAATTATATTTTGATTTCATAGAAACTTGAAATAAGTCAGTTGTCTTAGGCCATACTTTCAAAAAGCCTTGCTTTGTTGCATTAGGTGGGGGTGAAAGGTTGGAGTGGGGAATGGTTGCCAGCAGTCCTAAGTCTACTAGATCCAAATTCTGAGTTTCACTCTGCCATAACTAACTCTGATTTTGTTGGGTATGTCCTTCTCTTCAGTTTGCAACAGACCGCTGATTGAACTTGTACGTGGGTAATATTCAACACCTAGTTCTTACTGCTGCATTCAACTAGAAGGCGTTTCTGTTATTCCCACTTGGATTGCTTATACCACTGGTCACTATGTTGTTTTCATATCTTATGGAACTCAGTTTCCGAACTAGTAATCTCTTTAAAAATGACCACAGAGCTGTTCTTAAGAACTAAGTAATATAACAACACCAATTCTGTCCTCTTTGAATTCTTGGCAGGCACATCTCAACAGTTAAAGCCAGTAGACATAAAAAGGAGGGTGTGAGGGTTTTGAGGGTAAATTTAATAACAGGTCTTAATTCATTAGCTACAGAATGAAAGCCACTCCAAAATGGCAAAACTGGGTTGTTTGCTTCGTCAAAAATGGCTGACCCTAATAGGCAAAAAATACAGAGGTTCAGTCCCAGTGAGCAAGGATTTTTTTTTTTAAACTAAATTCTGAAAAAAATAAAAATAAAAAAATAAACTAAATTCTGTTTTCTGTTTATTATGCAGAACTATGACATAAGTGTCCACTGTTTAACTTCGGGGAACTGAAAGTCAAGATTTGTGTCACTGAAGACCATTTATTTTCAACCTTTTCATTGAACAATTTTTAGCCCTCTGAATGAACTAAGCTCTTCTTTTTTACTTTAAGTGGTGTTAGGACATTCTGTCCTTGATAAGTTATTGTCATTTGAGTTCTAAAAATCACTAAATCACTAAACATGAAGCTGACTATAAGAAGCAACTTGCAATTACTCTTCCTTTGAAAAAGATGAAGAAATTGTGGCAGAAACCCATTAAATCCTCTCTCCAAATGCAAAGTCAAGGACTGATGTTCCACATTGGTCAAGCACCAAGATTACTACATGTACCACACAGTTCTTGTAATCTGAGGTAGAAATCGTCTGTGATATTTTAATTTTCTGTATCAGTTTGGGTTTTGAGCTAACTTTTAAAATTACATTGTATATAACTCTTTTGAAAATATAATGATCACAAAACACTATGATAAAATTATCTTTATCCATGATCACAGAATTTCACTTGAACTAAATAATAGAGGTAACTTTTTTTTCCCAAAATGGGGACATTTTCATCCTAGGCCGTATGAAATTTGTACACGCATGTACATTTAATGAGCTGTGGATTATTGGAGTGGTGGAACCCTAGAGATTAAGTAAAGCAACTTCTTTTTATTAGGGAGATTGGAACCCCTGAAGTAAAGCACCCTCTCTAGAGCATGCTGTTAGGACCCAGCAAAGATTCGGATTTCTGTCTTTAATTTAGTGCTATCACATACTGCTGCCTTGATAAAATGCAAAGAAAAAAAACTTGACTTATTTGTGTGTGTGTGTGTGTGTGTGTGTGTATTAGGAGTTACATTAATATGGTTTAATCATCAGATTGCTCTAACCATACTAGAGTTTCAATCATTGTACATATTCTATCTGAAAATTCAAAACCATAGGGTAAGGAAAGTGTTAATAATTATCCTAATAATAATCCTGAATCCCAAGTAACACAAACGCAGGTGCTTTTCTTCTATGTTCTTTTTCTGTCTTTTTGAAGTATCCTGCTATCATTTTTGAGAAGTTCACAGGTGCTAAGGAAGTCAGATGCACTTGGCAGAGCTTCTCCCCACAAGAGAGTTTCAGGGTGGGGAGGAAGCAGTGGTCCCCCTCTGCATTGATGATATGTGGGAACAGAGGCTGTTCTAGGTGAATGACAATGCGCAATGGGCAGCAAAACTGCTGACAACCTGTGATCCATGCATGATGCAAGTTTTCCCTGTATGTCTGCCTCTGTGTCTTCACAGAAGTTTTAAAACTCCCAAAGACATGAGTGTGGCTGGACTTGTAGCATGGTACAATAGTAAAGGAGTGAATATCTATATATCAGTCGGCACAGAGCTGCAATAAAATGTTGCACACAGATGGAAAAAGGGAAGCTGAGGAATGGCGCACTTACTTAGCACTCCAAGGGTAGGCTGTCCCAAACTGAAACTGCACCTAGGTCATAATCTAGGGTCAGGAGAGGGGAATTGGGAGGCACGTGGGAGGGTTGGAGCCTAGTGTGGACTTCCGAGGGAGATGGAAACGGTGAAAAGGAAAGAAGGAAGACAGGGAGGTAGGGAATGGAAGAGTTCTGTCATCCTCATTTACGACTGAGGAAATGAGGGTACTCAGAGTATAAACAGCACCTTCAGTGTCTCAGAACTGTGTGTGATGCTTCACCACCGAGCTCTTCAGCTTGTTAAGAAAATACTTTGCAGGAACAATGGCAAACAAGGAATCTAGAAATTGGTGAAGGCCATAGTCTCTGCTGAATAGGTATAAAGAGAGATGGGACCAGAGAACTCGGGCTGAGGCAGATGCGACTAAGCTCCCTGCCACTGCACCTTCCATGTACTCCTGTCTTATATTTTCTACAGTGAGTATTTATTGCTCGAAAAAGTAAGAATAAAGAAATACAAGGCTTTTATTTTAAAACTTACATGTATGACACATGACTTCATTTGGATATTAACGGGATTTTGCTGATTTTTCTTCCTCCTTTCCTCTATAAATGCAGCCAGGACCTTTCACTCTGCCTTGTCTCAGGTTTATTATGAAAGGTAAGTAGTAATGTGCTTACAATGATGATCCAAAAAGAAAATTAAGAATAAAATTGCATTCAAAATAGCATTGAAAATACTTAGGAATAAGTTCAATAAAATAAGTGAAGATGTATAAACTAAAAATTACAAAACTTTGCTAAGAGAAATTAAAGAAAATATAAATAAATGGAGATACAACAGAGGCTCATACATTGATGGCCTCCATATTGTTAAGACAGCAGTTGTCCTCAAATTGATGTATAGTTTCAATTTACTCACAATCAAAATTGAAGCATTTGTGTGTGTGTGTGTGTGTGTGTAAAATAACAAGCAAATCAAAAAAATGTGCATGGAGATGCAAAACACATAGAATAGCCAAAACAATTTGGAAAAAAAAATTTAGTTGGAGGACCTTTCACTTACCAATTTCAAAACTTGGTGTAAGGCTCCCATTTATCAAGATAGTAAAGATAGACATATAGGCAAATGAAACAGAATTGAGAATGTAGAAAAGAAATAAGTGTATTTACAGTTCATTTATTTCTGACAATGGTGACAAGAATATTTGGGAAAAGGAAAATTTGCTCAACAAAGAGTGCTGGGACAATTGGATATCAATATGCAAAAAGATGAACTTAGATCTATACTTCAGACCACCCACAAAATTAATTCAAAATGGATCACAGGGCTAAATGAAATAACTAAAACAATGAAACTTGCAGGAGAAAGCATAGGAGAAAAACACTGAGACCTTGAGTTAGGCAAATATGTCTTAGATGTGACACTAAAAACACAGTCCACAAAAGAAAAAAAAAAAAAGATCAACTGGAACTCACCAAATATCACCACTAGTACACACCCAGTAGAATGGCCAAAATTCCTAACACCGACATCACCAAATGCTGGAAAGGATGTGGAGCAACCGAAATTCTCATTCACTGCTGTTGGAATGAAAATGGTATAGCTATTTTGGAAGACGTTTGGTCATTTCTTACAAAACTAAACATACTCTTACCATATGATCTTGGAATCACACTCCTTAGTATTTACCCAAAAGATCTGAAAACTTAGGTCCACACAAAAACCTGTACATGAATGTTTATAGCAGTTTTATTCCTAATTGTCAAAATTTAGAAGCAACCAAGATGTCCTTCAGTAGGTGAATTGATGAACAGTGGTATATACAGACAAGATAATATTACTTAGTCCTAAAAGTACATGGGCTATCAAGCCATGAAAAGACATTGGAATAATCTTTTTTTTTAAAGAGATTTTATTTATTTATTCATGAGAGACACACAGAGAGAGAGGCAGAGACACAGGCAGAGGGAGAAGCAGGCTCCATGCAGGGAGCCTGACGTGGGACTCGATCCCGAGACTGCAAGATCATGCCCTGGGCCAGAGACAGGCACTAAACCACTGAGCCACCCAGGGATCCCCGACATTGGAATAATCGTAAATGCATATTACTAAGTGAAAGAAGCGAGTCTGAATAGGCCATACACTCTGTGATGTTGACCATATGCCGTTCTGGAAAAGGCAAAATTATGGGGCTAGTAAATAGTAAATAGATCAGTGGTTGCTAGGGTGGTTAGGTGGAAGGGAGAGATGAGTAAGCAGAGCACAGAAGGTTTTTTGGACGGTAAAAATTCTCTATATCATACTATACTGGTGAATGTATCCCATTATACCTTTGTCCAAAGCTATATAATGTACAACACCAAGTGAACGGTGATGTAAACTATGGACTGTGGGTGGTAACGATGTGTTGATATAGGTTTATTCATTGTAACAACTGTTGATAATGGGGAAGCTGTGAGTGTCCAGGAGCAGAGGGTATATGGGAAATCTTTCTACCTCCCTCTTAATTTTGCTGTGAACCTGAAACTGTTCTAAAAAAATAAAGTCACAGTAAAGAAAATCACTATTAAGAAAATGAGAAGATAAGCAACAGATTGGGAGAGAATATTTGTAGAACATTTATCTGATAAAGGACTTATAGCCACAATTTACAAAGAACACAACCCAATAAGATAACTAATAAAAGAAATAGGTAAGACATATGAGCAGATATACAGAGTAAGATATACTAATGGCCAGTAAGCACATGAAAAGATGTTCAGAGTCATTAATTATTAGGGAAATGTAAATTAAAACCACAATGAGACAGTATTTCACATCTACAAAAAATGGCTATATTAAATGACAGCCCAAAACAAGTGTTGGCAAGGGATATGGAGAAAATGAACACCCACATGCATTTCTTATCGGAATGTAAAATGGTGCAGTTGCTTTGGAAAATTTCCTCAACAATTTCTCAAGAAGATAAACATAAGACTACCGTATGACCCATTATCTCCACTGTTGGATATTTACCCAAGAGAAAAAAAATATGTCCACATTAAGACTTACATGTGAATGTTCACAGCAGCATTATTTTTAATAGCCCAAACTGGAAATAACCTAAATGTTCATCAACTGGGAATGGACAGACAAATGTGGTACACTTATACAATGGATTATTATTCACCAATAAACTACTGACATATGCCACATCATAGATGGATCTTAAAAACACATTATGCTAAGAAAAAGAAGCCATAGTCAAGAAAATATATATATATATGATTTGATTTATGTAAAATATGCAGAAAAGATAAATTTATAAAGACAGAAAATGCATGGGTGGCTGCCTGAGGCTGAGGGTAGGAATGGGGGTTTACCATGAAGGAGTATGAAGAATGTTATTAGTGAGATGAAAGCATTCTAAAACCAATTTTTGATGGATTTATTATCATGAAGTTGGTAAAAGTAATATATGCATGCCAGATTAATTAATTTGGATATTCATTGTTCTGTCTTGATGAAGAAAGAGAATTCAATAAGTTCTGCATGCAACAAATTATAGGTGTGATTGGACTTTTAGCAGCAAATAGCAAAGCAGCCCATATCCACACATCGATCAGCACAGAGGGGACATATTGGAACACATCTGGCTTATAAAATTTCACTTCTCTTTTTTTTATTATTTCTAGTCATCACGGAGAGCATTTCTCTATTCAGCAGGGCTGGTATCAGAATGGTAAATCAGTGAAAAATAACATAAGAATTATGCAATGTGAGGTCATCTGAATTACTATTTACATATTATTAGTATATGTCCAATACACCTAAAAATAATAATTTTCAAGTAGTGTATGTCTTCTTTTTAAGCATGGTATTGTGAATTTATTTTAGAAATCCTGTGTACTAGGAAGAAGCTGATAATCTGTCAATAGTGAATATATTGAAAATTGTATTTTCTCATTTTCAAGAAAGAAGAGTTCATCAATCATAAGGTAAAAAGAAAAGGGCTCATTGTAAATGGAAATACTAGATCCAACAGTGATTAAATAAACACACAACACAGTAAGGGTCTACTCTGGGTTTAATGCTCTGCTGTTGTCATTTTGATATTCTTTTTTTTAAGATTTTATTTATTTATTCATGAGAGACACAGAGTGAGAGAGAGAGGCAGAGACATAGGCAGAGGGAGAAGCATGTTCCCTGAGGAAAGCCCGATATGGGATTGGATCCCAAGACCCCAGTTATCATGACCTGAGCCAAAGGCAGATGCTCAACCATTGAGCCACCCAGGTCCTGCTGTCATCTTGATATTCTTAATGATTTTTTAGCAAGGGGTCTCACGGTTTTATTTTGCACTGAGTGCAACTCATTGAGTTAGGTAGCCAGCACTTCATGAAGACAATAGCACCTGGAGAAAGGTGGGCTTTTACCATAGTAGTTCTGCTTTAATTGTCCTCCGTTGAAGCATTTCCTCTCTGTGTGCATAAAGAGATGACAACATGTGCCTTATGGTGGGTGTAGTCAAACAGCTGAAGGAATTTGTGCAAACTTCTAACTCACAATCATCATTTTGTTCAATTTATTTAATTCTTGGCAGATAGCACAAGATAGTAACTGGTTCTTATGAACAGCTTAGAAAGGTTGTCCTGTGGTGCTCACCCAGCACTGTATTTGTTTGCCAGCCGGCTTGTGGCCACTTCGCACCAGCAGTGTGTATGCTGAGCAAGACGAGGACAACAGCTGTCCAGGGATCTCATTGCTGGAGACCACTCCACCCACAGTTGACACTTGGTGATAGAGAATACGAGGAGGAAGAGGTGCCAGACAGGATAAATGGTACTTATTCTGAAACTAAAATCCATAAATTATGCTATGTTAAACACACTTGTGAAAGCAAGCTGGTGTTATCTGCTAATGAAGGTTTAGCTGCTGTAGACCTACATGAAGGCTATCAAAAGCTTTTTACAAATGAATAAAACATGTACCAGAGAACATATATTTTCTAGGAAGTAAAAATTTATTTCTCTCAGCTTCATATGAAACAATGCTTTCTTTTTTTCCTATCTTTTTTTGTCTTTTTGACCCACTCCATGTCTTCCACTCTTTTGGCAGGGGCCTATGGTTGTGAGATCTCCACATTGCCTTTTCATTAACACCCACACATGCACACACACACACACATCACCCGAGTAACCGTGGCAGCCTCGGTGCTGAGTTGAGGACTCTTCACTGCACTCTGGCAGTAGGAAGTGAGTTGATCGATTCACCACATCTCACCATAGTTGGGGGAGGGAGGCTAATGGTGGAGACACACAGGGAAGGGAGGTTAAAGGAAAGTGTATTACACATTTGCTGATCTTAAAGAGGGATCTGTTCTACTGCTACCAACCAGCCAAGTGCCCTGAGATCTGCAATTCCTTTCCATTTTTTTGCAGCTTGCATTTAAGAAACACTGACTTAATCAATGTGTCACTATTTCATATTCATTTACAAAGGGAATGTTTGATATTATAGAGGGTGAAAATCTGTGGTCAGCCTGGAGCCTAGCAGACACCCTGATTAGCACGGGGTCTTGACTGAAGCACCAAGTCAATGGGGTGAGCATTGAGGCTGCTGGACCTTGGTTCACATTTTCTTCTTCTTGAATGCCCTTGTTCACAGAATAAATGCATTCATTCTTAAATCTAGCCCAGAAGTCATCTTCCTCAGTAAGTTATCCTGCCTCTTCCAACTCAAGTCACCACATTCTTACCTTTGTTTTTATTTTTGCTTTTTTTCACTGTCAATGATTCTGTGCTTCTAACTCTAAATGGAGAGCCTCACTGAGGATCTAAGCAAGACTCAAGGAAACTTACTTTTCAAAAGACTTGCTGGGGAAAGACCTGTCATTTGGCCCCCTCAACGTGAATCCCAAAGGCCTCTATAAGCATTTTATTTTACATAACAGGGCATGAGCAAAAAGTGTTAAATCATCAGTGATCTGTTGCTGAGACTGAGCAAAATATTAAGATAGATTGATATTTCTTTCAGTTTACCTCTTTCATCAAATCACAAAATGTCTTCAATTTGGTAAGTGTTTACTAATCATTTATGAAAGAACTTGTCTTACTTTCCTAGGATGGGTATGACAAAGTCCCACAAACTGAGTGGTTTAGCCCAACAGAAATATATTGTTTAACAATTCCAGCCCCAGGAGGTCTAAAATCAAGGTGTCTGCAGGGCCATCCTTCCTTTGAAATCTGTAGGGGAAAATGCTTTCTTGTCTCTTCTGCTCTGGAGGATTGCAGACCTCTTTGACATTCCTTGGCTTATAGATGAATTACTCCAATTCTCTTTTTCACACAGCTGGCAACACATCTTATAAACCTTGGTGTAACTAATTATATTTCTAAGACCCTATCTCCAAACAAGGTTGTATTCTGAGGTAGTGGAGTCTGGGACTCCAACAATTTTTTGGGGGAGGGGGCACAATTTAGCCCATAACTAAATTTATTTTAGTCTATATATAACATTTCTAAAATGCTTCCTGCTTGCAGCAGTGAAAATGCCTTAAATTCCAAATTGAAGATTTTAAAATATTAAAGCCTCTAACTTGATCATAAGTGAATTATAGAAAATTATCTTCTTCTCTCTTCTTGATTTTAACACATAGCTGGACTTTACTAAGATTTAACAAATGTAATGTGCATGCTTACAAATTAGAATAATTCAGGGGATCCCTGGGTGGCACAGCGGTTTAGCACCTGCCTTTGGCCTAGGGCACGATCCTGGAGACCCGGGATCGAGTCCCACATCGGGCTCCCAGTGCATGGAGCCTGCTTCTCCCTCTGCCTGTGTCTCTGCCTCTCTCTCTCTTTCTGTGTGACTATCATAAATAAATAAAAATTAAAAAAAAAAAGAAAAAAAAGAAAAAGATAATTAAAAAAAAAGAATAATTCAGTAAGTGTATATTTTCAATGATACCATATGGTCTTTGAGTCCTTCTGAGTAAAGTCCCTTATAAGATAAACCCAGGTTTGCTGATGTCACTAGCAGATTTAGTTTGGGCAACATTCAAGCATCATGTGACAAAGAATGCCAAGAATATTTCATAGAATGTTAATAAAATAAAAATGAATGTTTTGATAGTTTAAAATACAGACAACCATTGAACAACATGGGTTTGATCTGTGTGGATCCCCTGATAACACAGATTTTTTTTCAAGAGCTTAGTACTGTTTTTTGTATTTTCTTTTCCTTATGAGTTTCTTTTTCTTATGATTTTCTTAATATCAGTTTCTTTTCTCCAGCTTATTTTTTTGTAAGAATATAGTACATGATATGTATAACACACAAAATACATGTTAATTGACTGTTTACATTTGTCATTGGTAAGGCCTCTGGTAGACAGTAGGCTATGAGTAGTTAAGCATTTTAGACAATTACGTTTCTGGGGAGTCAGAAGTTATACTGATTTTTGACTGTGCAGGGGGTCAGCACTCCTAATCCCCGAGATATTCAAAGGGGCACTATAGTAGTATTTCAATCATTTGGATATAGTATTGTTTTGCCTTTATTATTTAAATGATTAGTTCAGTTTTCTGTGTTATGTTTTGCATATAGTTATAGTACATTTTTGCCCAACAAAATTCTAGTAGAAAATGGTATGTTTTAGCATTATTTCTGCATTTTTGCAAGACTTTTAAGCATAAGAAATGCTAAAACCGAAAGAACAGTCATCAGCAAAATAGCAGTGTCATCTCAGCTTGCGTGATTCTGTGATTAATAGCTATGTTGGCAATCACTGAAGCCCGGATACTCAGATAAAAATCAGCAGAGTGGGTGATGAAAATGTACCATTCATTCTGTGACCAAGACAAAAATGAAAAATATGACCGTCAACCTATCCCGTACATTAAAGCGCCCATAGAATTCTGTTAGCTTCAAGTAGGAAAACTGTGAGTTACAATGTAAGACTAGAGAATCGGCTCTAATGATGGAGGCAGATGTGGCTACTGATAAATTCATTCTTAGACCTGAGTTCATCTCTTGTGCTACCACATTCATTAGCAAGGGAACAGAATGGAAAGTGTAACCAAGCCCCAAATTTAAGCATGAATTAAGAGGAATTGCCATCCATTTCAAAAACTTCAATCAATAACCATTTCAATTCAGTGGATAAAGTTTGCTTATAAGGTATTTTTATTAATAGGATGTTATTCTGCCTTTGAGTTCATCATGATTTGAATTGAAAACGTTTGTAGCTATCATCATTGTCACATTTTAATTACGGTGATGGTGATGATAGCTAACACTTGGTGAGTTTCTGTGGTAGTAATTTAAGACCAGTACCTGAAAGTGTTCTTTCTTCCTTTCCAAATGCTGCAGAATGCAAACATATCCTTTTCCTAAATGAATGTTACTACGCTTTGTTTCAAATGAATCTGGCCACAGATGGTTGGATAAAGGAGAACTACCTACTCAAACACAGAAGCTACAAGCTAATCATTGTTCTACAAGCTAAGACAGAAGAGGTGTGCCCAGTAAGGTATTAGATATGTGATGGAGACCCGATGATCCAATCAAAGGTTCATCCCCAAAAGACAGTTTCAATTGGGAGAAAATGAAATATTTGGTAGCAGCCTGAAGACGAGAGCTAATTAAAACAGATACAGAGAGTAATAGGCTCAACATTATGGCAGGGCACTAGTGCTGGAAGAAGAAGACAATTGCTTCTGAGGTGAGAGACATCTTTCCCCATCATGGGCATATATGCTTCGCATCCAGAGCAATTCTATTCAATTGAGCCTTGTCTGTGCCACTGTTAAAGTGGTTTCTTATGCTTGACTTATTCTTGATTTGGCATGAAAATAGACTCCATCCAGCGAAGTCACTTCATTAATTCTCTGATCTTTAAAATTCATACATGATAGTACAATTTAAAGAAGTTATATTATCTCACTACCATCACTAACATTGATACAGTAAATTTCTTTTGAATATGAAATGAATTGCAAGAAACCAGCATGAAAGTGTTTTTCTATTTTCTGTGTTTATATTTATTTTGCTGCTATAGTGTTTGTCTTTAAAAGTTCTAACAAATGTGATAATAAAATTTTTTTAAATGGCTGGAAAAGTTATATTCTGCAAAGAACATGTCCATTTCTAAATAAATGTAATTATAAATGCATAATTAATTATAAGGAAAATAATCTATTCACAATCTATTTGACAAAGTTTGACTTCCACTTAAAAATGATACCTTATCAAAATTTTATTTGTTTTTGAAATGTATACATTGTCTTTACATACTGATAGTCTTTGGCTATGTATTTTCTGTATAAGATTATCTCAAGAATTCTATCACTAGCATACCAATCATTTTCCCATGAAGTTTATAGTATAAAATGACACTATTTGACTTACTAATTCCTAGGATCCAAACAATTAATGGATCGCCCAATATTTAGAGCATACTATTCAGTGGTTGAAATTGTATCAAGCAAGTCATAAGACCTGGATTCCAATTTTTGCCCTACTAAAATTAGTTGTGTTTAGTTAAGTTACTAAATTAAAATGAATAATCTGAAGTCCTAGAGATGTTGTTAACCAACTTTGAAAAAAAAAAAAACCAACTTTGATGAATTATTGCTAAAATTCCCAGTAGTATTTTAAGCCTCTGATTATATGATATAAACTGGTCTACTATAATACATAAAATACTATTTCCACTTTAATTAGTTTATCATTTGACTGGGATTTACTGCTTCATTATCAAAGAAAAACATTATTAACCAGTATATAAAAATGTAAGGCAATGGATTTTAAATTGTAATCATAGATTGTAAGATGAAGTCTCATTATTCTTTGAAAGGATGATTTTAATGAACATTGTAGGATTTTAGAGCTGTCTGCTGTGATATGAGACATGATTGCCATACACATGTTATGGTGTCACTTTTCATGCCTATCCCTTTAAGTGGAGTAACATAAAACTGTTTAGTCTCTGTAGAATGCAAGGTACCTATAGCAAGCGTGTGAACAGGGTGTTACCTGTTCAGAACATCTTGACATTGTCTTAGCATTCATTCTAAGTGAGAATTGTGCCTTGCTCAAATGCAATTTAAAATCCATATTAGTTACATTAACATTGCAAGTAACAATGCCTTTTTCTTTATATATCACAGTTAGGGTGTAACTGCTCTCTTCCCCACACTCTTTCTCAACTAAAGTATTTTATAACGGATTAGTATCATTACAGCTTGTTTGGTGATTTGGTGAGGTCATTAGAAAGGAGATGAACAAAAACTGCTTTATTTTTAAAGAAAATTGGCATGAATTTTAAAGAAGCTCACCAAAGCATATATCCATTAACATTCAAATTGATCAAAATCGCTTCGTTTTATATTAATGGTTAATTAAAACTTCACCTTCCCCCACATGTAATATCAAGTAAAATTTGCTATCATTGTGGAAAAATACTAGGGGTCCCATTTATCAGATGTGATATAGTCATCTACTGCATTATTCCCTAAACACATGAACTGTTGTTTGATCTCAAGCAAAGCCAACATGAGGTTCTTACTCATGTAAGAGTAAGAAAAGGCACATTTGTGTTACCAAATGGAGGGGGTGTTATCCAGCCAATATCATCTGGGTCTTGCAAAACTTCTTATCTCACACAATAATAATACATCAATATACCTGTGGGATATACCTTAACATCTTAACATCTTCACATTGTGAAAACATTTTAAAAGCAACTATCGTGCATCACCTCTACATGTTTAAGAAGTTGGAAATAATTAGTACCTCAAGAAAAGGTGTACTTATCCTAGAAGTGAGGGACCCTGAAGACATGAGGGGCTAGGAGTTTGTCAAGGGACTGCATCTTCTCCTCTGAGGAAAACATCCCTCATAGAATCAGGATCCAGGGTTGGAATCCCTTTACAACCTGAGAGGTTTGTAGGACTCAGTCTCTCTCACCTGTAAAATAAATAACAACTACATTGGCCATTACCCACTTATGGCCAAATTTAAATGAAATATTAGATATCCAACCAATTTGAAAAATGTGAGAATGAAATGCGTGTTCAAAGACCAAAGATAGGCATACAAAGACAAGATACCAATATGATTTTCAGAGGTACTTTCAGAATAAAAATTGCTTTATTGAGGAAAATCATTCCAAAATAAAGTGGGCATTCCAATATTGGCTTATATTAACACTAGTATCATTAATATTAGTACTAATATTTGTATCATTATTATTACTGGTTAATTTTATCTTTGAAGTCCTTGAAGTTAAGTCCAATGCTTTTCAGGAATCCATGTGAGCAAGACTGATGGAATTCTTGCCATAGGGCCACAATGTTTATGACATTATCATAATTCAATGACACACAGGAGTAAAGGTGTTGCTCTTTATATATCAGTCTTCAACCATAATATCTCATGTGCTTAAAGAGTAAGTATAAGGTTAAGACCAAGAAGGAAAAAGTCTATACTCTCTCATGGAAAAAGGCATTAGTTATACTGTTTGTCTTTTGGATAAAGAAGTAACATTGCTGTCAAATCCTCAGGGATCCACCACCTAGACTACATTGTGCATGTATCATGAGGCCCATCTAATAGTTGCAATGTTATCTACATTAATGTTGATATAAGGTTCACTTGCAAGATGCAGGGAAGAGAATATTAGGGACTCAGTATGTGTAGTAACATTTGGAGTATCAGGGCAGTACTATAGTCATAGATGATGTAAACCTGTCTAGATAGGGGTAGGAGAGTGAATACAGGACCAGCTCTTGACAATCCTTGGAACTGGCTAAAGGGCTTTTTTTAGGGGGATCCTATAAATATTTGATCCATCTGTACTGTGACTAGACCTCCTGACATTCTGTTATCTTCTCTGCCTTCAATTTTAATATGAATTATGCTTTATAACTGGGTCTTGTCAAAACTGTTTCCTAATATCCTGTACTAAATTCCAAAAAGTACACACCTCAGAGCTGTTAATTAAAAGGGCCTGCTGGTATAAATAAACACATATGCTGCTGATTAGCCACCCTTTAGGGGTCAACAGTGGGGAACTCCTGCTGGGCTTCTGTTAATTGTTGTCCAAAATCCTTACAGGAACTGTCTAATGATCTCGTATGGCTTTGGCCATCTGGCCCTCTGAGTTCACTTGCCAGTAAATAGCCAACCTTTAGAGAAAGAGAGAAATATCCCTTACCAGAGGAGTAGCTTAGGAGATAAAACCTAGCATCCACAAGTGTACATAAGGATTGATTTGCTTTAATTCACTAATGAAACCCAATACACTTAATTTAAATTGCCCGTTAGATTTATTTTGATGTCAACTGCTTTAATATAGCTATAGAATGAATGTTTTTGCTTTCCTTACACGAACAGCATTAGATGCAATTAGGATTGGATTGTAATGCATATTATATTTACAGTCATAAACAATGAAGAGTCCTTCTAATAATTAATATTTCCGTATCATACTTGACTATGTTAAGTGGGGATGCATCTTTTTACTGCAGTGCCGTGCTGTGGAACTGATGACCAGGTGCAAAACCTAGTTTCACATATTCTAAAATAGACTTAGGATTTGGGTTGGTATTAGTCCTCTAAATGTTACAAAGCTGCACTATTAGCTGGTTTGTCACTACATCATCCCTTCCATTTTGAGATAAAGGTTACATAATAGAAATAACAGATTTAAAAGAGCTAAAACGAGAAGAGTGTTCATTCATAGTAAGACATTGTTTTAGAAAATCTGTCTTATTTGTCTCATTTCCAAACAGAGATGAAAGTCTGTATATGGGGGAAGAAGTCCTTCATCTTGAGGTACATATGTGCATATTATTTCATAGATAATTGTGTGTTAAATAGAAGACTACACCTCACTACGTTTACTCTCATATGTTTAATCTGCTAATATACTTTGAAAAGAGATCTGACAGCACTCTAAAATTTACCTAAGCAATGGAAATGGAAATTAATAGGGTAATATTTGTATTTCATTTTATCGGTATTTTGCCTTGTATCAAATAGATCCTTTTTTTAATTCTTTTTTTAAAGATTTTATTTATTTATTCATGAGACACAGAGTGACACACACACAGAGAGAGAGAGAGAGGCAGAGACACAGGCAGAGGGAGAAGCAGGCTCCATGCAGGGAGCCTGATGCGGGACTCGATCCTGGGACTCCAGGATCACGCCCCTGGCGAGGGCAGGCGCTGAACTGCTGAGCCACCCAGGCATCCCCAAATACATCCTTTTTTTTCCTAAATTTTCAAACTACTCTCTTTCCCAGATGATATATATTTCACCCAGGCTTTGTTTAATTGTTGAATATTATTTTAAGGAAATTAAGTACTGGCGGAACACTACTCATGGTGTTCATGTTGGCATATGACTGATCAGTGAGGCAGCATGGGTGGTGAAATTCAGCCACCCTGTGACTGTCAACTGCAAGAGACATTATGATTGTTTTTTAGTGATGTTGCCCTCATTATGAAAAATAAATAAAAACAAGTTATTTCTAAGATTTTACAAGTAAGTTTTATATGAGGAACAGAATGTCAAAAATCTTTCATGTTTTTGTTTTTTTTTCTGCTTTTTTTCTTCCATTGTAACTGTTTACCAGATATGAGGGATGAATGGGAAATGAGAAGCACCTCAACTAACTACCAAATTTTTCTAGAACTCACTTCACACAAGAAATCTCCTTCATTACACTTTCCCATTGCAAAATCAAACATTTCTTTCTAGATATAATTAAAAATGAAACAAAGCAACAAACAAAATCTTGAATGACTGGTTTCCTCTAAATGCTACATCCTTCCAGAACCCAGAACCTATAATGCTTTCTTACTCTCATTTTACTTATCCTGCCATATCCTGGTTACATCTTAGGTAATCTCCTTGGAAAATCTCATATTGTGTTCCTTCCACACATTTCTTCCTTAGTGATTTTCCAGAATCTCTCTACAATGTCATCTAAATAGTTAAGATCAATCCATTCACTTACATATTTTGCCCTTGTCAAAAGTACAGGAAAAAAAAAAGTACAGTTTTCAGAGTGTAGGCTTCTTGTCATATATTAATTTTTTAAAAAATGTATCTGTTTAAGAGATTTTGGTAAAAAATATGACCAACTGAAATTACAAAAATATTATTCATTACTGAAGTTATTTGTCAATATTTGAGTGATTCTCCACTTCAAGTAGCCAGAAGACAAGGTCATTACACATATTAAAACTAATCTATATTACATTTACATTAATATCCCCCAAATTAGTAATTGTGCTAAGTGAAAGGAAATGCAGATTTAGATGATATCGGAAATCAGCTCAAATTGCTATTTAATTAACTGAGCAATCATTAGCATAATTTGTCAGAACCTATATTGTTTACTTCCATTGTACCTTGAATTTTTTTCAAATTGGAGATGAAATTTACATAACAAAATTTGTCACTCAAGCCATTTTGAAGTACAACTGAATGACCTTCTGTACATTAAAAATATTGTGTAACTATCAGCACTATCTAATTTTATAATATTTCCATCACTATACAAGGAAATGTTTTACTCATTAAGCAGCTACTCCCCATTTCCTGCCTTGCCCTCAGCCCCTGGCAACAATGAATCTGTTTGCTATCTCTATGGATTTCCCTATTCTAGCAATCTCGAAATGTGTGTAGCTTCTTTTACTGAGCATATTGTTTTCCACATTCATTCATGTTGGAGCATATATCAGTATTTCATTTTTATGTTCAAATATTTTGTTGTATCGCTATGCCACTTTTTGTGTATCTATTCATCTATCACATTATGAATATGAATTGTTCTCACCTTTAGTTATTATGAATAATGCTGTTATGAACATTTATGTACAAATTTTTGTACTTGTTTTCAACTCTTTTGGGTATATATATCAAAGAGTAAATTTGCTCGGTTATATGGTTATTCTGTTTAACATTCTGAGGAACCACTAAACTGTTTTCCATGGTAGATTCACTGTTAAACCACTCCTAACAGGAGTGTTATCAAGGTATAGGGGTTCCAATTTCTCCACATCTTTGCCAATACTGAATGAAAATTTTTCTGACTATAGCCATCCTAGTGAGTATGAAGTGCTATCTTATTCTACTTTTTTATTTGGTGTTCCATAGTGACTAATGATGTTGAGAATATTTTCAAGTGTTTGTTGGACATGTGTATATATTCTTTGGAGAAATATCTATGAAAGCTTTTTGTTCATTTTGTAATGAGGTTGTTTGTCTTCTGCTGTTGAGTTGCAAAATTCTTCATATATTCTGGATACATGATTCTTATCAGATATATGATTTGCAAATATTTTCTCCCATTCTGCAGCTTGTCTTTTGAGTGCTCTGATAGTAATCTCTGAAACACAAAAATTTTTAATCTTGATGACATTAAATGTATTCATTTTTCTTTTCTTGCTTGTGCTTTTGGTGCTGTATTTAAGAAATTATTACTTACTGAAAGGTCACAAAGATTTACAGCTATATTTTCTTCTAAAGGTTTGACAGTTTTAACTCTTAAATTTATATCTCTGATCCATTTTGAATTTTTAATTATAATGCAAATAGGGATCCAAATTCATTCTTTCCCATTTGGTTATGAGTGGTCCTAATATCATTTGTTGAAAAGACTCTTCATTCCCCTTTGGAGAGTCCTGGCATTTTAAAATTTAAATTTCTGAATAGTCCATAGTAATGTCTACTTTCAATCCTGATTTTAGTGACTTGAGTCTTCTCTCTTCTTTTTTTTTTCTAGGTCAATCTACCTAAAGAATTGTCATTTTATTGGCATTTTCAAATTGGAGTACTGATTTTTGCCATACCTCATAAGTTTTGTTATGTTGTGTTTTCATTTTCATTAATAGCATAGTATTTTATAATTTCTTGTGATTTCTTTTTTAGCTCATTGGTTGCTTAAGACTAAGTTGTTTAATTTCCACTTATTAGTGAAATTTCCAGATTTCCTTATGTTACTAATTTCTAATATCATTTCATTGTGGTTGGAGAAGATGCTTTATGTGACTTTGATATTTTTACATTTACTGAGACTTGTTTTGTGGCCCAAGATACATGTTCAGTCCTAGAGAATGTTCTATGTGCTCGAGAGGGAAATGTATACCCTGCTGCTGTCAGGTAGAGTATTCTACATACATCTGTTAGGTCTAATTGATGCATAGTGTGGCCAAGTCCTCTAGTTCCTTGTTAATATCCTGTCTAGCTGTTCTATCTGCTATTGAAAATGGGATAACGACGTATCCATCTATTATTGTTGAACTGTCTATTTGCACATTCAACTCTGTCAATGTTTTTGCTTCATATATTTTGGGTCTCTGTGGTTTGGCGCACATATGTTCATAATTGTTATATTCTCTTGATGCTCTCACACTTTTATCAACACATTATGTCCTTCTTTGACTCTTACATCAATTTTTGACTTAGAGTCTTTTTATATAATATTAATGAAGCTACTTCAGTTCTCTTTTGGTTACTATTCCCATGGAATATCTTTTTCTATCCTTTTACATTCAACTGACCATGATATTATAACGAAGAAATTTAGAAAAGAAAGAGGCAATGAAAAAAATTGGAAGGACAGTGACAAAATTACATTTTCAAGTTTGAAAAAGAACTCTGAGAACCACTTGGAAGACACATCGAAGAGGCTGTGACTGAGGCATTCTGACCCCTGCCAAATATTGTACATTTTACTAATATTTTTCACATCCTTCTGAGGCAATGATACCTGGTAGAGGCAATGAGCCATGCTTAGGTCAGCTATTCCAATATGATTCAATTGTGAAATGATATATAAAATATATATTACATGTTTATAATATTACATAACACTAGTTTTGTTCTTTTGGAGATGCTGCATTTTAGAAAAATGCTAATGTCTTCCTTCTGAATTGAATACATCTCTAGAACATTTTTATTTCCTGTACACACCCATGTGTTTATGCATACATAATGAAAACTGTACTATTCTGGTATACACACTCTTTATGTAAGCATTATATATTCTAAAGAAGGTATTTTGAACAGTAAAAGCAATAGCCTGAAATAACATGGTTTAGGAAATAGTAAAATCAACCAGAATTACAGTAAATATTTATTATAACTCAATATGTGCTAATATCATACATCACTTATTAGATTTAATTTCTTGATTACTTTTCCTTCCCTTAGTGTGTATTAAACATTAGCTGGCAGTGCTGGTTGCTGCTCTTTACATAATGAAAGATTACCCTTATCATGCAAGCTCTCACAAAAATATTTACATTTATTTTAGATCAATAATCTCATGTGAGTTTTGTGTAAAAACATATAAGATAAAAAAGGTTCCAACTCAGACATCTTGCAGCAGAGTATAAACATGAACACTAGCATTTTGAAATTCCTTTGTAAACAGAAAGACTTGCATTACTGAACCACAAAATATGTCAAGAGAGTGTGATTGTTTATTTACTTCTCTGTTGTGTATTATATTGGGCCTTCCCCTAAGTTTGTATTTGCATATTGTTAGGCATACAGAGAAAGGAATGTATCTATTTGCATTTTTAGCATTTGGTATCTCTGGCATAAATGAAGGTAGGCCTTCATATTCCCTCAGTACATTTCTTGTCATGAAAATATCTCCCCAGTGAATCACTAATGTGGTGTGTAGAGGAAGCCAGAATATTAGTGAGACAATCTTCATACATCAGTAAAAAATTTAGGCTCTTGGTTAAATTTAAATCTCAAATGTAATTTCTAAAATGCAATGATGAGATTTGGTCACACCCCCTTTCCTCAGAAACCCATCCATCACCCCCAAATATTCCATGTATTTGTTGATACAAACTTTTCCCTGACTCTGAATATATGTGTCTAACCTCAAGGAATATATTACCACTTGGAAACTCACAGTAGCTCAATAATATGTTGATTCATTTAAGCTAATCGTCTAAGGCATAGGGCAGTCTGAATGCAAATAAGAGAAAAACAAAATTGGATAACTGTGGTATGTTCTGAAAATAGCAGCCCAAACTGGAGATTAAGGTACAATTCACGTATGTACTAAATGAAGACATCACAGATATAAAGGCTTCAGATACAAAACAGTGGGCTCAAATCCCAATTTGATGCTGACTCATTGGATCAATTGTGGTCAACTTCTAATTTATTCATCCATTTTTCAAGCACAGATCATTATTCAATAAATATTTAAAACAACCTAAGGTAAGCCAGGGCTTTACCTACTAGAATCTCATGTTACCAAACCTATCTCGTCCCTTAGTTTTTAGTAGTTTTTAGTATTATATTAAAGGTAGCCTATGCAAAGTACTTAGCACAAGGTATGAGACATTGTGGGGTATTTGACACATATTTGTTGAATGAATGGACGGATGGAATATCATTAACCAAATATGAAAATTATTCTAAAGTTAAAAAACAACTTTCTCGGTATATGAAACAATCTTTTTAGGTAAGAACACATTAGATTGCATAGGCCCATTTATAAGTTCAAAGAGAAACCAAACAAGTAATGTTTGTAATTTTTCCATCACTCACAGTTTTTCATTGTTATACCTTTGGTTTCCAAGATAATTTTGTGCCTCAGCTAATAAGCACCATCATATTATATCACTTCATGGACAGCTTTATATAATTTTTGGTACTGTATTTGAGACATCAAAATGTGTGGTGCAAACTTTTTAAACCCCTCATGGA
Organism: Canis aureus; assembly: GCF_053574225.1. NCBI lineage: Eukaryota > Metazoa > Chordata > Mammalia > Carnivora > Canidae > Canis > Canis aureus. The sequence goes on from NC_135627.1 coordinate 4,638,815, forward strand.
TTAAAGAATTGCATAATGTCTCAGAATAAAATAAGAATGTGCCTCCACTCATGCAATTTTTTGGTCATTGGCAATAATGAAAATTTTTCTCTAGCATATAATTTGTTATTCATGAAAATTTGTATGTCAATACCCATTAAGCAGAGAAAAATCCAGCAATTGTAATAAATATTTGGTTTTAAAAATATGTTGGAAAATATATTGTGCATATTAACGTGTATGACAAGTACGTTAAAGTTGGAGAATAATGATAAAATAAACCAATGCTTCACTAAAGTAAATATATTTGTACTCTGAAGTATCTGTGAACCACTCCCCAATCTTGTTCCCATCGCTCTCCCACACCAGTGTCAGTTTTTCTTAATTTGGAGATATTTTTTCTTCCTTTTTCTTTGTAGATTTACCACAATACTGGATATCCCTAAAAAACACGTATATGTTTTAATTTTGCTTGTTTGTTAACTTTATAAAAATGGGTTGGTACTGCATTTATTCTTCTCTGACCATGCTTTTTATTTCTCAGCATAGTTTTTAGATTCACCCAAATTTATTTGTGTACCCTGTTTCAACATTTTCACTGCTCAAAAATAGTGATTCTTGAAACTTTTGGTCTCTGGAGTCCTTTTTCTTCTCTCCTTAATACATGGTAAAATTATTTTCCCCCACCAACTGCAGTCTACCATTGTCCATATCATCACTCCAAGAAAATAGGCATGCTTGCCGGTTCTCATAGTCATTGTTTCCTTCTCCATTTTTGCATATACTCCACCACCCCTCAGCCAATGCATAAAACATCTAGAACTTCACAACTGAATTGTTAAGGATATACATCTGTTGCTTGCTTTTATGGTTTATTTTTCTCCTTGTTTTATGTGAAAACATTAAATTTTACTAAGTTATGTGAAACCATTACTTCCATCTGGTCCTATCATCCCTCCATGATATGTATTCTTCTTACTCAAGCATTTTCTCAAGAGTGATTATAAGTAGATGTTGGTATGGTAAACCACCTGATGTCTTGGAAAGCTGAAAATTTCTTTATTTGAACTCTAGTTGTCTCTAATAAATGGCATAGGTTTAGATTTGAGGAGGTCTTTTTTTTTTTTTTTTTTGGACCAGTCTGTTTTTTAAAATTATTTTTTAAAAATTTTATTTATTTATTTACTTTTGAGAGAGGAAGAGCATGTGAGAAAGCGAAGGAGGGGGTGCCAGAGGGAGAAGCAGGCTCCCCATTGAGCAGGGAGCCCCACTGTAGGGCTTGAGCCCCCGATCGCCGGGATCCTTGGATCATGACCCCAGCCTAAGGCAGATGCTTCACCGACTGAGCTACTCAGGCGCCCCAGGATAACTCTTTTAAGAAGTAAAATAATCTAGTGGCAATTGAGTTGAATATAAAAGTACGATTTTAAGGTTATTGACCTAAACACTTGAAAATACTACCGATTTTCTCTTCCATCGAAATTGCTATTGCAGTTAGAAAACACCTGGCTATACCTGACTTTGTGTGATTCACCAAGTGGCCATAAACACAAAGGTACATCTAAAAGATATCCCCGGGTGGGATCTGCCAGGGCTGTCCCTAACATTTGGCACCGTCGCCACCACGTCTTTCCAGAGCTTGTCTTGAGGTCATTTGCAGTCCTTATTTCCCATCTCTGGGCCTGCTTGCTGGGAAACAAATGCAACATCGGTCTCGCCCTGCAGGTTTTCTCTGCTGCAACCCGGAGGTGAAGTCTGACAGAACCCAGAACCCGTGTCACGAGGCACAGGCCCTGGGACGCAATAACCCCACCGTCTCAGCATCAACATCAGGTCTGCACCAACCAGCACAATTCCAGAATCGTCTCAAAACCATACAGTGAGGTCAAAAAAGAGATGCTCTGCCTTGTCCTAGCTGCAGGTGTCAAGAGTCCCTCTGTCGCCCTCCCAGAGGCGGGAGCGCCCCCGGATCACTGGCCTCAGGGTTTGGAGCCTGCCCAGGGCAGCAGTGGCGACCCCTGCCCTTTACTGAAACGGGACTCGTCGTACAGAGCTTCAGCCAGGGACCCTACCCCTGCCCCCGCCCCCGGGTCACAGGGCTCCCACAGTGCAATGTGGCTCGGTGCCTAAGGACCAGGCGGCAAGGGCCGGGATGCTCCTCTGAAGGGCGCAGCGTGGGAGGTGCCGCCCACCGTTGTCAGAGGCCCCGCCGCCTGCCCCTGGGGCGACGAGGCCCAGCAGCTCCCTGCGCTTTCCTGGGTCCCCCAGGGGAGCCCTCTGGGGCCAGGAGACTTGGGACTGAGGTTCTCCACACTGCGCTCAGTGGACGTTCAGGGGAGCAGGGATGAAGGCGCTGGGAGGAGGATGGAGACCCAGAGCAAGTGCGCCAGGTGAGCCTTGAGGAGGTGGAGAGCATGGGGGGGGGGAGGGGGGGGAGGTTGGAGAGCAGGGCGGGGCATGGAGCACGTGGTTTGAGGCCTGGGTTCAACACCAGAGCTGTTCTCACTAGGTTATCTCCGCTGGTGTGAGTGCTGCAAAGGCTTTTCTAAATGCTGTGCGTGTCTCTAGCTCCTTGTGATGATTTTAGGGGGCTAGGGGCAAGTCTCTGGAGACAGAAGTTCTCTGGCATTCTCCATTTGCACCCCTGACCTAGCACTGCTGTTTTTCAACGGTGATCTTCCTCTGCTGTAGTCCTCTACATGCGTTTGGGTGTGGAAAGAGACTTAGGATCTAGCGGATGCTGAAAGGTCAGCTGGTTAATTTCTTCCTATTGATCCCCTCTCTCCACTCTGAGTTGCACGCTGGGGGTCTTGCCACAGCAGTGGTGTCTCCCTTCCCCTGTCCCCCCAACCCTCTGGTCCGAGCCTTCCTTCATTCTGGTCTGCACTTCCTGCCTCCCTCTACCACCCCAACAGTTTCTGTGGCCTTATACACTCCAACAGGCCTTTTGTTAGTTGGCAAATCCATCAATCTCCCTCCAGCATTTGGCATGGGTGTGGGAGTCCCTGCTGCTTCGTCGTACTCAGAAACATCAGGCCTACTGCTTGATAAACTTGAGATGAGTGATTTTGTGTCTTTGACATTCCCTTCTCAGTGACTGATGGATGAAGAGGGGAAGTTGGGTTGGTAATGCTCAAATGCTCCCTTCTTCAGTAGCTATTTTTATCTATGAGAGAAGTAATAAGATGTCTGTATGCCATTCATTCAGGGTGTTAGACACCCAGACACTTGAGGCAGGGGATGCTCCCATTTCCAGTAGCAAAGTGGCACTAGATAATGATTTAGGAGTGCTGCACAACGTTGTGCTATCCAGTGAGAGACCTAGGAGGATTTGGCAGAAAACCAGGACAGCCACTGGCTTTCATTTGTAATTGAAAATGTTTATTTCTAAGGATAATCAATAGATAACTCCAACAGATTTATAAATGTATATTTTTGAAGAAGAGAAAGATAACATTGTCCTAAAAGCTCATATAAATGGTTCAAAATTTATCCTTTTAGAAATTGTGGATTTGCTTGGAAACTAGGTACAAATATAAAATGTAATTAACTAAGACAAAGTATAGGAACTAATTAAAGAGATTCTAGAGCTGAGGTGAAATCCCCAGATGACCAAACCTGGCTCAAAGGATGTTGCATTGGTAGAGAAGCTGTTGACCTTCCCTCCCACAGATTTCACACCCTTAGGTCAGGTACCTAGTGACAGGGAGACCAGCACAATGACCAGTGGCCAGTGGCCTTCCCGGCTTTCAGAACTGATAGAAACGTGGAAGGTCCTTTGACAAAAGAACTTAATAAGGAACCTCCAAAACTACACTCTTTCCAACATTGAGGAGAGAGCTCTCTTGGCAGAGTTGCTTTGATTATATAAATTAAAAAGTGGCGCTTCATGTTCTTTAAATGCTGTAGAGAAATCCAGACCTAACGCACATGCATCCTGTATACATGCACACAGACAGACACACACACAAACCCATGAAACTGATAAGGCAAAAATTTCCCAAATACCAAGATGTTTTTTAAAAAAAAGAGCGGTTCTCTCGTACTAGTGATAGTAAAAGAAGCAGTTATTTTCTTTATACTTTTATGCGTTTTTTACAATGAGCAATTACAACACTTGTTATTGGAAAAATATTATTAATGGGTAGAATATAAACTAGCCTATAATCATTCTTTCTGTCTTCCTACAAGCTGCTAGAAAAAGCCTGCCATGATTTCCTCTGAATTTAATATTCTTTCTCTTATTAAGGCTAATTTTGAAAATGAAGTGCATTGATAATGTCTGTGCTAATTTGTAATAAAGGAAAGACGGACAGAGGGGAAGTGTACCACAGTAAAAGGGCCATGTGGTACATTAGAACATCGCACCAGGCCATTTCTTGTACATGGTCCGTGTCTTTGATCTTTTCTTTTATCAGTGCTGCAATGCCAAGAGACTGGATTTTGACAGTCAGCTTAGTAGCTTTTCCTGCAGAAGTGACCCTAAATTTTAAGTATTCACCATGCCATTCTGGCAATAATCATGTAACAAAATGTCTCAGGGCAATGTGTTGCCTAATTTGTTTAAATTGTGAGCAGACAGCCATGAAAAACGAACACCAGACAATAAAGACTGTGTGTATATAGCTCTTATTCACACCATCATATTAAAACAATTTGGTAATTCATTCAACAATTGTTAACAATTAATAATTTTCTGTGACATAAACTTTTAGCTCCTGGACCATCAGAAAATGTCCCTGACTTCACAGAGCTCACATCTTAGGGACAGAGGCAGACAGAAAGCAAGCGTGCAAATAGTCATACTAGATTATAATTAACTGAATGACACTCTGGGATGTGACCTCTAATCCCCAAACACAACATGATGACCGAGAAGATAAGCCAAACTTTCAACAACCCCAGAATATTATGTAGAAATGGAAATATTATTGCTTTTACATAATCAAGTCTTGTTTTGTTTTTTACCCTTTTTTCCTTTATCATAACTTTGGATAGACTAATTATCAGGCACATAGGTGTATATATATATATATATATATATATATATATATATACACACACAGTATACACACACACACACACACACACACATACATACAGGGATAGACATAGACCCTCAAAGTACTTAGAGTCTGTCCTCTTTCCTTACACAACTTTTGGCCCTAGGGCATGTCTTAACAACCATCCTTCATGCTAAACTCTTTCATAGATTGTGCTTCTCAGGAAACCGAAACGACAATACATAGGAAATTAGGCTCTGGAAACAGAATAGTCTTTCATAGCCATCTTGAGTAGGACCAAGATAGCCAGACCTTTGTACTCTTGCCAGCCTGTCTTTGGATAAGAGCCTCTGTGGAAGAGGCCTGGCTTCAGGCAAGGTGTATGCTAGCTGTAGCCAGTGGACTTTTCCATCCTGAGTCCTGACTAACTCAGGCATCCTGGACCAGAGGCTACCCCCCCCTCCCCTCCCTCCTTCCAGGGAGATCAGTGGGTATAGGGTTGAGGCTCTAGTCAGTGAGGTTGCTGCAGGAGGGAGGCAGTTGGATCCATAGCAAGATGGTCACAAAGGTGTGGTGAAAGAACACCCCATGGATATCTCTGGAACCAGGAAAGCCTCTGGGTTATGAACATGGAGGCAAGGAAAGAAGTAATGGAAGAATGTACCCAAACCTCATAATGCCTATCCTGACCCCATCAGAAAATGATTTATAAACATGCTTACTCATATGACTTCAGGGATGAATGGACTTTTATTCCTCCCCAAATGATCATGCCCATCTCCACGCAGTGAACATTTTCTTTCTTCCATTATGCAATTAAAGATGAAAGTACAATCATTAAAGTGGAAATTTCACATAGGAGTAAAATGAATACGAGCAAATAATGCCAAGGTAAGTGTCAAATTCTTCACTATTTTGAAATAGGACTTCAGAGGACAGCATTATGACTAGAAGAAAAAAAAATGGAGTAAAAGAGAGAAACATGAATATTAAAAACACAGTTAACTGTGTACTTGGTCTATTTTAATTTTTAAGGGTATGCTTATTTTTTAAAAAAAATAGCTGCAATGAAATTAACAGACATTTCCTGAATTCATATTTCTAATAAGAAACTATTTAGGGGCAGCCTGGGTGGCTCAGCGGTTTAGCGCCACCTTCGGCCCAGGGCCTGATCCTGGAGACCCAGGATCGAGTCCCACATCGGGCTCCATGCATGGAGCCTGCTTCGCCCTCTGCCTGTATCTCTGCCCCGCCCCCTCTCTCTGTTTCTCATGAATAAATAAATAAAATCTTAAAAAAAAAACTGTTTAGGAATATGAGGAGATGGGACGCCTGAGTGGCTCAGTGGGTTGAGCATCCAACTCTTGGTTTTAGCTTAGGTTGTGATTTCAGGATTGTGGGATTGCACCCTGTGCCCCACAGTGGGCTCTGCGCTTAGTGGGGAGTCTGCTGGAGATTATCTCTCTTCCACTCGTGCTCTCCCTCTCTCTCTCAAATAAATAAATCTTAAAAAAAAACAGATTTAAGAATATGAGGAGATGAAGATACAAGGGAGAGAGAATACCTATCCTCATGGTTCAGATTTGGCTGAATTAAGAGTCCATTTTTATTTAATTTTGTATCTTTGAGAGAAACTTTGACTTTTTTGTTACAAGATAGGGTATAAATTTGGAAACCCAAAGAGTATGCAAATATTCATAATATAATTTGGAATTAAATGTGCTGTAAGAGTTCATTGCAACATGAAAGATAATCAAATGAACTCCACTGATAGGACATTTGTGATGAAGTTCAGGTGTGAAATAATCTTGAGATTTGTGGAGAGTAGAACATCTTTATCTTCTAGAGCCAATGCATTATAAAATACAAAATAGAATACATCCATGGATAATACTTTGATTTTATTGGAAAATAAGGTATATGTTTTAAAAGGTTGGCAGGTATGTCTGCAAGACTAGCTTGACTGTGTTTTAGTAAGCTTTGCAGGTAATATGGGATCCATGGCGACTTTGAACCAGGGACTAATGTTATCAGATTTGTACTTCAGAAGCACAACCTATGATCAAGGTTTGGGGAAAATTTAAATGTCTGGAAGTAAGAGGCTGAGTGAACTGTAAAGCAAAGTAGAATGAGCATTAGCATGAATATGGAAAAATATAGTAGTTCCCCAACTTGTAAATTATGTGACCCAACCAAGTTTCTTAGCTAGTCTCAGTCTTAATTTTCTAATAACTAAAAAGGGAAACAGGATAGCTATTTCACAGAAGTTCATGTAAGCAAAAAACAATGAGATTTGTAAAATATTTGAGTGCATATTTCCAATAATTACTAGTGCTGTCTGTATCTATCAACCATACAGGCTTCTGTTTATTACTGTATTCTGGGAGTAAAAAAGATGTGCCATTGAGTGTGAGCAATGAGAATAAACGGGAAAAAAACACTCACATAGTCTTCATCACTTGTACCCCCAACAGAACATGATTCATTAAAATGAATGGCAATTATGAAATTGTGGCAAATCATCTTGGGACTTCTTTTCCACTGAAAATTGTTAGAATAAAAAGCCATGATTATTTCATAAATGATCAATTAAAAACTTTGATACCCCATTCATGTTACCTTGTCTTTTCTTCATCATGGAAGATTTGTGGCCAAAAAAATTCTGGATATGGGATTTGATGATCTGACTTGATGCCAAACTTAGGGCTCAAAGTGAATATTGAGAATCATGGGGCAATTTGGTGATTCTGACAAGAAGAAACATTGTGAAGACATTTTGGCCATGCATCAAGTGGATAATCAGAATTCAAGGAGTCATTACCATGGGAATTCTGTCCTTTCTTTGCAAATAAGATTGGTCTTGGTTATGAAATGTACCAAATTTAAACTTTTCAGAGAGACAAGATTGTTTTTGAGCTGTCTTGTTTCATTTGTCAGTGTTTTCACACAATAAAAAAACAAATTATCTCTACCACTTCTTTATTAAGATGTTTATTAAACCTTACAACAGGAGAAGAAAGCAGTAGAAAGAGCAGGGTAATGTAGAAGCAATGTGATAGAATTATGTATAAAGAATGAAAAACAATGTAAATGCATATATGTATATAAAATATGCTATTACCTTAATATTTATCTATGTGTGCATATGTACATGATTGTGTAAAATACTGCAAAAATATTCTTTGAGTCCATACTTAGGACAGAGGATATATCAAAATGACTAGAGGACTCACAGGACCAGTAGTGCCAAAGGCGGAGAAGAATAAGAAATAACTTCCTAGAATTATTGGTCCAAACAATTTTTTGTCTGATTTTATTTTATTTTATTTTTTTTATTTTAAAAAAAATTTTTTTATTATTTATTTATGATAGGCAGACAGTGAGAGAGAGAGGCAGAAACACAGGCAGAGGGAGAAGCAGGCTCCATGCACCGAGAGCCCGACGTGGGATTCGATCCTGGGTCTCCAAGATCGCGCCCTGGGCCAAAGGCAGGCGCTAAACCGCTGCGCCACCCAGGGATCCCTTGTCTGATTTAAAAAATGTGTTTTTTTAAAAAGATTTGTTTATTTTAAAGAGAGAGAGAACATGCATGCATGTCTAATTTTTAAAAATTAGAAAAAAAAAAGCAACAAGATACCCTAGAATGGTCACTGAGCAGTAATGTATTGTGTGTTGATTTTCTTTAATACATGTATGGATTCATAAGATACTAGCACATAAGTCATATAATTCTACTTTTATGATTTAAAATTATATTGCCAGCACAAGCATATATTTTCTGTAATGAAAAAATGTTTTATAGTGGCTTCAGGCTATTCTAAGAGATCATCTCAACTATTTTCCAGTAATTAGACCTTAGGATTACATCCTAATTTTATCTATTATATACAATACTTCATATAATGTTTTTAATCAAATTTTTAAGTGAATGTACTAAGTTACCAAAAGTGGCTGCTTTAGAAAAAAATATTTTATTTATTTATTTGAGACAGAGAGAGAGAGAGCGCACAAGCAGAGGGAGAGGCAGAGGGAGAGGGAGAGGGAGCAGCAGACTCCCTGCTGAGGAGGGAACCAGATTCGGGAGTGGATCCCAGGACCCTGGGATTATGACCTGAGCTGAAAGCAGACTACTTAACTAATTGAGCCACCCAGACACCTCCAAAAGTGGCTTTTTTAAATAACAGAAAACAAGATCAAGCTCCGTTATAAAGATCTCAGTTCTCAGAGGGAAGCAGACTGTGGCTGATGCTTATTTTCAGTTGGTTAGTAGGTAAAGGAAATCATTGATGAAGGGTAGCAAGTTGGTCTAGGTTATTGCAAAGAGACTTTGCAATGATGTTTCACATAATGTGATCACTTAACATTGAGTGTGTGACAGGCAACATCCTAAGCCCTTTATAGGTAAAAACTTATTTAATCTTCACTATAACCCCCTGGTTGGTAATACCATGCACCTTTGTTTTACAGCATAGGAAAATATGGCACAAAAATATTATGGCCTTCACCCAAGATCACTCAGTACTAAGCAGAATTGTCAGGACCACTTTGCCCAAGAGCTCTCATGCCATGTACCTATCTTGCAGTTACATTGAGGTATTTAATATTGACTGTGCTTCAAAAATTTATCATGACCCACATCATCAGAATTCTCATGTATATTCCTGGAAACTAGAAGGCAGTAGGTGTACCATCTTTGGTATCATTCTGAAGAAATTGACCAGGTAATTTTTCTAAACAAAATCAAATGCCATCTAAGCAAGATTCAAAGATAAAAACAGAAAAATTGTGCAAGAAAAAAGGGCTCCCTCAGTACAAGGCCATGTATGCAAAGGGTGGACCTTCAAAATGCCAGATGAAAATTGCTGGGGGATGGTAAGCTGAAAGCTCCCCAGAACTCACACAAGGTACTGGATCAATTGGAGAATTCTCAATGGCTCAATTGGTTCATTTAGCCAAAATCCCTGTGGTCATGTGTTGTGGAAGAGCAGAACTTTCTGCGAAGTAAAGGCTACCCTAAGGGATGCCACCAGGACGTGATCCTGGAGTTCTGGGATCGAGTCCTACGTTGGACTCCCTGCATGGAGCCTGCTTCTCCCTCTGCCTGTGTCTCTGCCTCTCTCTTTGTATCTCTCATGAATAAATAAATAAAATCTTTTAAAAAAATCTGATGGTCCTCTAGTAGTTCATCAGATTTGAAAGCCTCAGCAGCATTAATTGGTTGTTTGATGCTATTTATGATGCTCTAGTTCCTCTTCAGTTACTACAATTTTTATTTCGTTATCTTTATAAGGTGGAGTCAGTAAGGGTGATGGACATCATGACCCAATAAATTCACACAGAGTGTGAGGGAGCGGAGACAAGAAGGAAAGATAAAACAGGCTACATGAACCCCACATTTATCTCATGTAAAGAATGTGAGGGAGAAGAAAGTGAGGAATGAGGAATAGAAGGAAAAATGAGTGTGGATAGAAGACTGCAGGTAGCAAATAAACAAAACCAAATTATGCTCATCATAGAAGTTATTTTCATGCAGACTTACCATGTTTCATGGTATCAAAATTCAGTGGAGCATCACTCATGACTTCCAGGTCTCTCACTCTGATCCAGTTTTATCTAACTTGAGAACTGGTTACAGATAACACAGTTGTGTGGGATACCAGCAAAATTTGTAATATAAAGAATGTAGGAAGAAATACTTGTAATTAAAATAATATTTCTACATCACTACTATTAACTGTCATTTATTAATTCTACATTATTAATAGGATATTTCTGATACTCATTTTGTACTTAATTGATATGTCAGAAAAGTAAACTAGAATAGGTACATATGGATAATATTTTAGTTGAAAAGTTGACTAATAGAATAAAATTACAAAAATTCCAGTCAGTCAGAAGAAAAATACTAATGCACACAACACAGGGATACAGGCAATATGTTAAAAAAAAGAATCAATAAAAACAAAGCATTTCATGAAATATTAATGCAAAACCAAGAGCAATCATATTTTTCATATCAAAAAACTTTGATTGTTCCAACCAATCTATTAAAATAAAAACACTCCCAAATAGCATCACAGAATAAAATGCGACTGTGTATTGTATGTAAATCACTAAGACAAAGTGCCTCAGAAACACTGATAATAATCAGATGTTTAAAACGCTTGGGCACAAAATGAAAGCAGTAGTCTTGATATCAGGTAGTGTTAAATTTAGAGTTATTAAATACTATGGGACACAAAGAAGGGAAATTTGTATCAATTAAGTGTGAAATCCACAACAAAAATCCAATAGTTATTATGCATGTAATAAACTATCATAAACATTCATGAAACAAAACAACAGGCAATTCAAGGAAAAATAGAAACAATGCAGGAGGTGATTTCATGGGTACTTGTCTTGTGACACAGTATGTGTACAATATAATGATAAAGGTGACCCAGGTAATTTGATGAATAAAAAGATGTACTTGATATAATGAATTCTGTACCTTGAAAACCGAGAATATGCCTTTTTTTGAAAGTGACCGTATGCTCAGCCACAAGCTCAAGGAAACTATAGGTCGACTAAGCATTTTAACTCTTGTAGCTGTTCGGAAAATAGTCTCCTGTCCTGGTTCTCAGACACTAAAATTATGAATTGACTTGGGCCAGATTGTACAACCCAGTCCGTGTAGTGATGGATGAGGGCTTCTTTATGTCTGAGGGCACTATTACCCCGCAGTGATGAATTATACAGGATATCTCAGAGATTGATGAAGCACACCTGGCCCAGGTGAGATGTTCCCTGGCATAGATTCAGATTTGACTACTATTAGGATTTCTAAAGCCTAACATACTAAATTGGATCTAGGAGACACTCAAGCTTTGAGGAATTCTGAAGTGACTTTCATTCACTCACGTATTGTTAGTAGTCTGCAGCCTTCTTTTCTCCAGTGAAGAACTTTAGGACTGAACGTTCATCTTGTCTGTAAAAATTTTGCTGATCTCTTTGCTACCTGCCAGTAGTATGCTGGTATATCTGTATCCTTTAAATAATTAAATATTGATTGATATACTTGTACATTACCTACTATTGACTATTAACCAAGTGACCATTTATCCTTAAATAGTCAAAAAATTGACAAAGAAAACCTCAATCCATCCTCAAAAGAAAAAATAAAGATATTATCAAAATACAACAACAAATAAAGAAAAACCAGGAAATAAGCTATATTACCAGCATTTGAACACTTTCTTTAAAGGCTTTTGGTTAAGACTGGGAGTGTAAGGGTGGTGGGGAAGGAAAAAGTGTTACTGCAGATCATCCCCAAAATAATTACAATGGAATATTATAGTTTGATCTTTGAAGGGGAAAAAAAAAACACAATAAAGGATACAAATTGTTAGCTAACTCTTTCCAAGGAAAAAATAAAAGGGAGGAGAGGCAAAGTGCAACTATTGAAAGCCAGATATGATAAGAAAAGCTAACCAGACAGAGAATTTAAACTCATGAGGTTTTTTTGTTCAATGCTAGGCAAATAATTTTGAAAACATGGGTGAAATGCATTATTTTCTAGAAAACTAGAAATGATCAAAACTAATCAGTGAAGATATAGAAATCCTAAACAGACCTGTTAGTTTGAGAGAATTAGGGAAAATTGTCAAACAGAAAAAAAACCTGAAGGATGTTTTAGTCTGGGTGCTTTCCTGAACAGAGAATTGTGAAGTTGATGCAGGTAAAATGTTTGGATTACTTATTAACATTTTCTTGTGTGGAAATGAAAGAGACTTTGCTTAAAAAGCGTTTTTTTTTTTTGTTTTTTTTTTTTTTTCTGACATCTGATTTTGGTCCTTCTAAATCTTGAACTCAAAGAAAATAACTTTTCTTGAACTATAAGAAAAAAAAAAAAAAGAAAAGAGAAAAGGAAAGAAAGCGCCTTATAAAAAGTACCAATTAAATAAATGAGTTGCTGGTGAGAGGCAGGAAGTCTCCTGTGAATTCTTTAAAAGAACAGGATTCCTGGGCCTGGAACAAATGAGTAACAGCACAGTAAATGTTTGTAGTAAATGGAATTACACATTTAAATGCATATAGCATCACAGTAGGCATCAGGTGAGTTGGGCTCTATGCTAGTTCCATCACCCAGTGACTGACCTTGAGCAAGTCCCTTAACTGTTTTTGTGAATTTTATTTTCTTTGCACAAATGGAAGATCCTTGCCTTAAAAAAAAATTATCCATGAGAGACACAGAGAGAGAGGCAGAGACACAGGCAGAGGGAGAAGCAGGCTCCACACAGGGAGCCCGAGGCGGTACTCAGTCCCGGGATTCCAGGATCATGCCCTGAGCCAAAGGCAGGCGCCCAACCACTGAGCCACTCAGGCATCCTGATACTTGCCTTTTTAAAATACTGTGTATAGATTGGTTTCTCACCAGTTTTTTGAAGGATGCTTTAATAGTAAGTTGAAATATTAAAATAATAGGAACATTTTATGTCTTACCTAAGTGGATGGAGTAAAATTGGTACCACTCCCTATGGGAGACTTGCCTTGATTGCTGAGAATATGTTATGGAAAAGTATGGGTTTATCATGATCATACTCAAATGTGCAAAGTAAACTTAGGTCTTTATCTTCTCTCTTTTTTTTTTCTTCTCTCTTTTTTGAAGCATTTCTTTCTCTTTCAGTGCTCTTCCCACTGGTAAGTGGGAAAATAAAATTTAACTCCAATATATTAACCTCAGTCCATGGGATAATTCAAATAGTCCTTTGAGGAATCACTCAGTGCTTTTAGAAAAACATATTCAGTCTCTATTATTACTCCATCCTCATTCCTCCACCCAAGATGATGTCCGTGTATATAAGGGGGGCTTGCTGAATCACATGGCAGCAGAGTAGGGGGTCTTCCATTCTCCTTTGTTCAGTGGTTTCTTACTAATCTTCTCTATAGAGTAGTTAAGTTTACTCTCTGGTCATTTTGGCTGGAATTTTTGTTAAAAATGGTAGCTGGTAAAGCATGTAGCCCATTTCCTTTTAGTTTAATTAAAGCCTGGATATCTTGCAGTGCTGACTGTACACACTTAGATGCTTGCTGGTTCTATTGACCCTCTCTTAGTTACCTCCACTGCTGCTTTTTGCCTTCTGACCAGGCTATCAGTGGCACAGAATTGACTGTGAAGTCTCCACTCCCTTCAACAGTTCAGACTTCACAAGTAGACTTGAACTTGACTACCTACCTCATAAAGAGATCCAGGAATTTCTGGGATCTGTCTAAACCATTTGGGAAAAATGGGAAAGCTAATATCTAGCTTGAGAGAAGAAATAATTACATCATCTAGCCAAAGTTACTCTATTTTGAGACTCTCCAAAGTTGATGTTGGATAAAAAAAAAGCACACCCTAAATGCTCTAGAGGCTCATTTCCTTCTCCCTTCCAGGAGTCCACCAGAATCTGACTAAGCATGTTTAAGTTGATTCAGAGGCAGCTCTAGAAATTCTTAATCTCAAACAATGTTACTTCCTTAGCAGGAAGATCCCATTGTTATGCAGTAGATTTCATGTTCTCTGCCCTCCTTTCTCCATAATACACAGGCTGATGTGGAGGATTGGAACTTTTTATTGTGCACTTCCTTAGTGTGGTCAGCCCTGCCCAACATGATGGTAAGAATGGCAAGAGAATATGGCAACATGTCCTTGTACTACTTAACTATCTCTGATTTTCTGAAAATCCCTGGTTTTATAGATAAAGAACACAGTTATGCCTGTTGCTATGTGCCTGTGCCATACCTGTAAAATGAGAGGAAGATTGCACACCTCAGTACTCAGGCCAAGAGGAGCTATTTTAGGGAATCATGGGGAACACATCATAGGGAATCACAACCAACATACCCTTGGCTCACTGTAATCTAAGGCAAAATACAGAGCAAATATCCAGTGGTATGCTGGAGCTGCCCCTGCCCACTTATGATAGAAGACTGTTAAAGTTTTAACATAGCCTTTGTTGCAAGTTAAATGATTTAAAATTAAATGAATTATATCAAGACAGAGTATATACTCAAGATGCATCACTTAACTATTTTATTACCATCTGTCCTCTTTGGATTATTGACATTTATTTTATCTCTATGGTGGAACTACTGCATCACAATGTACTACTTCACATTACTTCCCAAGTCTGCATTCAGTGGCATTGTGTTGTCTCCTTGAAATTGGTCATTGTAGGAATACTTAGCCTATAGAAAAAGGCAAACACTACAAACATAGGCTTTGTTTTTTTTTTTTTTCTCTCTTGGAGCTAAACATTGGACAATGTACCACTGCTCAACCTCTTCCCAAATGGAGACCATTGTTTGTTGCTGGCTAGGAGCCAGAACAGAGAGCTATCAACATGGCTGTCAGACTCACAGCTTGCCTTCCTGAAGCTCTTTCTCCTGCATAGGAAGCACAATTCAATACTGAACTGCAGTGTAGCCATTCTTGAAGATACATAATCAAAGCTCAGTTATATACACCAGCAAGAACTATGAGAAGAAAAATAATCATTTCAGTGTGGCTTTGTAATTCATTATCTACCTTATTTGGCAACGTATTTACCTTTCCAGATGTGTTTAGTTTAACTCAATCAGGTGTTAAGCATCTGAGCAAATATCTTTCATTGAAGTGCTCTGCATCCTATCTTGGAAAAAAAGAAAATAGTCTGATTAGCATGTTTTGTCACAAATAATACATTCAAGAAAAATAGTATTCTTGTAATTCCTTTCATGCCAACATTCCTAAAGTTGTTTGAAATTAACTATTCTTTAGTTTCTTTTTTTTTATTCTTATATAAAAGTCTTTAATTTATTCTTTTATCCAACACATACTTAAGATAATGATGGAGGTTCAAGGATGAATAAGGAGTGTTCCCTGCCCTTAAGGATATCATAGTCTAATTGGTGGAGATAGCCTGATAAACAGGAAGTACCCAATAACAAAGTAAATGCAGTGATATAAATGAAGGGTGATTTGTGGAAGCACATGTGTAGATAATTGTGTTTTCAAGTATATAAACATGATATTGCCTCCTCCCCTCATCTCCTCTCCCTCTCCTTTCTTCTCCTCTCCTTTCCTGTATCCCCTCAGTGCTCCTGCTGGGTAAATCCATCTGAAATATATGGTGATATCCCTCATCCTCAGTTGCTTCATGTGGTACTGTGAAAACAAAACCAATTTTAGCATCAAAAGATATTTTCAAGTATTTTTCTTCACTAGGCAAGCTGTAAGAATCTTCAGCTGTTTTGTTGCCATGGTGAGTGGAGTGGAAGCGATATTTCTAGTCAGAAAGGAGAATCTAGAAAATGAATGCTAATATGAAGTAAACCAACAGCCGTCATTCTTTAATGCAGTCAAGTTAAGTGTGAGAGTCAGCACCTCCTCTCAGACACTCGGGAAACATGTAATGGTTCATGAAGATGGGGGTAGGGGTTGCCTATTTTCTCCTCTTTGCAAATTCAGTTTTGAATATGTCTTAAGTTATGAATTTTACTTTATTTCAAGAATACACTTAAAATTTGGTTGTAGTGAGAAGGTAATTTTTATAGGGACAGAGGAACTAGTTTCAGTCAGTCCTACAGAAAATTTTTAAAATTATCATCTTCTGTTTGGTCCAGGGAATTTCATAAATTTTCAAGAGCTCAGTTTGTTCACCTATAAAGATAAAAAAAAAAAGAAAAGAAAATGAAAACTTATAGTCTTTGTTCCTTATAGAAATATTTTGATAGTAGATAATATAATGTTTTCTAAAAGACTAGTAAATTGCTAAGAACCAGATAAACATTTATTTTTGCTGTTATTGCATGGCAATACCACACACAGAAACATGTAATATTGATCACAACACCTGATACAATAAATACAGAGTTCTAGCTGGTCAGTAAAATTCTCTCACTATTTCAGATAACCTATTCCTTGCCTTTCTTTATACAGTTAGTGAGATGGCATGGTTCTTTATGGACTTCTATAGCTATAACTATATTCAGGAGGCCTAACAAGTCTTTTGCCCATTGTTTTTGTGGAGGTTTTATCTTCTTATTAATTGTAAGAATTGGTTATGTATTCTGGATATAAGTTGTGTTTAGACACTATACAAAAAAAAACATAGGATTGGCCAATAAACAGAAGAATAGGTGCTCGGTCATGGTGAATAATTTTCTTAATGTACTGTTGGATCCTATTGGCTAGTATCTTGTTGAGAATTTTTGCATCCATGTTCATCAGGGATATTGGTCTGTAATTCTCCTTTTTGGTGGGGTTTTTGTCTGGTTTGGAATTAAGGTGATGCTGGCCTCATAGAACGAATTTGGAAGTACTCCATCTCTTTCTATCTTTCCAAACAGCTTTAGGAGAATAGGTATGTTTTCTTCTTTAAACGTTTGATAAAATTCCCCTGGGAAGCCATCTGGCCCTGGACTCTTGTGTCTTGGGAGGTTTTTGATGACTGCTTCAATTTCCTCCCTGGTTATTGGCCTGTTCAGGTTTTCTATTTCTTCCTGTTCCAGTTTTGGTAGTTTGTGGCTTTCCAGGAATGCGTCCATTTCTTCTAGATTGCCTAATTTATTGGCGTATAGCTCTTCATAATATGTTTTTAAAATCGTTTGTATTTCCTTGGTGTTGGTAGTGATCTCTCCTTTCTCATTCATGATTTTATTAATTTGAGTCTTCTCTCTCTTCTTTTTAATAAGGCTGGCTAATGGTTTATCTATCTTGTTAATTCTTTCAAAGAACCAACTCCTGGTTTTGTTGATCTGTTCCACAGTTCTTCTGGTCTCGATTTCGTTGAGTTCTGCTCGAATCTTTATTAACTCCCTTCTTCTCTTGGGTGTAGGATCTATTTGCTGTTTTTTCTCTAGCTCCTTTATCCCTGGGACACAAGGCTGGTTCAACACCCGTAAAACAATCAATGTGATTCATCATATCAGCAAGAGAAAAACCAAGAACCATATGATCCTCTCATTGGATGCAGAGAAAGCATTTGACAAAATACAGCATCCATTCTTGATCAAAACTCTTCAGAGTGTAGGGATAGAGGGAACATTCCTCGACATCTTAAAAGCCATCTATGAAAAGCCCACAGCAAATATCATTCTCAATGGGGAAGCACTGGGAGCCTTTCCCCTAAGATCAGGAACAAGACAGGGATGTCCACTCTCACCACTGCTGTTCAACATAGTACTGGAAGTCCTAGCCTCAGCAATCAGACAACAAAAAGACATTAAAGGCATTCAAATTGGCAAAGAAGAAGTCAAACTCTCCCTCTTCGCCGATGACATGATACTCTACATAGAAAACCCAAAAGTCTCCACCCCAAGATTGCTAGAACTCATACAGGAATTCGGTAGCGTGGCAGGATACAAAATCAATGCCCAGAAGTCAGTGGCATTTCTATACACTAACAATGAGACTGAAGAAAGAGAAATTAAGGAGTCAATCCCATTTACAATTGCACCCAAAAGCATAAGATACCTAGGAATAAACCTAACCAAAGATGTAAAGGATCTATACCCTCAAAACTATAGAACACTTCTGAAAGAAATTGAGGAAGACACAAAGAGATGGAAAAATATTCCATGCTCATGGATTGGAAGAATTAATATTGTGAAAATGTCAATGTTACCCAGGGCAATATACACGTTTAATGCAATCCCTATCAAAATACCATGGACTTTCTTCAGAGAGTTAGAACAAATTATTTTAAGATTTGTGTGGAATCAGAAAAGACCCCGAATAGCCAGGGGAATTTTAAAAAAGAAAACCATAGCTGGGGGCATCACAATGCCAGATTTCAGGTTGTACTACAAAGCTGTGGTCATCAAGACAGTGTGGTACTGGCACAAAAACAGACACATAGATCAGTGGAACAGAATAGAGAATCCAGAAGTGGACCCTGAACTTTATGGGCAACTAATATTCGATAAAGGAGGAAAGACTATCCTTTGGAAGAAAGACAGTCTCTTCAATAAATGGTGCTGGGAAAATTGGACATCCACATGCAGAAGAATGAAACTAGACCACTCTCTTTCACCATACACAAAGATAAACTCAAAATGGATGAAAGATCTAAATGTGAGACAAGATTCCATCAAAATCCTAGAGAAGAACACAGGCAACACCCTTTTTGAACTCGGCCACAGTAACTTCTTGCAAGATACATCCACGAAGGCAAAAGAAACAAAAGCAAAAATGAACTATTGGGACTTCATCAAGATAAGAAGCTTTTGCACAGCAAAGGATACAGTCAACAAAACTCAAAGACATCCTACAGAATGGGAGAAGATATTTGCAAATGACATATCAGATAAAGGGCTAGTTTCCAAGATCTATAAAGAACTTATCAAACTCAACAGCAAAGAAACAAACAATCCAATCATGAAATGGGCAAAAGACATGAAGAGAACTCTCACAGAGGAAGACATAGACATGGCCAACATGCACATGAGAAAATGCTCTGCATCACTGGCCATCAGGGAAATACAAATCAAAACCACAATGAGATACCACCTCACACCAGTGAGAATGGGGAAAATTAACAAGACAGGAAACAACCAATGTTGGAGAGGATGCGGAGAAAAGGGAACCCTCATACACTGTTGGTGGGAATGTGAACTGGTGCAGCCACTCTGGAAAACTGTGTGGAGGTTCCTCAAACAGTTAAAAATAGACCTGCCCTACGACCCAGCAATTGCACTGTTGGGGATTTACCCCAAAGAGACAAATGCAATGAAACGCCGGGACACCTGCACCCCGATGTTTATAGCAGCAATGGCCACGATAGCCAAACTGTGGAAGGAGCCTCGGTGTCCAACGAAAGATGAATGGATAAAGAGGATGTGGTTTATGTATACAATGGAATATTACTCAGCTATTAGAAATGACAAATACCCACCATTTGCTTCAACGTGGATGGAACTGGAGGGTATTATGCTGAGTGAAGTAAGCCAGTCGGAGAAGGACAAACATTATATGTTCTCATTCATTTGGGGAATATAAATAATAGTGAAAGGGAATATAAGGGAAGGGGGAAGAAATGTGTGGGAAATATCAGAAAGGGAGACAGAACGTAAAGACTGCTAACTCTGGGAAACTAACTAGGGGTGGTGGAAGGGGAGGAGGGCGGGGGGTGGGAGTGAATGGGTGACGGGCACTGGGGGTTATTCTGTATGTTAGTAAATTGAACACCAATAAAAAATATATTAAAAAAAACAAAGAAAGAAAGAAAAAAAAAGAAGAATAGGTGCTCAAATGCATTGGTGATTAGGGGAATGCAAATTAAAATCATAATGACATGTTACTTCACAACTACTAGAGTGAATACAATTAAAAAGAATATTGGCCAGAATATGAGACAACTAGAACCCTCGTATTTTGTTAATAGAGTAAAACGGTATTTTGTCAAATTTCATTGCATTTTCTTTAAATATACACAAGATTTTTAAAAAAGATTTTATTTATTCATGAGAGACACAGAGGAGAGGCAGAGGCATAGGCAGAGGGAGAAGCAGGTTCCCTAACTGCTGGGGAGCCTAACTCAATCCCAGGACCCTGGAATCATGACCCAAGCCAAAGACAGATGCTCAACCACTGAGTTATGCAGGGGCCCACAAGATATTTTTTCCAAAGGAAATAAAGATGTGTTTAGGAAGACTGTCACACACAACTACCTCTTCATTCATAATAGCTTCAAATGGAAATAAATATTGATCCATAAGTGAATGAATACATAATTTATATTTATAAAATATAATACTACTCATCAATAAATAGTAATGAAATGCTGATTTACACATCAATGAAACTCAGAAACATCATTCTATGTGAAACAGGCTAGAAACAAAAGAATATGTACTTTGTGATTCTATTTCTGTGAGGTTCCAAAACAGAGAATATAGTATATGGTGATGCAAACCAGATAATTTGTTTGGGTGACAAGTGGGCTGGGATTGCATTCAAAGTAGGCAGGACACTTTCTGAAGTGATGGAAATGTTATATACATTGAATGATGTGGTACCTACATAGGTATATGTCTTTGTTAGTATTCATCTGATTATGCACTTAGAATTTGCCCATTTAAAAAAAAGAAAAAAGAATTTGCCCATTTTATGTAAAGTGTAATCTATAAAGTTAATTTTATTTATTTTTAAAAATATTTTGTTTATTTATTTGAGAGAGAGAGTATGAGCATGAGCAGCAGAAGTGGGGAGAGGTGGCAGAGGGAGAGGGAGAAGCAGACTCTCTGCTGGCAGACACCCTGACTCAGAGTGATCCGAGGATCCTGAGATCATGACCTGAACTGAAGGCAGACGCTTAACCATCTGAGCCACCCAGGTGCCCCTATAAAGTTAATATTAACTGATATGGGTGAAATAAAGAACTTTTCAGATAGATAAATACTGAGAAAATTTGTGGACACCTGAGACATCTTAAGAAATGCTAAATGAGGTTCTTCAGGATGAAAAGAAAAACTGCCAGAAAAAAACTCAGATCTCTCTAAAAAATTTATAGTCTTTGATTTTAAAGTTATTTTGCTGAAAATATGATTTCACATTGGTACTTTTTTGTTTCAACACTTTAAAGATGTCATCCATTAAGTTTGTGTTCCCATTGTTTCTGATGAAATGTCAGCTGTCATTCTTAGTACATATCCCATGAATGTGAAAAGTCTTTTTTCTCTCATGCTTTTAAGATTTATTCTTCATTTTTAGTGCTTATCCTTGGACTATGATATACATGAATGCGATTTTCAGTGGTTATCGTTCTTGGGATTTGCAAAACTTCTGAGATTTATGAGTTGATCTTTCTATTGGTTTTAATAAATGTACCTCAGTTTATCTTCTGTTCCTTTTCTACTTCATTCTCTTTCCTCTCTGGAAATCCAACTTCAAATATGCTAGGTTTATTTGATTTTCTACAGGTCCCTGATACTATATTTGATTTATTTTTCGTTTTAATGTTTTATGATTTGAAAGTTTTTTAAAAGATTTTATCTATCTATTTGAAAGAGAGAGACAGAGATAGTGACAGAGATAGCAAGAGAGAGCACAAGGGAGGAGGAGAGGGAGAAGCAGACTCCCTGCTCAGCAGGGAGCCCTATGCAGGGCTCAATCTCAGGACCCTGGGATCATGACCTGAGGTGAAGGCAAATGCTTAAATGACTGAGCCACCCAGCCACCCCTAGTTATTTAATTGTTGTTAATTTTATCTTAGCTTTTAATTCTTGCTTCCTAATTCCAACATCTAAGACATCCTTTATTCTTGCCGTATTGACTAATATTTTTTAAGTTGTGGGTGCCATTTTCCTATGTATCTGTATGTCTCCAATTGTTATGGTATGATGGACATTTTATATAAGGATTCAACAGACACTAAAAGAGGTCATTTTATTTTGATTTATTTTTCTTCTCTGAAAAACACACTTCCCCTTGTTAGGAGCCCTATAATTCCTTTGCAGTTTTTGGGCAATTGCAAATTTATAAGGTTCACTTTACCTCTGGTTTTATTTTATTTTATTTATTTTTTTACCTCTGGTTTTAAATGAGATAAGAGGAACTATCTTTGCTTTTCTTCCCAATTCTAAACTTCTTGAGTTGATAAAGGGAGTGTTGTATTTAATCTCTTATGTTACCTGGGACAGAGTCTCTCTGTAGCTTTAGTTATATTCAGCTTAGCTCTGGGGCACCTGGGTGGCTCAGTGGTTGAACACCTGCTTTTGGCTTAGGTCGTGATCCCAGGGTCCTGGAATTAAGTCCTGCATCAGGCTCCCTGTAGGGAGCCTGCTTCTCCTTCTGCTAATGTCTCTGCCTCTCTCTGTGTATCACTCATGAATAAATAAATTTTTAAAAAATCAGCTTAGCTCTGAATTCAATGCCAGAGGTACCCTGTCTTTTAGTTTTGCTCTACCTCAGTTAACTTAGCAAATTCCAGTGAAGGAGAATTGTCAAGTCAAGATAACCTTTTTTTGGGGGGGGGGGAGGGGTTAGACATTTTTCCAGTTACTAACAAGATTTTCCAAGCACAGTGTTAATAAAAGTTTGGCTGCTTTTTGCTTTTCCTAGAAATGTCTCTCTAGTTCCAGCAGTCACGTGCTTCTACCTAACCGTATTTAGTTTAGGCAACTGTCTCTCTTTGCTCCCCAAAGAAGGGCTTATCCTCTCCAGAATTTATTTAATTTAGATTTGTTTGCATACATTGCTCTTAATGGTATTAAAGAGAAGCATGCTTTTATTTTACCTAGTGTGTTTTTGTTTCAATGGGAGCAAGAGACTTTCACCTGAACTCAGTTACTACTTTTATTTCATAGTTTGCTTTTTTATCTTTAACAGTATATGTTTCCCCTTATCTTCCTGAAATGGACAGATCTCTAAATTAGTTCATATAACTCTGATTCATTATCTCCAATGGCTGAATGATGTATCATATTATGGCAATACCAAAATATATCCAAATAATCTCCTATTGATGGCCATTCCTATTTCAAAAAATCATGAGATGAGCAACCTTGACATATATCAGTGATATGGTTATCTCATACCTTTGTGTGGTTATTTCGTTTTGGTAAATTTCCAGGATTGGAATTGTTGACTCAAAAACAGCATGGTGGTGGGCACTGAGGGGGGCACTTAATATGATGAGCACTGGGTTATATTCTATTCTGGTAAATTGAACACCAATAAAAAATAAATTTATTAAAAAAAACATGAATTTTAACTGGTTATAAATATTTCCTTATTCTATTTACAGATAAATATTATTAATAAATGGTTCAAAATTTTATGACTGCTACTTGCTCAAGACTCCTATCCTTGTCACCACTATTGTATCTCATTCTTTTAAATTTTGCTAAATTGATGGGGGCCAATTTCATGATCAGTTATGGAATGTGTGGAGAAGATGAAAACCTCGGTGTATAATTTCATGTGTGCAAAAAGTGTAACTATTTCCTATTGTTCAACTTAACATTTAATTCAAAGCTTTTATTCTATAAAACCCAGTACCCTTAAAATATCCACCTCTCGGGATGCCTGGGTGGTTCAGCGGTTGAACATCTGCCTTTGGCTCAGGACATGATCCGTAGACCAGGGATTGAGTCCTGCATCAGGCTCCTTGAGCCTGCTTCTCCCTCTGCCTATGTCTCTGCCTCTCTCTCTCTGTCTCTTATAAATAAATAAAATATTTTTGAAATTTCCACCTCTTGCATTAGGATATAGCACTTCAAAATTGCCTTTTTTGAATTGAAGAGAAAGAAGTCATCTACACAAGATACAGAAATATGTGCAAACCAAAAATAATTGAAATATGTAGTCAGTTACTTTGGATAAATACTGCTGCTCCTTCACGATTTGTAGCAAAAAAAAAAAAATAGATTGATTTTTTTCCAACAAAATTAGCAGGTTGGATATAGAAAATCTGGATGTATCATGGAAGTGTGTCACGCATGGGAAAAATCTTCATTTATGCCTGCAGCAGGACAAAAATGTGTAGAAACTACTATTTTATAAAGAAAATTGTAGTGGGGCATGATTGATGACAGGTCCCAGTTTTCAATAAACAAATGATTTAGGAAGAATACATTTAACTAGACTCATCTAGAAAAAGTTTTCAGGAAATAAATGGACAGAAGTAAAACAGACATATTGTTTCTCTTCAATTAAATATACACATTTCATTATCCACATTGTGCATTTATTAAAAATATGTGTTTAATGGGAACTAGATGTCCAGGCATAGAACACAAGGATTCTGTTGAACATCAGGGAACAGGATATATGGGCAGGTGAAGGACAGTGTCATGACCTACATTAAACCATTATGAGTGTGCTCACTAACCATCCATTGTTATTAGCTTAAATTCCAAAATCTGTGTGACAGCACTCAACTGGCCAAGACTTCTCATGTGTGCCTCTTGATTATGTCTTTGGGAAGGTGAGGATCAAATGTCTTTGGTTTCTGTAGAGGAAGGCAGCCATTATTTCCCAGAAGTATCCAGGGTGTTAACAGGAAGGAGACCAGAAACATAGAATTTTGTTTTGTAGAATTTTTTTTCAGACTGTTTCATGGAAAAGACCATTTTTGAATCACATGTTGTACTCATTTTACATTTTGACATACATTGCCAAACTGGTCTCCAGAAAGTTTCGTTAAGTTTATATAACCATCCATAGTGCTTGAGAGAAACCATTTGTACTCTCTGTTAATAGCACTCTGGCGAGAGAGGGTAATATTCAAAGATGGTATGAGAGTAGTGAAAATTCAAGAAGGGAAAGTGGTATGTGGCTTGGACTATGGCTGTTTATTTTAGGGTTCTCTATAAAGTGTGGTCCCTCAATTAAAAGTTGGAGTTGAAAGAATAGAAGATTAATTAGAAAAATTAAAATATAGAATGACTGCTTTGAGAATTGTGATTGGAAGTGAATCGGGATGAATAAAATGATTACAAAATGGTAGAAGAGCAAACAAATTTCAAAAGCACAAATCTGTAATAGAGCAAGCCAACGCAATTATGCTTCTTCCTTATGAAATACAAACACCAAAGGAGAAATGAATTGCAGGTGGCAGAATAATGTGAGGTCTCGAGTTGGTCACTGTATTCTGAGCTCATGGAAAAGACTGGTTAGGGGAGATTTCGGCACCTAGGATCCTAGAGAAGTTACCATTGAAATAATTGGTCACAGCATCTATGAGAGCCACCAGGGCAGTCAATGATGTATCCATTGGGCTGGGGACATTGGGGAAATGTGAAGAATTGAGCATACATTCCTTACTAGAATGAAAATTCCTACATGAACCCCACATAATGCCCACCAAGACAGCCTTGCATATTTTGTTATTTAGTGCTTCATAATTGTCAGTGAACAGTATTTCCTTTAAAGATATCTAGAAAGGGGATCCCTGGGTGGCGCAGCGGTTTGGCGCCTGCCTTTGGCCCAGGGCGCGATCCTGGAGACCCGGGATCGAATCCCACATCGGGCTCCCGTCATGGAGCCTGCTTCTCCCTCTGCCTGTCTCTCTTTCTCTCCCTCTCTCTGTGACTATCATAAATAAATAAAAAATAAAAAAAAGATATCTAGAAAGATGACTAATGAGGTGGGGCAGGCACCTGAATGAGACACATTCACTTCTCAGTGTTTTTAACCCCAAACAAAGTACAGGTGGGAGATTTCCATATGAAGATGCAGCAGAAGCAGTCAGGTGGAAGGCTGGCCACTGCTTCATTAATTGAGCCCTTCTCCATAAACTTTTACTTATTCAGAAATTTGTCCAATATCCCTAGGAACGGTTGTGGAAAGGGTTCCACAACGGTTGTAGAGACCTTGGTAAGCTGAGCAGAAATGGAACCATGGCATAGACATGGAAGCAGAACAGATAAAAAATAAGATTAAATTTTCTTTTTTTAAAGATTTATTTATTTATTCATGAAAGACACACACACACACAGAGAGGCAGAGACAATAGGCAGAGGAAGAAGTAGGCTCCCCATGGGGAGCCTGATGCGGGACTTGATGCCGTATCCTGGGATCACACCCTGAGCCAAAGGCAGACACTCAACTGCTGAGCCACCCAGGCATCCTAAGATTAAATATTCTTACCATAACAAAATGAACAAGATTAATAAGGTTTTCAGAAGATCTCTAGAGACAACTTGAATTTTCAAAGCTATGGAGGAGCTAAATTTTTCCATTCCTGAAATATCTAAGGAGTCTTCTGTGGCAGGTATCGTTTCACATAGTATTTTGGTACTATAATGAAATACTAGGTATGCTCTAGGTGAAACCATCCCATAGGATCAAATTGAAAATGGACTCTGACCATGCCTCTTTCATACTTGCATGTGAGGTGATCAGAAGGTGAGACACATAAGCCTGGCCTGTGATGATCCTTCATATACCACCTCTAAGCTAGGTGTTGTGAAAACTCAGAGATCTTAATTGGAATGTTCTTGAGTTGTACATTTGAAGATTTGTTGTTTCAAGGTGAAGAGACAGTCCCTGGAGCCCTGTGTATGGGTTTAGTCTGAGAAAGCATGTGGTGATAGGAAAATGTAGACAGTGCAGTGTAAACAGGCTTGGAGAGTGAGAGCTTGTATCAGATTGGAGTTGTCTTGCCATGGGAAAGATGTCTGTGGACACTGTGCACATGTGGTGTGACCAAAGCCCCATTCCCTGACTCAAGAGACCCTCGAGGCTGGTTAGCGGTGGTGGGATTATCTCTCAAGTTTAGTTCTGAACTCCTGGTGTCACCAGAACCTAGAAACATTTACAGGAAAGACAGTGCCAGAAACAGGAGTGGAGAGTTGTGAGTTGACGTTACAATTTGTCACTAAAATTTTAGAGGAATGACAGGCCTATCCAGGAAGTGACAGATATAAATGGAAAGTTTGCAGGCCTGGCATTAAGAATTGTATCTAGTCGCATACCCTCAAATTCCTCCATTTCTAAACTGATGCACAGAGTATGTGAACTAGTATGAAGTGATGTGCAGAGTTCCCAGAATTTTGATGTTCATTTTCTCACACAGCAAAAATTTCCGCTGTAATACAGTTTAGAAAATCAGCCCTATCGATAAACCTACTGTGAAAGCAAGCTCTCTCTATATTGGATAAAGTATTTAAACAAAACAAAACAAAACCAGAAGAGACATCTGTGAGAGATTAAAGAATATGCTGGATCCTTGTAATTATCGAAGCTAAATCAGGAGAAGAGAGGAAGGTAGAATGATAGGCAGAAAGCAGATTCAGCAGTGATGTCAGCCTGGGATTCAGAGGCTGGGGTTGGTACAAGTGTGACTTAGCCCCAGTGGAAATCCTTGGGGTGAGGGAAGGTTCCAGACCTGGTTCGCCCTGCTTAGGACTCTGGCTGGCGACCAGTGTTTTCTTTCTTTCTTTCTTTCTTTCTTTCTTTCTTTCTTTCTTTCTTTCTTTCTTTCTTTCTTTCTTTCTTTTCTTTCTTTCTTTCTTTCTTTCTTTCTTTTTCTTTCTCTCTTTCTTCTTTCTTTCTTTCTTTCTTTCTTTCTTTCTTTCTTTCTTTCCTTTCTTTTCTTTCTTTTTTCTTCTTTCTTTCTCCTCCTATTCTCCTCCTCCTCCTCCTCCTCCTCCTCCTCCTCCTTCTTCTTCTTCTAAAATTTAAATTCAATTTAGTTATCATACACTGCATTATTAGTTTCAGGGGTAGAATTTAGCGATTCATCAGTTGCATTTAACACCCAGTGCTCATTACTTCAAATGTCCTCCTTAATGCCCATCACCTCATTACTGCATCCCCCCACTTCCCCTCCAGCAACTCTTAGTTTGTTTCCTAGAGTTAAGAATCTCGGGGATCCCTGGGTGGCGCAGTGGTTTGGTGCCTGCCTTTGGCCCAGGGCGCGATCCTGGAGACCCGGGATCGAATCCCACATCAGGCTCCTGGTGCATGGAGCCTGCTTCTCCCTCTGCCTATGTCTCTGCCTCTCTCTCTCTCTCTGTGACTATCATAAAAAAAATAAATAAATAAAAAAATAAAAAAATAAATAAAAAAAAAAGAATCTCTCATACTTTGCCTCTCTATTTTCCTCATATTTTATTTTTCTTTGCCATCCCAGTGACTTCTTTCTGATGCAGGAGCTGGTCACAAAAGGGCAGGCTTGAGCTCATTTGAATTTACTGCCTGACTCTCCTAAAACACTTAGTAGCAGTGGGATTCATCCTAGAAATAAAGAAAGAACTCCCTAGGGGGTCCTATGAGATCCTCGTTCTATACTGTGTCTAATTTTTATCTTTTCAATCCTGTGCAAAGACCTATAGCTCTACTCAATTTCT
This sequence comes from Canis aureus, assembly GCF_053574225.1. Taxonomy (NCBI): domain Eukaryota; kingdom Metazoa; phylum Chordata; class Mammalia; order Carnivora; family Canidae; genus Canis; species Canis aureus. The sequence continues at coordinate 4,667,596 of NC_135627.1, forward strand.
TAGCCTCTCAGCTGTCAATTTGGGTTAAGCCTCATGGTTTCAGAATTTAAATTAGCAGTTTGCTGATGGGGAAAATGACACCAAACATCAAGCTCACTTTTCTGGATTTTCCTTTTTAAAAAAAAATATTTTTGGATATATCCAAGAGGACTATTCTAAACCAATCTACCATTGGTTACCAATCATTATTTTTTTTAAAGATTTTATTTAATTATTAGAGAGAGAGAGAGAGAGAGAGCATGCGCACAAGCAGAGGGAGTGGCAGTGGGGGAGGGAGAAGCATGCTCCATGGAGCAGGGATCCCTACTCAGGGACAGATCCTAGGACCTTGATACCATGGACCTGAGCTGAAAGCAGATGCTTAACTGACTGAACAACCCAGGCATCCCAAATCTACCTCATTATTTGTGGGAAGCCCAGCTTCTCAGTCCTGTTATTTTATGGGTTCATTTTCTTTCCGCTCCACTTGAGTGTTTAACTATTGTTTCATATTTTTTCCATTTCACTATTTCCATGTAGGTTTTTTTAAAATGTAAAATATGGGGCAGCCCTGGTGGCGCAACGGTTTAGCGTCGCCTGCAGCCCAGGGCGTGATCCTGGAGACCTGGGATTGAGTCCCATGTCAGGCTCTTTGCATGGTGCCTGCTTCTCTCTCTGCCTGTGTCTCTGTCTGTCTGTCTGTCTCTCTCTCTCTCTGTCTCTATGAATAAATAAAGTCTTTAAAAAAATAAAATGTAAAATATGATGAGTTTTGATATATAATATACTTTTGTATCTCCACTCATGATATGAATCATTTCTATCACATTAGGAAGTCCCTTTAGTAAACCTTCACCCTCTGTAGATAACCCCTCTTCTTTCTATTGTATAGCTTCATTGTTTTTGTTCTTCTTGAATTTCACATAAATGGAATCATTTAGCATGTAATCTTTTGTGTGTGAGTCAAAACAGCATTTTCTCAGACTCATCTGGGTCAGTGCTCATGCCAGCGGTTTCCTCCTATTGGCAAGAACCCATTCGTTGTGTGAATATGGTACCCTTTGTCCATTCAGCCTTCCATCTATGCATTCTCCATTTTGTTGCTTCAGTGCCATTTGTTGAAAAGAGTCTCTTTTCCACTTTGAAATCTCTGTGCTGGCTGACCATGCACCGCTTTATCCTTTTCCTGATACTATCTCTGATTAGCTTTATAGCAAGGCATGCAGATTCCTCAAACAGATTTACATTGTATTATTGGCTATTCTAAATCTTTTTTCTTTTTTAGTTTAGAATTAAATAGTCAATATCTTCTTAAAAGCCTGTAGAGAATTTTCAACTGGGGTTGCATCAAATCTATAGATACATTTGAAGGCGTTTGACATCTTAACAATTTTGAGTCTTCTTTGATTTCTCTCAACAATGTTAAATGTATTTTTTTCAGTGTTCAAAAGTTTCATACTTGTTAAATTTATTCCTGAATGGTTTATATGTTTATGCTACTGTAAATGGAGTTTTTGAATTTTGTTTTCTGAACTTTATATTTTTAATTTTATATCTTTCATCTACTGCATACTCTGAATCAGATGGAGGAAGTTCCCTTATGTCTTAATCTGTTGATAATTTTTACCATGAATCACTGTTGAATTTTGTCAAATGCTTTTTCTGAATTTAATGAGATATTTCTATTCTTTTTAGCCTTCATTTTGTTAATATGTTGAATTATATTTATTGATTTTCAGTTGTTAAATGAACCTTGCATTTCAGGGTCAAAACTACACGGTAGTCATGGATTGTACTTTGGTTATATTGCTTGAATTGATTTTCTAGTATTTTGTTAATGTTCATGAGGGCTCTTGGTCTGCAGTTCTGCTTTGTTTTACTTGTATTGTCATTTGTTAGGTTTTGGTAACAGTTATGCCAGCCTTATAAAATGAAGGCACAGAGTTCTTCCTTTATTATCTGAAAAACATTTTGTATATTAGTATTATTCTTTCCTTAAATATTTGGTAGAATTCAACAGTGAAACCACCTGGGGCCAGAATTTTCTTTGTAGAAAATTTTCTGATTGTGAATTAAAATGCCTTTATAGGTATGAGGCTATTCAGACTTTCCTTTTCTTATTGTGTTAGTTTGGATAAGTTTTGTGTTCCAGGAAATTTTCTAGTTTTATCTAAATTGTCAGGTTTATTGTCATAGCACTGCTTGTAATATGTCTTATTATTCTCTAGTGATTATAGCATGGTAATATCTAATCTTTCATTCTTGATATTAATAATGTTTAATATTAGTAGTTAAACATTTATTATGTGCCAGGCACTTTCATAATATTATTCTCTAATATTAAAGGTAAATAATTATTGGACAATTATTAACTCTTAAGCACTGTTGTAGGCACTCTTATTTTCTAAATCTTGCAGCAATACTGTGAATTTGTTGCTATTATCATCCTGACCTTCCAGATATGAACAGTGAAGCATCTGTCTGCTGGAGGTCTCATGGCTGCTACTCTGGCCCAGTACAGGCATTTTGAAGCACTTCACTACAAAGTTCTGCATGTAATTTATTTAATTCTCACAACAACTTTATGAGCAGGTACTATTATCAATACCAGTTTTACAGATGAGGGCATTGTGTTCCAATTAACGAGTTAATTAAGTTGGGTTAATTAACTTGCAACAAGTCACAAACATAGTAATCTGTGAAGATAGATTTAAACCTAAATGTGACATCAAAGACTTTAGTAAGCATGCAAGGCTTATGTTCATTTTGCTTCAAGACAGTAAAGTGAGAGAGGGTGGTGGTAGTGTACCATGGGACTAGCATGGTTGCTAAACCAGTGCCAAAGGCATAGGGGCCCAAGACCCACTTTGCTTCCTGCATTTCAAGTATAACGTATTTGGATTTTGTTTAATTACTTGTGTACCACATATCAGTGCCAGAGGCAGTCATATGTGAACACTGGAAGGTGAAATTGTGGGGCCTCACATTTTGATGACATATGGGACTTCAGATCTCTTAGCTGCGAGGGGCAGTAAAAATCAAACTGTCCTAAACAAAGAGTCAACATGTTGGCCCAAATAGCAATCAGTTCCAGATGCAGGTTTTATTTTGTTCAGTTTAGATTAAAAAATTGTGAGGATGTCCTGAGCACACAGTCCCACATTTTCCATGTTTAGTCCTGCTTCACCGTCCTTGGTCTCCTATGGTACAGTCTTGTCTTCTTGCTATGGCAGTTCAGCCATGGCAGATCCATGTTTGAGTACTGTTCTGTTTTCCCAGGAAATCTAAAAATCCTGGCATTAAACCTCCTTTGTTTTTTTGGAATTCAGGCCTGTCTGTTAAACAGTCTCTCCCTTTAATCAGATGTGATTATTGATGCAGCAGATCTGGATTCCAGGCTCACCTTTCGTGGAAGTGAGAGAGTTTATATTGGACAGAATATGAAAGATGAATAGCCTCCTTCTTCCTTCCCCATTGGAGATAACCTCTATCTAGTTATATATATATTTTTAAGAGTTTTACTGCCTATGTGCATCCCTGAACACATACTTGGGACTGTGGTTTTGCCTGTGCAAAGTATTGACTGCACTTGTGTTTTATTCATTGTCATTAATGTATTATATTCCAAATTATTTATTTATTTATTTTAAAATATTTTATTTATTTATTAATGAGAGATACACAGAGAGAGAGAGAGAGAGAGAGGCAGACACACAGGCAGAGGGAGAAGCAGGCTCCATGCAGGGAGCCTGACGTGGGACTCGATCCAGGGTCTCCAGGATCAGGCCCTGGGTAGAAAGGTGGCGCTACACTGCTGAGCCACGCGGGCCGCCCTATATTCCAATTTATGAATAGTTAACACTTTACTTACCCATACTATAGTGTTGATGGGACCTTTTTTGGGTTGTTTCCAGCCTGAGGAGACTACAAAAGCAATGTGGCAATCACATACATATGTTCAAATGAAGAGTGTACATTTCGCTAGAACATATACCTAGAACAGAGCATCTGGGTCACAGGATGTGCATGTTTTTACACTTAGAAAATGGGGTCAAACTGTTATCCAAAATATGTGCATCAGTGTACACCTGCTACCAGAAATGTATGAGAGTTCTTGTTGCTTTAAATCTTCACGACTCAGTATTGTCAGATTAAAAACACTTATTTGTCAATCTGTTGATATATAATTGTATCAAATTGTTGTTGTCCTTGGTAGTTCTCTGATTGATGAAGTTAAGCAACGTCATCATATGTTTATTAAGCATGTGAATGTCCTTTTTTTCTGAAGTTCTTCTTTATTCTTTTGCACAATTGTGTTAGATTTTATGTCTTCATGTATATGTGCCAGTTTCTATCTTTCAACAGATCTAGGTAGTTTTTATGTATTATGGTACTAATTCATTGATGCCTAAATGATATAAATTATGGATAGCATTTCTTATGTCTTGCTTAAATGATTACTTCCTGTCTTTAAGTAAGGAAGTTATTTCCCTGTGTTCTTAGTTCTATCATTTTCCCTTTTACAGTTGATTCTAATCAACTTGGAGTTGATTTTTTTGGTAAGGTTAGTGTCAACCTTTGTTTTTACCACATGTTAATACAGTTATCCTGTAACTGTGTATTGATACCATTTATCAAAATGGTCATTGAAAAACTTTCCACTGCCTTGCATGGTGAAGTATTTTATACACCAAGCTTCCATGTAGGATATCTTTCTGCTTCTGTACCTTCCATTTTGTCCTTTAGTCTGTATGGATATCATTCATCTAATGCTATAGTGTGTTATTTATTAAAGCTTAATAATGAAGATAGCCATATAATTTATTTTCCAAACTGGACAGTTGTGAGAATAAAATAAGGCATGAAAAAAATAAAATTATGTGAATTTTAAAAGTGTTTATGTATAACTCAATTTTATTATATTGGTAAACTTACAGAAAGTTCTATTCAAAATGATTTTTTAAAATTAAAATATTTCTATTTTTATAGAAAATATATGGGTGGGTGGGGAATGGATCTAATAAGTGTTGGAAATAATTAATAATAATTTTTATGATGAAAAATGAAATTTAAAAAATCTAAAAAAATAAAATTATTTCTGAAAAATAAAATAATGTTATATATATATATATAACTTTTGTCTGTTCCAGCTGCTATAACAAAATACCATTCACTGGCTTTTAAACAACAGAAATTTATTTCTCACAGTTTTGAAGTCTGGGTTGTCCAAGATCAGGGCACCAGCAGTCTTGTGAGAGTTGGCTTTCTGATTCATGGGTCACTGTTTTCTTGTTGTGTCCGCCAATACTGGAGGGGCAAGGGAGCTCCCTTGAGCTCTTTGTAAGGGCACTCATACCATTCCTGTGGGCTCTGTGCTCCTGATCTCATCCCTTTTTAGAGCCCTAACTTCCAAGTATTATCACATTGGAGATTAGGTTACAACATATGAATTTGGGGGTGAGGAAAACACAAACTTTCAGTCTACAGCAATATTATACATATTAAACAGACCTTTAAAATCTTTGTTTGACTGTCAGCATTGATTAATATTCACAAAATCATTTCTTACCTATATCTGTAATAACCTGTATTGGTATTTTTCAGAAATGAGTTTTTTTTTCCAACATGATCTTATGTATAATTTGTTGGAAATTTTGCTGAAATTTTGGAACTTTTAATTTATGGTTAATAATTTTGTTTGTTAAGACCTTTGATTGACTTTTCTGTGTAAACCCAAATATTTTTGAGAAAATATTCCTTTCAGGTGTTGAGTTAACTGGTAGGATCACAGCAAATTCTGTTAACTGGATAATTTTCTTATGTCTTTAAAAAACATTGAGGGATCCCTGGGTGGCGCAGAGGTTTAGCGCCTGCCTTTGGCCCAGGGCGCAATCCTGGAGACCTGGGATCAAATCTCACATCGGGGTCCCAGTGCATGGAGCCTGCTTCTCCCTCTGCCTGTGTCTCTGCCTCTCTCTCTCTCTCTCTCTGTGTGACTATCATAAATAAATAAAAATTTAAAAAAAACATTGAATATGTAATTATTTTACCAAAATGTTTTCCAGGTACTGTTTTTTAGTCTCTATGCAAATCATCTTTCTTTGAAAAAAAAAATTTAGGAAAAAGATCACTTTAAATCAGTTGATTCTATTTATGATTCTTTTGAGTGTTTTACCAAATTTATATGCTCGGAAATCATAGGCCTTCTCTATTTCATTCTGTCCTAGTCGGAACATAAATTTACCTAATTAAAATAGGAATTTCATAAAAAATTCTTCTCACAATCCAAAATCTTCCAAATCGCTCTTATAGAAGTTCAGAATTAAATTCTGTACACCATCTGAGCGCTCACTCTTTGAAATGCTCACTTCCTCTCTTGCTTTTGTCAGTGTGATTTTCAATGTCTTCTTGCTTGCAAGGTCTATTTTCAATAATTGAAGTTCACCAGTTATTCAGAAGTTGAAGTTTCTTAGCATTCCATTCACTGAATATTTGGATTAAAGATTTCTAGCCAATTTTGAACAGAAGGGGACCATGTTTTTAGAATTCGTTTACAAAATAATTCAGTAATATATTACTGGTTTGATTTGGCCACACCATCTCTGAACTTTGCCACTTGCCACTTCTGATTGGTTATGTCAAGGCTTTAATTGTTTTATTAATTCTTCTAGATCACTATGAACTATTAGGCTACAGTTCCATCCATTTTGTGGCTACATGTTTTCAATGTGTTTTCGCTGTCAAATGTTAATAGGATTATTTTTACCTCTCTCCTTGTAATTCTTCTTTTAACTTATATATGGATTAGAATCTATTTCCTTTTTGTTCTTCTGTTGCAAGAGATGAAGGGACTGTGTTGGACTAGGGAGACTTTCTCCATTTCCTGGCTGGCTTGTGGGCACCCTGCTCTATTGCTTTCCTGAGGGGTTCACAATATGGCCTCACCTGTCTCAGGTAGCTGTACTTTGGTGTCTCAAATGAAGTCTTTGTCAGGATGGTTTTTTCTCTCTTGCCCCATGCTCTAGCCCCAGGGCTCATGGGCTTTGCTGCCTCTGGACAGACTCTCATTTTGCTTCCCAGTACTTATGGGACCTACTTTTCCTGGACATCTCCCCTTTGGGCCATCTGAACCTTCTCTCCCCAGCCTTCTTTCTCTGCTCAGTTTGGACTTTAGCTTTCTACTTATCCCCCAGGAGGAGCCTTTCATCTAGAGCCTTTCATGTGCTTCTGAGGCTCTTGGGCTACCTTCTGCCATGGTGGTATTTAAAGCCCTGACTCCTGGATTTTTGTGCTTGCCAGCAACTTGCCAGCAAGCCAGGAGGGCTCCTCATTGTACCTATAGCTCTTCGTCCTCCCAGGCTTCCAAACTCAGGGCTTGAATCCCTCTTTGGGGGCAAGCAAAGGTTGCCCCCTTTCATGTCCTTTTATTGCCACCCTGCAGATACTGCAATTTGTGCTGGTTTTATTTCATCCATACATTTCCTGGGGTCTTTTGAGATTCTTACTCATCAAGTTTTGTGGAATATGCCATCATCAATCATTTGCCTCATAAAGAACCACTCTTAAGGTTTTTTGAGGTGATTTTAAAAATATTTTATATAAACTTAAAAGCAATATATTGTTTCCTATAGGTTGAAATGTGTCATGCCAACATTTGCATGTTGAAGCCCCAACCACCAAATGTGAAGTTATTGGGAGATGGGGCCTTTGAAAAGTAATTAAAGATCGATTGAGGCCTGAGGGCAGGATCCTCATGATGAGATTACAAGAGACACTAGAAAACTTGCTTCCTGTCTGTCTCCCCAAGTGAGGACAAAGTAGAAAGCCACTGTTTGAAAGCCAAGAAGAGAGCCCTCACCTGAAAACCAAATCAACACCTTGGTCTAGGACTTCCAGACCGTGAGAAATAGATTTCTGTTGTTTAAGACCCCAGTCCATGGCATTTCGCTACAACAGCCCAAGCTGACAAATACACCAGTGTATTTATACTTTTACTTTATTCAGTCTCATACATGTTTTTTTGTTTTTATGAAATAATCTAGTTTTAAATATAGATTTTTAGAGATTACTAAATAATTTGAGGATTTTTACTTTATTTATCTTTTAAAAATTTTTATTTATTTATTCATAAGAGACACAGAGAGAGAGGCAGAGACACAGGCAGAGGGAGAAGCAGGCTCCATGCAAGGAGCCTGACGTGGGACTTGATCCAGGGTCTCCAGGATCACACCCTGGGCTGAAGGCGGTGCTAAACCACTAAGCCACCCAGGCTGCCCCAGGATTTTTACTTTTAATCAATACTGTTAAGTTGCTTTGTAAAACAGTTGTTTTAATTGATATTCTCACTAACAACGAATTTACTAAGAATGACTTCTTTTTATACATTATCTCTAGCATTGACACTGGCCTGACAACAATAACAACTCTACGTTCAGCCTGTGGATCTAGCCTTGAAGATTTAGATGTCTAATAGTTGGGATCTTGCCCGGTTAGAAAAGCCAATCCCCAGTCCTAAGCTAATTTAGAGAAAACACAGGCAAAGAAGACAGACATTTAGAAGTATCCTGGAACCTGAGAGAATCCTGATTCCCAAGGCCTGGCCTCAGCACCTCTTGTTCATTTCTGCCAGACAAGGAGCTCATTATCCTCCCTGTCAGGATGGTGCTGGAATGCAGCTCAGGGGCCAGAGGAAGATCTGCACCTTCTGACCTCAAGCCAGTGATCCAAATTGCCTTGAGGCATAGACTAAATTAGAGACCTGAAATTCAAAGATCTGAGCATGGATGCTTGTGAGTAAAGAAATGGACATTCATGGGTCAGATTCTAAATTCAAATATTATAAATTGAACAAGATTTCTGGCTTTGGTCTATATCCCATGGTCAGTATCCCATCATTTTCATGATGACCAAAAAAAACCAGCTCGTTTTTAATACATTCATTTACTTTTATTTAGTAGTTGTTCCAGATATTACAATCTACATCAATTACTTCTACTTTTATAATTATAGTTACAAAATTTCTGTTTGATTCAACTTCATAGTTTCTAGTTCTCTGATAAAATTTTTCATCATGTTACCTAATCTCTTCAACAACTTTAAATTCAAACTTTAAATCCAGTGCCCAGTACTACAATTTCTGTATCTCTTGCAGATCTTTTTCTTTAGATACTATTAATATTAATCTTATTAATTTGATTTTTCTCCTGAAATTCTGTCATGGTATTTTCTGATATTGGTTATTTTTATTACACTTCAAATATTGGTATGAGCCATTATAGACATAATTTGAGACTCTGGCTAATGTTAGATCCTCACAGTAGATTTGTTCTTGTGCCATGTTAGCTCATTAGAAAGGACACAGAGCCCCTCAGTCTAATCAGGAATTGAGGGGCTTCAGATTTGGGCTTCAGATCCTATGAGGACTGGTCTTTTTTTTTTTTTTTTTTTACATACAATGTGTAGATGGTTGAGGCCCCCATCTGTCTTGATAGATATCTTGAGATACCTTACAGGTTCTCTCTTCTTTAGTGGACATTGCCCTACCCTCACGTCCAGCCACAAGAGACCTGAAAGCTTCTCCAGCCTCTCAGCTGCTCCTTTCATTTTAGTTTTAAAGCCTCTCCACTCTTGCTTTAAATCAACACATTCCCAAAGAAAAACATAGACTGTTGGACTTACTGTCGTTCATCATAGCCTCCACACAGATATTCAGCTTTACTACCTGTAATGAACTTGTTTTCCAAAAATGGAAATGGAAATATATCTTCATTTACTACAAGAAATAGTTCACTTCCCACCATACTGATTGGGCATATTTTAGAGTGAGCAAGAGTACTGCTTGCATGTGAGTGGTCAGGCATATTTATTGATACATCTGCAGTTGTCAGGTCTTGAGAAACCACATCTGTACCTGAGATTATGGCATATCAGTCAGAGATCCAGGGCTTAGAGTCAGATATTAGAAGTAGATGGGAGTGTAGGTTATATTATTTGAATAATTTTTTTCTGCTCAGTATCCACTTTTTCTCTCCATCAATGTACTCTGACTTTGAGGGATCCACATGATTTCTGAAAATGAACTTTACCCCATAAGTCACTGAATATGACACATGGTTCATGGTAAGTCCTTCAACACATTCCATCCCCTTGACCACAGTGATTGGCTCAAGAATGAGCCAAGGACTAAGACACAATGAGCAGGAGCAAGACATCTCAAACTTGAAATTTAAAGGGACTTTATTTAGCTGTGGGGCAGCTAGAGGTTACAATGTGGACCCTAAAGAATGATGAGCCCAGAAAACAGAGTCTGGGTTTACTGATAATGGTTGACTGACTACAGATGTGTATGAAGTCAGCTCTGTCCCTGGTCATTTTGGTAATACAAACCAATATATTCCTTTTTGTTCTAAGTAGACTTTTTATGACATGCAAATAAAACAGACCTCAGTGATGGAGGCTGTCTCTTCTTGGAGAAGGGAAAGAGGAACTTATGTATATTTGTGTATTTTGAAGGAGTATAGATGAGAAGAAGAGTATGTGGATGTTAGGGAACAAAACTACAGGCTTTTTGGCCTTCCTGGAGTTTTGTGCATCTACTCACCCTAGTCCTGATAACAGCCTTGGATGTTCACTTATAGGTCAACCACTCTTCCTTCCCTTCAGTGTGTATGGCTGGGGTGGAAGCTCACCCAGCTCTAGATGTGGATCATGTGAGGCCACAGGGATTGGATCAAGAATGATCACACCACTTCAGCCTCTTCAATCACAGGGAATGTCAGGACTTTTTGTGGAAGCTACTGGAAGAAGATCAGTCATTCCTGATGGTCTTGAACTTTGAAGCAATGAGATGGTAGATGCTGACACACTCCTTCCCCATGCATGTGAGAAGAGCCAACAAATTAGAAGTCAGAGCAGAGTGTTAGACCATAAAACTGGCAAAGAAGTCAGTTTTCACCCCCAAAATACAGCTATACCTGAGAAAGAGTTTACCCCTGGACTATTCAGTTACATGAGCCAATAAAGTGATTTCTATTTGGGCCTGTTTAGGATTTTTTTTTCCCTATCACTTTCTATAGAAGGAATCTTAACTGATGCTGCATATGGCTCACTGTCTCTGGTACAGTTGTATCACATAGGCATAAGCATCTTTCATGCAGCATGTTTTAGAGGAGAAGATATGTGAGATCCTGTTGAATTACTCTTTCCACATAGCTACTTTCATTCAAAAAATACTGGTATGTGCTGCTACTCTATGAGCTGCAGTAAATGCAAAAAGACATTTTGTCCATGAGCAGCTTACAACAAAGTGGTTTTGCTGTGTTGTTTTGTTTTTAGAAGGTGCGATTGTATAAGCAAACACAGGCAATGCTTACAGGTACATATCAAGATGGGAGGGTCTTCAACAGATATTGCCCACTTGATGTGAATGACTCATGATAGAATTTTAGGAGGTATACGAACCCTGCAAAATTGCAGGCAGAATATTAGTGCATGAGGATATAGAATCTCTTTTGGGGAGACTCTGCAGAGCTTAGAGTATCAAAGAGATCCTTCACCTCCCACATGGTTAAGAGTCACTATTGTGTACATTATTGTGGAAACACCCAAAAGGGAAGTAATCAATAAGCTATATTTATGACATGTTGAGGACATGTTCACATTTATATTCCTAGAAAAGTAAATAGGATACGACTCAATATATACTGGTTAAATGAATTATGAACAACGAGCTCTGGTCTGGTCAAGCAGCTCTTGGGTGGTTCTATGGAATGTCACTGGGAAATATTGTACCAACCAGAGAATCCATTTGTGTAATGGTGAGACTGTTCTTTTCTTTTAAAAGAAAAAAAAAATCCCTGAAAATGTATTCTTAACTGCTGCCACATGAACATTTATCATATTGTTCTCTACCATGATCTTAAAAATCATTACTTAGAATGACATCTCATACTTGCTATTGTGGAATCATTACCCCAGAAATAATCATTAAATTTACCTTCTTTAAAAAAATGTCCTTTGTTACATTAACAGCTTCATTGGGTAATCTTATAAGCATCTAAAACCAACATTAGTGGATATTATTTTAGGGGAATGTATCTTCCCACAAAGAAGTATGAAATAAAAGAGTCCTCCATAATATGAGAGATTTTGTAAGGATTCAGATATAAAGTAGCTCTTTCTTTTACTTTTTTAAAAATATTTTTTTTATTTATGATAGACATAGAGAGAGAGAGAGGCAGAGGCACAGGCAGAGGGAGAGACAGGCTCCATGTCGGGAGCCCGACGTGGGACTCGATCCCGGGGCCTCAGGATCGTGCCCTGGGCCAAAGACAGGCGCTAAACCGCTGAGCCACCCAGGGATCCCCCTTCTTTTACTTTTATGAGGGATGAATTCTTTCAGGAAAAATAATGTTACATTGTTTTAAGGCATATGTAAATTAACTTGGAGAGAGTTTCCATCTTTATAATGATCATCTTCCTATTTAGACACTGGCAGATTTTTCCTACTGTTCAAATATCTTATATTCCTCAGTAACTTCTGTTTATTTCTCCGTGTGGACCTTGCTCTGTGAATCTTGAAATGTTTTATCTTTGTTACTTTTTTACTTGCAAAACTGTGTGTGTGTTTATTACACACATACTCAGCATAGAATTTGGGAAAAGCTTAATTTCTATGATGATGATGATATAGATTTTTAATGTTAAGTGTGAGGTACTGAATTTGCATTCTATGCAAAGTGCTCATGAAAGCCTGAAACTCTATATGTGCTAATTCTTAATCACAGATAATATTATTTAACACTACATTCTCCAACAGATGGATATTGATATTGGTTTAGAGTATGCATTCTAATTTGACCAATACTGACCTCTATCTCAAGGGGTCTTTACCTTGGACTGAAAGGTTCATTGGCTGTACCAACTTACCAAGAGGGACCCTTTTAAAAATGCAGTTTCCCTGGACCTCATCCTGGTGCTACTGAAGCAGGTCTCTAGGGAGGGGCCCAAATTTGCTAAGGCTTCACTTGATGTTGTGCCCACTAGCATTTGGAAACCACTGAGCTGCAGCCCATTGGAAGTGTAAACATGGAGAGCAAGTCCTAGTTTTGCGCAATCAACCTAATCGAGTCAAGGTCATCTGAGGTTATCAAAAGATTCTGGCACATTTACCATTGTTGCTAATTAACCAGAGTCCTCAGACACCTGATGGTACCAGAACCTGCCTTTTTCTTTAAAGAGAGGTTGTATTAGTAAATTATAGTTGGCCTAAAAGTTTAAGGTTTAATCATATTTTCTTTATAAATGAACAGGCTACTCTTTATTAGTTGTTTAAGTTTAATTTGCTTTAAAAAAAAGATATGCTGGTCAAGAATTTGCACATTATCTATGAATTCCAAAAGCACAACATTCCTTTCTAGATCAATAGGTATTTAAGGATGTAATTTATTTTCACTTATATGTGGCACATAAATAATGTATAATAAAATCAAAGAGGATGAGCCTATTTCTGCGCGCCCAGAAGACATTCAAAATGAAAAAAGAAAGCATCTCAGTGTTGTTATATATTTGGTTTTTGGAGTGGGAATATTCAAGTAGTGGTTCTCACTAGAAAAGAAGATGTTAGATTTTACTCTCTATGATAAAATTATTTGGCAGATGTTAACTCTAAGGAATTGGGGCAAATGTTTGAGAAGATGACAAATGTATTATTTTATATGTTTTATAATATAAAAACAGAGTAAGAAAACTGTCTCCCTTCCAATGCATAACAAATCTAGCCGTTTAAATAGGAATAAAATACAAATTTCCATGAAAATAAGTCTAATCAAATATTGTAACAACTCTGAACTCTTCGAAAGACAGAAGCATAGATGATACTCTAAACAGAGCAAAAGGAGCTGTGATATATATGTAGATCATTTCTGCAGTGTTCTTTTGTAAAAGGCACATCCTGTTGCCAGATCCCTCAATATAATGTATTTGCAACTGTGTACTATTCAGCAACCTTCTGAAATGTGCCTGTGCTATTAAACTACTCTGTGCCATTAGTCACACTCTTAGGTGAAACCCACGTAGGAGTTTCTAGACTCCACAGCCTGCTTTTTCTGATAAATGAAGCCTACATTCCAGCCAAGCTATTTGCTCTTCCTTTTTACTGTGCTACATTTGGGCTGATAAGTAACAAGAACCAACATTTACTAATCTGGTTAACACCTTCTCCGAACATATTTCTCATTTTGATTTTAGTGAACGGTGATGTTAATGAAAGCAAACTTTCAAATCATTATCTACATTTCCTCAATGAGTTCCAGCCACATTCAGAAAGGCCAATTTCCTTTGCTTATTGTACAGTGTCATTCATGATGGAGCTCCATCCCTTCTCTCTAATCTCTTCCTTTCCACTTCCCCACATACTTCCATACTCTAGCAGAGCCCACTCACCCATAAATTCTCCCCTGCGCTCCTTCAAGCACCAGAGTTCTTGAACATTGGGGATCTTCTTCAAGAATCCTCCCTAATGTCATTTAACCCCCCTGATACTTTCCTATCCTGATGCTTCTCAAAATCAGATTGGAGTTCACCCCTCCTGTGAAGTCTGCCTCGTTGGTAATCCTTGAGCGTTCCCCATTGTATTACGGTTGCTGGACTAGTCATTTTCTCTACTCCCTGACTAAGCTTCATGGGGTCAGACAGGGTCTATCATCTTTGTCTCCCCCCCGGCCCCAGAGAACCAACATACATCAAACAGAGGTGGGATTGGCTGTGAATGTTTTACTTTCCGAGGGCATACACCCTTATTTTAAAGCATCTTAATTCGTGGGAACTATTACAAGAAGGCAAAGTCGAGATTACAAAGAATTGTTTGTTCTTACAAAGAATTGACTATAATCTGTTGTAGAAAGAGAGTATTACTGTCCCAATTATAAAAAAAAAAAAATCAGATAAAAGAGCAGGCTTCATAGCCTCTGTTATTTTAATGCAATATATCAGACTTTTACTAAGCATCATTGAAATATTTTGTGAGACATAATTTGACTAGATATGAATAACAACAAGCTAAAAACAACAGTGCCTGGTTTTGCTTCTTCCCCTTGTTTGAGAGTAATGGTCCTTTAATTTTATATATTGTACATTTTTAGAATTTTCTCATTCTTAGTCCTCTTTCTGATTCAATCACACACTTAGAGAAAAGAAAGTGAGGCTAATATTCTGAGACCATTAGAATTTGTGAATCTCTGATTAAAATTAACAATGCAATACTGAAGGGAAATTTGTGTTATTATCTAATAAATGTGGATATGTATGCTATGATGCTTCTTACTTCAATCTTCAAAAATCTGGTTTAGTAAATATTCTAAAATGGGATTTATAATATAAAGTAAATGTTAGATACTACAAAATAGAAATAATGACTGTATATGAGTGTTGGGATTACTTATGACCTCTAAAATTGGTTGTTTGTTGTAATTCTTTATAATGTGCACACAGTAGCTGCAAAACAATAACTATATATATGAATACACATATATTTAGTTTATGATGTATTGTGGCTGAGAATCCACATATAAAGAACAGACAGTTGCCTGATTAATAAATAATATGGTTAACAAACAATATTTTCATCTGAATTATGAAGAGAAATTCTGACACTAATCAGATTTAAGTGATAATTGTCAATTACCCCTTAACTTTGGATTGAGCAGCGAGGTTAAGGGAGTTTCTAGAGAGTTTTCTAGTCTCTTGAAAAAATTCTGTAATGAGATGTATGATGAGGTGATGGTTCTAGGTGAGGAGTTTTGAGATTATAAATTCCTTAAATATAAAGTAAAAGTTACAGCTTTATCTCTGATGCCAGAGCTTCACCCATATAGATATGAATTAAGTAACTATGACTTTGGTGTGTTTCTAGAGCAGTGGTTCTCGATAGGGGCGATTTTGCCCCCAAGCATTTGGCAATGCTTGCGGACATTTTTAGTTGCCAGAACTGGGGAGAGATGGGTGTGCTACTGGTGTTTCATGAGTAGAGGCCATGCAGCCCGGTGAACCTTGTACAAAATATAGGACAGGTTCCCCCCCTCCCCAACAAAGAATTTCCTGACCCTGAATGTCCGTAGAAATGAGGCTGAGGCACACTGTGTGGAATAATTGTAAATAGTTTGATCTCAGTAGCTGTGTTGGTCCTTAGCTTTAAAAAACCTCCCTTAGGAGTTGTTATGAGTCTGTCTGTCAATAACAGGAGCACTCACCAGAGCCCAGCTCCAGGCTTATACATGAAATTTGAAGCTGAAAATAAATATGGAGCGGTTGGGTTGGGAAATGAAGTTAGTACAAAATTATAGCCTACTGGACTTGGGAGAAGAAAGACAGAATATGTATTTTAAGAATAAATAGGATAGTTCATTTTAGCACAACTTTTGCCCTTTTTTTTCTTGGAAGAGGAACTTAAGAAGGTCTTTTCATAGTCAACCAACGTGCTTTTAATCACTGTGAATAAGAGTATGTGTGACCTGAGTTGAAAGTGCCAGGATTGGAGGCACATGGGGTGTGCAGGACACTGGGTTGGGCAGTGGTGGGGTGCTGCACAGCTGGGGAGTTGCTGTCTGTTTAGGAATTTCAGCCTTGGATCCCTTACAACAGTCACTTTGCTACCCTTTTTTTGTAGGGTAGCAGAAAGGCTCTGATAGATTTTTCCATTTTTATGTGAAAAAGCCAGTTGCCCTCAGATCTTATTTGTGTTTTGAAACTCGGTCTGGTCTGTCTGTGAGCTTTCTGTGTGAGCTTTTTAGCTCAGGGACCCTGTGCGCTTCCCTAGCCAAGCATTTTCTGAGCTTTCCATCTTGTACAGGAGAGATCAAGAGAAATATAAACCGGTCAAATTAGGAAGAAACAAAGTGAAGAAAAATGAAAGGGTAGGTATGAGGCAGCAATGAAATTAAATCCTGCCACCCAGGTTTTAAATTGCTAAACGTAGAGCTAGAGATAAAGATAGATAACAGATAATCAAGAAAAATTCCTTTTAACATTATCTACAATTTTTTAAAAATCCTCACTTAGAGTCTACAAAAAGAAAGGCCTTGGATTGCATTTCATCTGTATTTTGTCACAAAGGGCCAACTGGTTCAAAACAAAAAGGAGAGGGAATCATCTCAGGATTTAGATATGTTCACTTTCATGTTCTGCAAAATCTTTTATTGAATAACAGAAATGCAGACCTCTGATATTATCTTCACATATATTATTTATACAGTAGAAAATGCCAGACCCTAAACTCATGTCCAAAAGCAGACTTTATGTTGTACTTAAATCTGATTGGGCTTAAAAGGGTTGAAGCTTTACATTTAAGAAAAGAGTAATCATGATAAGAGGGTAGAAGAATGCTCTCTAAAATTTTAAAGGATTTTTCCAAAGGATATCCTTATCTACATAACTGGTTGACAAAACAATATTTTATTCAATGTCAAGATATTTAAACTATCGAAAGAGAAGAATTAAAAGACTATCCCCTCAGCTTAAGCTGGGTTCAGATACAGAGCTCAGGAAAAAAAAAAGAAGTTTTATTTCATGTTTAATATTCAACAGAACTTCAATTTTTGTGTATTAAAAGATCTTCTGAGGTAAGGATAAACTTGCCATAGAACATATATCAGTTTCTAGATCTTATATGCAGTTAAAAAAATTAGCATGTTGAGATCCAAGTGCCAGAATGATATACTCACACGAATGGTCTTTTAAAAACATTACATGACACCTAAAGATCAACCAGCCTTCGAACTTCACCAAGCTTTGATGGTCACTGCATACAGTTTTTAGGAACTTAGTATTTATATGAGTAAAATTTAGTATATACCTTATGATGCTGCGGAAAGGGCTGGCTGCCCTTTATGTTTATAATCCTGCCCATTATGTTTTTCGCCTTGCCGTTTTAAGAGATACCCTACCCTGTTCTCGGGTCTCCACGCTCACGGCGCCTCTGGAAGGAAAGGGAATACGGATGATGATGATGATCCATCCTTTTGGTTCCCTAGGATATTTACTTAGAACAATGGCACCCTAGTATTGCCCATGTGAATGTGCACCGGACAGAGTATTTGGGTCATTAGAAAGCAGAGGAGGGAGATTGACAGAGTGAGTGGCCGGGGTGGAGCAAACCGCTGCCCAAAGCGACAGCTAGAGAGAGCTCGCGACAGCGCTGTGCTCGGGGTGCGCGCACCGGGGAGCTGGCTTGGGCGCAGCCTCCTGCTCCCGCAGCTCGGGTGGGAGTGAGGGGTGGAGCGGGCAGGGTCCTCGGGTAAAACGAGACCTTTGCCCACAGCATCGCTCGCCCCCCCACCCCCCCCCCACCCCCGATTTCCCCAGCGCGTCTGCTGCTTTGCGTTCTCGGAACTCCGAGAGCCGACGCTAAGGGGCACCAGAGGCTCGGGCTGCAGCGGCTGCCTCCTGGGCACCCCGGTAGCCCGCTCTGCGGAAGTCCTAGCGGCAGCGCAGCCCCACTCAGTGGGGGCTGGGGTGCATGCAGGCCGTCGGAGTGGGGGTCACGGGAGGTTGGGATGCTCCAGATGGGAGGGAGAATACTCCGCGGTCAAGACGTCGAGCCCGGAGCAGAGAGCGAGGCTGTGACACCCCCCTGCCCCCCGCCCCACGGCCGAGGTCTTCTTAACGGTTTTCCCCTAAGAATGTGAGCTTGCTCCCAATCTCCTATTACTCTGGGATGTGAACTGGGTCGCTGTAATATATACAGCTACAACTGTAGGTAGAGATGCACACTGCGCGCGCACCACCTCTTCCAAACGCCGAAATCATTTGACAAAACAATTCAGCACGCTGGTAGCTGTCGATCGGTAGTTCTCCGGGGATCCCTAGGCACACGCAGAGACCAAATATCACGTCCTCTCCTCCCCAGCCAGTCCGTGTCTACTCCCCCGTCCCCCATCCTTTGATGCGAAGTCCATCATTGCGTAGTGACAAGGAGGCAAGACAGACCCTCGCCCCGCTGGAAACCTCTAACCGCCCTCCTGCAGCCCGGACTTTTTCCGGAGGCGGAGTGGGAGCCGGGGATGCTGTAGGCATCAGCCAGCATCCTCGGCCGTGCGGTCCGCACGCTGACTTTGGTCAGTGGTAACGGAAAAGAGAAAACCCGAAAGGTGGGGAGGGCGCCGGGCGCGCGGAAGCCCAGGCGGGGCCCGCGGTGCGTCCTCTCCCTCCCGCTGCGCCCGGGGCCCAGCCCGGTGCCACTGCGCCAGGATGGAGAGGTTTCGGCGCGGGAGGAGATGACGCAAAAGCCAGTGCTCCCCCCAAAAAAGTGTTTCTCCAGGACGAAGATGGCGGCAACTTAGCCGGGGACTGAAGATGACTGTGGCTCTCGGGAGGCCCAGCCCAGGCGATTCGGCCCCGAGGTCCGGGGGAGGCGGCGTCAGCAGTCGGAGCCCGGCGGGCAGACCTGCGGCAGCGGCGGCGGCGGCGGCGGCGGCTGTCAGAGCGCGGGGTGGGGGGTGGGGGGGAGGGAGAGCCCTGCCGGCGGCGGCTGCCCAGGCTCCGGACTCGGGGAGCGCAGGCGAGAAGTAGGAGCAGGCGGAGGAGAGAGAAAGGAGAAGGGAAGGAAGGAGGAGGAAGAGGAGGAGGAGGAGGAGGAGAGGAGCTGGGGAGGCGCTCCGGTCGCCGTCAGTGGGCAGCGGAGACGCGGCATGCCCCTGGCAGGGGAGAGCGGGCTGTCCTCAGCAGGGCCATGGGGACCCGCGCTGTGACAATGCCTGGGTGAGAGGAGCAGCGCCAGCCACCCCGCCACCTCCACCAGCATCACCTCCTGCACTCAGCTCACCACCGGCCACCAGCCCCAGCCTCCTCCGGCTGCCTCTCCTCCTCTCTCTCTCTCTCTCTCTCTCTCTCTCTCTCTCCATTATTGTTTTCTACTCTACAGAGGATGGGGTCGGCTTATGATTAGGTCGGGAGCAAGTCAGATCTTCCTCCAAAGCTGGTAATATTTATGTAGGCAAAAAGAGAGAGAACAGAGGGAGAGAGAGAGAGAGAGAGAGAGAGAGAGAGAGAGAGAGAGAGAGAACACGAACCGGGAGGAGGGGATAAGGAAATTAAACCCTTTAAGTCAATGCATATTGTGGTGACAGCGGCACAGGAGCCCTCACGGTGGAGTCGGCCAGGGCTGTGCGTTCCCAAAATATGACCAGGGGTGCTTGGATGTGTCGGCAGTATGACGACGGCTTAAAAATCTGGTTGGCAGCACCCCGGGAGAACGAGAAACCGTTCATCGATTCAGAGAGGGCTCAGAAATGGCGACTGTCTCTGGCATCTCTCTTGTTTTTCACAGTCCTGCTCTCTGATCACTTGTGGTTCTGCGCCGAGGCCAAGCTGACCCGGACCCGGGACAAGGAGCAGCAGCAGCAGCAGCAGCAGCAGCAGCAGCAGCAGCGACAGCAGCAGCGACAGCAGCAGCGGCGGCAGCGGCAGCAGGAGCCCTCCTGGCCCGCGCTCCTGGCGAGCATGGGGGAGTCCTCGCCCGCCGCCCAGGCACACAGACTCCTCTCCGCCTCCTCGTCCCCCACCCTGCCCCCCTCCCCGGGAGACGGCGGCGGCGGCAAGGGCAACCGAGGCAAAAACAACCGGAGCAAGGCTCTTTTTCTAGGAAACTCTGCCAAGCCCGTGTGGCGCCTGGAGACTTGTTACCCCCAGGGCGCCTCCTCGGGCCAGTGCTTCACGGTGGAGAGCGCGGACGCAGTGTGCGCCAGGAACTGGAGTCGGGGGGTGGCGGCCGCGGGGGAGGAGCAGCAGGTGAGGGGGACGCATCCAACTCCGCTCTGGAACTTGTCGGATTTTTACCTTTCGTTTTGTAATTCCTACACACTTTGGGAGTTGTTCTCGGGGTTGTCCAGTCCCAACACTTTGAACTGTAGTCTGGATGTGGTGCTCAAGGAGGGCGGCGAGATGACCACTTGCAGGCAGTGCGTCGAGGCTTACCAAGACTACGACCACCACGCTCAGGAGAAATACGAAGAGTTTGAGAGTGTGCTCCATAAATATTTACAGTCGGAGGAGTACTCGGTGAAATCGTGTCCTGAGGACTGTAAGGTAGGAACAGTGGATTCTCTCCCCTCTCCCATCTTGCGTTTTTCTGTCTTGTGTGCGTTTGGCCAAGATGTCTTCTGGAGTTTAAAAAAAAAAAAAAAAAATCTTTTTTTTTTTTTTTTTTTTTGACGCTGGTTTTGTTACTTCAGTTGTTTTTGTGGTTATAAGGGCCTGACTTGCTGCTTGAGTTGGGAATGCCTCGAGGATTGCTTGTGGACTGGTGCCTTCTTCTGGGAATCCTTGGAAGCTCAGGGAAGACCCTGGTGTTCTGAGCTCATAAAGCTGTTGCTTAACTATCTCTTACAGCTATGCAATTGGTTCAAACTCTGTTCCCTTTAAAAAAAAAAAAAATGGAATTTGGATGCAGCTTGCTAGGAAGACAGACATGGGACTGCATACTGATGACCCCAGATAAAACCAGACTCAGCGACAGGCGTGTATGGTTTGGCTTATGGACCTGTACACATGATTTCTCTGATAGTGACATTATTAAATTGGTTGACCAGAGGGACAATAGAAAGTGTTTGTAGTTGTTTATGCAGGAAGATGAAAAGGCGTTTTACCTGTTTTTACAGGGGCAGTTCTGGTTGTTTGGAAAGTGTGGAGGCCTACCTAAGCATATTTATTCACCAGAAGTTTCTGGTGTTGTCTTAGACATTTGTATAATAATTGATCGGAGACTCACTACAAGTAGAAAGTTTTAATTAAGTATCTGGTGATCGAAGATGAGTGTTAGCTTATTTATCAGACATCTTATGTAATTAGCTTTAGTTTTCAGGATGCTCTTCAGAAAGGCTGAATGGCAAGTGCTAGATGCTGCGAATGAAATATACCGAACTCTTTAATAATGTGTATTATATTCAACCTCTTCCTGCTGAATATAATAAAGGGTATAATCCTTGCTGATTGACAAAGGAGAAGAGAATCCAAGTTTCTCAAGAAACGTCAATGTAATCCTGGGTGCATGTGCTAATAGGAGCGTTCCTGTCCATGGTGCTGAAATGAGATTTGCCTGGGATCTGTTGAAGATGAAGATACTGCAGTGACCTTTTAGTAGGAAAGAAATGATGACAGAGTCTCAGTAAGCCTTTATGTTTCATTCCAAGGGTAATTTCTTAAACAACACAATAAAATAGTACTGCTCTTCAAAAGAAATAATACACCACATTCTCTTCCTTTCTCTTCACTACTCCCCCACACAGGAACAGGACAACTGTCTCTCTTCTGCCTCACTTTGTATTGGGGAAATGTAATGAAGGGCAATATGGATCAAAGGTTTGAGATACTTTGATAAGAGAACTGTGCTAAAAGATACCTGTTTAAAATGAACATAGTTCAAGAGCTGTATTTTACTTTGGTTTGATCACTTGTGCTTTTGACAATTAAGCTAAACTCAAACTAAACTTGCTTTGTCAACATCCTTTAAAAGACCAGAAACATATCTTCTTTGCACATAGTAATATTGAGTTTACAACATTAATTTGGAATGCTACTTCACTAGATAAACGGATCTTAAACTTTCTACCTATTTTTCTTAACCATACCACAGTAACTCATGCCTGGAGATCAAAGTTATTCTTAATGGCAGAAGTTAATGACTAATGTTTATTGCATAGTTGTTTATGTTGACGAGATATGTTGCATCAGAATTGTAAACATAAGGACACTAATTCCACTACTAATAAAAAAGGATGCAAGGGCTTCAGTATAGTTATGTTTAAAAGTGGTACCTTGTAATAATATGAATTTGCTTGCTTCTCCGAATGCAAACTTTTGTAGAAATTTCTAGTAATTCCAATTTGTATAGATTCAGTATTTAAAAGATAGTCTCCATTGCCAATAGATTGCAGCATATTTTCAAATAAACATGTCTAACATATCTTTGTTCAAATGCCCAGATTTTAAATATATATTAATGTTTATTTTCACCTTGACCTGAAATAAATCTCAACTTGATATTTATATTATCATAGCTATAAGGTATAGTGTAGGTTAAACTAATTTATCATATTATAAGCTACTTCTGTATTGTGTTTCTTTATAAAAGAATCATCATCACCTGTACACATATTATAAAAATATTAATTCCTTTTTAGCAAGATTTCTTCCTCACATAGAAAATTAAATACAGACATTAAAAAAAATAAATACAGACATTTGAATTTTTCATTGCCATAACACAGAATTTATTACCCATGATGTCTTGTAGCCATTTCTTGGTTGTGTGATTTTGGCTGATTTGTCAATTTGACATTTATTCCATAGTAACTGTTTTCAAAAATTACAGTTTCAAATTTAAGGTGTCAGTGTTTTTGGCTAATAACTCATAAGTTGAGAATTTGGTTCCTTAGTTTAATGTATGATGTCTTTATGATTCTCCAAAAGTCACAAACATATCCACATACAAATTATACTACATGGCTAAAAATGCTACTTGTACACATTTGAAGAATGTGTCTGAGTTCTTTCTAAATACAGTTATTTCAAACATACTTATATTTATGAAAAGAAGATTATCATCAGGGACCTTGTCAAAATATACATTCTACACAAAATTTTCCATGTTTTATGGTAGCCACAAAGTCCTAGGTTATATTAAAAGTAAATGCATTATATTTCTCGCATTGGTAATATATTCATGAAAAAGATGCATTTTTGATACTTTATAAACATATTTTAGAACTAAAGGTAGAATATGTTTAATCATATTAGCTATACAAATTGTTATAATTCATATTCTAGGAGAAATATATTAGCTTTATCATACCCATATATAATCGAATGACTAAAGCAGTGATGTCTAAGTTTTAAAACTTAGGGCATGTATTATTACCTTCTAGTTTTATAATCTTCACTTCATTAAGATAAATGACACATGACATATATGTATAAAATTAGAATAGATCAAATTTAATATTTATTTAACTTTCTTGAAAAGTTTTTTGGCCCATTATGCAAAAAAAAAAAAAACAAAAACAAAAAACAAAAAACAAAACAACAAAAACAAAAAACAAACAAAAACAAACCCTTAATGTTGATCTAATACAATCATAATGTCTTGATTGAGTCCAAAGTAATTAAAGATAAAATACAGCTTACAATTACATTAGCAAGCGTTTGTATTGCAACATATAATAGAAAAAATTGGTATCCAAGAATATTTCCTAATATTCTAAAAAATAACTGGTTTATTTTTTTTGAAGAAAATACACACATTTGTCTAGGAAGTAATTTATAAAAAAATAAAGAACAAAACCCACTGCATATATCATTTATATTATAGCATTCAAACTGCTGTACTAAATAAATCAGGTAGCAAAAATTATGACAGTAATTTTTCTCTGTAGTTTGTAGTGTTGTTCAAAATAATGTTTTTGATATTCTTCTTTAAGAAGAACCTAAAAAATCTGTAAAAACCTTCAAGTTGGGTGGTGGTATTAAAAAATACAATATTCTAAGTTACAAAATTACATATGCATGTTTTTAATTTGCTGATTTTTTTTATCTAAATAAAAATCTTCTGTTAAATATGCCGTTCTTTAGCCCCTAAGTATTCTTGAAGATGTATATTATAAAAACTTGTGATACTTAGGAAATATAAATTTCTGGGTGAACAGGTGAACTTTTGTTGCTGCTAACTTTATTTACTTAGTATACCTTAATAGAGATGGTCAATGAAAGCAGGTTTGAGATTAGATTCTAACATAAATCATTAAATCCTCTGTATTTTAGTTCTGTCAGCACATAGTCTAATCTTTATACTCTCACGAATATAAGCATTCTCATATTTTTATTTCTATAATCTCATATTAAAGCAGATTTTATTGCCTATTTTTATTTAACAATCACTGACCAAAAAGCTAACCCTGCCAGGGTTAAGCATATATGACAGTTGTGATACCTGAAGCTTTCTGCATTGTTTGCAAGAACCACTCACAAACAGTAACCAGTTTGGTAATGGAATTTAGGTTACATAATGTGCAGTTTGGAAAAAAGGCATTTCTTAAGTTCTTATTTATTTTGGTGTCATGCACTATAGATTCTTAAAAAATAGTTTTTTAAAAAGAAAATCAAATATCTAACAATTCTTTCCACTAAAATATTATTTTGCTGTTAAGTGCTATTGTATGTATTATGACACTGTTCAAAAGTGTAGAATACATCTACAAATACAACTCTTTTATATTTAACCACTTTATTATTTTCAAATCTGTAAAATCAAACAGGCTAACAATGCAGATGATCACTTTAACCATTAATAAGGCCATTTATAAGGTCAAAGCCACTACCATAATCATTTTTATGACCCAGATTTTTTATTATATTTTTGCTCCACATACAACTACTGATTTATGATCTGTGTTTTATTTTTATAAGGAAACAACCCAAATTTTATCTTAATGTTGTTTTATAGACTAAAGAATGAATATTTTTACTTTGAACTTATAACTGGGTCAAATTGACAGCTATATAGGGCATAACCACAAAGTTTCAATAATTGCTGTTTTACACTCGTTTAATCACTTTAATTAGATGAAGATGATGTCTGCATATGCAAGGTGAATTAAAATATGAAGGAAAGGAGATCAAACAACACTTTGACTCTCAGGCTCCCCCATATATAGATCATAATACATTAAGATATATTTTCTTGCTAGATTGAATATGCAAGAACAAATATACAGATAGCTATTTCAAAGAAGAAAACATTTTGAATTATCTGACCTATTGCTTAATTTCAATTCTTAGTTGCCTGTTTAAATCTTCATCTTCTATATCAAAAACACATTAATTCAGCACCAAACATTTTTTGTCATTTATTTTATATTGATTTATGCTGCAAGATGTTTCTTCAATATCAATAAACATTTAGCCTAGATCAATGGTCCATGGGGTCACATTGGCATATCCTGGGGGACTCTTTGAAGAAACTCCTAGTCCCAAAAGAGATTCTAAGGAATTTCATTGGTTTGGCTTGTGTTATTGGCTTGGGATTTCCAGTTTCCCTGGTGACTCTCGTGTGTGGCAAAGGTTGAGAAGCACTGTTCTATTTGACAGTGACAGCTCCAATGCAAGGACCTTCTAGTTCCTGTGCTTCTATAATACATAATAACCTCATTTGCTCAACTGATGAGAATGGAATTCAGATATTTTTGAAAAGTTGTAGAAGCAACAGAACATAGCCAGAGGGCAGGGAGCAAATATATAGTAACTAGGATGAAGAAGTAGATGAAAAGTGAACCAACTGGATGAAAGTTTTAAGGGATATGACCAAAGAGAACGCGGAGAGAAAAGGAAGTGGATTCAGAAGACCAGAGTCTTGAATGTTTAAGAAGGGCGCTTTGGCTGTGACTATTCTTTCTTTTAGGTAGAACTGAGTCATCATACTTCTGTTCCGTAACGGGCTGATAATATGAGTGCAGAAACTGAATGATTGTCTTTCTGAGCCTGACTGATAAAGTATTAGATTAGAGGAGCTCCAGCCTTATTTTTGTCTCTAATTTTAGTCTATATAAATGGCCAAAATTTAGACTTTTTAAAAAGTACATGGTTGGTTTTAAGAGAAAATCTTTTTGCTTTTCATAATATTTTGCATGATTCTGTCCTATTCTTCATCTGTTCACTTTATTAATCCTAGGAAGTCACTAATTGTTTTTTTACTTTCCTTTAATTGTAATGATGAGACATATTTTTAAAACTTATTTCTATATTAGTATGATAACTACGTGAAATTCATACAGTTTTTTTTAAAGTACAAAAGCTAAGTAGTCACAGATTATGACAAAGCTTAGTTTAGGAATTAGTTTTAAGAGGATCTTATTATTCTGTTTGGAAGTGATTATAATACCAATAATATTTTATTTCATAACATTTTAGATAATAAGTTACAATGAAACATTAAATCTAAGTTTTAATCTAAGAAAAAATTAGATGATATTACAATTGAAATAATGGAATTTCTTTAATGAAATGTAAATTTACTCTGCTTCCTTAAAACTGAAAACAAAAGATGATTAACATTTGCCTTTCTTGTAATAAGTGGTTACTGATTTATAGTATGTACTGTATTGGAAAACATGAAAATATTTCCTTCTTGGCTGTTGAAAGTGTTAAAAGGTAATAGTTGATCCCTCCCCCACCTCCAACCACCTCTCAGGAGTTGGTTTCTACATTAAATCATTTATAAACAAAATGATGTATAAGTTACCACAGATGGTAAAAAAAAAAAAAAAGTCTTGCAAAAATAGAAATTTAATATCTGTTTAAACACTGTTGCTGATTTTAGCAGTGACAGTAGCATATTCACACATAATATGTGATAGGTGAATGCAACAATTAGTTCTATGGAAATGCATGGGGATTCTGTATGTCAGCTGGTCCATCTTGCACAGGAGGGAGAATGGGCTCTAGACAAAACTGTGTATAAAGATTCCTTGCTTTTCTTACTTTTCTCTCAGTGTACCTTCTTCTTATCACCTGGCAGAGTCTCCTGGCATCTAGAAGTGGCATTTCCAAGGCCTGTGTCTCATGGGAAGCCCAAAGTTCAGGACTCTTTGCATCTCTACTGTCATCAAAAATGATCAGTCTCTTTCTTACTAAACTATCACTGACTTTATTTGAAAAGAAGATTGAACTAAGATGTAAATGGTTGATCGTGACAATGTATTAGCTCTCACAGAAAATGATTTGAATCACTCATAGATTTAAGTGCTTGGAACAAGCTTCAGCAGTAGCAGTTTAATAAGCTTTAGAGCTTATTAGAAGTCAGAAACTTGTCTAATTCATTTAATCTTTACATCATTTCTATATGAGGTAATTTTATCACAGATTTTATCGATGAGTAAAGCGAGGACAGAAAGTTAACTATTCCAAGGTCAAACAGCTGAGCAGAGTGTTAAAGATCAAGTTCACAAAAAAAAAAAAAAAGAAAAGAAAAGATCAAGTTCACTTTGTCACTTTAATGCATTTTCTCTTTTTCTTTTAGTATGAGCTTTATCAACATACCAAAGAATGGGAAGATTAGTATGATTAGTCCGCACATACTTTCACGTAATTTAACGACTGTTAAAGATCTTGCTGTGGGAGATAGCTCTGGGGAGGTGTCTGTGCTCCATTGTGAAGGACTGTATATCCCCTGCTAAGGCCTTTGAATTTTATTTTCTGTGTGAAGAAATATCAGAGAGGAATTTTAATCAAGTGGGATTCATTTGGGAAGCTTTGTTTTTTTTCAAAAATTAACTCTGGCAGCAATGTGATAATAGGTTGGGAGAGGGTGAAGTAATGCCAGAGAGACCGATTTAGAATATGCTGTCTTCTGTAGGGGTAATAGGATGGCTCCAAATCAGTACTCTCCAACAGAATTTTCTATGATAAAGGAAATGTTTTATTCTCCACCCTGTCCAATATGGTAGCCCCAAGCTATGTGTGCTACTGAGCAGCTGAAATGTGGCTAGGGTGAATGAAGATCTGAATTTTAAATTTTATTTAAATTTAATTATCCTAAATTTAAATAGCCCAGGATCTAGTGGCTACCATGTTGGGCAGAAAATTCTAAATGACTACAGTGGCTATGGAAGTGGAGAAGAAAGGCCAATTCCAGAGACTTCTCAGTCCAATCTTACCAACTGTAGAGGAAGGATATGATTCAAGATTTATAAAGGGTGAGATTACAGATGTTGATACCATTGAAAGAAATACAGAGGGAAGAACAAGTTGGGATTGACATCATTGAAAGAAACAAGGAGTTCATTTTTGTAGATAATGATAGCAGAAGATATCCAGCAGATAGCATGCCATGTGAGTTTGGTTGAGGAAGTTTGGTTGTGAAGCTCACTCTCCACATGGAGGTTTGATGTAGGAAGCTGTGGACAGAGATTAGATGACCTAACAAAAACAAATTATATGGAAAGAAGGTTAAAGGTGAATCCTAAAGAAGAACAACATCTAAAGTTTTGGGCAGAAAAGGGACCAGGAAAGGAGACAGAGAAGCACAAGGAATGAGAGTGAAGATATGAGGGAGAATGAGAATGGGAGTGGGAGATGAATATACAAGAGAGAAGGAGAGGGAGAAGAATAGGCAGAGGGAAGGGAGAAGGAATCATGGGAATGTGATAATCTGAAGGGTAAAGGGAAGGAGTTTAAGAAAGATGCAGAATCAGTCAGGAGTGTCTTATCTTGCAGAAAGGACATGCGGGATGAAGCCTAGGCGTAGGTCACTGGATTTGGCAATTAGTTCTTGTCGACCTTACAAGAGTAGTTTCAATAGATTGTCAGGGAGAGGTGTCAAATTGTGATGGATTAAGGAATGAGTTGGAGCTGAGATAAAGACTAGTCTTAATGACTCTTCCTTAGGAGAGAAAAGAGAAAGAGAAAGGAACAGGTGGGGAGATGTGAATTTATTTATTTATTTATTTTTAAAAATGATTTTATTTATTTATTCATGAAGAAACACAGAGGAGACTGAGAGAGGGAGAGACACAGGCAGAGGGAGAAGCAGGCTCCATGCAGGGAGCCTGACGTGGGACTTGATCCTGGGTCTCCAGGATCATGCCCTGGGCAGAAGGTGGCGCTAAACTGCAGAGCTGCCCGGACTGCCCAAGGGAGATGTGAATTTAAAGAAATATTTTATGTTGAAATAAACTTGAGGATATTTGTAGATTATGATCTAAGACCCAGATGGGAATATGAGATAGAAAGTACCAGATTCAGAAAAAAATTAGTGGAGGCACCAGATCCCAAAGAAAAGGTGGTGGGCTCCCATCTATTCCTAGCCTTGGGGAGGAAGAGAGGTTGTATCTGTGCATTCTGCTATACAACTCAGATCCTTTATTTTGTTATATCTTAAACAGGATAAATGCTTTAATTTCAGGATTTCAGAAAATAAAAAGCATTTGTCATCTTGAATATGTTTTTTTTTGGTATTTTTTTTTATTGGAGTTCGATTTGCCAACATATAGTATAACACCCAGTGCTCATCCCGTCAAGTGCCTTGAATATGCTTAAATGAAGTAGGAAATTCATTTTCAAATAATACAAAATAATGACTGTAAATAGCAACAATTATATAATACATGTTACTATAAATACTTTCTTTAGGAATGTGTTGGGCTGAGGTTTAATTGTATATTTAAACATGTATTAACCCACCCAATTAAATATAGCTATCTCTTTATAGAATTTCTTTTAAAAATATTGAAATAGAAATAAAAAGTAATTTTAAACCTAATAGAGAATGTCATAAAATTATTAAAAGGACAACTGAAGATAGCCTGGGTTCAGCCCTCAGATTCACCATTTATTAGTTACGTGACATCACCCTAGTTACTTAAAATTGGGATTTTAGTATCTCTTCTATAACATGGTTACAAGGAAGAAATCAGGAGACTCCATACATATTATTATATCCAACCTAAGGCTTGATGATGCCCAATAAATGGGTAACAATTCATTAAAAACCACAGGGGGGGATCCCTGGGTGGCGCAGCGGTTTGGTGCCTGCCTTTGGCCCAGGGCGCGATCCTGGAGACCTGGGATCGAATCCCACATCGGGCTCCCGGTGCATGGAGCCTGCTTCTCTCTGCCTGTGTCTCTGCCTCTCTTTCTCTCTCTGTGACTATCATAAATAAATAAAAATTAAAAAAAAAACACAGGGGGAAAAAACATGAAAAAATCTATAAAATTAACATAGTCTTCACTTGAGATCGCATCGAAATTATCTGGGAAACAATACCCATTTACAAGAGTTTTATAAGCACACTTTGCGTCTTGGTTGATAAAATTCTCAGTTTTATTACTTCTACATGCTTTTCTAGAAAGGTGAATAAATTATTGAACAATGCTATCAGAAAACATAAGTTCAGCTGGAGTGAAAACATTCCGTTCTTAAAGCTTGAAGTTTTTCTCTATTTTAGATTAAAAATTAATTTAATTAATGTGCTGGGTTTTGGACTATGTGGATTCCCTTAGGTTACCCCAGAAGGATTTGAACCATCTTATGCAATTTTTTGAGAGGACATTTGGAGAAACCATTATAATGATCTTCCGTCTCTTGGTTAAAAAGAGAAATCTTGGGGAAGGTTCTGTGTTAGGTAGTTTGTAATGCATTGCAAAGTCGTGCCTTCAAAATCTATTTTAAAAGATAAGGCCCTTTGCTCTGCCCTCTAAATATTTGGCTCTGTTTTGGTTTTTTGTGTCCCTGTTATTTTCTGCTCTGACCCACATTTACCCACTCAGCCACACTTAATATTTTTATTGATTGGAGAGTGAGAGGAAGTTTAGGTAAAAGATTGTTTTGATATTGAACCAGAGCTAGTAGACAAGGCAAACATGGCAGGTGCCAAGACATAGAAGACTGAATGAGGAGAAGACTAGGCTATGCTCCATATGTGGGAACATGATTACCCTGGGAAAGAGAAGACACGGGGTGACACAGCAAGATTCTTTAACTAGATAAAAATCAGCGTGTGGAAGAGGGGGGTCTTATATCCAGTACTTTATATGGCTCTAGGGGTGAGAATGAGGCTCTATACATAGGTGTTTTATGCAGGAATATCTCTACTCCCTATAGGGAAGAGTGTTCTATTAAAGGGTACAATGGAAGAACTTGCCTGAGGAAATCAGAGCACATTGCTACAGAAGATGTACAAATGGGATGGGAGTTATCTGCCATGACCCTACAGGACATCCTGCCTGTGTGTTGCAGGTTGACCAGATGATTGTAAATATCCCATCCAACAGCTTTTGGCATAAGATGAGGCACCCAGAAGTGATAGGTTTACACAGTGAGCTTGTTCTTATTGCTAATCTCTGTCAAAGAAAAATTTTCTTACACAGAAAATATAACTGTTTTCGTAGTCTAGCACCTCACTGATAGTAATACTTTGCTTTAAAAAAATGAAAGTCCCGACAATATCAATGTTAAATTATTTCTCTGGTTCCTGTTTATATTGTTATTGGTCTGAATAACTTTAAAAAAGAATGAATCAACTACATATGCTTACCCTGAAGATGTATAGGAACGGAGTTAGACGATAGAGGAATTTTTTTGTTGTTTTTGCTGATTTGCAGAAACACTCATTATCTTCTGATTACAAGCGTATCCTTCCCTGTAATAGACTGTCACACACGACTCAGCACATGGTCAGACAGGGTAGAAGAAGGTGGGCAAGACATTGGGCAAGACAGTGTGGGGCACCTGTGCTCTCTGACACCATGGCCTCAGCCCAAGTCCAAGGGAAGTCGTGGGGAAAGAGACCACATGCAAATGTGAATGGTCTTACTGGCCACTGGAGCTGTGAGTCTCTGCAACCAATCTGCTCTGTGGAGGGTTGGCCAATTATGAAAGGTTTCAGATACGTTCTGTTTGTCCCATGAAGTGTCTCCATATATATTGAAAATTTAAAAGTCGCTTTCTCTATTGGTTTGGCAGTGCTTCTTTTCATGTGTTAACTCACCCCATATCTGGTTCTTTGGGGACATTATTAACAGAAGCAAAATCACTGTATAAAATTCCCCACTCTTGTAGAATGGTACTCAATATTTATTAGGTTTTTACCTTAAATAAGCCCTATTCTGATGAGCAAGCATGCATATCTTATTTCCCACAACAGTCCAACATCATGGACAAAACTAGCATTCTCACCAAAATAGGGTGACAGTGACTGAGAGTTAGAGAGGTTAAAGAATATGATGCTGAAGTTCTCACAGTAGGTGTGGTGTAGCCAGAGTTTACACCTAGTAGCTTAATCTCAGAGGTTTAATTTAGTTATTATATTACTTTGTCCACTCTGCCATAAATTGTTGCTCATGTCTAGTTGTTTTTTTGTTTTTTGTTTTTTTTTTTAAGGGTTGGGATTGTGGGTGGGAAGTAGCGGGAATAGATGGAATATAAAGTTCTTTGGCACATAAAAAGAAACACAACACACTTCATCCAGATTTCTTGTTGCTGCAGCAGCTTCGTGTGGGGAATAAACAGGGGCCTAAAAGTTAGAATGGCCAAGATACAAATTGCTGTTCCTTCAGATCCTTTGAGATAGGGGCACTTCTATCTAATTTGAGGGAACACTGAGAGGAGGAGCAGAGCATTTTACAGGATAGTAAAATGTAGCTGGCCAGTTGTCCTCTCAGCTGAAGCCACTCTGAAAGGAGATGATTGTTTCTTACTGCACGGCAGCACCACTTGTCCTACTATTTAGACACTGAGCTCGTACAAAACATTGACAAGTTTGTCCTTCTAATCTAGTAATTAGCTTCTAATCAAAACTGTCCTTCTAGTTCAGATCAGCTGCCTGATAGAGATCTTGAATTTAGTTTCCATAGGGACATTTTTAAAAGCACTGTTTTATGTTTAACCTTGGGAATCACAGAGACCCTACTTAGATAAAACCTGTGATCGTCTGTATGAAGAGAAACAAATGTTTTTTAAAAAGGGCGATCTGAATCTTAAACCACTTAAAAACAGGATTTCTCCTTCCACGTAGTGAAAACTGGGCTGACAGCCAGGAGCCATTGGGCAAGACAGTGTGGGGCACCTGTGCTTTCTGCCACCATGGCCTCAGCCCAAGTCCAAGGGAAGTCGTGGGGAAAGAGACCACATGCAAATGTGAATGATCTTGCTGGTCACTGGAGCTGTGAGTCTCTGCAACCAATCTGCTCTGTGGAGGGTTGGCCAATTATGACAAGTTTCAGATACGTTCTGTTTGTCTCGTGAAGTGTCTCACTATATATTGGAATTTTAAAAGTCACTTTGGAAAAATGAATCCTTCCATTTCACTTTGGTTTAGAATTTTTTAACTTTTCATTTTTATTCAGTGTGTCTGAAAAAGTCCAATGAAGAGGAAGGAATTCAAGTCTGAGTAAACAAAATCCTTGTGGGCATAGTTTGATTTCAATGATAAATATACATTGTGTTTTTCACCTGCTTAACCATAGACTTGATTGCCCTCTTGTTTATTGGTTAAGATTATTAAGATAATACCACTCTTTAGGTATTTTGACATTTTTTGTTCTTATAACTTAATGGATGAAATAGGTCAATCATGTATGATACACTATTTTACCTCCCAAGAGTCAAAGGAAGCTATCTATCTATCTATCTATCTATCTATCTATCTATCTATCTGTCTATCTATCATTTTTTTTTTTTCAAAAACAAGCATACTTACTATAAGAGTACATGAACTTTCTTGTTTGTTGATTTGGTCTTTGACAAATAATTTTCTTAAATTCAAATACTTCAAAATCTGAGGGAAGTTAAAAAAATCTCTTGGTATTTATAGTCCTGTCTTTAATCTTACATTTCTTTTTTTTTTCTTTAAAGATTATTTATTTATTTATTTTTCATGAGAGACACAGAGAGAGAGAGAGAGGCAGAGACACAGGCAGAGGGAGATGCAGGCTCCACACAGGGAGGGAGCCCGATGTGAGACTCGATCCCGGTCTCCGCGATCATGCCTGGACTGAAGGCAGAGCTAAACCACTGAGCTACCTGGGCTGCCCTAATCTTACATTCATATTAAGAACTTGAACTTTTTCATAATAGAAATCTAAAATGTTTCCTTAAAGCTTTGGGAATCAAAAAATTTTTGATGTTTCTCAGTTTAATAAAGGCAGAGATTTTTTTTAAAGGTCTTAGTCACAAGAGCAAGTCTTAACACTGACGAGGCCATCTGTCTTTGTCGCTGTTGCGTGGTCCAGATGGGCAGCACTGCAGATGTGTTAGCTGGAGAGTTCACTGTCCTTTCGTTCCACTGCTTGAGTATTGGTGCTGTCAGCTTTTCCTTGCTTCCACTTGGCTGTGTCCACACAGGAAAAGGAAAATAAGACCAATAAATAACTACAATTAAGACAAATACAGATTCCCAAAGATTTGAAATGCTGTTTTGTTACTCAACTTTTTGGGCTAATCATCTTTGTCAAAAATATGATGCATCCCTACCGAGGAAATGATGCTTACTTCTCCAGTGTTGCACATTAATTAGACAGATGTTTAATTTTCTCATGGCATCTGCTTTAAACAGAAAAGTGCAAAAGCTAAGCAGTGCAAATGTGTCTTTCTTTAATGACTTGATTATATTAATAATACTAAAACAGTACAGCTAAAGGCATTATACAGCACTCAACAATTTCCTTTTTTCCAAGTCAAGACTAGGGTAGATGAGGAATTGTAGAAAAGTTAACTTATGATACATACAGTTCAGGGGAAAAAAAATCATATCATCATCCAAATATATTTATTTGTCTTAATAGCCTGATATTTGAAATACATGGGTTCAGATGAAGTAGCTAAATTCATGCTACCAACAGACCAAGGGAAACATGCAATTATATTTGAAAGTTCCCATTTTCTACCTTTGACCAGTTACCCACAGTTTACTCTTGTCTTTGTAACACTGTCTCCATTCTGGGCTATTTTAATCAATTCCCATCCTACATTTTAAAAAATACCATGATAATATATAATGCATTTAATATGATAAGTTATTAAAGGTAGTTTCCCAAGCAGCTGTCCAGCCAAGTTCCTCTGACTTCTCCAATAAATGATTAAGGGTTGTCCTCTAGGGTTGCTGTTCCTTGTTGTGGAATAAGCAGGTGAATCAGTGGGGCCAAAGAAGCATCGGCACTGAAGAGAACGTGTGCATTTTCTCAGAATGATCACAACGATTATTTGCAGTGGATATGATAATTGTCATCCAGAAGCATTAAAGGATATTGCATAAAGAACATTTTAATAATTTAATTTGTAATCATTCTCTGTGACTGCATTTTGTTATACAAATTTTATGTACTATATAGGAAAAACTGTATAGAGACAAATGAATATTACTTTCTAAA
This sequence comes from Canis aureus, assembly GCF_053574225.1. Classification (NCBI taxonomy): domain Eukaryota; kingdom Metazoa; phylum Chordata; class Mammalia; order Carnivora; family Canidae; genus Canis; species Canis aureus. The sequence goes on from NC_135627.1 coordinate 4,703,482, forward strand.
AATGGATCCTTAGTGGAGACTGTTGTTGGATAGTCTGAGCACTATTATTATATGGCAACAGTAATTTAGACACTGAGATAAAAGATATCCCACAGTGCACCTAGTTAAAAAAAGAATAAATAATCAGACATTTCATCATGTGTGACTCATAAGTGGACATGCAAAAAAAAGTAAGAAATTTATATATAAACAGGGTAATTATTAAAGCAAGGGAAGGAAGGAATACGAGAGAAAATGCAGGACAACACTTGCTTTCCACACCGCCCGCCCCCCCCCCCCCAGATGCACAGGAATGAGAGCAAGATTAAAGCCATGTAAATATCTTAATCCAAAAGCTGTTGTGCTCATAATGTGTTCCTGAAAGAAAACAACCTTGGCAACAAATTTTCTTTTTTATATGGTCCCACTTTCAACCTATAAGTGAACATTAGATTTTCCTCAGTCTTGAAATTTGGACCATGCCACAACTCGCTTACAAAAACTTCATGGTTTTTCTGTTCAAATAAGTAGACTGTAAGATAATTATAAAATATGGTGTTTGATATCTTTGTCACTGAACAACAGAGGTATTTATATGGGAACTATAAACAGAGTATTTTATTTGTACATGCTTCTTTATGGGTAATTATGGGTTTGAAAAGTCAGAAACAGCAGTGTGATTACTCCATAGCTTGCAGTGGGGCTGTGTGAGTCCTTAATCTGGCCACTTAAAGAAAGAAACAACTATTCATCTCTGAACCTTTCCAGAGAAGCAATTTTTAAAATCCGAGGCTGCTTCCCAAATTTAGAAGAGTTCAGAAAAGTATATCACTTTTTGGTTCTGCTGGTGAATTTATGAATTTTAGGAAACTGGAAGGATACTGCAGCTTGATCGAAGTGCATCAAAGTCAGGAAGAGATTGAAAGAGAAAATATTCCACTTGATAGAAAAAAGCAAGAGAGACTATTTGACAGCGTAATGGAAACTTTTTCATCAATCCTCCCATAAAAATGAAGATTTTTTTCTTTATTACAAGATCCTATTCAGATATTTAACTAGGATGTTCAGAGCAGCAAAATTATTATATTACCTGAGAAATCATCCAGACAGTTCAAACAGTTCCAAAAATTCAAATTGTTCATAGGCAAATGTTTTAAAATAATACTTTCCAAACATTGTTCTTATTACTTCACATTATGAAATGATCTAGAGCGTTAGAAATAAAATAAGGAAGAGGCTCAACCCCTAATGGCCAATCATGGGCTTTGGTGGAAAGTCTATTCTGTGTATTTTTTTGATACTCCCCCAACTAAGAGGGTGCAGGCATGCCCTCCCTTTGGATCTAGGCATGCTTGTGGCTGCTTCATACAAAAGACTGGGGCGTAAGTGATGCTCTGGAACTTCCATGGTAGCTGATAGATGGCCATGCATTCTTAGTCCTGTTTTCTACGACACATATTCTGGAGGGTTTGAGCTGTCATATAAGACGTTCAAGTACCCCCAGACCACCCGCTATAAGGAAGCCTGAGGCATATAGAGAGGCCAGGGTAGGCTTTCTTGTAGACAGCCTCAGTTAAGGCCAGACTTTGTGTTGTCCCAGGCCAGGTTCAGACTTCTGGGTGAAACCTCCAGATGAGTCAGATGCCAGCCACTCTAAGTCACCCAGAACCCCTCGGATCTTCTCCAAGCAGCAGACTCTTTAGAGGGAAGAAAAGCTACCTCCTTTATGTAGTTTAACTTCCTGATCCACAGCATCTTAGACTGTAATAAAAGGGTTGTTGTTTTAAACTACATTTTTGGGTGGTATGTTAGGCAGCAACGAACTAAATGTTCAGTAATTGTTGAATGATTCTCCATTGTGTGAGAGATTCCATTGAATAAACTAATCAAAGTTGAAAAAAAAAAAAACCAACGAACAACTGATGTGGCCTCATTTTTTTATTGAATTTTTAAATTCATTTAGCAATAAATACTCATGCATTGACTCTTGTGCACAATTCATCATCTGAGGAATTAGGAGACATATGAAAAGATACAATACCTGTGAGCAGGTTGTGTACAATGTAAGTGAAAAGATACAGTTTGACACTGAATATATGAACAGTGCCCTGAAGGGATATAGCACACTCCTCTGGGAATTCAGGATAGACCAACTTCTTACTTCTTTCACTGGCTTTTTACTAATATCTTTCACCATTGTATCCATATGTGGCAAATAAAATGGAAATTAACTGTTCAATCAAAATATATCTGCTGAGGGCAGCTCTAGTGGTGCAGTGGTTTAGCACCGCCTGCAGCCCAGGGCGTGATCCTGGAGACCCTGGATCGAGTCCCACGTCGGGCTCTCTGTATGATGCCTGCTTCTCCCTCTGCCTGTGTCTCTGCCTCTCTGTCTCTATGAATAAATAAATAAAATCTTTAAAAAAATATATATATATCTGCTGAAATTTTTGAAAGAAGCAATTTTAAAGGCTGCATTATTTGGAATATTCTGTTGAAATCTTCGTATTTTAAATTTTTTTTAAAGCTAAGAAACCATAATGAATGGGTCCTCTTGAAACTGAATTATTTACTGTGCATTTAAAGCGTTTAAGCATTTTCAAGTGGGCGATTATACTGATACTCTCTCAGCCACTGAGTTTCTACTATTCTGTAGGAGAAAGTAGTTGCAGTTTCATGAACATGTTATAATATCACCTTTTTGTTCTTGCACCTTCGCCATAACTTTGGAGTATTGTAAACAGCATTTGCACAAATTTGCACATTCAATTTATCTGAATTTTTTTGGGAAACATTAAAGGCTAATAATATTCATAGAAATCACAAAAGAAAACTAGGTATGGTACAGTCAGTAGCAAGTGGCATCATTTAACCATTAGGTCGAATATGAAGAGGTGAGCAATTGTCATGAAAGCACCAACTGGTTTTCAGAATGACTTACTAGACTTTTTATTCAATGGAGTGGTTGCCGTTTTCCGTGGATTATTCCAAAAATGAAATCATGCATTAGATTTCTTTTTGAAGTGTAAGTTGAAGTGAAACAGCTTGAGTTTATTTTTCTTGCTTTGCAAAAGAAAAAAAAAAGGAGGGATTTCTGTCGTATTAGTTATCTATCACTGTGTACCAAATTACCACAAACAGAGATTTAAAACTGCGCACATTTATTATCTCACATCTGTGGGTCAGAAGTCTGGACATGGCTTAAATATGTTCTCAGCGAGCACACAGTTAAGGTGTGCGCCAGGATGGGGCCTCATCTGAGATTCAACTCTACTCTTCATCTGAAAACATCAGATAAAGCCCTTGTGGTTGTTGGCAGAGCATGTGCCTTGCTGACGGAGGAACTGAGGACTTCAGATACTTGCGGCCCGTTGGCTGGATTCCGCCCTTGATTCACTGCCATGTGTCCCTCTGTGGAGCAGCTTGTTTTTTTAAAGCCACAAGAGGGAAGGGTTCATGGCAAGATGGATGTTATAATTGTACATAATGCCATCATGAAATGACATCCTTCTTTGCTCTATTCTATTCTTTGGAAGGAAGTCCAATGGAGGCTACACAAGAACATAAAGACCATAAGGGGGATCATGGGGCCACCCAAGAGACTATTTGCACATATGTTACTTTTAAAGGTCCCTCAAATACATCATTCTTAAGATATTCAAAGACAATTTCACATATCTCAGACAGATAAATGTTTTTGTTTTATGTTGCTACCAAATCAAGAAATATTTGATAAATATTTAACAGTAATTGTAGGAAACCATCAGCATTATTAAGTACATATATGTTTTACTGTAGGAATAGGTAAATAAAACTTATTAGGCATGATCCGCATGGGGAAAATGGAATTCTAACTAAAGAAATTGAAAACAGTCATTTCCAAGCCTTTTTATTTCTTCTACAATTGTTTCTGTATAAAACTAAATTCTAAATTTGCCTTGAAATATTTCCTTAAAATATAAGAAACTTGCTATGCTTATGGAATAATAAGTGTCACATAATTGCTTTAGAGGAATATAATCTGTTTCCTAAAATGTATTTTAGGGTAAATTAATGAATCTGTACAACTGTAGTTTCTAAGTGATGACTTATAAATCCCATAAAAAGATCGACTTATTTAGACCAATACAGAAATCACACATGCCAGTTTATTCATCCATATAAATCTCATTTTTCTGGAATGCTGCCCATAATGCTAGATTCATATTAAAGGTTTCAGGAGTGGGATTTAAAATAAACATGAAGGCGCATAAGGGCAACTTCCTTTATGACTAGAGGCCAGGAAACACTCTCTTTTCAACTCTTCTGACTGTATTAGAAGAATTCTTTTTGTGATGGATTCTAGTGCTGGATATTCTTATGGGGGCTGCATTTTTGTCTTTAGACCTTGAACTTCATTAAAGTAGTTGCTTAGCACATAGAAAATGGAAATCACAGTTTTGGAAATAATGTTCTGATTTCTGGGTTCATACTCATTGAGGAACTGGTACGTTTCAGTATGGAGGGAGAGTAAATTAGATTGGATAATTGGGCAGATAGGGTAAGTAAGAGTCAAGTGTACTGCTGCCCTGTGCACCTCAACTTCAGCTATTCTATGACATCAGCTCGCTCTGTTCCACAGCACACACTGATCTTCTAGTATTTAAGGAAGTTGAGATGGATTACTGCAATATTTCATTACTAAAATGATTCCAAGCATATGCCACCCAATAGCATCAGCTTAGTATTTAAGGAAAAATGGAATTAGAAGTTCTTCATCTGGACTTGGGTCATGCCAAAATGATGAAAAGGTGCAAAGTTAAGGATTAAAAAATATATATCTCTGGGTTTTCTCTGGCTGTAATGGAACTGTCTCCTGGACATTCTGAAGTGACTGTTACAGTATGTGTATATTGTTCTTTTTTTTCCTATGTATAATTGCTGACTTAGAAATATGTGCTATGTAAAATCAGGTCCAGAACTCTATGATTTATCCTTGCACCACACTTGTTACACTAGGTACTGTTTACAAAATATTCACTGAATTGATATTATTCAATTGGAGAAAAGTTGAGTTTTGATTCCATAAACGTATAAAAAAGTTGGGTAGCCAAATCTGTTGTGATTCCCAGAAATCCCTATCCGTATGCTATCCTCTCAAGGAAATTATGTACAGTTCAGTTATGGTCCTTTGCTGTGTGGTTTTTAGATGAAGTCATGCGGGATTACAATGTCAAAATCTTGTTTGAATTAAGGAGAAAGAAATTAAACAAGCCATCTCTTCATTTCAAAGTATATTCATTTCATTGTCAAACTATCGGCACTTGTTGGATTTCTTCAAATCAAAGCATGATTCATATAATTACTGTATTATGATTCGCTTTATTAAAGGGCGGAAGGTATTTTAATGGTTTGTGACGAATGAAGAGAAGATGAAATACGAAGAACTTGTCTGAGTGAGACCTGCTGAATATTGAATTTAGTTATAGTTATTGTTGAATATTCTCTTAATAAGATTGAATCCAGAGGCAAGACATTTTGTTCCTTAAAATCCCACTGAAGTATATTTTAAGAATGACCTACATAATGATGAATTTTCAAATTCTTATTAGCATCCTGCAAAAAAGAAAAAAAAAGTACTCTGGCATAATGACCTGGCTTTTCAGTTTCAATTCATGCTTGTTATTATGTTTTCTTCCAGTCATTTCATAAGAGTATGTTGTAAAGTTATTGATTTTCCAGTTTTAAAAAAAAAATCTATATTTTATTTATAGCTACTTACAACTTGCTCTTCAACAGACTGCACTTTTTTCCTGTAATAAATATTAGAGGAGGGAATGTTAAGTTATTCTAATTGACAATTTTTAGAACCCTTCAAAAAGGACATTCCTTTAGAAATTTGGTAAGAGGAGAGTATTAATATCCATTATTTACTAATTTACATCAGGTTTAATTATGCAGAAGGTAAAGACCGAGCTTCAGTACTTGAATGGAAAATAAGGAAGTACTTTTGCAGTAACTTTGTTTCTCTGGAAACCATAGTATTTGATGTTAAGGAACAGTGTCTGTTTCATAAAATAAGATTTTGATCATCAGTTAGTATATAGTTTCTCTTCAAACATCTATAAAGTGCTATTAAGCTTTTTCTTTACTTTTCACTTGATTCCATTCATAGATGCCTTCAGTTTCTACTAGCTGTCCTTAGTGAGTTTTGAGTCGATCAGGCTCTACCCCAGGAAGGCAGCACAGACATCTTCCATATGTAATTTGGAGGTTTAAGGATGTATCTGATGGGAAATAAAACTGAAACAAAAAATTGGGCTGATTAGGCTTATTCACTTGTGGATTTCACTTACCTTTACTGGGTGAACCACTTGGGGAGCTTATTAAAATGTCAGGCTTGATTAGTGGCCTTGAGGTGGGGCCTGAGCTTCTGCATTTCCAAGTTTCCTGGTCATTGCTGTGATGCACATGCATGGAATCGACCATATTCTGTGCTGCATTGTGTGGGATTTGAGATGATAATACCAATGAGAATGCTTCCATCCTACCCTCCTTTGTTTTAGCAGACCCTTGACATTTATGATGTAACATCCAGAGTTTGACAGACTTGTAGATTTACTTTATACTACCACTGAGGTTCAATTTTGAATTGCGCATTATAAGAATAAGTCATTCATCAATTAAACAAATTTGTACTGATGCCTTATTGTGTGCTAGGCATTCTCTTAGGTGCTGGGTAACAAAGGTGAACAAGACTCAGATAAGTAAATAGATAACAGTAATATGATGTGATTATTGCTACTTAAGGAATGTCCAGGTACTATGTGAGGCTTTGGAAAGCCTGCTCCAAGGAACTCATGTGCAGGCTGAAACCTGAAGGCAGCAAGGGTATATGTGGGACACGGCATAGAGAAACATTCCAGATGTCCTGCCTCCCAGAGTGGGCTCCATAGATCAACATCAGAGACCTGACTGCAGGGCTTATTAGGAATAGAGTCGTGGGCCTCTCCCCAGGCCTCCTGCGTCCCAGAATCAGAATCTGCATTTTAACAAGATCCTCAGGTAACTCAGTCAAGGGAACACTGACTGTAGGGGAGAGAGTGGGGATGTGCAGGAGACTCTAGGAAATTTATTTCATTGGAGGAGACTGCTAGCAGTATCTTGAAAATGGTTCCTTGAAGACCAGTTGGTGAAAAGAGATTATTCCTGAGTTTCTTTGTTAGTTTATCATAAAGTGTAATGCTTTGTGTTAATTTTTAATTAACTGCTAAAAACGTCTGGAAATGCTGAGTGAAGTCCATTGTTAGCTGGAAGCTCTACCACTGTCTGAATTGGGGCTAAAGTTATCAGGAGTGGACTCCTCTGGCTTCAAGTACTTGACTAAAGTCTCTATTGTCATTCAGAGAACAATCTCTGTTTGAAAAACGTTTAATTATTTATTGCCAGACATGAGGAATATTGATTATGGCAATCTACTTCAAGAAAGGCATGTTTCTTATAGACCGTCACTCATATTTAACATGTTAAACTTCATGTGGGCATTTATTTCCAGCGATGGAGGTGATGCTTTGGTTCTTCCTAACAGATGCTCCCTATTTAATTTCAGCTTTCAAACAAAATAGTCTAAGATCTCAGTAATGTAAGAGTCATCACGTAAAAGCATAAAACTGACATAGTCTTTCTAAATTCAGCCATACTTATTGGATGCCTACTGCAAAGATTGGTATATACATTGTAACTTTTATAAATCTGTCCAGTTAACTTTTGGTAAAAAGTTGTTTTTCACAAATCCACTTTATATTCCATCCATCCATCCATCCATCCATCCATCCATCCATCCATCCTTCTAGTATCCTTGGATCACAGTTGATATATTCAAGAATATTATTTTTTCATTAGACTCATTAGACAGTTTGTATTTAATGCACGATCTATAAAAAGTGAATAAAATGAAGAGGATAGAAACTTGCACATAATAATGAAGGAAGTAAATTTCATATGCTGTGAGGTCCATAGTTAAGAATTTGTTTTAAAAGGAACTGAGGTTTGGGGCACCTGGATGGCTAAAAGGGTTAAAGCATCTGACTCTTGATTTCAGCTTACGTCATGATCTCAGGGTTGTGAGATCGAGCCCTACCTTGGACTCCACACTGGGTATGGAGCCTGCTTAGGATTGTCTCTCTCCCTCTGCCCTCCTCTGCAATATAAGCAAAAAATTAAAAATAACTGAGTTTTTAACTTATCAGTTTTAGCACCCTGGGCATTTTATTTTCAATTACTTTATTTTAAAAATGTTCTATACATTTAGCCTATGTGATGGTTAACATTTCCTCCCTCCCTCCCTTCCTCCTTCCTGTCGGTTTCTTTCTTCTCTTCTCTTCTTTTTCTCTTCTTTCTCTCTCCTCTTTTTTCTTCCTTTCTTTTTTTTCATTTTTCATTTTTCTTCTTTCTTTCTTCTGATGTTATTTAAGAAATATATCTTATTCTTCTTTCCTTCTCTGTGACCTGAAATGTTAATTATTACCATAACTTTGAAATATCTCAATGTGAGAAGCCTAATTTGTTTGAAGAGTCATCCATAATTTATAAAAGTTGTCAAGCTCTGTCCATTTTAGATGGGGAATCTCCTAAAAACAGCCATATTTAGACTGAGAGATTGCTCATTTGTTATGACCATAGCATGCATGGTCTTAACTTAGGACTTTCTATGATGGCTTGGAGTATTTTAGGCTCATTCAGTGTAATGTATTTCACTTTCAATGTCAAACTCTGAATCAGATGCTTAATCATGGGTCTGATATGGTACTGGCCCAGACCATGATGTCTCCCAGAACTTCTTATTTGGACTTGCATCAAGGTAGCTTTTACTCTTGGGTATCCGGAAAGGAGCAATTTGAAAATATAAATAAGGTGGAGACATGGGTGGGAGTGTTCAAGACACCTTCATGGATAAGAGAAAGTTGTGTGGAGACACATCTACTCACTCTGAGCTTGTTTTCTACCTCCAGCTATATCAGCATAGAAATCATTTATACTTGTCTAAACTCTCATATAAGTAGGACATTCTGGGTTTTTAAGTGTATCTCATGCAAGCAGTAGATCCCCCCCCTTTCCTACTCAGGCTTAGTTCTAGATTTCTCTTTCTCTCTCCTTGGGACTTTCCATGCTCAGTCCTGGCCACAACCTACTGCTAATATAGTATTAATTTCATATATCAAGGAGATTACTGATAGAATTCAGAGCCCTTATGGGAGAAAAGGAGGGTGAGATCAGTCAAATGAGGCTCAGAAAAACAGTTAAAAAATAGAAAGTTACATACGAATGGGCAATTATTCAGGCATCTTTAAAAAACACCAAGTAAAAGCTTTCATTTTTTTAGATCAAGTTTCAGAATTTAAATAATTTCACAAAACTACCATCTTTATAATCTCAAAGTGATATTATTCTTTTTTGTCTTAAATGTAAAATAGTCATATAAAAGAGACTAAGGATTCATTGGTTACAGTGAAGTTCCCTTGCCCTTTATTTTGCAAGGAAGTTACAGATGCTTAACCATATTTTAGCTGAGGGTACTGGAGAGCAGTGTTGCTCCACAGAATTTTCACAATAATAGAAATGTTTTGTATCTTTACCATCCAATACAAGATGGTAGTCACTAGCCACCTGTGGCAGTTGAGCACTTGAAATGTGATGAGTAAAACAGACACTACCTGTTTTAAAAACTATAAATCTTTAGTTTTTTTCTAAGTTTAATTAGTTTAAAATTTAAAGATCCACATGTGGCTAGCGGCTACCATCTTGAGCAGCACAGTTGTAGAGAATGGCAGCAATTTCATAAATGTTGTTGACTGCATGGCTTTTGGTAGCTCTGTGACAGTGTTGGGGTGACTTGCATACACCCTGTACTCAGTTAATGATGAATGAGGTGAGGTGTAATTAAAATTCACCATATATCAGTCCTTATTCATAAGTCATTTTTATCCACATGAAAGAATGTAAGACCCTTAATAAGAAGCTCTCAGGTGATTGTCAGTTTTTTGGTAAAGTCAAATGAGTTTGCTCCAATAGTTGTAAGATCAATGTTATAAGACCCACAATTGTGTGATTGTGCTATGTGGCATGAATAGGCAGACTTGGCCGTCAGTAAGGTGAGCTTTGAGGAACTGCTGTCTTATGACGGTATCTCCTTTGGTGGGGCAACATGTCATAGGGATGATTCTGTAAGTGATGCCTGAGCTTCAGGGCCAGGATGTCTACACTCAAACTCTATCTCTGCAGTTTAAAATCGGCGTGAGCCATTTTTGAGCCATTTACTTAATTTTTCTGACTTAGTTTCTTTTTCTCTAATAGGAGGAGAAAAAGCACCTAACTCCCAGGGTTGTTATAAAGATTAAATAAATCCAGATTACTAAAGCACTTAGAATAATGACTGGCACATTGTTAGTGCCACAGAAGTATTTGTTAAATAAAAGAATATACTTGGCATATAAAACATAGCTGTCAGCCATCATTCACTATTGATGATCTGCTAAATGTCATTAATTGAATGCTACATGTACTTCTGCTGCTTAGGCAAGTGTCAGTGGCGTGGATAACATGTGCTTGGTTCTTTTTTTTTTTTTTTTATGATAGTCACACACACAGAGAGAGAGAGAGAGAGAGAGACAGAGAGAGGCAGAGACACAGGCAGAGGGAGAAGCAGGCTCCATGCACTGGGAGCCCGACGTGGGATTTGATCCCGGGTCTCCAGGATCACGCCCTGGGCCAAAGGCAGGCGCCAAACTGCTGTGCCACCCAGGGATCCCCCATGTACTTGGTTCTTGGACCTTGGGCCCTTCTTTGCCTTGTCCAAGAATATCTGGGTGATACTCTTGTTGAAGAGAACATGTGAAAGCTGATTGGGGTACCAGGGAGTACACAGGGGAGTGTCTTAGTGATACTTAAATAAAAAGCTGGACATAAGCATCACACTGGCAGATGTCTCCTCCCAGACACTTGTCAAGGTTAGATTAAATCACTGTCAAGTCTTCCTGAAGGATGTGATGCGAATGATTAATTATGCAGGAGGTTACAAGATGCTGAAAGACAAAATATGTCATGCTCAAAAATGTCTGAGAATTAGTAGCTTTAAAAAGAAAAGTTAGTTATATTTCTTTATGGCAGGTCTACTCATAGTCTTCCATGTATCACTGTGCCTTGTGAATCTCCAAACTTGTTTAAGCATGAGATTCTTTTTGAAAGGCATTGTGAGGAACTCTTGCCCAGTATAACTCAAGGCACTGTAAAATAAACCAAACTATAGTAGAGAGAATTTGAACACATGCTACTATTCATTGGTAAATGTACAAACTTCTGCTGTTAGTCTTTATATGGGATATACTTTTAATCTACATATTTGATTTTGAAAGCAATTCTAAGTTTGCATCCTAATGATTGCCACCACTTAGTGAATTTTAAAAAGGCAGTATACCAAATATTTGTAGTAGACACATTATTTCTTTGTGATCTAATACAAGTAATTTGATCTCTCTTGGTTTTTGATCTTATCTATAAACTAGGTTTTGTTTACATACAAGTAGATGATGAAACATCTGTTTTTATGTTTCAGTTCTGGTATCTTTGAATACATGAATTTTGGACCACATTTACTTTAATGATATATTTGGTATTTTAAGGAAAAAATAAATTGCTTGTCTGACCTTGCTATACTTAGAAGTAATATTGTCTAAAATGTTCCAAAATAAAATAAACATTTAAAAAAAACACAATGTATATAAGAAAAGAATATAATATTTTACCAAGCTATAAATAAGAAAGATTTCATAAATACAAGCAGAAAGTAGTGTGTTTTGATTCTTCATATATAACTATTCATTTGTGTGTGTGTGTGTATATATACATATATATATATAAAATATATTTATTTATTTATTTTAAAGAGAGTGTGTGGGAGCAGAAGAGGGTGGAGCAGAGGGAGAGGGAGAGCAAGACTCTTAAGCAGGCTCCACACCCAGCATGGAGCCTGACAAGGGACTCAGTCTCATGACTCTGAGATCATGATCTGAGCTGAAATCAGGAATCGAGTGCTCAACAGACTGAGCCACCCAGGCAACCCCTGTTCACTAATATTTTCTGTCAAAGGATGAAAATTTAAATATAGATGTGTATTTCTCATATGATTTGTGAGACACATTCTTTTCTAAGAATGTTTGAGATTTCAGTGATACTTCAAGCATCCAGTAACTATCACAAATAGTGAAACAGGAATGCATGCAATCAACGTCTTTCCCAGAACTTACTCAAACAGTATGCTTCCCCTGTGGCAGTTTGAAAACAGTCTTTGTGAAATGTGGTGTGTAAAAACAAAACAAAGCAAAACAAAGTTAAACAAAAAATTGAAGACATTTTTATTTTTTCCAGTTTGGGCTTCTTTTTTTTTTAATATTTATTTATTTATTCATGAGAGACACACAGAGAGAGGCAGAGACATAGGCAGAGGGAGAAGCAGACTCCCTGCAGGGAGCCCGACTTGGGACTTGATGCCAACACCCCAAGATCATGCCCTGAGCTGAAGGCAGACGCTCAACTGCTGAGCCACGCAGGTGTCCCTAGTTTGGGCTTCTTAAAAGATTTATTATTTGAGAGAGAAAGAGAGAGAAAGAGCATGAAAGTGAGCACATGAGTGGAGAGGGAGGGGCAAAAGGAGAGGGAGAGAGAATCTCAAGCAGACTCTATGCCCAGCATGGAGCCCCAGGCATCCTCCATCTCAGGACTCTGAGATCATGACCTGAACCAAAATCAAGAGTCAGGTGCTCAACTGACTGAACCACCCAGCTGCCCATCCAGTTTGGGTTTTTTAAAATTTTTAATTGAGATTTCAGCTTTTCTTTTGCATTCTATATTGTATGGGCTATAAAAGCCCTGAGTCATTTTCATAGAGAAGAACCAAGAACTAATAAAAAATAGAACATTTGCAACTGATGATATTTAACATAGTGAATTTCAGCATTGGCATTTTCCCATGTCTTACCCTCAAGCATTTTAATATTATTTATTAATATCAATTATTTTATTATAATGAATTCATTAATAATATTATTTTCCTATTTAAGTGAAAATACTCCCGAGGAGTACTTCCTAATGTCATCCTCTTGCTAAGTGGTAATCTTTATCTTTGACCAGCCCCTTTTCCCTTTAGTATGGTACCCTGAGAGCATACATAGCCAGGGCTCTCACTCCATGGCGAGATCCTTTGGCAGTAATTTTGGCAGTGCCAGATGGAGGCATCAGCATTCCCAGATTGCCTTGACCGTCATTGGATTGGAAAACCTAAAGCACTGTTAAAATTTTATTACTTGAAATCTGCTTAGGTATAATTGCATAAATTAACAAATATGTTTTGAACATGTTCTATATACAGATCATGGGGGAGGTGCCTATAATAGTCACTGCATTTGTGCTTGTTGAATACACATGCTGAATAAAAGTGCTGGTGACCCCTGTCCTCCGATGGCACATAATTTAAGGGGAGACACAGAGTTGCTTAAAACCATTTGTATTCCAGGCTAGAATGCTGTGTATCACTAGAAAAAGGTCAAGTTGTGTCAAGTTCAACAAGGAAGGATTAGGAAAGATTTTATTTAGGAAGTGGTTTTTAAATTGAATGGTCAGGATGAGTGGGATCTTACATTACAGATAAATAGTCATCCTCTCTTTCCTGTTTTCTAATAGAGCCCCAATATCCTGAGGTTAGTTGCAGGTAAAAGGGACCATGTGATCAAGCCAAGTACTGGCCAATAAAATGCAGACAGAAATTCAGGGTAGCCCCTCGGTGGGATCATCTGAAAGGGGAAGGGCATTCCTTTCCCTTCAATGGCTCCACTTGGCTACCTGAAGGCTAGTGTGATGTTCTCCAGCACCAGCAGGCATCTCGAGCCCTCATAAGGAAGGTTGTCATTCTACGGATGGTGCAGCAGACCTGAGGAGTATTTGGAGACACTAACCCAACATCGACTACTTTAAGCCTGATGTTCCCCTTTTTTACCAGAGAAATAAATCACCTCCTTGAAGCCACTATTATTTTGGGATTTTACTGTTACATGTAGCTTGCGTGAATAAGTGATCGAAAATATGCATATGGCAGTGACGTTGCTGAAGAGGTATATGGGCCATGCTCATTTCTTTTAGTTTCTTTATATTTATATTTATATCTTGTGATATTTAATAGGATCACTTTGTAGATCTCATTTGATCTACACAAGAATATAGGAAGTCCATAGTATGTGTGTATCCGTAGAGTACTTGTGTTCGTGTCTTTGTGCATTAAGGGGAGGGGGTTGCAAGTTTAAATGGAAAGAGTATAATACACAATACCATTTTGCCATCCTAAATTATGCATAGAATAGTCTTGAAGTTATATCTAAGACACTAAAAATAATGGCCTTTCACCATCTCCATTATTTTTTCCATTTATTCTTTGGCTTCCAAATTTTTTATGGTCTGTGAACATTCCTCATTTAATATGTAAATAATATTTAAGAGATACTTTTGTCTTAAATGTGCACAGATTTTTACACTATGGACCCAGACTTGGTAATTCAACTCTGCCACTTTCTAGCTGGGTAACCTTAGGCAAGTTTCTGAAATTTTCTTTCCTTTAGTTTCATCACAGGTAAAATGGGGAAGAATAGAACTTACCCCAGAGATTGAATTAAAATATGGCACTTGGCACCAATAAACACTATCAAAGGATGAACAATTATTGTCGTGGAAATCCTTTCATGAAAAGCCATAGAGTTTAGACTTGATTGATCCACATTTAAAATAGCAAACAATTTAAATTGGGAACAGAAGCATGTTGGAATGGGAAACTGGAGTTTTAGGTAGGTTGAAAAGATTGAACTTTGGAAGAGGGACCAAAACAAGGATAAAGTACAGATGCTAAAACATCGTTTAAATAAGAACTGGGCACTTACACAGGTGACCAGAATCAGAGGAGCCAGCCTGCCTGCCTTCGCCTGGCATAGGGATTGTTTTAAGCCCTAACCTAGTTAGACCAACTAAATATCAACCTTTAACCCACAGCTTCTTTTTTTTTTTTTCTTTTTTTTTTACAAATCAGGTATATTTTTCCCACAAAGATGGCACTTTTAACCTATTTCATGGTGGCAGAGGTCATCATCAATCCTTGCTCTCCGAGGGGCCAAGACCCAGAATCAGAATAGGAATCTGAATTTTGCAGCCAAAGATAAGGCACCTGAGGTTTGTGTGGGAGAAGCATCTGGTATGCTGTCTCTTTGAAAGGCAGTTCTGTTAATTCTTCTCTTGCCAGAACATAATAATTACTCACCAATAAAATGTGATAGAAGATTTGTTTTTGAATAATGACTTCTGTACTAAAAACATCCCCAAACTCCTTGCAGATGAATGATTGAAGAGCTCCCTTACTCTCCCACCTGCTCAGGAGTAACTGGAACCTCTAACAGCATTTTTTTTTTAAAGCCAAATGAGATCACAATGGGGGGAAGACTACCGTGGAGGTGGTGTGTTTGGCATTAATTTAAATGATAGCTTGAATAAAACAGATCTATCTCCAAGGCACTTTTTACACTCTTGCTGTCTTCATTGTTTCTGCTGAGATCTCTTTAATCACTGGTATCGCCTGGATGCATATTCATATAACATACATCCCACCAATTAGCTGTTATATGCAATGCAGTCTGAAGTGCCTCTAAGAACATGTCCCTGAGCCCCCCTTGAATAGGAAAAACAAAGTAATTTCCAGATTTCCAAGTGGGATGCGCAGTGTAAGCACTTACTGAAAAACAACGTGGAAGCTGAAAACACATTCAATGTCATTTCATCTTCTTGCTTAAGGAAAAGGTAATCCATGGTGGGGCTTCTGGTATTATGCATGTGCATTAGCTGGGAGCTTAAAATGCAGATTCTGATTCCATAAATGAGACAGGGTGTGAGAGGGCATTTCTAACAGGTCCCAAGTGACGCTGATGGTGCTGGTGTTTGCACTGCATCTGTGGCATAAGGAGATGCCTTCGAATAGATGTGAGAAAGGAATCCTACTTTGTCATGAGTGGTTCTTGAGCTTGGTTTACTGGGCTTTCAGCATTTGAAAAGTCAACTGAAAACAGAAGTCTCAGGTGCTGCTACTCATATTCTGAGCACCGGATATAAATACCAAATAAGTATTTGTATAGCACATGAGTCAAACGTGAGTTTAGGACCGATGTTTTCAAAACATCTGGATCATCTAATGATGGAGGCTCTCTCGTAAGTCACTTATGACTGCTTTCTCAAAGAGATGTCTCAGTGAAGTGACCTTGGAGGTTTTCAGGCTTTTTTTTTTTAATAGAAAAAACTGGGGACACCTGGGTGGCTCAGCGGTTGAGTGTCTGCCTTTGGCTCAGGGCGTGATCTCAGTCGCGGGATCGAGTCCCACATCAGGCTCCCTGTGAAGAGCCTGCTTCTCCCTCTGTTTGTGTCTGCCTCTCTCTCTCTCTCATAAATAAATAAATAATAATCTTAAAAAAAGAGAAAAAACTGGTAAAATATCATTTTCATTCATCCTCCTCCTCAAATGTCTTTTCTGAAACCCGGTTGGGGCTATGAAGTGCTCTGTTGAGTAAGCAGAGCAGATGTCATGAGGGCTCCTGGGAGAGTCTGCATAGCTGGCAGGGCATCCAGGGTCCCAAGACTCTCCCCAGACTATGCTGGGTCTTTGTATGGCTTAGGCTGTATTATTTTTCTGTGTTCCCGGAACCTCCTATTTTTTCAGGATCCATTCTACGCAGCATCTCCTGTACTTACAGACTCACCTAAAATTCCTCTAAAAGGTGGGTACCCCAGGAAATGCATGGAGGTGTGTTGACAGTGGGAGGGGAGGGCCCTTCATTGCTAGGAAGAGTTCTCATAAGCCCACAGAGTTCTTCATTTAGTAGATCAGAACTTGAACCTGTGAGAGTGTCTGCTGCTCTCTATCTCCTCTTCTCTGGGCACCAGCCCATGTGTTTCTTCTACATGGTGGACACTCTTCAAGATTGGTGAGCTTACAAAAAGGGTTGTGAATCACATGTACTGTTAGCAACATTCATAGAGTGCTTTACCATTTACAAAGCCTTTTTACATAAATTGTCTCAACAGCGGATGTTGGGCCACTTGCCTGAGGTCAGTTGGCTGGGGTGGCTTTTGAAGGTTGTTCTGAAGCCGGGTCAGAGCTTGTCAGTGCTGGTAAATGCCGTCACATACAGAGTCTTCAAGCATACACTGGTATTTATTTACAAGTATTATGCAATCCTGATTTTCTTCCTTTTTATGTTATGGTATATTTTGAGTCTTTTCTTAATTAAAACTGTAATTTGATAAAAATTTTTTTAAAATTCCATTTCATAAGTAAATGGGCTCACCCATTTTTCAGAGATTAATTTCTCATTCTTGATGATGTCCTTATTGACATATTTAATAGGAAAAGAGCACCTGCTGAGCAGGGACACAACACTGGGCTCCATCCCACGACCCCCAGATCGTGACCTGGGCCAAAGTCAAGAACCAGATGCTTAACTGACTGAGCCATTCAGGCATGCCAGGGTTTTATTTCTCTGTGTATGTAAGAATAGAAAAAAAATAGTTTAAGAAGCCATTACATGTGCACTTGTCTGCTTCTGTGTCCTGTGACACTGTATCTTGACAGTCATCTTGTGAATAAACACCGTGCTACATCAAAGGAAAAAAATCAATAATTAACTGGTCATTAACCCTATATCAGACTCCATGGATGATGCATGATCCTATATTTTCATGAAAGAAGGAAGCAGAAGAAAAAGGAAGATACTAAGGCAATCTGTGTTCTGCTGTGTTGTTCCAAAGCCAGTTGTCCCTGATAGCAGTTCTCCTCTATGTTATCTTCTCTTACTCCTCCATGCCATTTGCTGAAATTAGTCTGGTGCTCTTGTCTCGTTTCCTTAGGAACTTTCCTGAGTGATTCGTTATACAGGAAATTATCATCCCGCAGTGAGGAAAGTAACATTATAGGTGAATGATGTTTTGACAGAATTTTCAAAATTAAATTGCATATCATACCTTAGCAGAGTTGAAATATCTTAATGTATATGCTCCTGAGAGAGTTATCTTTATCATCCAAATAGAGGATATGAGAATGAAAAACAATTTTGTTTTTCGTATCAAAAATTGGAGAGTAGAGCTTTTCTCCAGGCAAATGATCCAGCTGTCTGGGGTAACATTTAGACATGAAATTCAGAATCTTTTTAATTACACTCATTAATTGTTTACCCAGTTATTACATCATTAATTGCCACCCTTGTTGGGCCAGTACCCAGATGACTACCATCTCACAAGCTTTGCTGATAAGTAGGGGATGATTCATTGCATTTTCCTCCACTCTCTTGACATCAATTCTTAGAGGTTTATGGTTATTAAAAATATATATAACAATTC
This sequence comes from Canis aureus, assembly GCF_053574225.1. Lineage (NCBI taxonomy): Eukaryota > Metazoa > Chordata > Mammalia > Carnivora > Canidae > Canis > Canis aureus. The sequence continues at coordinate 4,721,911 of NC_135627.1, forward strand.
AGTTTCATGTTCCCTGACTCAAATATAAGGCCGAAATGGTCTCATTTTATCCTATGTTTGAAATTTCTCCCTTAAAGTTGCCAAAGTTCATACATACATTACTGAATGGCATTATTAAAAATAAGAAGCATCTTATCTTAATAATGTAATATTGAAAATTTAAATATTACTATGAGAAGAAATGAAAATGGTGTCAGGAAGCAATACCTTTTCACGGAAAGCATTTATGATGGCATAGATAAAGAGGTGGTCAGAAACCTCAGTTTTCTTTTTTTCATTTTTTGTATTGTGATAAGAATACTTAACTGGGGATCTACCTTCTTAATAAAATTTAAAGTGCACAGTACGGTGTTGTTAAATATGAGCACTGTATTATACAGTTAGTCTCCAGCACTCATTTATCTTGTATAACTGAACCTTTACACTAGCCCTTGAATAACAAGTCTCAATTTTCGCCTCTCTCCTACTCCCACCCCCACCCACCCCCCCGCCACCCCCAGCCTCTGGTAACTGCCCTTCTACTCTGTTTGTAGGAGTTTGGCTATTTTATTATTTATTTATTTCGATTATTTTAGATGCCTCGGGAAGTGCAGTCTTGCAGTATTCGTCCTTTGGTATCTGGTTTATTTCACTTAGTGTAGTGTCCTCTGGGTGCATACATATTGTCGCATATGGTAGAACTGCCTTCTTTTTTAAGACTGGATATATTCCATTGTGTATGTATACTACATTTTCTTTATCCACTCATCTAGCAGCGGACACATAGGTTACAGAAATCTTGGCTTTTGTTTCGCCACTTTCATGAATTGGTTGAGAAATTTTTGACCTATCGTTTAATCTTGTGGGCTGCCATTGCTTTGCTACATAAAACAACTTATTTTTACCATCTTTTTATCAGAGACAATTTTAAAGCTGAATGGTGATGGTTGAACATGAGTGAAAAAGTTAAACATGGCATACAAGAAAGCTAAATAAATTCTATATAGTTCAAATCATGATCAGGAGATTGAAATGTACAGTATGAATTTTAGCAGATAGAAGTAACCAATGTAATAAGAGAACTAACAAGAATAGTGTTTTTTTTTTTTTTAAGAAAAATTCTCTAAGTAGGGGGTGAAAAGGAGGTGACTGTTAATCCTACTAGCATATAATACAGAGAAAAGTTATTTTGAACCTGGTATAAAATGATACCAAAACATTCATATTTGTACTCAAAAGACATATCTGTCTTCTGAGGATAAATATTTCAGATTCATAGAGATAGAAAAGTAGAATGGTGGTTGCCAGGGGCTGGAGTGAGGTAGAAATGGGGACTTCTTGTTTATTGAGAATGGAGTTTCAGTTTAGGAAAACATACATTTTGGTCTGCACAATGTAAACTATCCATCTTATCAATTTGCAGACCATACACTGAGTAGGACTGCTTTGAACATATTACAACAGGAGGTAGGAAGGGCACGGGGCCGCAGACAAGTGGGTCAAAGTGGTGTCCAAGTATGTTTCTTGCTTATTTGATGAGAGTATTGGGTAATGGCAGCACTTTTGGGGGTCATGTAAATAGAGACTTATGTAGATTAGGGTCGGCATAGGTTGTGAAATTACCAAATTACTCCTTGCTAAGCCTCCCTGTGACTTCAGTGTCTTCAACACTGTGACTCAATGAATAAATTGAAAACTATATACCACCTCTCTTATGGATGACAGTTGCATACAGAAAAATGATTTATATGTTTAATGCAGTATAGCCTTCTGTTACAATACAAGCTTTATCTAGTGAATAGTGATTTCAAAAAGTATATGCATGTAAACTTTACTGGAGAAAAACAGGTAAACTTACTAATATGTTAGAAAACGTTCAGATGTGAGGAAGCTCACGATCTTTTTTCTCATAATTTATGCTGATGCACCGATAATACTTTGTTGCAGAATTAATACAGTTGTCCTAAATTTTATTATAATTGTTATAACACCAAAATGCAAAAAGAAGTTCCGTCGGTAATATGATTCCTTCAATGTCAATGGTTTTGTCTGAAAGTATTTGAAGATCTGGCGTTATGCAACCACTGCTACTGCTAAGAAAACAAACGGCTTAGGTTTTAAAAGTTTTTTCCTTTCTGTTGTGGACACAGAGTGTCAACATTGAAATGTCGAGTTTATCCTTGTGATTTTTGTCTAGTAAATTTCTGAACTACACGCATGAGATTTTCATGGCACAGGGAGTACACTCCATCAGAGTCAGGCTTCGGTTGACCAACACGATTAGAAACACATCAGTCACTGCCTGACGCTGTGCAATTTGGCCAGAGCATAGAGCAAATATGGCAGCAGGACGTAGAAGTAGGGACTTTTAGTCCATCTCCTTGTCATTCTGACACCTGCCAAAGATCCTTTTTCTCTCTGCTCTGAATACATAATAATGGAGAATCTCTATGGGGTATGTGCCTTATGTTCCCAGATTTGCATCTTCACTTTTGTTCATTTGGCCAGCCACAGTCTTACCTGCAGAAAAGGAGTGGGCTTGTTCTTGCTGCAGCTGGCTTTGAAAACTCAGTTCTAAGTTGAGACAATGAATATAAGTTGTATTGAACCCCGGCCAGGAAAACAAAACAAAACAAAACAAAACAAAACAAAACAAAACAAAACAACAGTGTACATAATCTAGTGCTTAGAGAAATGTCTTTGTCCTGGTAATGATACGTCTATAACCCAAACTATTCCTCCACGCTGATCCGAAACCCCAGCCCTATTCACCTAGATTGAGTTGCTAGTTTTTCAAGTGAAATTTTGAATTCACATCTGTTTTGTACAGTTTTTGAATAGGTGAGCAATTGTTAAGCTATTATTCTTTTATCTGCTTCTCTAAGCAGAAATAAATCTTCTCTGAAAAGAGATATTGAATTGGATGCACTAGAAATGGAAATCATGTTTGTTGGTATGGGAGATTGTATGTGTGTGTGTGTGTTCTGATTGAATGTGTTGTGCGTCATTAGATACTCTGAATTTCCTCATAGTATTCTCTTTGGGGAAAAAAGAAAGATCTCTGTGGTTCCACTTTCAAAAAACACTACTTTCTGAGTGATCTGATTTAATCAAATGAAATTAGATGGTTACAGAAAAGCAGTGAGCACACACTAGTATATGCAGGTGCTATTCTACCCAGAGCCTGACCTGAGGCCTTCTGACTTCCTGTGTTCACTGTGGTGACTGCAGATTAGAGCCACACACGATGACACGAATGCTGGCTCTATAATGCTAACAAAGTTGGGAATGCAGGTCTACTAAGGGGAATCTCCATGGTAATTACTCATGAAAACCTTTGCAGAAAGAAAGAGATTATGCAGTTTAATAAAAGTGCTACCAGCATTTTAAGACTAGGGTGAAAAATCGCCCAAATGCAAAATAATGTGAAGTCTAATTCACAGATGCCTTCGGTTTGCTCGGACACTCTAAGACCTCTCTCAGCTGCCACATGCCCGACAACATGCACACACACATAGACGTGGGAAGCTTGTTTGTGGCTCTGCTGATGTTTTATTCAAAGAAATATGTGAGCGTGGGTATTCCCAGGAGAATTGATCTTTTCTGTGTTGAGATATTTTTAACTGCCCTTTCTAAAATTTACACAAGTTCAATTTTCTTAAAACCGTAGCCAGTAATAATGATATTGTGTTTTTCCCCCCAGCTCTCTACTATACCAACAAAGATGTGATCTGTCCCATTTTTATGTCTGTGGCAAATAAAGCAGTGTGTTTACAAGTAGAATGTTGCCTTAAACATGTTGAATAAAACTAGACTTATGGATTTGCAGGATGCCATAGACTAAATGCATTTCTCCAAAATTCATATGTTGAAACCTACCCCCTAGGGTGATGGTGTTTGGAGGTGGAGCCTATGGGAGGGAATTAGATCATAAGGGTGAAGCCCCCTCGAACAGGATTAGTGCTCTTGTCAAGGAGACTCCAGAGTTCCTCCCTCCACTTGGAATGAATTGGCCAAAAGGTGGCACAATATTGCTGGTCTGGGAAGGTGGGTTTCGGCTATAGATTGTTATGCTTTTTCATGACCTGGGATCCTTGTGGCAAGACACTGGGTTTAGTTCCTAAGGATAGATCTGTTCTCAATGATTCTGTGGCATACTCTGACTCTGACAGACATTATTCTGAGGTGTCTGGGTGGAATCATTCTAAAGGAAAGATATAACTCATTAAGAAGGAGTCGTTCTGTTCCTTTAGCTAAGGCAAACTCTCAGCTGGCTGAAAGGCAGAGAACAGAAGAAGAAAATGCAAAGTGAGTTTACAAATGTAGTTAAGACTACTTGGAGTAGCCTTTTATTTATTAGGAAAAAACCTTATTTCTTGAATGCATACTTCACAAGTATTTATTTGCACAATTTATGAAATATAAAAAATAATTTATTTTACAGGTTGACTCAAATAATAGTAGATTTGATTGGTTAAAACAGGTGTCCAGTTGGAGGTGTCCTTTACTCTGAGTTGACTATGGTCTTCGCTGGTCTCGTATATGTTTTCTGCAGGCAGTCGCTTCAGTATTACCAGTTGTGGTGCTTCTGCAGGCTAATTGCCAGGGGGATGATTCTGACAGAGACAAATGCGACCCTCATTGAAAAGTGTTTATAAGCTCTCTTCTCTTTATATGAAATATTTTTCTTTTTCTGTTTCACACTTTCATCCTGGAGCCCCCCTGGCATCTTCCTGTTCATGCTGGACCATTACGGATGATCCTTCTTTCCTGCTATTTCTAGGGGATGCTCTCCTGTTTTAAGAATGCAGATTTTATTCCTGCTTTTTCTATTGTGCATGGTCCTCATGCTGTGTTTGACAGCTTTTCAACTGCTGGCATTCCCCGAGGCATACTCTCTCAGGTTGTGTTGTTGGTTGAGTGACTTTGCACTATGATGGGGGCTGCACACATGCACACATATGCATAACACATGCATATGTACACTCACGTAGGCATACACACATGCATATGTACATATGCATGCACACATATTCATACACATGCATATGCATGTGCACATACACATGCAGGAGGAATCTGGCTGGTACCTGTATAGTAAAGGACTAGTCCAGAAAGACCACTTCAAGGATCTCAGATGAGTGCACATGCTCTCTCCATCCCTACCCCCTCTGTCTTTCTGCCTGATTGTCTGTCTGTCTCTCTCATTTTCTCAGCCTGAAATAGTCTATTGCAGCCTCCAGCAAAGTGGCTACATTTAAAAGACTACCAGCTGAATACCTCTAGTCTTTAATGAGTTACACTGGTTGTAGTAAAAACACAGATACATTATTGAACTTTGTTTGGAATGGTAACTGCTTATTTAAAAGGTTTATGAAGACTTTTTTTTTCATGGTTTTCTGGGGGAGGGGAAGTACTGCTTATATGAATGATAAGGGAAGTTGATTATTTTCTACAAGTATGTGGATTTATTTATTTTTAATTATCTCCCAGCTTTGATTATTAAATAATATTTTCAGAAGTTACTCAATTAATGCTCTCCATGAACTCCATGCTCTCCATGTTTTTAACATGGTGCATAGGACTGTGGCCTAAGAATAGATTGGAATGAAGAGTTCAGAGGAAGGAAAGAAGGTCCTCATGAAAGATTATAAATATATTTTTTTAAAAATAATTAAGGAGAATCAACATTTTCTTTATATCATGAGGCATTTGATATTGAAAAATATCATTTCACCAATTAAATAGCATGTTTCTTTCAGGTTTGGTTAGCCACAATAAATTATATTTGAAGAGAGACAAGAAATTATAGTTATAGAGCCTTTTAATCATTGGAGATCATCCAATGTAAACCTATTTCCTCATCTTACTGGTGAAGGGTTGTCTAGAAAGTAGATTTTAGGTTACTTATCACAAAATAAAAGGGCTAGTTAGTAGCATAGGCCAGAAATTCTAACTCTTTCCCAGGCTAGGAATATACCAGTTTTACCCTGGGAACTGACAATTGCATTTTACTTTTGTGAATGATGAGTTTACTATTCACAACATTGCCTTTCCTTTCTAAGCATCCAAGATACTGTTGGAATCTAAATGAATAAGAAAATAAACAACAGCAGCAAGGTAACCACTAGATTCATGGTTGTGGATTATGTCCTTGAATTCAGGAGAGGTGGAAAGCAATTTCTTCCTTTATCTTTTACTTTCACATTGCCAGCATCAGCCACTGAAGTGAAAAACCAAAATTCATAAGAGCAGTGGCGCAAAGCAGGCATGGCCCATGACTACTTAATGATGGAAAGTATGTATGTACTTACACAGGTGGACCCAAGTTGTGGTGGTGGCTTCTTTTCCTAGAGCTCTGTGATTACCCATATTTGTGTATGAAGGACGGAGGAGCCCACACATGCACAGTGGGGTTGCAAAACAAGCAATTTTGGTGGGAATAGCTTCTTATAATCCTTTAACCTGGATCAGCTTAGGCCAGAGTTTCCCCCCAGGAGTATCAGATCCCTGGCTTCTATTCTTCTGCCTTGTGTTCTCAAATCTGAGGAATACTTCCCTGGAAACATTAATGGAGAAGAATTCCATCATAGACTTCTCATTTCAGTGAAGCATCAGCCAAAAGGAAATCAAAGAAGAAACTGGTTTTAAGTAGTTAGGTAGTTAAGGAAATTATAGAAGAAAATGGCGTTAAGTCAGTCTATTCACACTGTATTTTCATTTATTTTCTGATTTGGTTGCTCATTCAATAAGGCTTTACTCTATGTCTGGCACCATTAGGTACTGGAGTCAAAGCAGAGGACTTTGATATGGCTCCTGCTATTAACAGTCAGATTATCTCATGGAAAAACAGAATTATATACCTATAATAATTATTGTAAGGTGGGCTAAAGATGACAGTAGAAATAGCCATTTGTTTGTTCAACAGACAGATGTTGAAAGCCAGCCACGTACCATTAATGTGTGACACAAGACTAAGAAAACATTCTTTTCTTTAAGGCATGTGGAGTCTGATAGGGGATGATAATCAGAGCAGTAAGCACAGTAATCACACTGAGCATTTTCTAGATGCTAGCAGTCCAAGAAATGCTTGACGTGCCTAACTCATTGACTCCTCACAGCAGCTTTATGAAGGAATCACTACCACTATTTCTGTCTTAGAGATAAGATGGCTGAAAACCAGTAGGTTAAATAACCCGCACAGAATCACACAGCTAATCAGTAGCATGGACAATATTCAAACTCAAACTTTCTGGCTCTAAAATCTTATGCCTATCACACAAACTTATGTAAAACTGCATCAAAGGAAGATTACAGAAGGTCTCTGGAAGGTCATGGGAGGCTTCTCTGAAGATGTAAGCTTTGAAAGGTGGTGTAGGACAGAAGCTGGTGTACTCCACTTGGTGGAGAAGGGGAGATGATCGCAGGCAGGGGGATGAACGAAGGCCTTTGGAGAGGGTAGGCAGGCAGTAGGAAATGTCTGTGAAAGTCAGTGGGACCAGGACATAGTGGAAGGTGAGGCGAGAGGCATGGGCTTCTTGGCTACAGTGAGGAAGCCAGTGCATCGGCATGATTATATATGAAAAACGTTTGGATGCAAGGCAGAGGGGCTCGTGGAGAGTAGGCTGGGTGGCTGTTGGACTTACCTAGTGAGAGTTGCTCACAAGACTGATAATGGGGGGTTAACAAACTGACCACCTAGAAAGGGGTTTTAATTGTATTCAAGTCTCTGTTAAGGGAAGACCCAACAAAGCAGTAACAGCCATTCTGGGTATGAAAGGCAGGGGTTTGCCCAATTGACAAGGAGGGTGACCAGCTGTTCTACAAGAGGAAAGAGAGAGATACTGACAGAAGAACTTTGGGTAATTGGACTGTCACAGTAAAACCAAACAAATGCTCCCAACAGGAGCATTTCCCTTGGTCAGCTGTGTCCAGCACATTTACACAGATTCTCGTCCTCAGCATACTGCGGTGGTGCTTGCTTATTTGTTATGGCCACTGGCAAACAGTTTATTAAAACCCAGTCTGAAGAGAGAGCAGACTTCCTCAGAAGGGTGAACTAATATTCACACACCATCAATTTCCGGTTTAACTAGAGCAGTTAAACTGCCCATTTCAGTCTTTGGGGTAATACTTTTACACTAGAATTTTCCATTGTTCTTTTTACATTTCACTTCTTTAGGTCTTAACTATCTTTCCAGAAGGCTGATGCTATCTCTCCCTTTAACTGTAGTGCCGAAATTTGGAACATTTTCAATCACCTTAGTGCTAAAGCATAAAGGAAAAAGTGAAAAAGGCTGTAAATAGAAGGAGCCCAAGTTCTAACACTATGCATGATTTGTCAACTGCAGCGCTGAGACTTGTATCAGTGTCTTCGTTAATGGTGTAAAATCGCTTCCACATCTTAGTGGTGAAGCAGTGGCTCTCACAGTTGTGTTATGGGATCACCTGGAGGGCTAGTAAGAACACAGATTACTGTGCCTATCCTAGAGAGGTTCACTAGGTCTTATACTTGCATCTGGAAGGAGTTCTAATTGATGCTGATGCTGATGCTGCTAGTGTAGAAAGCACACTTTGAAAATGGCTGGTGGGAAGGAAGGGTGGTCTTAAACTACTTTTCCATGATGCTGAGCCACCACAGGGTTAGAGAGAGAGCAGAGCTCAACCACCCAAATCATTTTTTTAAAATTAAGATTGACTTTATTCATTTGAGAGAGAGAGAGAGAGAGAGAGAGAGAGATGAGAGATTGCACAGGCAGGGGAGGGGCAGAGGGAGAGGGAGAAGCAGACTCCCAGCTGAGCAGGCATCCTGATGCCGGAACTTAATCCCAGGACCCTGAGATCATGACCTGAGCTGAAGGCAGACACTTAACCAACTGAGCCACCCAGGTTCCCCTCATGCACACTTTCTAAAAGAGCCATGCTTGCAATTAATTTAGTATGTATGCTAGACAGTCTAAATAGAGTCAAAATCACTCTGAAGGCATGTCATGGCCAGCTGATTCCTATAGCCCTTAGAAAATATGCTTGAAAATAAAGATGAATTATGATATAATTAAGAGAAGTTGTTTAAAAGTTTATGGAAGGAAAAGGAGAATGACACAATCTTTTCACAAATGAATTAAATTTGATGATTGGTTTAAACTCTTATTTCCATTTTTGTTAACATGGCTCATGATTCAACTTTATTTGGATATGACCAGTTACCCCATGAATGTCCTCTGATTGTTCAGGATCCAATCCAATCCAAGCTACCACACTGCATTTTGTTGTCACGCCTCTTTAGTCTCTTCTGGCCCATGATGGTTTGTGTTATTTCTTTACTTTTCATGACTATGACAGTTTGAAGTATACTGGCTAAGCATCCTGTAGAATGTCTTCAAGCTAGATTTGTCTACATTTTTCTCAAGATTTGACTGGGGTTGTAAGTTTTTGGAAAGAATACCACAGAGAAAAAATGACCTCATCACATCGTGTAAGAGGAGGCATGACAGCCACAGGACATCACAGCATCATCTACTTTTAGACTGCTGCCAGTGTTTATATAACTACAGAGAATTCCTGATGCCATGTGGTAGTAAACATGTAATAGTAAACAACTGAGCCAAGCCCTGTTTCGGTGGTTGAAGGATATCAGGGTGTATAAGCCATGAGGAAATCAGGTAGAAAATTTTCTTTCTTATAAATATTGATATAATAAACCAAAGTTTGATGAACGTGTTGATAAAACTACAAATAAGTAAAAATTACACTTAAGCACAGAAATCTTTTTAGTTTTTAAAAGAACATTTGTTTTCTGCGCTAGAGACACATTTTAGAGTAAAGAATGTAGGCAGTGATGCACAGGTATAAGACTAGTTTGTGCTTATTCCTATTTTTTGATAAAATGCTAAGGGAGAGGGTATGCAAAATAGGTAGCTTTGCATTTTACCTATGTACTGCAGAGTGCATGGAATGCAGGGTGATTTTTACCAATACCCGAAGTCAGTTTGTGGCAGGGCCTTTTGACGCCAAATTAATTTCTTTTCCTTTCTTTCTTTCTTTCTTTCTTTCTTTCTTTCTTTCTTTCTTTCTTTCTTTCTTTCTTTCTTTCTTTTTTTCTTTCTTTCTTTCTTCTTTTCTTTCTTTCTTCTTTCTTCTTTCTTTCTTCTCTCTTTCTTTCTTTCTTTCTTTCTTTCTTTCTTTCTATCTTTCTTTTTCTTCTTCTTTCTCCTTTTGCTTTTAATTGTATGGAAAATGTTGCCCCTTTTGTAATTTCCAGTGACATCTGTCTTCCAAGCACCTTTTGCTGTAGATTGAGTCCTTGTGGTGGTGGTGGTGGGGGGGGTGGGGGTGGGAGTGGAGCTGGTGGTGAAAAGGAGTTAGCTTGCAAATGGACTTACTGAAATTGTATATTCTGGTCTGCTGAGTGTGGAGGTATTCCCAGGCCACCCTTAAGAGTGGCTGGATGGGGGAGCTCTGGGCAAGGTCTTGTTTACTACATTGTACACACAATAGATGGCCTTGAACTGTGACTCTTTGTGGTATGATGAGTTCTAGTAAACTGACCCTAAAGAGTGCAATGGTTCTTGCACTGCAGTTATACGTTTTTGATAAAGCAATATCCAAAGTTCTGTTCCTTTGAAGGAGTTGTGGGGAAACTGAGTGAAAGGTAAAGACGAGAGCAGCACCCTGATGATCTGCTAGGTGATCTGCCTTGTTGCCATCTCCATGGATAAATGGTCCGTCTGTGCATCAGGAGCCTTGAGTCAATTCAAAGTCTGCTCTTCCCAACAGTTCTCAGGTTCCTTGTGTGAGGCTTTGTCACCCAACACAGGCCTTCTAAGGGAATGTAGGACATATTCCTGACTGAGGTGGAGTGGTGACTTGTCTGCACCCTTCACATTATGTCATGTCACCACAGTGATGTTAAACCAATGGTTGGAATGATAAAGAGCATCCTTGATGGTTCTTTACAGGATCCTTGATGAAATCACTGTGTCAGTTCAGCCAGCATGCCCACACAGTTTTGATGATCCCTCTCTTCAGGTACAAATAAACATTTGCTAGATAGTCAAGGGCTCCCATGTGGGGTTGTGGCATGTCCCCTGCCCTCCGTGCCCCAGTGTGGTCACTGCGCCCGCCTTAGAGCAACCCACGGGAGCAGTAGTTTGGGGCTGGTTGCCGCCAGATTTCTAACATTGATTATGAACAACATCATGAAATAATATCATATTTTGCTAAATCAGTGTCTCCTGTGGTTATTAAGCTGCAGAGTAGAACTGGAAAATCTCTGTAAGCAGCAGGCACTGTGACAGAAATATCAATGTAGTGAGGACTGGGAAACATGTATTTCCTATTAAAATGTGAAGCCCTTGAGCACAAAGAGAAAGATTTATATAGGAGATAAAGGGAAACAGATTAACTCTCCCAATATTCATTTGGAAATTGTCATTTAGAATTTTGCACTCCCTAAATACCATAAGCTTCTGCCTCACAGGTTTTGAAAGAAGAAGTTTGCATGTCAGCACCTTTACAAGGTAGATAGCGAGCTTCGGGTAACTAGACTGAGGGCAGTTTTAGCCAGCTGTGTGATGCATTAGGGAAAGTCTCGAATAACCCATTCAAAGTAAATGTCAGATGGTATGCGCATTCAATTTTTAAAAACTATGAATGTGATTCAGGACATTGGAGTCAGTCATACTCATGAAAATATATGGTTATCAACAAGTCTAGTGACTTTAACATTTCTTTGGAAGAATAAGAAAACCTTGCATTCACAAAACATCACACAGGGCATCATCATGAAACATGGATTTTTTGAGACCTTGTCTTCCTCAAAACACTGTGTATGGCACTGCAGACGACATAAGATGTCTCTATGAGAGAACAAGTCTACTCTGAAGAAGTGTGTAAGAGCATGTGTCTGAATGACTTTTTGGACCAAGAATGGGGCATAGAGTTCGGCCAAGCTGGGTAACATGAAACAGGGGTAGGTGGCAGAAGGAAAAGCATGACTTTGAGATCTGGGCAGGAAATCTGTAATGTGTATGTCAAGGATTTAGCTTCTGGGTTCCCTGTGAATAAATCTGTTGTTCAGAGTAGGATTGAACCAGTTTCAACTAGTATATAAACAACTGCAAATCAGAGACCCTGCAAAATAGCAAATGGCAAGGGCCACAGGAAGGTATAGCTAATGAAATCTGTTTGAGAGACATCAGGGAAGGATAGAAGAAAGAAGGAAAGGAGGTAAAGGGAGAGAAAGGAAAGGACACAGGGAGGGAGAGAGAGAGTTTCCATGTGGAGGCTTTGGCTTCATTTCATGGACTTTAGAGTTCCAGAACTAGTGATACACTTCTTTTTTTTTTTTTTTTTTTTAAGATTTTGTTTATTTATTTGTTTGAGAAATAGAGAGAGAGGGAGAGAGGCAGAGACACAGGCAGAGGAACAAGCAGGCTCCATGCAGGGAGCCTGACGCGGGACTCGATCCTGGGTCTCCAGGATCACGCCCTGGGCTGAAGGCAGCGCTAAACCGCTGAGCCACCCGGGCTGCCCTAGGGATACACTTCTAAAGGGATTTATGTCTTGATCTTACTAAGTGGTCAGTGGGAAATGATTAATATGTATAAGTAGTAAAGGAACATAAATGGATGTGCACGTTAGGGAGATTGGTTGGGCCACAGTTTATAAAATAGATTTTAGATGTGTAGAACACTAACATGTTTGTATCAGTACTGCATTCATTTTTATTGCCGAATAATATTCCACAGACTGGCTCTGCCATGTATTTTTATCCATTCTCCACCTGATAGACATATGGGCCATTTGCACAACAACAAAAAATTAAAAAAATATGTAATATGTATCATATGTAATAATAAAATGTAATAAGCAATGCCTAATATATAGCCAATCTTAGAAGAAGATGTAAAATTACAGAAAGAAGCAAATAATAAAACAAGTTTGAGCTTTCCAAAATGGAAATGTTATAGGAGGAATTAAATACTTTGGTCTTCTCCAGGTAGATTTCTGTGATTCATGTGTTGTTTATTTAGGTGATAATCTGTTTCTAAATCAGCCACCTCCAAGACCTGTAATGCTGCTGCAGAATATAATAGTCATTTTTATGAACTTAATTATAGTTTTGGTTTCTTTGTTCATTGTGAAAATTTGCTGTGGGCAAATGACACATACAAATAAACATATTTATTCAAAGCTTGCAATTCACAATTTATGAAAATTTGACCAAGCCTGTGCCACAATGATTATATATTAAGAAAGTGGTTCATCATATCCTTATGAGGCCAAAGTAGAATAAGCTTTCTAAAATCTCATAATATTGTGGATGGAAATAATGTAGCATTACTTAGAAATTACCATATTATACTCCTTGAAAACAGAAGCTTTGGCTTAAGAAAAATAAAAATAAGTACTAGTTATAACGATGAGAAGTTTTACATGCCAAATATTAAATAAGCTGTATAAAGTTCTAGATGGACTCATGGGTAATATGCATATATGTCAGTAAGGAGGAGTTTGAGCTTTAATATTTTAACAAAAACTTTCTAGTCATTATCAGGAATTCTATTTCATCAATGTGTCAAAAACATCATAATGCTTGGTAGAGCTAGACTGAGATGTCAGGGTTGCATAGTCTCCACACCTGAATTAAATGAACCCATTTCAAGTTTTTTTTTTTTTCACTAATGTAAGTGAAAAAATGATCTTCAAGTATCTTAGAGGTGAACAGTCAAGAGATAGTTTTGTAATAAAACAATTCATTAAAGCAGGCCCACAGTGTTTATGCTGGCAAAATGTGGTCAGTAGTTATGTCTACTTAATGCAAGTAAAACTGCATTTATACTTGGTATTATAGCATTTATTCTATATCCATATTTTTCGTTAATGTAGCATTTATTTCGATAAAACTCGTGAAGATTTATTTTTTGTGGGACTTAATATTTCATTGCTTATTAGTAATCATGTTGAAGTGTTTGACTCTCTATGATATCCAACATTGAAATAATTTCTATTTCTTAGATTTCATTTCTCACGCTTTGTAAAAATATTGAGAAAATTTCGACTGCTATAATTAATTTTTCTAGATGCCAGTGGAAGCAACACAAGGTGTAAATGTGCAAAGAGGTAAAGAGATTTAAGTTTCACCTAAACAAAAAGCAAATTTTAGACCTTAGGGGGGCTGTAAACATCAATAAAATGCATTTTCTGTCTTCTGTGAACTCATTAGAGTGGATGCATATGTCTTATGTAAATGCTGTCAATCAACATAAAATGTAAAAAGTGTAACATAGACACTAAAAGGCACATAATCAAAATGAAAGCAACAGTTATTTCTGATTGAGGAATCAGGGACAGTTACAGAACTGTGGCCTTTAAGTTGGGGTTTGAGGGCACCTGGGTGGCTCAGTGGTTGAATGCCTTTGGCTCAGGGCATGATCTCGAGGTCCTGGGATCAAGTACTGCATCAGGATCCCCACAAGAGGATCCTGTATCTCCCTCTGCCTATGTCTCTGCCTCTCTTTCTGTGTCTCATGAATAAATAAATAAAATCTTTAGAACAAATAAGTTGGAGTGTGATGGGTTGGTAGAATTTCTTAAGTGGACAAAAAGAGACTAGCATTCCTCCTGTGGAAACAGCATGAGTAAAGCAAATATGCACTTGTACCCCACGTTTCAATGGTGATTAATTTTCCAGTGGTCCTGTTAGCTCTTTCCACCTGCTGCAGAAAGGGGAGCATGGCCACTGTTCACATGGGCAGAGGCAGTGGAGAAGAACCTTACAGGGTTTGGAGTTTTGCTGAGTAACTGTAAGAATGCTGTAAGCAGGTCCACGGTATTGGAGAATGACTTCGAATGGCACGTAGTCGTGAGGTGGCTTATCTCAATAACTGCAGGAGGTGTTGGGGCCCTGAGAGGCATATCTTTGGAAAGGAAGTGGTGATTGGCAGAGGGCTCATGTGGCTTGGGAAGAAAACTTGTGTACACAGTCCTTGTCTAATTGATAGCCTTTTGGGTTTAGTTAGGAAATTCATGGTCTGATTCACAGTGGTGTTAAGAAGTGGATTAGGGGAGAGAAAAAGAGAGGGAAAAGTAAAACAAGATGAAATCAAAGAGGGAGACAGATCATTAGAGATTGTTGATCATAGGAAACAAACTGAGGGTTGCTGGAGGGGAGAGAGGAGAGGATAACTGGGTGATGGGCATGAAGGGAGGACACATGATGGGATGAGCACTGGGTGTTACAGAAGAATGATAAAGAATCACTGAACTCCACCTCTGAAATTAGTACTACATTATATGTTAATAAATTGAATTGAATTTATTTTTATTTTTTAAAGATTTTTATTTATTTATTCGTGAGAGATACAGAGAGAGAGGCAGAGACACAGGCAGAGGGAGAAGCAGGCTCCCTGCGGGAAGCCCGATGTAGGACTTGATCCCAGGACTCCGGGATCATGACCTGAGTCGAAGGCAGATGCTCAGCCACTTAGCCACCCAGGTGCCCCAATTAATTGAATGTAAATAATAAAAAAAAGAAGTGGATTTGAGGTTTTATTTCTTTGCAAACTACACAATTAAGAGAAATGTGGAATATTGAATCCAAAATCTCCCAATCTGAAGCTCTGTACCATATGTTGACATTGAGGCTGCTTGCTGTTGTGTGGGCTCAGATTCCCAGAGTAAATTGTTTCTTTCTCACTGGTATGATTTTCACTGCAGACATTGCATGGTCTTTGATGTCAGAAAACAAGGTTCTTAGCCCTGGTCTTGATATTAGTAAATAAAAGCAGTAAATAAAAGTCACAGTTTTCCTGCCCCAAGAGTGGATCCTGAATGGGACAACCCGGTCACAAAGCACTTTGATTTGGACCTGCCTTTGGAGGTGGCTTGACCCTATTCCCAACTCTGTCTAATGTTGTGAGCAGAAGCAGGAAGATAAATTTTAAGCGATTTGAAGGAGTTATCTGCCATATGCCTTTTCTCTTACTACATTGTTCTGATCTTTCCAAGGAGTACTTTTATCCCTATAATGAGAATTCTGACAAAACTAGAAGTGAACATGGAAATAGGCAAGACTACTCTATCAGCTAAGCTTTCTTATGAGTCCTGTGTTTCTCTGAGAGCCTCTGTTCACGGTTGATGTGCGTAGCAAGGGGCTCCTTTGAAGCTAAAACAATGTCATTGTCTAGAAGTCAGGAGAAACAGAGAGATTGAAACAAGACAAAGGAAGGGACGAGCTTGGAAGAAATGTTCAAAAACCTAAGTGAAATTTATAGTTTTTGGGGAAAAAAGGAAAGATAGGGAGAGATTCCTTCAGTATTGAAAAAACTAAATAGGTATCATAAGCATTTCATTGTAAACATTGTTTGCTGCAATCATGGACATGATAGTCCTACAAAGTATTTCCTGTGGGGTATGTATCTTGGCTGCAAAAGCTCTGGAGTCCCCCAGTACCTTCACAGATTAGGTTATCATAATGGACCCGTAGATAAGTAAACTATGTGAGGACTGAAAAGAAAAAAAAGCAATTTTCCTAAATCAGCCTTGGTGAGGAAAGCCTAGAACTCAGTAGATAACGTTTGCTTACTACATATATTGCTGTTTGTAGAAGGAGCCACATTAAAATCTCTGCGTTCATGTATCAACGATGCATTTGCTATTTTATCACACTGTGTAGGTAGGTAATGCAGTGTGGGAAGTATAATGTCACATCTACTAGTGCTGCTTTGGTGGCTACCATCTATTAGCTCTGATTTGTCTTTTTGGTGAAAATTAATGCTCATCTGTTTTGAAAATGTTCATTTCTTTGTTGGCATTTTTAGATGTTTCTGGATCATTTATCTGAAGTGTTAAACCCTTGGGACGCCTGAGTGGCTCAGTGGTTGAGCGCCTGCCCTCAGCCTGGGGTGTGATCCTGGAGTCCGGGATCGAGTCCCACATCGGGCTCCCTGCATGGAGCCTGCTTCTCCCTCTGCCTGTGTCTCTGCCTCTCTCTCTCTCTCTGTCTCTCCTGAATAAATAAAAAAAAATATTTTTTAAATAATGAAGTGTTAAACCCTTTGTTTTTACTTGATATTTGATTTTTGCAGAATAAGCCAAGTACAGAAATATTATTCAATAACTTGCCACAATGTATATTTATGCCTGGTGATAATTTGTATTCTGGATGCACATAGCATGTGTTAGATTTTGAGTATGACATTTTGCCATAATGCAAAGTGTTTTATGAAGCTGAATAAGCAAACTTCTCAGATCAATGAAATCATACTTATATATTGAATATTTTATAACTGAACTTACTTACAAAGAAGTCATGAGGAGATTAATACTAGAAGAAACTAAATACATTATTATGTTTTTTGCAAGTATGTGTCACTATTAGGTATTTTGATAAGTGTCTACTGGCTCGATATTTAAAGTTTTAAATATACATTAGAAAGAACCAAAATAGAAATAAGAGGAAACTGCCAAAATTTTTTTAACTTTGAAAAAGAATTATAGGGTGTCTACTAGCAAAGTAATATGATTTATAGGGATAATTTTGAAAAAAAATAAATAAAACATAGTACCTATGAGTCAGGAGTTTTTAAGCATGTGTTACTAATTTCTTGCATTTAAATTCATGGGGTTAAAAAAGGACTATTAAAAGTAGCCCCTTTTTGTTTTCAGTTACTTGTAGTTGGTTGGAGAAACATACAGAAAGTAAAATGCAGACATTTCAGTTTCGTGGGAAATTATTTTAATGGCAGGTCAAAGATTAAGAAATGACTTTTGTAATAAATATTCTCAGAGTGAGTTTCAGATTTTCTCATCTACTTGGTATACTGAATCAACCCCATGTAAAAGCATTTTTGCTTTTCCTACAAGATGTCATATTTTGACATCATACTTTAACGATAAATGAACAATCCATTGCTTTATAAACCTCATGAAATTATATATTATTATCATTTAAAAGATTTATGAAATCATATTAAGAGATGGGCACTATCCATAATTGACTTTTTAAAAGAAATGGCTTGCCCCAAGAGTCATTACTTTTTTTTGGTTCTCCTCTGATATAATTTCTTTAATTTCAAGGATAATGTTTTAACATTTCAGTGTTTTAACATTTTTACAAGTAGTAAAGCACAATAAATTCTATTTCATCTTCTCCCAAATTAAAAGGTCAGCATGAAGCCACATTATCAAGTGGCTACATTAAGGAAACACCTAAAGGCATAGAGAATTTTAAAGCTGTCAGTAACAGAACCTGAAACACAGCAGAATATTTAGTATTAGAAACTAGGTCATCCCTGCACAGATGCATGTCCCTTCCTTTTTTCTCCAGGTCACTTTGAGGTTTATATGCTCAGTTCAAAATACTTGCAATCTGAAACTGTTACAAAAGGGTGAGCTTTCTGAATGTTTCTCTGTTTATTTCTATATAATTCTACAAAATCTATTTGGAACTTTGAATAACATTAAAAATGGTATAAGCAATCAGTCTGTTGTCAGTTTAAACCGTATTTTAAACATAAGGTGTTGGGCCTGCTCATTGTAATTTGGTGCATGAAACATCTCCTGTGATTTTATGATCAGCAGCCCTGTCCACGTGAGAGATCTGAGCCAGAAGAAGCCACAGGCCGTTAAACTGAAAATCCAACATTGACAGGAGTTAGAACTGTTAGCAATTCATTAAGAATATACGCTTGCAAAATATTTATTCAAGACTTCTGAAACTATAAAACAATGCTGTATTTGCATATAATTTGCTCCTGTGATTGTAATCTTCAGGGTTAATTGCACATAGGATTAAATAAAGTGTACCATTTCTCAAGTAAATGTGTATTTACTCATGGAATGTAATTTAGAAATGTCGAAAGTATGCATTTGTGTGTGTATGCTTGGAAATAAAGAGATTCAGAAGAAGGTGGATACACTCTGCAGTCTATTATAGCTTCTCCCATGTCCTTTATCTTGGTAGGAATAAAAGAGCCCCTAGGAGGAAGGACTGTGAACATGTTTATTTTGAAATTATCAAGGAGTAAAAGTATCTGGGACATCCTGAAATATTATCTGTGCTTATGCTAAAGAGCCTGCAAGTGAAACAGTACAAAGAGAAGCTCTTTTGGAATTTTTAGTGCTAGTGGCACTGATAGATTTTGGCAGAGATCGATGGTAACACGTGCACATTTAAGAAAATTGCATATCATATATAAGAGTAATACACGGAACGTCAGAGTGCAGAAATATTCCTCCATGGTGAGAAAGGAATCTGTTCAGATCAGCACGTGTGTACTGGTGCTCCCTGCCTGGCTGGTTTGTGAGGGGTTTGTGAGGGGTTTCCCATCTCTTTATTTGAGAAGGAAATGCTCACCTGCTAGTGGCTGATCATTCCATTGTAGATGCCTAAGGCTGTGTGCATAGGGACGACACAAGATGAGTTTATACTGTGTAAAGATTGGGGAAAGCTTCTCAGCTTCTCCCTTAGGCTCCATTAAAGAAGGAGGAAGTGCAAGGAGTGAGGATAGATCCTGTGAGTCTTTTTGCTCCTGCCTTCCTGCACTGGAGCAGAGCCTTGGACATTTCGTCAATGAATGATGGATGAGCTTGCCAGGCAAAAGGTGGTTATGTGCAAGGTCGTGAAGACACAGTGAAGAGCCATGCGAGGGGGACAGGAAGGCAGGGCTGGACTTTAGTCTGTGCTGTTTAATATTAGTGAGAGGGCTTATAGAGGAGGATTTGCATGATTGCATCTCTGCTTAGGAAAGATAATCTTGGGAAACTACAGAAGAGAATAATTGTGACAAGTTGAGTGAAGAGTGGACAGGACTTGGCAATTCATCATGACCAGGGAAAACTCAGTGAAACTACCAGTTTTGTGATTTAGGCAATGTTTTGAGATCAGAAGCATGGGAAATGAACCAGCTCACCTTGAGAATAATGGAAGAAGAAGAAAATATGGGGCTCCTGGGTGGCTCAGTGGTTGAGCATCTGCCTTCCGCTCAGGTTGTGATCCCAGGGTCCTGGAATCGAGTCCTACATCAAGTTCCCCAGAGGGAGCCTGCTTCTCCCTCAGCCTGTGTCTCTGCTTCTCTCTCAGTGTCTCTCATGAATAAATAAAATCTTTTAAAAAAGAAAATATTAGATTTTACCCTCAATCTGAATCAATGATTTCAGGAGGAAGATGTTTACCATGCAGGACATGCTAAGTTTGTTTTCCAGAAAAGCAGGTGTGGAAAACTGAAGCAGATTCCATTCCTTAGATGTCTTTGCTCAGGTTGGTGGCTCTCAAAGTCTTAGTTTGAGGTTTTCCTTGGCATCTGCAGCTCTAGCCATGCACTTAGAGTTTGGTAAAGGAGACCAAAGGACTAAGGTATGGGTACAAAATGCAATCAACTTAGAAAGCTTAGTGCATCTGGGTCTAGAAAGTCTAAACAGCCTCAAACGTGAGCTCTGAAAGCCAAGAGAGACCATTACGCATTAATAGTAAACTGTTGGCAGATAATGAGATGAACCCCTCCTTCAAGAAAAGCATTTAATTAACTTCCTGCCGATGTCCTTACTGTCCATGGGTGTTTATTCCCACTCAGAAAACAGAAACAGAGGAACACCTGGGTGGTTCAGTGTTTAGGGTCTGCCTTTGGCTCAGGGCGTGACCCCAGGGTCCTGGGATCGAGTCCCACATCGGGCTCCCCCTGAGGAGCCTGCTTCTTCTACTGCCCATATATCTGCCTCTGTGTCTCTCATGAATAAATAAATAAAATCTTTTTTTTTTTTTTAAAGAAAACAAACAGGGCCACTGGATCTGTTTAGTCGATGCTTGTGGCAGTGCGGTGTGGTTGATGGCACGCATGAGGAGAGAGGTAAAGAAAAGATGTTCTCCTGCAGGACTCAAAGAATGGGTGACAAGGTGAAGGAACATTTAGGGGCAGTGAAGAAAAGACTGAGCAAACATTTGTCTACACTACTGTCACGGGCCACCACATTCCAGGTACTCATCTACGTCCCTAGCTCACTCTTGCTCTCTGCCAGGACCAAAGGCATAATGCTCAGAGGCACTTTCTGAGAGTGAGGTATGGCCATCATGTATTGGAAATGTCTTTCTCTTGTGAATTTTTACTTTTAGCTGAAGCAGAACTAATGCCATCCTTCACCATCGTTCCCACATCAGCAATGCTAGAGACTTCTAGTGTTCACTCCTCCCTGGCTATTTCTGTGAAATCCTCTTCTTCTGTACTCCAGACTACCTCAGCCTTGGTTCAGATCCTTAAATTTTTTTTTTTTTTTTTTTTATTTATTTATGATAGGCACACAGTGAGAGAGAGAGAGGCAGAGACACAGGCAGAGGGAGAAGCAGGCTCCATGCACCGGGAGCCCGATGTGGGATTCGATCCCGGGTCTCCTTATTACACGGCATACTACACAAATCTAAAGTGGTCGATTCCATGCCAAAATTAATCCCAACATTATTTGTTCATTAGGGAATATGCAAAAAATTATATACCTTAGGGAATATACAAAAAATACAAAAACACCCCTCACTCAACCAGCCATTGGAAAGCCTCAGCTGTTAGGATCAGAATCGTCAACTTCTAGGAAGGCCTCTTTGATGACAAAGACCAAAGCAGAATGATCAGAGTGCACTGATTATAGGGTGAACACTTTGAAATTTATTATTAGTTTTTTAAGATTTTAAGAAAAGTAATCTCTATACCCAACATAGGGCTCAAACTCACAACCCCGAGATCAAGAGTCACACGGTCTTTTGAGCCAGCCAGGGGCCTCATTCTCACTTTTGATTTAGGAAGTTACTTGTATGTCCCAGAAGCCATTAGTTGAGATGAATCACGGAAGCAGCCCCTCTGCTGTGTATGGAAGAAGCCTTGATGGTCATCAGAAACCAGGATTTGGACGAGGCGCAGCCACCTTCATCAGTCCTTGGGTAGGCTGCTGCCCCCTGGGTAACTGAAGAGCTGACTTGCCTAATGTATAGTGGTGCTCATTAAAGGCATGATAAATTTGTTGTTTTGGGGTCATTTTATTTCTAATTAGTTTAGGAAATCAAAACAATAAACAAATGAAGCCTCCATATTTTGATAAAACTTTTCTAAGGGGACTTTTCAAAGAATTTAGTAACTTGTCTGCATAGGATCTATCATTCCAAGCAGGTAATCATTACACTGAAAAGTGCAGATAAAGCCCAGTGAAGTGTAAATGTAGTATATTGAGAATATATATTCAGACAATGGGAAGTTTCGTCCAAGTCTTTCTGAATGGTTTTTGTGCTAAATAATACAAACCATTTTTTAAAAAAATTCTTATCCAGACTAGGCTATAAAATAATAATCTGACTTTATAAAGTGGTTACCTGTGACTGAACAGTTTTCATTATTATTACCTGGGATTCTGAGAGAAATATTGACCAAATTATGTGAATTTTAGAAATGCTTAATTTAGAATATTGATGTCATTAAATTATTGTCATTTCCTCTTGAATTCATGCCAACATAGTTCACACATTGAATCCAATCTCCTCTGGTTTTCTGGGCTGTTCATTTGCTTCTCTCAGTAATAGGAACAACTCATAGACATCCTAACCCAAGAGGTTGAGGCCCATTTCTTCCAGGTCCGGGAGGGTTACCCCTCGTGCAGCACAATGCTAGCACTTATTAAAAAAAGGCTTAGCAAATATTTTTGAATAACTATATGCGTGATTCAATGACACCAAACTGAGATTTCCCTGAAAGTTTTTCCTTTTACCTCACATAAGAGACCTTTTCATTTCTACCTGAAGAGTGCAGATGGAGCCTTAAATATCTAGTGCAATTGAGTTGATTAGTTCATTTGATCCCAACTTCCCACTAAGATTTTTTTCTCTGGCTCTCTCAGGTGATCACTCTCAATCTTAGACCCAAGCATTTGAACTGATAATACTTCTAGCAATGAAGATGGTATAAAATTGACTTTTTTTATTCGGGTAGTCCGTCCAGGAACCTTTGTCTTATTCATTCATTGATCCACATTCTAAAATTTATTAAGTGTATACCGTTCTGTTAAGCATTGTGTTACATACTACAACTGATATAACAGAAAACATGGTCCTTTGCCTCAAGGAGCCCATGTTTTGGGCAACTCTTCCCCGTTCTAGGAAATGTATATCTATATATGTTCTGTGCTTGAGTAAATTTTGGGTGATGACAGAAAAAAGAAGACGAGGAAAGGGTTCGAGAAAAAACAAATATAAGATGTTCCATTTTTTACTGATTCTAAAATTTATAGAATCATTTACAAATTATTAGAAAACCTATGTGCAAGACGTTTGTAAGGATATATTTTATAAATAGTATGATTTCGGTATTGTTTGTCAAAGTCTTTATTTTAATCTGTATTATATACAGATAAAATAGATGCAGCTAATATAATTCAAAATAAAAATATCCCAAAGGCATGTGTTGGGAAGGCTAATTTCGTCACTTCCACCTGTGATAATAAGATATTTTTCTGGGGGTATCTCCACAGCATACTAGTGGATAACATGCTAAGTGAATAATACATTTTCTCAGATGGGGAAAAAAGGGAGTGTCTGACAAATTGAAACAAAACACTTATAAAAATTATGACAGGAAAGACTGGTAGCCTATATTGATCTGTGATAAAATATCTTTTACCCCTGAGAGGAGCCATCTAGCAAACAATTCCTTAATAATAGAGCTAAAGATATTTCCACTGAAGAGCTTTCATAATTGAGGCGATGGCATAAGATGCACTTCATGCAAATTTCCTTTTTTTTTTTTTTTTTTTTTTTTGGAAATTTCTAAAACACATTCCCACCTAAGCACATAACCAACGAGATGGCTCCTTAAGCCACCGATGCACAGATAGTTATAGAATTCAGGCAATGAAATGTACAAAAGACAGAGAGTAATTCACAATGATTTCATTCAGCCAGCGCAGCAAAGGGTGTGTGTTGGGAAAGAGGAAGAAAGCAGGCAGCTGAGGAGCTGGGTGTGTATGTGTGTATTCACGGCCAATTTGAGAGAGCTGAGAAGATTCGGTTCATCCTTGTGAAACATTTCTGGAATGGCTCTCCATCGGCGTTAATTAGGATATGAAATTAAAATCTGTTCACGTCCAAATGAATGTTATGTTAGCAACATAGGGCACATATTTAGTTGGCCCTGAGAGGATTTTAATTTCTGCAGTCAGTTTCTAGAAAAACTTGTAAGGAAGGGAATGTACTGATCTATAATTTCTATCGACAGCTGCCAAGGTCCTGCCGAAACCATCTGTCTTATTTTTACTACTTGTCATTGGATTTTCTTGGAATTCCTCGTACATGAGAGAACAGTACCTGAGTGTTACCTATGACTGCATTGTGAGGGTACCTCCCTCAGTATTTGCTCATCTATTCAGAATCTTCCATGCAAATATTTTAAAACAAATTGACATCATCTTGGTACAATTAAGCTGCTCTTCTGAGATATCTGGGAGATGTCTTACTACTGTGCTTTGTATGCATGGATACCTAGGAAAGAAAATTAGGTATGGAGGCAGTGGAGAATATTTTAATGAAATAATTATATTCAATGATCTGGGATCTCCAGATTGCTGTGACAGCAAATGACATTGTAGTTTTAAATGCTTCTCTAACAAATATCTTACTATTATGCTATTTAGTGTAACTTTAATTTTTTTATTAATGTGTAAATAAGACTACAGGACAAAGTAAGTGAGGGCCAGTGGTATTTAAGGGCATTTAAACAGTTTAACTGACGGATTATGTAGAACCTGTAGCAAAATAATTTGTGCAAGCCAATTCCCTTCAAATGTGGTTGAGGAGCTAGAGTTAGTATAGAATCGGTTGTTCATTTTGCTGATGTTCTTCTGTTGGATTAAAGATAATTCTAGAGCAACCGTCAAGGCTTTGCCCCAAAGATCTATAGGTTATTATTTTGGAGGAGGAGCACAATACACTAACTCAGTCCAAGTGATATGATACTGAGAGGGGGACTTGGGTGTTATTTTATTTGCAAACTAGAAATTACTTTGGCTGTTTCTAAATAGTTTAAACATTTTGTTTAACTGCATGAATGCAAGCCAGGATGGAGCTTCTAGAAAAATCATAGGAATCATAATAAGAATAGCACAGTAAGCTAAAGAAGATTTTCTATAAAATATCGAAACTGAACGTTAAAGTGCCTTGAACTTCCTACTTCACTTGAGCATTGGTTATCTTACTCACAAGAGTTAGGCAATTTCTAACTCCAAGCTTTAGCAGTACTCTATTGCCTTTTTCTTCTCTTCTTTCTCTTTTTCCTCTCCTTATTTGTCCTAAATTTCAGTCAAATAACAAACAAAGGTATGTCCTTTAAGTATGAGGATTGCAAAGGAAGTGTTAAGACATAGTTTGGTTCTTAACATTTATTAAGCCCCATCCTCCCCCTACCTCCTTTTCCTCTTCCCCTCCCTCCCCACCTCTCTCCCTCTTGCTTTCTCTCTTTCCCTCCCTCCCCTCCTCCTCTTTCCCTGTCCCTCCTCTCCTCCTCCCCCGTCCCTTCCTCTCCTCAGTCCCCTTCTCCCCTCCTTTTCTTCTCCCTCTCCTCCTGCCCCTCTCTTTCTTCTTCCCTCCCTCTCCTCTCTCCCCCTTTTTCCTTTCTTCCTCTCTCTTTCATTCCCTCTCTCTCTCTCTCTGTTTTTCTTCAGCTGACATTGATTTTTTTTCTTGTCTCTAATAATTAGTCAAAAATGGTGTAATGAACCAAAATCCCAGAGATTCTTTACCTGCAGTTGTTTCTTCTTCCTCCATAAAGTAAAGGGCAGCTGAGCAACATAAGGATCCTCACCCTTGCCCTTTTGCTTTCAACCACAAACCTAATCATCATACAGTTTGCAGACTTGCAGCATCCTTTGGATGATTTTTTGCATAAAACAGTTTTCTATGTTCATTCTATTTTTAAAAGCACTTAAGAATCAGTCTATGGATCTCCTTCCCTCCTACAGTTTATTATAAGCAAAACAAGCCCTGTCAATTGTAAGCATTGCTTGTATAAGTAAGTAATGAGTCCACATTTCTAGCCTCTAACCTGTGGTCTTGGGGGCAGGGTGGGGGTTGAGGGGGCTGGAGAAAACTGATGAAATAAAAAGTTCTTCTGCTTTCATCATTCTCATGCTTACATATCCAAGAGGAGGGAGATGAAAAGGAGGTTCAGGAAAACCAGTGTTTAGGAAATGCATGTTCTGGCCCTGACCCTACACTGAGTGGGGGTGGGGGGTGGGGGGTGGGGGATGGCAAGTTACCTCTTTCAGAGGCAGGCCCCTACCACAGCAGCTCCAGAAGATCCTGGCCGCTCCAGCCCCAAGGCAGAGGCTGTAAATAGGGCATAATGAGAGGAGGCTGGTGGCTGCTCCAGAAATAATTTGTTCCTGATTTTGCAGTGCATGTTTTCATATCCCAACAGAAGGTGTTTCACTCACTGCAGTAAATGTCTAAGGCCATAGACATTTCTGCAAGGTTTCCCCTGGTGTGGTGTGGGAGGATTCTGTGCTAAGTGGAGGATGTGGCTGTGCAGTGGCCAGGCAGGCAGGCTTTGGGGATGCTAATGTCTGCCATTTCCTGGTTGTGAGATTTGAAATTTATCAGGCTCTCTCCAAGGCTGGGTTTTCTGTAAAATGAGGTTAATTATGAGTGAGTTGTTGTGAGCTTAAAAGAGAAAATATAAAGTTCCTGGCATTTATACATGCACAAAAGGCCAGAATTTATGTTTTTACTCTTTTCACTAATTTGGCAAACATTGCATGTCATTCCACAATATTTTGGGTAGATTGTTTTTTCTTATTGCCAGGACTTTATGTGCTGTGGGATGCGTTCAAAGTCAGACTAGCCAGAAAGACTTAGTTTTGGAAATGAGGCATTGTTTTATCTCACACTGGCAAACTCTACTTAGAAATACTTGAAAAGAAACCGTAAAATTATTCCAAACTGAAAGAATTTCCACTCTGGGTACAATTTCTAATCATTTATATCACACCATCAGTTGGCTAATTGGCTCTTTGAGCATCTTTCAGAATTTAGAAGAATGGACAGAAAGAACACACATGAAGGAAAAAAGGATTAATCCAATGAAAAGGATGCTATTGATGAACTATCATAGCATGGAACTTTGCATCTATGTTTTAGGAGTTTCTGCTCATCTAGGACGAGAATTGCATTACTAGTGATACATGAATACAATTAATAGTAGTGTTTTTGTTCTGAATGAAAAATATCTTTAGAGACAAGAAGTTAGCACACTCAACTGCCAACATAGACTTAATGTGCATTTTATTTTATTGTGCCCTCTGAAAAATAATTTTGCACACAGAGGAGAAGAAAATACATGCAACTAAAATTGCCTGCCATCAGGGAGTGCTGATCTGTAGTGATTGTTAGTGAGTGGATAGCTGCCAAAGCGTCCTGTTTACGTGAGGATAAAAGCAGGAAGCATGAATTATGGGGAAAATTGTGTATCCTTCCTTACATATCAACACATCTCTGTGGCCAAGAATATTGTCTTCCAAATCCTAGCAATATGCCTTGCTTTTGAAAGAATTCCACAGAACCCACTTAACCCAAACTGAGGAAAACAGGGATGCTTTTCAAATTGGTGCTAATTGGAGGGCACCTGGGTGGCTCAGTGGTTGATCATCTGCCTTCAACTCAGGTTGTGATCCTGGCATCCTGGAATCAAGTCCTGTGTCAGGCTCCTCTCAGGGAGCCTGTTTCTCCCTTGGCTTGTGTCTCCGCCTCTCTTCTTTGTGTCTCTCATAAATAAATAAAAATAAAATCTTAGAAAAGAAATAAATTGGTGCTAATAATTGCCTTCAAACTTTTTTAAAGTCATTTTTAAAAAATTTTTTTAAAGATTATTTATGATAGACATAGAGAGAGAGAGGCAGAGACACAGGAGGAGGGAGAAGCAGGCCCATGCCAGGAGCCTGACCTGGGACTCGATCCCGGAACTCCAGGATCACGCCCTGGGCCAAAGGCAGGTGCTAAACAGCTAAACCGCTGAGCCACCCAGGGATCCCCGAAACTTTTTAAATACAGAAAAAAAATACAATAGTCATCTTGAACCATTTCTATTCAAATGCATTTTGTGAAGTCTGTTGAAAATCCATTCACATGCAGAATACGAAAGTAACATAAGAAGTATGGTGCACTTTTTAATGCTGGAGGAGTATGCATGGGTTAGGCTGTTTTCATTCCTGCCAGACATCAGAGGGATGCCTTTGAGAAGTTTTATTCAAGTAAGTGTCAAGTTAGAATGGTACTTTAAAAAGGTAACTCTAATAGCGTCTTGGAGAATGAATTGAGTTTGGGACCATCAGGTAGAAACAGGGAGGATAGTTTATGATTGGTATAGGGGAAAGGACCATGCTGAAAGCATAAAACAACACTGGCATTTAGAGAAAGTGAAGGAATAATAAAGATCAATAAAAATAGAGATTCATGCATTCAGAGATTATTTATATTTATTGGGAGAAATACAAGTCCTTGGAAAATATTTAGATGGCATTGGAATTGTAATGTATCTTGGCCAGCAGAAATTAAGATTAAACATATCTCAGTCACTTGTTCATTATCAAATAGGAGGAGAAAATTTGGATAATAGCCAGGTCAAAGATAATTTTTAAATTAAATACAAGCAAAACACTATACAAAATATTATATTAGGCTAGAAAAAATTCAACTTAAGACATATAGCTGAGCAGTTCTATAAAGGAGAGAGATGAATGTTAGCAAGGGATGCTTATTTGATGTGACTAAAAACCACACTCGATTTATTATAGGACTCAAAAAGTTTAAAGAAACAAAGTACATAAGACAAATAAAAGGAAATCCAATAATCATGACTTTAATCTGCAAAGGGAAATCTATTGAAGGAGAACTATTAGTCTATATAATTACCACACACAAAGATTACCTTACTTTAGCATCAGAACATGATTTGATGAAAAAAAAAAAAAGATTTAACTCTCAATATTTGATGTTTTAAGAAAGGATTGCATAGAAATATAGTAAGACACAAATATACTATGCTGATACACTTATGACTCTAGGCAGCAATCTATCTGGTAAGAACCAAGATTGATTTTAAGATTACAGAAGAGGGAGGAGGAAAGAAAGAACAAAGACTGTTTTACAGTATGGGGAAATTTCCTCACTTGTATGGACTCAGCACAGGACTACCCTGAGGAAGACAGTTGGAGAAGAATTTTTTTTTTTCCCCAGAATGTTATATAGTTGTGGAATCCTATAAATGTATGTTAAGCCATCACTCATTATTAGCTGGTGGTAATTGGGGTTTACGAATTGCAAAATGTAAAGTGCTCAATGCACTATGGGGTTTTTAGGGATAATGATCATGATAATCACTGTGTGTTTGGCATTATGCTAAGATAAAAGGATATGTGGAAATCATAAAAAAACAGCCTTCTACCTTCTGAGTATCGAGTTTGTTGGAGGAGAAGGACTGTACAGAAAAACGGAAAGGCTCTTTCTTCCATCTTTGTATACCTCCACTTGGGAAAAGGCTAGAGATGTGCAGCCCCACAGAAGCAGAGAGAGCTAACCCAGAGAGGGACTGGCTGGTCAGTTCAGGGAGACTTTCCGTTTTTTTTTTTTTTTGCTGATGTGTGACTTCTACAGAAGGATGCCTAACTGGACAAACTGCATTTGAAAGATGAGCCCTGCTGACACCTTATCCCTCCTTCCCTAGATGGGTGGCTTTTTTCCTGCTTTCAAAAGACATTTACTGAATTATTTATTTATTTTTGGGCCTGAGAATGAGCAAATTAGATTGACCTAAATATTGCTAGACTGTATTTTATTTTATCAGAAACACAGGCACGGTTTCTAATTACCCTTGTGTTCTGAGTAAAAATTGCAGATGTATGGTTCTAACATTACCTTAGCTAATTTTTGCCTGTTTTGCTTAGCATGCACTCTGTTCTTGCAATTATTTGTGTATGCAAATAAATACCGTGTGAAGTGAATGTGAGTATTCACGCACCTCTTTTATTTTATTTATTTATTTTTCTTTTTGTTCTCATTATTAAACCTCTCCAGAGATGAGGTGATGGAATAGATGGATCCAGAGATATTCTTGTCTCTCCACTGTTAGAAGAACCTGTTTGGACAGATTTTTTCCCTACTGTTTAAGAACTTACACCAATTATTTGGATCAATTGAAATAATAGCTTTAGGCATGAATATATTGTGTAAGCATTCAAAATATAACTCAAAAAGTATAAGTGCAGTAATTATTCAGTGCTTCCTTGTGATAGGAGTTTGTCTTACAGGACATTAAATTCTTACAATGACCCTGTGATGGACTTGCCATGGTTCTTAATGTCCCATAGGTAGAAAATAGGGACAGTAGGGTTTTTTTTTAAATCCAATGATGTAGGTTCCAAGAATACTTGTTGAAACTGGCAATATGTGTCAGATTTTAGTAGGTTTTTTGTTTTGTTTTTTTGTTTTTGGTGCATGAGGGGAGTTTTGAAAAAAATGGTCTTATAGTATATTGGTATATTTCGTGTTAAGTATTGACCAAAGAAACTGCATTGCACTCTGAATAGAGAACAAAAGAATTTTTCTATTATAATCTGTGTGTCTCTGTCCAGTTCCGGAGTATAACAATTAAAACAGTTTGAGGGAAAGAAGGATGTAGCAACTATTCAAGAGGGGAGAAAAGCTCACAGGAAAACAACCACAGTTTAGATTGGGTTAAAAGAAAAACCCCAAAAAGTGACATAACCAAGAGCTTTCAGACCCAGTGAAAGGGTGACAGGCAGCTCTTCCTCACTTCCATGGGCACACACAAAGAAATACGGGGTATGCTGCTCTACAATGTGTTTCCTTCAGACATATTGGCCATAAGTTAAATATCAACTGTGGGAATAACTTACTTAAAGAAGATATTTGACTCTTTTTTTCTGGATATTATTTGAAACTAGTGAAGCTTCTCTCTCCTGTTGGGAATGGTTTAGGTCTTAATTCCCATGCTTGGAAATAAGAGGAATGAGGATGAGTTAATGAAATTCATATTCAGGCTCATATTTTTTTCCAGAAAATTTCAAGCAACTTTTAAAGACTAAAATTAAAAAAAAAAAAAAAAAGGAATGATTCATTGTCGATTTAGAGACTAAAGAAAGTAGATAAGCTGAGGTGGGTTTATTTATGTCTGGATACCAGAATTTATAATAGGCTATGTAGGTGGGAGAGACTTTATAACCTAAAATTACTGTAGAAATTGATTCAGAATAACTAAGTCTGATTCAAACTTGTGACTTCTTAATGGGCAGAAACTTTTAACGATGAGATTTAAAAAGTGCTAGTACTAAAATCTTGACACAAACCTACTGCTTAATAGAAGCAGAATCAAGTTATTGCTTGCTCTGTGCTTGGCGTCAACCAATGTAGTTTGGGAAAATGATAAAAATAGGCTAAGTAAAGCATTCCTGATAGCATTTTGCATGGTACTGGGTAGAGCATTTTATTTGATCAATATATTGTGATGGCATTGACTGATTCTAAATTCAGACATACAATTTCTTCCTTTTGTGTCACAACATTTACTAACTTCTGCTCTTAGTCCGATTCATGTGAGGCTCTGATTCTCTCCCCTGGAACCTGGGGGATTGGTGCTGTTGGACCAGAGCCTCTTGGCCACTCCCATTTCTTCACTCTAGTCCCATTACCATTTGTGACAGACATTAGGGTTTCTCTTCAATCCAATCAAGGTCTCATCAACTTAATAGGCTAAACACATTTGTTTTCTGTTCTAATCAACTTCCAGGACAGCATTTTTTTTTTTTTACTTTTTTTTTTAATTGGAGTTCAATTTGCCAACATATAGCATAACACCCAGTGCTCGTCCCGCCAAGTGCCCCCCTCAGTGCCCATCACCCAGTCACCCCACCCCCCTGCCCACCTCCCTTTCCGCTACCCCTTGTTCGTTTCCCAGAGTTAGGTGTCTCTCATGTTTTGTCACCCTCACTGATATTTTCACTCCTTTCCCTTTATTCTCTTTCATTAATCTTTATATTCCCCAAATGAATGAGACCATATAATGTTTGTCCTTCTCCGATTATTTCACTCAGCATAATACCCTCCAGTTCCATCCACCTTGAAGCAACTGGTGGGTATTTGTCGTTTCTAATGGCTGAGTAATATTCCATTGTATACATAGACCACATCTTCTTTATCCATTCATCTTTCGATGGACACCGAGGCTCCTTCCACAGTTTGGCTATTGAGGACATTGCTGCTATAAACATTGGGGTGCAGGGGTTCCGGCATTTCACTGCAACTGTATCTTTGGGGTAAATCCTCAGCAGTGCAATTGCTGGGTCTAGGGCAGGTCTATTTTTAACTCTTTGAGGAACCTCCACACACTTTTCCAGAGTGGCTGCACCAGCTCACATTCCCACCAACAGTGCAAGAGGGTTCCCCTTTCTCCACATCCTCTCCAACATTTGTTGTTTCCTGTCTTATTAATTTTCACCATTCTCACTGGTGTGAGGTGGTATCTCATGGTGGTTTTGATTTGTATTTCCCTGATGGCCAGTGATGCAGAGCATTTTCTCATGTGCATGTTGGCCATGTCTATGTCTTCCTCTGTGAGATTTCTGTTCATGTCTTTTGCCCATTTCATGATTGGATTGCTTGTTTCTTTGGTGTTGAGTTTAATAAGTTCTTTATAGATCTTGGATACTAGCCCTTTATCTGATCTGTCATTTACAAATATCTTCTCCCATTCTGTAGGTTGTCTTTTAGTTCTGTTGACTGTATCCTTTGCTGTGCAGAAGCTTTTTATCTTGATGAAGTCCCAATAGTTCATTTTTGCTTTTGTTTCTCTTGCCTTCATGGATGTATCTTGCAAGAAGTTGCTGTGGCCGAGTTCAAAAAGGGCGTTGCCTGTGTTCTCCTCTAGGATTTTGATAGAATCTTGTCTCACATTAAGATCTTTCATCCATTTTGAGTTTATCTTTGTGTATGGTGCAAGAGAGTGTTCTAGTTTCATTCTTCTGCATGTGGATGTCCAATTTTCCCAGCACCATTTATTGAAGAGACTGTCTTTTTTTCCAGTGGATATTCTTTCCTCCTTTGTCGAATATTAGTTGACCATAAAGTTGAGGGTCCACTTCTGGATTGTCTATTCTGTTACATTGATCTATGTGCAGGACAGCATTTTTTTTTCTTTTTATAAGATTTTATTTATTTATTCATGAGATACACAGATAGAGAGAGAGAGGCAGAGACACAGAGGAGAAGCAGGCTCCATGCAGGAAGCCTGATGTGGGACCTGATTCCCGGGACTCTAGGATCACGCCCTGGACCGAAGGCAGGCGCCAAACTGCTGAGCCACCCAGGGATCCCCCAGCAGGACAGCATTTTTAATAACTATCGTAAATTTCCAAATTTTTCTTCAACAACTTTCTATCTCTTTCCTTCAACAACTTGCTTCTCTTAGAGGACAAAAACAAACCAGAATGAAACCATGTAATCATTGATTGGTAGATATGTCCCAGTCATCACATTAGATGCTGATGCTCTCAAGAGAAGCCCTTGGTCTCTGGATCTCACCTTGTAGTGGTTGATATTACAAGAGGACCAGCACTGAGTAGTAATGTATCATGTGGAGCTGTGGAATCACATGGGAGGAACAATAGAAATGATGGGAGTGGATGTGGAAGTTCAAGGAGGGGTTGCCATATGAAGAAAGAGGATATTTCAGGCAGGAAGGTAGTGATTGTTTACACATGGAGAGAGTGCATTCTTTACACAAGACTCACCCTATAGTTACCAGTGCAGAGAGAGCAGAGAGAGCCGAGGCCAAAACATAAATGGTTCAAATAAAAGGATTAAAAATGAGAAACATCATGATCAGGCTGATGTTTAAGAACAGGCATTCGGGCCCCCCTATGGAGAATATATCCATAGGGG
Source organism: Canis aureus (assembly GCF_053574225.1). NCBI lineage: Eukaryota > Metazoa > Chordata > Mammalia > Carnivora > Canidae > Canis > Canis aureus. The sequence goes on from NC_135627.1 coordinate 4,755,866, forward strand.
CAAATGTAGAAGCTGAGATAATAATTAGGAGACTGTTGCAGTTGAGAAACAATGAGGATCAGCTGGAATGGTGGTGACGGCGTGGTGGAAAACAGAAAAATAAGGAGGCAGAAACGGCAGGATTCCAATGTGGAAGGTGGAAGTGGTTTAAATACTATGGGTAGTACCCAAAATTCAGATGGACCAAGATGTTTCAAGGGTGGTTCCACTGGGTAAACTAAATATGTAGCGTAGAGTCATGGATATACTGGCTTTAGGAGGGCTATGGCATAGTTAGTGACCACAGCTCTGGCAGATGTACACCTAATCTGGAAATTAGGAATATAAGTATGAATTAAAGTTTCATGAGTCATGGCCATTGATGAAACGAATGAATCCTATTACCTAGGAATATTTTATTAACTGAAGCACATATGATAAGTGTTCAGAGAAGAGTGGTTTTATTCCTTACTCCATAATCTATATATGTTAGTTTTCAAGAGGTTCGTTCACCCTGGTAAGAATATTTGCCTAAAGAAACGACTTTGAAAATCTATTATTTTACTTATAGACTTATTATAATAAATGATAGTCCAGCTATGGGAAGGTAGCCACACAGGTAACTCTGAATCCCATTTCCCAAAACCCATAAGAAGACATACAAACATTGACAATAGCTTTAAATCCTTTACCATGACCATATAACATTAGGTCTCGTTTTTTTTTTTTTTTTTTTTTTGTAAAATTAAAGACATATAAACTGTGAATCAGAGAGGAAACAAAGAGCATAATCAGGACACAGCTCATGTGAATTTGCAAAGCCTTTGAGTATCTAATGAAGTATGTATCTTTGAATAAGCCCACTTACTTAGATATTCTCATTCATATAATTGTGATAAGATTTTCTGCCATATGCGGCTATTCCTGGAAAAATTTAAGGCTAGAGTTTCAGATTGGCCAAAATAATTGCTGTGTATGAATATGTATGGATTGCTCAGTATAAGAATATTTTTTGTCATGGCTGTATGAGAAGATCACTTAAGAGAAATTTTACTCCTCAATAACAAATAGTGATGAGAGCTTAATATAATAAAGAAATAATAGTAGGTGTATGTAATTGTTTAAGGCCTGGGAGATTTTCATTGTAGGTCAGTAGTAAGCATAGAGTAGGAGACAGATTAATTGTGTGAAGTGATTATATTAAGGCTCTAGGGTATTTCTTTACTCAGTAGCTTTATTAGCCTTCCTGGAGTCAGTATTCTTATTCTTAAAAGGAAGATGACAGATTCACCAGACATTAATTTGTCCAACCAGATCTACTCTCTGCCATTGCCTGCTGCTATGGGAGATGAATGGGCCCATCACATCTATTCTAAGCTGTATCTTAGTGAGGTCCTTCACCATTTGGTCCAGGAAAATAGTCGCTTCAGGAGAAGATGACAGAGAGGGAGGAGCCTGTGTTTGGGGTCATCCTTTAATTCTCTTCCTGGATGTTGCCTTGTCCTGGCTGGGTCCTGAACTCACCTTTGATCTTCCAAAGGAGACCCCTCTGAAACTTTCTTTCCTTCTCACCCCTCCCCCGTCTTTTTGGGTATTGGTTGTGGGAAAAGTTAGGATCCACTAGCCCCTGGCTTCTACACTACCCTTTATGCTGTCCCTCCATCCTATCCATGACTGTCCCTTTGTACAGTAAGCCTCTCCACATAGGCCAATTTGAGTACCATCTGTATCCTATCACATCCTAGAGTTTCTAGAGTTCCATCCAGGAAAGTTATTCTTTGTTTCTTTGAGAACCACCATCATCAGAATAAAACCATTAGTAAGTTTGTTCAGGAGAACAGTTACTCTAAGCACTTCTTTGCATCTCAATGGAGCAATACTTCTTACCAATTTCATTTTCAATATTGATCAGGGTAAGTCTTCAACTGGTTCACCTGTGACACTTTTATACAACCCGAATTTTCTATTATACATAAAAACAAGAGTCAATGATTTCCTGTGGAAAATCTTCATAAACTGACACTAGGAGCTGGTCTTCGGGCATTCATGCTGCTTTTGCATAGCAGTGTAAGACAATTACTGTTTTAGTGGTCACTAGAAGCATGCAGTTTCCATATCTGCTCCTCCTGTTTGTCCAAAATCACTTTTTGTTTGAGATACATCACTTAAGTAAAACAGGGTAATAGTGGTGTGTGCTAGGTCTTCATGAAAAATCTTCTTTTCTAAAACAGATGAAATGTGTAGAGCCTAATGTGTGCAGGTTTTCCTGATGTTGTGTGTAGTTTGTCATCTCAGATACCATCTGCAGCTGTGATCAGCTTTAGGCTCTCAGGGGGAGAGTTCTCTTAATACCTTACCCTAACAGAGAGGAGCGGTAGCATGGAATTGGTTCTCTGTGATCCGCTGGCCTCCTAAGAGTGCAGCTCTGTCATTGAGCCCTAGAGAGGAGGGAGTCAGAACACTTCTAACAGCTAAGGGGTTTTCATAAGATTTTCACATAAAATTGGTACACAGAAATGTAAGTTGGCCTTCTCTATAATTTTCATCATCTGCTAGGAAGTAAACAAACAAATAAAAATCCCAGTGTTTGGTTCATAGGAGTCAGTATCATGCAGAAAAATAATCATAAAAAGGACCATAGATTAATGAGTTGCTTGGTTTATTTATTCATTCAACAAATTATACTGAGCCAGATGGTGAGACTATTATAACAGTTAAAGCATATATTCTTATTGTCCACATAATGGTTACAGTTAATGCAAGCAGTGTTCAATTCAATAAATAATTAAAATCAGAGGACAGAGCTTTTAGAAGCACCGAACTAAAAAATAGACTCCAGATGAAGTGCTGTAAGGAAGAGCTGAAGGGTAGGGTAGGTTTCAGACACGGTCTAGTCAACTGGAAAATTTCTGCCTCTGTCAATTAGCAGAAGTTGTTGATAAATTTTAAGTGATCAGGCCAAATATCACACTCTTAAAACACAATTCAGACAAGTAATATTATTAGTGATGGGAACAGACATGGACAGACTCATGCAGCACCTGGAAAGGGACAGAGTTTACATGTGGGGGCTAGGGGCAAAGTGAAATAAAGTTTTGTGCAGATCCAACACGTAGATCAGATTAAAAATAATTTCCCTGGCTATTTCTTCATCTGGAGGTTGATTTTTAAATCTCTTAAGGCTGGGGTCATACAGCCTCCACTTCAGGTAGATACACTCTCATATAGCTCCTAGGTCAGAATGATTAATGTGGGAAAGATTCATGGACTTAAAAATGAGTTTTTTTGTAGAGACATCTCTAGTTCCAAAAGTATACAAGTTTAGATCTTCTGTATAATAATATTGGCATGGACAATACTGTTTTTTTTTCCCCCCTTGCATAAGAAGAAATTTGTAAGATTAGCACAAGTAAAATGTAAGCTGCAAATCCACCATAAATTTGATAAATATTTAACATTTTTGCTAGCTCTAGTATATGCAACTGATAAAATGCATAGCAGGTATTGATTGAGTAATTCAGTAAATGAACATCTGAATTGTGATGGGCAATATACTGAATGGTAGGAATATAAAGATGAGTTAAAAACTTGTTCCTCATAATCCAGGAACTCACATCCTATCATTGAAGGCATTGAGTTTTTCCACCCCAGCTTTATCAAGATATAATTGGCATATAATATTGTGTAAGTTTAAGGTATACACTGTGATGATTTGATACACTTATATACTGCAAAGTGATTACCACAATGAGGTCATTTAACACCCTTCGCTTCATATAATCACCATTTTTTTCGTTGTTATGGTGAGAATATATAAGAGCTGTTCTCTTCATAATTTTCAATTATGCAATAAAGTACTAACTGTAGTCACCATGCTCTACATTACATCTCCAGAATGTAGTCATCTTATAACTAGAAGCTTGTATCCTTTGACCAACATCTTATCATTTCCTCTTCCCTCCGTCCCCTGGCAATCACCAGCCTACTATCTGTGTCTACAAGTTTGGCTTTTACAGATTCCACTTAAAGGGAGGTCATACAGTATTTGTCTTTCTTTGTCTGATATATTTTACCTAACACCTTGAGTGCTCTCAAGGTTCATCAATGTTGCTGCCAATGGTAGGACTTCCTTCTTTCTTGTGACTGAATAATATTCCATCATGTATATATACCACATTTTTTTTCTGTATCCATTTATCTTTCAGTAGATACTTACACTGTTTTCATGTCTTGGCTATTGTGAATGATGCTGCAGTGAACACCAGGAGCTATCTAAATGAGATGATTTTATTTCCTTTGGATAAATACACAGAGATGGGATTGCTGGATCATATGGTAGTTCTATTTTAATTTTTTGAGGAACCTCCATACTGTTCAGCCTAGTGATCGTATCAGTTTATGTTCTTGCTGATGGTGCATGATGTTCTCTTTTCCCCATATCATTACCAGGATTTATCTTTTGTCTTTTTGAACATGGGCATCCTAACAGATGCAAAGTGACAGCTCCTCATGGTATTGATTTGCATTTCTTTAATGATGAGTCATGTTGGGCACCTTTTCATGTACTTGTTCACTATTTCTGTGACTTCTTTGGAAAAATGTCTATTCATGTCCTTTGCCTATTTTTTTCAACTGGATTATTTTTTTTGTTTTGTTTTGTTTTGTTTTGTTTTGTTTTGTTTTGTTTTGTTTTTTAGCTGTTTGTTGTATGAATTCTTTATATATTTAGGTATTAACCCTTATCGGATACCTGCTCTGCAGATAACTTCTTCCATTTCAAGGTTAACTTTTTATTCTTTTATTCTGTTATTTTGTTTTGTTTTGTTCTTTGCTGTCCAGAAACTTTTTAGTTTGATGTAGTCCTACTTAGTGATTTTTGCTTTTGTTACTCATGCTTTTGGTGCCATATCCAAATATTGCCAAGCCCAGTGTCAAGGAGATTTTTTTTTGTTACAGAAGTTTTATGGTTTTATGTCTTAATGTTTGAATCCTTAAATCAATTTCAGCTTATTTTGTGATTAATGTAAGGTAGGGCTCCAATTTCATTCTTTTGCATGTTTCTATCTGGTTTTCCCAACACCATATATCGAAGAGACTTTCCTTTCTTCAATGATTGTTCCTCTCTTTGTTCCTCTGCTCTTTGTTCAGATATTAGTTGACTGTATATGCATGAATTTATTTCTGAGCTCTCAGTTCTATTCTATTAACCTATGTGTTTATTTTTTATGGCAGTGCCATACTGTTCTGATTACCATGGCTTTGTAAATATAGTTTGAAATCAGGAAGTATGGGGTTGTCAACTTGTTTTTTCCCAAACATGCTTGTACTTTAGGTATTTGACGTCTTTTGCAGTTCCATACAAAATAGATTGTTCTATTTCTGTGTAGAATGCCATTGGAGTTTTAATAGGGATTGCTTTGAATCTATAGATGGCTTGAAATAGTGTGGATATTTTAATAATATTAACCCTTCCAATCCATGAGGAAGGATGTCTTTCCACATGAGGGTTTTATTTTTTTTTAAGACTTTATTTATTTATTTATGATAGACTCAGAGAGGCAGAGGCATAAGTGGAGAAGCAGACTCCCTATGGGGAGCCTGATGTGGGACTTGATTCCAGGACCCTGGGATCATGACCTGAGCCAAAGGCAGATAGATACTCAACCTCTGAGGCACTCAGGTGCCCCTCCACAGGAGGTTTTTAATGTCAGTTTGAGGCCCCTGTGAAATGGCTACATAGTAAGAGCCACCCTTGCATAGTGCTTTTCAGAAATTAATACGCTTTTCAAATACGTTAACTTGTTTGATAGTTTAGACACTTCTGAGAAATGACTATCATTTATCACTGTCACATTGTAGATCAGGAAGTTGCAACTGGGATTAGGACTTTCCTCTAAGGCAGGGAAAACTTGTGCTAGATGGCAGTGTGGAAGTAAGCCAAAAGTTTGCATAATAAAAAAAACACTTCAAAAAAAGTTAAAGTATTTAGGTGGGTGGGGGATAGAAGATATGGAAAGTAAGAGGAAATAAATGAAGAAAGAAAGAAAGAAATGTGCAAATAGCTAGAAGATTGTGAGTAGTATACAAAGCCTGAGGTCAGCTAACTTCCAGAAGTTTTCAAATTTAAGAACAACAATTTGTGTAAAGGAGGACCAAGGAGAGAATGTTGCTCCAATAACTACAACAGCAACAACAATTGTGAATTTAGGGGAAAAAATATATCTTTTGGATACAGAGACCAAAGTAATACTAGCACATTTTGTATGAAAATTTAAGAAAATATTCTGTATTCATTTTTAATAAATACAACATTGTTTTCCAGAGGGCTTACAGCCATGAATCATCTTTAAATTTTATAGCAGAGGGTGTCCAACATCAAGGTCTCAGCATGCCATGGAAAGGAAATAATTGAATTGTTAGCATTTGCTTCCTTAGTAAAAGGAAGTTCCTTGTGGTCTTAGGAGAAGGTGGAAAGAGAGTAAAAGAAGAAATTCAAAAGACAGTTTAAGAGTACTAATTAAATCACCAGAGATCTCAGCTTGCTATGTGAAAATGCCAATGTAGAACCTAGTCTAAGAGTAGTAGAGAGTTAGCTTTTGACATGTGTAGACGCGGTGTTCTTTCACAGCTATGAATGGTTTGGCTGAGAGAATGTGAGAAGGGACTAGCATGTCAAGGGGAGAATGAGTCTGTGACTCCTTCCCTCTGCTCATTATAACCAGAAAGGCATGTGGAAACATATCAGTGTACGAAAGCTACTAGATCTGATTTAGAAACATTATTATATGTGTGAATCAGAGATTATGAACTCTGGTCTGTAACTGTATATTCCCTCAATAAAATATGGAAATGAAAATTACTTGAAGAGGGCTGCCTGGCTGGTTCAGTCGGTTAAGCACTCAGCTCTTGATTTCAGCTCAGATCATGATCTCCAGTTCATGAGATCGAGTCCTGCGTTGGGTTTCCCGCTCAGCACGGAGTCTGTTTGGGAGTCTCTCTCCCTCTCCCTCTGCTCCTTCAGCTTGTGCTGTCTCTTTCTCTCTTTCTCTCTCTCTCTCTCCCTAAAATAAATAAACCAATCTTTAAAAAAATTAAAAAAAGAAAATTAATTGAAGATATGCCATTCTCATGTATTATAGAAATGGTATCAGAGATGGACTTTTCTATTTCAGAGCAGCAATGGGCAGGGTTGAAATAGCCTAAGTAGAAATCACAAACTCAGGTATTTTTTTTTTTAATTTTTGTGTGTGTGTTTTTCTAAATTTTTTATTTAAATTCAATTTGCCAATATATGGTATAATACCCAGTGCTCATCCCATCAAGTGCCCTCCTTAGTGCCTGTCACTCAGTCACCCACCGTCTTTCCCTTCTGCAACCCTTTGTTTATTTCCCAGAGTTAGGAGTCTCTCATGAACAAACTCGAATATTTGTGTTTTTCTTTTAAGATTTTATTTATTCATGAGAGACACGGAGAATAGAGAGAGAGAGACAGACAGAAAGACAGGCAGAGGGAGAAACAGGCTCCATGCAGGGATCTTGACGTAGGACTTGATCCTGGGTCTCCAGGATCACACCCTGGGCTGAAGGCAGTGCTAAACTGCTGAGCCACCTGGGCTTCCCAAACTCAGATATTTGAATTAATTTTATAACAATGGTGGTGTGAAGATGTTCATCCTCATTTAGATCAATATGGTGAGACGATGGAATGAATATACAGCAGAGACATGTAAGAAGGTCAGTGAGATTTATGTATGAAAAAGCATAGAGCTGTGAAAATATTGCATCTCTTTATAATAATTCAATCAAAATATTCTAAACATGAAATAATGATGTTCATACAAATCTTATTTTCTTAAAAAGGAAAGAAGAACTTGATGACATATGACCGTAGGGAATGAAAGATTAGGAGCAGTTAAATAGAAATACTTTTAATCTTTTTAGTAAAAAAAAAATGGTACTGGAAAAATCAGAGTTTGTGACTAAAAGATGCAGATTTAGGAGATGAGGGTTAGGGGTGAGAGCTGAAGCTGCTGAAAGCCATTGGCTGTTGGAAAAGAGTCTCTGAGAATAGGATGCTGCACACAGAGTTGCACATACTGAACAAAGAGAGGCAGGAGGAAGAAGAGCATTGAGCAACAGCTGGGTGGGGAGTTTTGGGTTTATAGCCTTCATCTCATGTCCCTACAGAACATTTGTGCTTAGCCCCTCCTAAAAATAGGGAGTTCACTCCCTCACTAAGATGCCCCACTCCTGTCCCCGCCCTAGCTTGAAGTCTGCCTTTATCAAACGTCCAACTGTTGACTTTGGCCTGCATTCAGAAGTCATCCCATTGGTGGCGATGGCTTCCTTTAGGTGTCTCAGATGTGCACTGGGCGGTCACACCCCCTCTGGGTGTTGGGGCTCTCGAGTCCTATGTTCTTGTTTCCTCCAAGTGCTCCTCACGTGGTATCGTTTTCACTTCCTACTTCCCTGATTCTTTTCCTCTGGGCACACGCTAAGTAAGTTCCTTCCTAAAATGTGGTGGCCAGATTTAAACATGATGCTCCAAACACATTCCACACACCAAGGAATAGAGGGAGGCAGATGTTTTTCTTTGTTCTGAGTCCTGGGTTTCTGTTCCTGCAGCCTAGGTCTGTAAGGGGGCTTTGGCAGCCAGGTGTACCATTCACTCCACTTAATGTTAAATATGCAGCCACCCCCAAAGCCCTGGGTGTTGGTAACAAGTTTTTTCATTTATTTAGGTCTCCTTCATTTTGAGATCTGGAGTCAGTTCTTTCTTTCTTTTTAAAGATTTTATTTATTTATTCATGAGAGACACAGAGAGAGACAGAGAGAGAGAGAGACAGAGAGGCAGAGACACAGGCAGAGGAAGAAGCAGGCTCCATGCAGGGAGCCCAATGTGGGACTTGATCCTGGGTCTCCAGGATCACACCCTGGGCTGAAGGCAACGCTAAACCGCTGAGCCACCGGGGCTGCCCTGGAGTCAGTTCTTTAAAACTTAAAATGTGCCCTTTTAAATCTGTTTTATAAAATTACATTCTTAATTCACCAGCAAACACATTGGCAGAGAATTTGAACTGGACAAAAGGTAAGCACAATGTCATGTCACAGGCATGAAGACCATTTTGGGGAAAATGTGAAAATATGTTTACCAGTTTTTAGTAGTCTATGATATAAAGTCTATATGAAATGTGATGAGTTTTTTTTTTTTGAGGTTTATTTTCTCCAGTTTCTTTAATGTCTCTTTTACCTCCCTTCCTATAACATATATAAAATTAAAGTTCTGTCCTTGAAAGGCACCAGGGGCTTGGTCTCCCTTTCTTCACTGCTCTTCTCCAGAGCTGAAGAGGCAGACTTGCAGCTGCACCAGTTACTAGCTGTGTGGCTAGGGCAAATTTGAAATTGTCTTTTAACCTTGCTTTTCTTACCTTTGAAATGGGCACAATAATAATGTTGTTCTTGTCAGGATGCTGTGGCGATCATCCAAGATACTTTATGAAGATATGAAGCATTAGATAAATTGCCTCAAACAGAAAGGCATCAGTAAATATTAGCTATTTTTATTGGACTACCACTGAATCTGAATTTTTTTTTTATATTTCAGCACTTACATCCAAGCACATCTCAAGCATTTTTCAAGTATGCATTCACATTTTTGTCTGTTCTAAAATCTGCTACATCTGAAAGAAACTGTTTCCTACTCAACTTTGTATTCTTAAGATCTGTCATGGTTCCTGGTACATAGTGGGTCCTCAAAAAATGCTCGTGAAGTTCATGTAATAAATGGATTAATAAAGGAAGATGTGATGCAATCTAAGAGCACACATATTGACTTGACTACTGCTTGGTGATGGCGCTTATCAGGATGTAATGCTCCTGTAAACCTGTGACCTGTTCTTTACCTGTTAATCACTATGTTACTATCATTTCTAAAAGCTTACCATGTGCCAGGAGAGTTTATGTGCACTTTCACATTAATGCTCACTACCACCCTCTGACATAGGTTTGATCACTAGTCTCCTCTTACAGAAAAGGAGTGGAGGAACAGTGACTCGCTCAGCTGGGGAGGGGAGGGTAACAGAAGAACCCACCCTGTCAGGCTCCAGAGCCGAGAGAACTCCTCTTGGCCCTTTATTGCCTCTCACCCTGCTGATTTGCCCATGCTGTAGGTTTCTACTGATAATAATGATTTTTTAAATATTTTATTTATTTATTCATGAGAAACACACAGAGAGAGGTAGAGACATAGGCAGAAGGAGAAGCAGGCTCCCTCTGGGGAACTTGTTGCAGGACTCGATTCCAGGACCCCGGGGTCATGACCTGACCTGAAGGCAGATGCTCAACCCACTGAGTTACCCAGGAGCCCTGAAAATAATGATTTAAATTAAAAAAAAGACTTCGCCCCAGATTTAGGTAGATTTGTACATTTGTATTGTTCTCTCCTGACTGCTTTCAGAAGCTACAGTTGATGGGCCCCCGGCACTTCCTTCTTCCTTCTGGCTGTAAAGCCCAGTGAGTTGTGCATGTGAGAAAAAGAAGGTTAGCTGTCACTTTAGGACAGTTTTACTGTGTCAGTGTTCCTAAGATATCACCACTGGGCTGTTCCAGGCCAGGTACATCACCACCAACCTGCCCAGTCATTTCCTAACTAACCTGAGATAGACTCAGCCTCCCCAAATCATGTTCCTTTGTCTTTGAAATGGTGGACGTATTTTCTCATGTTGTTACAAAGAGTAAGTGACATAACACATCCCAGCATCTAAAATGCTGTCTAGCTTAGAGTAAAACTTGATTTTCTTGCCCAAATGACATTGATAACCCAATGGGGAGACTAGGAATTCACATCGATAACTCTAGTATGCTGTAGTCTCTGAGACTTCATGTATTAGACACATGCAGAATATGGAGATACCAGGGAGGAAAGATCCCTCCTCACTCTGAAAAGAGGGAGGAGGGTTCATAAAAATTAGGATTTCTGCCTGGTCCTTGGAGAAATTTTTGGCTTCTTCAGAGCATGGTTAATTTAATAGCAGTCTGTTTCCCTCAACTGACTGGGTGCAGAGACAGGACTGTTTTCCCAACATTCCCATCCTCACTGCCCAGCAGCAAAGTCTTACACACAACAGATACTCAGTAAATATCTGTTGGATGAATTAATAAATGATAGGGGATGCCACAACCAATGGGATATACTGTTTGTTAGATCAGAGGTATTTTTAACTCCATTTTACTGCTGAAAAATTTAGACTCAGAAAGGTCATAATTTGTTCAAAATAGTTTATTTAGTCAGGAATAGTGAGCTGAACATAGAATTTCTGTAAAATCTGTTACTTTTTTTAAGGGTTTTATCATCCTAATTTTAGAAGAAATTCCAGAATAAAATCAAACTTTTGAACTGCCTTGGGATCCAGTCTTGGTTTTCCTAGCTGATTTAAAAGTCCATTGAATCTCTTGAGAGCTTGTTAATAAAGAGCTGCCACTAAGATTTACAAATCATTTGCAAAAGGTATACCATGACATATAAAATTGGAGCTCTGCAGCACATGTACGCACGTGAAGAAAAATACACGCATTTAGACTGACTTAGAATTACAGCTACTGCAACGAACCTTCTTCAATATATTGGAAATGTCAAGAGAAGTGATAGAAATAAGTGGCTGCTCTTCTTGCATTCATTAAGGGGTAAATATTCTAGCTTGGTATCTGTAGCATAGTAGACACTCAATTAATGTTTGATGAATAGAAGCATAACAGGCTGACTTAATTAAGTAATTAATTTAATAATGAACTCTTAAAAATACTTAAAGTTGGTCATTTAAGGGGAAAAAACTGTCTTTAGCAGGACTGAAACAAAATGACCTGTATAACCTAGTTGATCTTAAACCCATACAAAATAGTGATATTTATTGTTATTTTTAAATAAAGAAAGCAAACTTAAAACACAAATATGATTTTATTAAATACAATGGAAAATTTTTGTAAGATAATTTTTTGTCTTGTTTTGTTTTAGAAAATTTATGCAGAAACGAAGATATATGGTTAGAATAAGAAGAAAATATCAATCCCCTGGGATTAGAAAATTGTTATTTTGTTTACCCCATGGCAAAGTAATCTATTAATAACTTCAAAGTATAAACATATAGTAGCTTTAAACAAAAATAGAAGTCTGGGATCCCTGGGTGGCGCAGCGGTTTGGCGCCTGCCTTTGGCCCAGGGCGCGATCCTGGAGACCTGGGATCGAATCCCGCATGGGGCTCCCGGTGCATGGAGCCTGCTTCTCCCTCTGCCTGTGTCTCTGCCTCTCTCTCTCTCTGTGACTATCATAAATAAATAAAAAAAAAAAAATAGAAGTCTGTATTCAACATTATTATTATTTATTATTATTATTATTTAATATTATTTTTAGAGGGGAGTGGGGAGGAGCAGAAGGAGAGGGAGAGAGAGAATCTTTTTTTTTTAAAAATATTTTATTTATTTATTCATGAGAGACACAGAAAAAGGCAGAGACATAGCAGAGGGAGAAACAGGCTCTACGTAGGGAGCCCGATGTGGGACTCGATCCTGGGACTCAGGGATCATGACCTGAGCCAAAGGCAGACTTTCAACCACTGAGCCACCCAGGCATCCTAGGATCTTAATCGACTCCCTGCTGTGTAGAGCCTGAATTGGGGCTGAATCTCATGACCCTGAGATCACGACCTGAGCCAAAACCAAGAGTCAGACATTCAACCAACTGAGCTCAGGCACCCCTCAATATTATTTTTTAACCTGTCTTATTCCATGCATATGATCAATAATCTGGAACTGTGATTTATCATATATCGTAAGATAGGTTCACATATTCTAGTGCTGTCTTTGTTTTCACTTCATATTTTTGATAAGAAAATTGAAAATAATTTATCAAGGTGGATTGTGTCAAGGATCTAAATAAGGTACATATCACAAGTCAATAGCTTCTGTAGACACATAGTCAATGTACTGTTTACCTTAATTAAGAACCAGTACTTTTGCCTTATTCTTTGCTGAAATTGAGCTCTTTAAAGAGTTCTTGAGAACTGTGAATTATTCATCCTAAATTACTTGTACTTAGTAAAGTACATTCTATATACTCATTTAATGTTCATTAAATAAAGCAAATATAAGATGTAAGAAACCTCTTTTAAATGTAAGAGGTAATAAAGATCCATCCTGAAATTTTCCATTCCATAAAATCTAAACATTAATTTTTAACTAGGAACAATCACAAATGGTAGAGAGTTTGCATGTAATTTTCAAATACTGCATTTTTAATAGTGTGTCCCATAGAACGCTGCTTCCAAGGGTTGTTAACAGGTGTTTCTCTTATATAGGGTCCAAGCTTTTTGGAGGTTTTATTATAATAGGCTAATACACAAGACCATGACCCAAGGAGAGATCTAATTACTGTGTTTCCTACCATCATTTCACTGCAGAGTTTCTCTTTTTATTGAGTAAATTTTAGGAAAGGCCACTGTGAATGATGCTGCAAATTTCAAATTAGTTAATTTATCCTTTGCTGATATGTTTCCTATTTTGTTAAGAGACTTTTTTTTTTTTTAAGGAAGAGACTTTTTTTCATGTAACTTTTTTTTTTTTTTTTTTTTTTTTTTTTTTATGATAGTCACACAGAGAGAGAGAGAGAGAGAGGCAGAGACACAGGCAGAGGGAGAAGTAGGCTCCATGCACCGGGAGCCCGACGTGGGATTCGATCCCGGGTCTCCAGGATAGCACCCTGGGCCAAAGGCAGGCGCCAAACCGCTGCGCCACCCAGGGATCCCTCATGTAACATTTCATACAACTCTTCAAATGCCTCAGTGAACTTATATTTTAGGTTGAATATGTATATACACATACATATTTTACATAAATACGTATTTAGGGAGACAGATAAATAGGTAGATATGGTGGCCTCCAATCTATTTGATAGCCATTAAATATTATATATGAATTACAATAATAATTTATAGACCTAAGATCTGTTTATATGTTCAATTGCAAAACATTTTAGAAATCAGAATTCAAATACTTATCATATACTAATAAAAACTTTATATTAAAATATAATCAAACCAGTCTAGAAATTTGGGATTTGGAAACATCCAAGAAATAAAGGTAAAAGTTGCATTATATTTGTAATTTGCCTAGATTTTTTGAGCTTTAATCACTAACAATGCAAATCTAAACTGTAAGATAAAATATTATATGAATTACAAGTACATTTTCTTTCTTTTTTAAAAAAAAAATTTATTTATTTGAGAGAGAGAGAGATAGCAAGCATGAGCAACGGGGGCAGAGAGAAAGGGAGAATCTCAACCAGAGTCCCTGCTGATCATGGAGCCTGACTCAGGGCTTAATTTCAGGACCCTGAGATCAGGACCTGAGATGAAACCAAGAGTTGGACTCTTAGTAGACTGCACTGCCCATGCACTCTTCTAAGGACATTTTCAAATGAAGTTACTTTATGCCCCATTGGGGAAAAAAATGCATGTCAAGTGATTTTACATAAGGTGTTAAATTCAGACTCTTCTTTGGAAGGAAGACAAATGTCTCGAAGGACCTTGAAAGGTCAAGCAAAATTTAAACCCAAACCAAGAATGCAACAAAAGAATTGCCAGAAGCAAAGAAGACACAAAGAAAAGGAAATTCTTTAAATAGGGAAGGAAAAAGATGACAGTTTAGGTCATTGGAGATTTAATTGACTCCTCAAAGTCAGAGAGAACAAAGCAGTCTGAAGACCTTTTACAATGGTCCTATTGAGACTTCACCCCAGCCATTAACATATCTTCCTAATTACACTAGTCAACTCTCAGACAGGCTACTGGTAAACCCTGCATTTTTGAGAAAAATAATTGGATAATGGCTTGAAAGCAATTAGAAGAATCATTGGGGAAGAGATTCTGTATTATTTACCTGTAAGAAGATGGTACTTTGAAGTCTATTTCAGAAGTTAAAGCCCAGTTATAAATGATTATGAAAAATATCTTTCCTGAAGCCGTGGAGCTTTTTTTGATTGGTGAACTAGAGTTGCTCTCCTGTGTTATCTGTGAATAATTTACTATGCATAAATAATGTTAAATAACTCTTTGACCTTTAAAACTTTAACATACAACAGCACTACCACATACACAGTCGAACTTGGCTCTCATCTACACTTATAATGTCAGGCCTCACACAATGGCCCCTGAATTTTAGGTCAGTCCCAACAACAGAAATAATCAAGATGTCTTAGGTAACTCTGGCTGCTGTTGGAGACTATCATAATTATAGGACAAACTGAAGTAGATTTTGAAGTTTAGATATTTGGAGGATCTACACGGATCAAATTTTCAAAGTAGTGACCATAGCCCACTACAGCTTAGGCTCACAAGCAGAACATAG
Organism: Canis aureus; assembly: GCF_053574225.1. Classification (NCBI taxonomy): domain Eukaryota; kingdom Metazoa; phylum Chordata; class Mammalia; order Carnivora; family Canidae; genus Canis; species Canis aureus. The sequence goes on from NC_135627.1 coordinate 4,771,241, forward strand.
CTGTGTCCACACACAGCCACGGATCTAAGGGGCACTGCCTGGTTTACTTAAGCTTAATGGAACAGTTCTTCAATTAAGCACTCTATTTCTGAATTCTGAAAAATTTGCTGTATCTATCAATCAACTACTCTTATTTCTCAATTGGTAATGTGAATTTTAAGAATTGATGCTCCTACTTCCGAAGAAGATTTGATTTCATTTTCTTCTATTTGCTTATTACGTGTTAACGATAGAGGAGTACTTACTCAGAGGATGGTTTATATTGTCCAACCCTGTTCTTAATAAGTGTTTTCTGGAGATCTCAATTAGTTTAAAAAAAAATAAGTCTCAATGATTTTGTTCATATCCTAAGTGTTTTTGAAACTACTATGTAATATTACTTGTTGTGCTCTTTCACTAGGGTATTTTCTTTCTTTCCTTCTTTTTTTTTTTTTTTTTTTTTTTTTTAACTAGGGTATTTTCATAGAATATCCCTACTCCTGCAGAGGAGTGCCAGTTATAGATAAGTATGTTTATTTTCACTTTGCAGAAGAAAAGCTAAGAATCAGAGTAGTAGAATAACTTGCCACAAGCGTGCAATATTTAGCATATCTGGGCCATAATTTTAGAAATAAACCATTATCCACGTATTGAGTGCTTATGATAAGCCAGATACTGTTCAAAGCACTGTAGTTGTAATGTCTAATTTTATTCTGGAAATGAATCCCAGAAGGCAGCTTCATGGACTTCATTTCCAGTTATGGAAACTGAGGTTCAAACGGTGCAATGACTTGTTCAAAGACTGAGGACTCAGGTGATGTGCTGAGATTTGCATTCAGGTCAGTCTTCCTCTCTGTTGCTCCTGCTCCCTCTCTAGGTCTCTAGGAGTATTTCCTATAATGACCTCCTAGTGATGATTCCTGGGGGTCCTTGCTTTCTCCATGTCTCTTTCTTTATAAATGTCTCCCCATTCTTTAAACAGATCTCTTCTTACATAGAAACATGGAAAGAGACAAACACTCTGTAAAGATTTAGCAATGTCTTAAGGTATGATCTAGAGTAGGGTCTGATAACAAACAGAGAAAATGTCTATTATAAATGACATTATAAGGATGTATATATTTACAGTTGGCCCTCAGACAACAGGGGGTTAGGAGTGCCAACCTCCCATGTGGTTAAAAATCTGCATATAACTGTTGCCGCCCTATAAACTTAACTACTAGCAGCCTGCTGTTGACTGGAAGTCTAATCCATAACATGAACAGTTGATTAACACATATTTTGTATGTTATATGCATTATATACTGTATTCTTACAATAAACTAAGATAGGGAAAAGAGAGTGTTATTGAGAAAATCATAAGGAAGAGAAAATACATCTATAGTGTTGTAGCTCTAAAACATCCACATATAAGTGGATCCCGTGTTGTTCACACACATATGTAGTGGCGTCCACATAATGCTTACATTATTATAAGAAAGCATGTGAAAAAAAAAAATCAAAAAAAAAAAAAAAAAAAAAAAAGAAAGCATGTGATAGTTCATAAATTCTCCCTAACTCTAAGGCATTAATGTGATTCTAGGTTTCTTCTCAGAAGGAATGCCCTTGTCCCCTAATTGATATATAGATATGTGATCATAGAATATTCTGATGTATACTATGAAGCTAACTCTTATAAACCATTGTAGAGCATTTTAGGATGCTAGAATAGAATTTAATAACCAGTTATTGCCACGAAACACTAATGCAGGGCTAGAATCTGCCTCTGCTGCCCAACCACACTTGGATATGGATCAGGGACAGGGAGTCCCGGCCCTTGAATTCATTCATTTCATTTGGAGGTAAGTAACAGGAAGCCACAAACCATTTATACCTCTGGCTACAAAGCACAGTGCGACTTTAACTCATGAAAATCTACCATAGAAGGTCATGTGGTGTGCATTTCCATGTGTTAAATTTTTTCTCTGTGTTTGGGCACATGGCATTTATTTTGTTTCCATATAAGAGGAGCACACCATGCGTATTTCTGCATCATTTTCTGCACCTGAATTTCTCTTTATGATTCTCCCTCTCCTGTTGCATTTTCCCTCTGACTCTTTTATGCTTTTGCCCCCACCCCAATTTCTAATTCTTGCTGTTGTCAGCCATGTGCTTCCTTTAGCCAAAATATAAAATAAAATTGTAAAAAAATAACTCTGAGTTGCTTTTGAGCTCTTCCTGTGATATGACAGCAAAAATTAATTTTCTTTTATTTCTGTAGCTTTTCGTTGATTCTTTTTATGGATCAGATGCTCATTAAAACAAAGATTGGGGCAGAAGTGCACATTCTGTGCCTTTCTGTGACTGTTTTGAACTGAATCCACGAAATCAATATAGGGCAATCAGCAGTTTAGAAGTTCGATTACATCAGTTTATTTTAATGGGGTTTGTCTTGTGTTTTAAATTGAATCAGCACTCTTTGTTGCTCCAAGTATCAGTAAGTTTGTAATAGGAAATTTTTCTTATGTTTTACATATACAGATATAAATCTTTTCATAGGCTGATCACAATTCTAAAATATTCTAATGACACTTAATCCATCTACTTAATTCTTATACAAACCATTTACCCAGCCAATACTTGAGACAATGAATTGATTACAGGTTTCAATATGTGTTTCTCCTGTCATTGTTAAAGCTAATAGATCTGCATTTTGGTCTGTTGTGTAATACAATTTCACTTGGAAGAAAATTTATTTTAGTGACCTGATCATACATTTTCTTTGTCTGATTTTCACTTGATTTAAAAAGATAATGTTTGAGTGAGTACATTGTTATCTACAACTTCATCTTTTTCAAAGCAGCATTCCTAACACATCTGCTAAGCCATTGCTTTCATTAGTTTGCTGTCGACTATGAAAGGTGTCCATTTTATTTTACTTGATTGCTGGGGATGATATGGGTTCATCTTACTAACACTGTCCTCAGTGACACTGACTAAAGATCTCAGGTGCTCATTAGCCACAATCCCCTCCTACATAAAAAGGGTGGGACTGCAAAAAGACTCCTTGTACCTACACCTTATATGCAATTACATCCACTTCACTTCGTAACTGAAGATGAAGGATAATTATCATATGTAACTACTGGTAGCCTCTAGTAGAGCTATTATGGATGATTGTTCTTTTTTTAGGTTTTTTAGTTTTACAATGAACAAAGAAAAAAACCCAGCTAATATATAGCTATTTTTAAAAAGAGGCTAATGTGACCTAGATAAAGAAGAATTTAAAACAGCTAGTTGATTGGACCCTAAAGGATGTGATTAGTCATAGACATAATATGTTCCTCAAATATTTATTAAGGCTTAATAATAGGTATGCTCTAAATATTTCATTCCTTTCACTCCCCCCCCCCCCAAATCTAGGTAATACTTATTAGTTTAAATATTTATTAATTTAGTAGGCTTAAATAAACTAAGATGATATTTCAGGACTACTCAGTGAGACCAGGTTTTATAAATGATGCAAGCAGAGCATCTATTTTCATTTATTATGAATATAAATAGTTAGGAATTCCACCTACCAAATGGTCTTGTGAGAGACCATTCAATTTCATTTTTAAATCTGTCCTCATTTTTTAAGCCTATTCTCATTTTAAAATCTGTCCTTAAGTAGTGTAACTATTTGTATGTGTATATATAGGCAGAAACACACACATTTATATACATACACACATAATTGGAACTAAATAGGTAAATATTAGGTAAGTAGGGTTGCAAGCTTCTGTGCTAAGCTCTAGTAACTAATGAAGATAAGATGGCACTTCACACACACACACACACACACACACACAAAAGATGGCACTTCACTATGCCATTACTTACATGACCAAGCTATACTGTTCCATCCACATCAACCAGATACTCACCTTGGATTTTTGTTGTTAGATAAATAAATATTTTAGGGAGAAATTTAGAAACCCTGCTGGACTGCATTTATTCAGCACACATTCTAATGATACCCAGCATTTTGGAAATGGGTATTTATGGCTTGTTGAACATTTGTGGTGCAGTGAAAAATCCATACATTGCAATTAACACAACAAAGCTGGAAAATGCAGAAAGTTGTCATTTTACTATCCTTCTGCTGAGCTGCTTGCACGTGTGGTGGTGGTGGTGGGGTGTCTGTGGCATTCTAATCCTAGCTGCATATTTTCTTTCTATGCAGTGGTAAGTCTCATTCAGTGAAGTGGCAGATATATCTGCTAGACATCTCTTTCAGTGGGTGAGGAACAGCGCTTGCTTCAGATAGCACTTACTAAGGACACCCAGTAATTTGCATTGGCTTGAAAAGCAGGGACTAGATGTCTTCCATGTATAAGCTACTCCCAAGTTGTGAGCTACATCCCTTCATAATTTGTACCAGTTCTTTCAGTCCAATACCTGGGAAATTACTAATCAATCATAGCTCTTCAAAGGGCTTGCCGTAATAACCTATAGTTTACCTTAGTACAGAGAATATTTTTCCTGGAAAAATTGTAAACTCCATTAGAATATATCCCAGACTGTCCCTGGTTGTTTTGCACTATTTCCACAGATTTTACGATATTGGTCATCTGATGAGTATTTTTGTGATTGAAGAGACTTCTCAGTATTAGCTGTTAAGCTTCCTATGTTTGACAACACAGCATGGCCATTTTGACATAATCACAGTAATTTTAGGTGCTGGTTTTAAGAAGTCAAATATGCTTGGTTTTCCCTTTCTTGATTTTTCTTATATTACTATCATTTAGATGAGACAGTCCCTTCATTAGAGTACTTTACCATATATTGATCTCAATGTCTCTGTCTCTCTTTCTAGCTCTATGTGCATAGATATAATATAGACATAGATACAGACATTGATAAACAGTTATAGATGTTTATAGATATTGTCTCTCTGTGTGTATATACACATACAATAAAGTTTGATGTAATGGTGTTGCAGTATCTAGCCATCTATTTCCTCTCTTAATGTGCTCACAATATTTCTATCCTGGCTGAAAGAAGTGGAAACAGAGAACAAAGAGGTCACTACATTGGGGACACTTCCTTAATATTATGGTACCTGACAGTATGTTGCCTGACAAGCTTTCTCAGAGGTCATGGAACAGAAGGGTTCAAAGACCAAACTAAGAAGACAGAATTGCCGAGACTATTACACCAACGTAAAGGTGCAATGCAAGGTAGGAGGAAGAAAGCTATAGGTAACACACTTAGGATAGGGTGCCTGTGGAGGGGGGCTGCTTGTGATCAAGTAAGGTAGACCTGTTGGCCTCTGCTGGGAAACTCATCCAGCTGGCTAGATACCTGCTGGTCCTGTATTTATATAATTTAAGTAATTTCAGAGTAATAATACAGTGATATAAAACAGTAGGAATTGTACTAGTGGAATATGTGTATATATCTGCATTTAAGTACACAAGTCAATGATAGAAATCATTCTGTATCTCTAAGTTTTCTAGTAATACCTATTTGCTGCTTTCCTTATATATGTCTATTTCAGAATGCAGAAATAGGCCCCATAAGCTTAAAAAATCGTTTTGAAGCAAACTTAAAATGGGAACAATCTCATCGACTATTTTTCTACCCAGTGAACCAGGATGGCCTGTCATTTTTTTTTTTTTTTAATTTCGATACGGAAAATTTTAGGATCCCAGATGTTCTGAAAGTACATAATTTGAGAGCCAGTGATTTAGTGTGAAGAAAATAATAATAGGACGACTAAATAACTATTTTAAGGCTAGAAGTGGACATTATATGGAGGATGGCATCTAGTGATACTTAATTTACTGGAGTTGCTATTTTTACCCCTCTGAAATCTGAGTGGTGACTAATTCTTGGGGGAGGAGGAGGAGGAGATTTAAGAGCACTTTAATTGGATAGTTCTTATTTGTGTAGATGTTGATTTTCTCATTTTAATAATTTTCTGTTGCATTATGTTTAGGAGATTTATGAAATATATAAAATGCTTTCAAATGATTTGTTGGATGCCAGAAAATGATTAATTCATTTTTCTTTGTTTAGATTAAATATCGACACCTCTTAATTTAAAAAAAATTATCAAAACAGATGTGCTGTTTGCTATTCTTTGTGGCATTCTCTGAGGCTGATATCAGGAGGTTGGAAATCCTGCAATTATTTCGCTTGTTCTCTCTCTGAAAACCTCATAATCAATCAGTTCTTGTTGCCACACAGATAAAATCTAATTCCTTAAGAAACAATATGACTTTTTAATTTATTATTTTATTTTTAATTGTGGTAAAAAAACACATAACCTAAAATTTACCTTCCTGGCCATTTTAAGTGTACAGTTCTGTAGCGACAAGTATATTCACATTGTTGAGTGACCTATCTCTAAAACTTCTTCAAAAGTCTCTTACAAAACCATAACTCTGAAGCCAGTAGACACCTCCCCAGTTCTTTTTTCTCCAGCCCCTGACAGCCACCACTCTGTGAGACTTTCTTCCTCTGACTCCTGTCTGCACTGTTTGGTTTTTCTCCAGCTCATCTTAAAACCTACTGTTTAGGCACACCAAACTGTCCATACCCCATTCAGGTTCCAATTTCAAGACTCTCATCCACATTCTTTCCCCAGTCATTGTATAGTTAACTTCTGACTCAACTTTCAGTTACAGACTTACAAGACTCTCTTAGAATGGGGGATGTACACCTATCGTGTGCTCCTGTATGCACCCTTTATTTCCAACTATCACAATTAGCTTAAAATTTTTCTTGGTAGAATGTGAGCCCTTCAAAAGTAAAACCAATGGCTATATAAATAAGAACATCTGATTTAGCCTATCATTTTATTCTTGGCCCCGTAGCACACCCTACATAAATAATTGTTGACTGGATTAACAGTGAAAGCTCAAAATACCTAATTTGAATCTTATTTTGTCACCTACTGGCTGTGTGCCCTTGGGTACATAAAGATGATGATGATAATATTAATTACAACATTAGTGACAGTAGTAGCAAGCAGCTATCGCTGTCACTTACAGAGCAGTTGCTATGTACAAGGCACTTTTTAAACTTTTACATGTATTAACTCATTTACTCTTCATAATAATCCTAGTCATGAGGTACTATGAATGTGCCTGTTGTTGGATGAGTAAAGAGGACAGGGGTGCAGAGTGATTTATTCAAGGTCACTTAGCTCAAAAGAACAGAACTGTTCCTGAAATCAGACACTTTGAATCTGAACTCATGTTCAGAAATATCACTGCTTTATATGTCGGACCTCCATTTCTTTATTTATAGTATGGGTTATTGTAACTATTTCAAGTATGGGTAATGAGCATTAAATGTTCTGATCTATGCAAGCCGCTTAGCACAGTGCCTATTTGTAATAGGAGTTTTTTTTTTTTTAAACTTCTTCACTTTTTTTTTTAAATTTTTATTTATTTATGATAGTCACAGAGAGAGAGAGAGAGGCAGAGACATAGGCAGAGGGAGAAGCAGGCTCCATGCACCGGGAGCCCGACGTGGGATTCGATCCCGGGTCTCCAGGATTGCGCCCTGGGCCAAAGGCAGGCGCTAAACCACTGCACCACCCAGGGATCCCTGTAATGGGAGTTTAATAAATAACTGCATTTATGACCATAATATATGTCAAGTGCCTTGCACAGTGCTTATAAGGCTGTAGGCTTTCAATAAATGTTAGCTCCCTTCTCTTTTTCCTTAGACAAAGTCAGAGGTGACTACTAATGCAAAGGAATTGGGTTGGAGCATATTGCAGTGGCCACCAAGAAAATAACGGGTACAAGCTGTAGAAGAAGAGCACATATTTAAGAAAACAGCATCCTGTAACTGAGTGCTAATACTTTGCTGGGATTGTGATACAAACATCTGGCATTTGAATAAGATTCCTGACTTTGAAAGCATGTTCACATTTCTCATGTCATTTTCGTTTCATGGCTGACCTTGGGAGAAGAGACGTAATATGACGGTTCCCATTGTACAAAGATCCTCAGCAACTTACTGAAGACAGAGAAGCTAGGGTACAGAGAGGAACTAGAAATTGTATTTCTAGATTGTTATGTCCAAATGAAATTCATCCTCAAACTAGAACATTTTTGAGAGCAGAGGTGAAAACATAATAATTAAGTTAGTAGACCGGACATAACCTGAGTCTGTCGAGGGCCGGAGGAAGTATGGGGTCCCTTTCTTCTGCTCAGATTCTTCCTTCTCTTCTTCACCTTTTCTCTTGTTGGGAGCATCACACTGACTTAAAATATTCTTCGTCCTTGAACTGCAGAGAGTGAGTCCTCCTTATCAGGGTGTCTATCCTTCCATTTGCTATATGCACAACATTCCACATTATGGAATCAAACATATCTATTTGGAAAGAATGAGAAATTTACCTTGATGCAATGACTATATACACACACATGTGTAAGTGTGGATGTGTGTGTGTATTTGAGATAAAGGTTGACAGGTCAGCCTATCTGAAGTGGTTAGCTTCTATGACTGAACTTTCTTTTTGACCTATTAAAACTTCTTTTATCAGCTATATTTAATCATGAATTAGTTTCCTTATACGGCTGTCACAAAGTGCCATAAACTAGGTGTCTTAAAAGCACAGACATTTCTTGTCTTACAGTTCTGAAAGCTAGAAGTCCAAAATCAAGTTGTTTGTGGGGTTTGTACTTTCACGGGCTTTTGAGGGAGAATCTGCTCAATCTCTGTCCCAGCTTCTGGTCGCCCCCCCCATGTTTACCTTGCCTTGCAGATAAGAGACATCACTGCAGCCCCTCATCTTCACATGCCATCTCCTGTGTGTCTGTGTCTTTACAACGGTCATCTACAGTCCTATTGAATTAGGGACCCACCGTACTCCAGCATGACCTCATCTGGACATTATGTATGCAATGGTCTTACTTCCAAATCAGGTCACATTCTAAAGTACTCAGGGTTAGAAATTCAATGCTTTTTGTTGTTGTTGTTGTTTTTCTTGGCAGGGAACAATTCAGCTCATAACAATTAGTAAGATCAACCAAACTCAGTTGTATATGGAGGAATTTGCCAATGTTGCACAGTCTGTATCGATCTCTCTTTGGTGATAATCTGTGTTTTAGGAAAGCAAGCAAATGTAAGAACTAATTGTGTCTACTGAAGATATAACCTCCTAGCGACCCTCACCATGCATTAACTGGAAGATGGTGACAGGCTGCAATTTCATCGACAGGAATTACAAACAGTTACTACAAAATTAATGTTTTGCTTAAATTATTGTGTTCACCTGCTGTGCTTAAAAGATAGGAAAATTATTTTCCTTTTAAAGTTAAACAATGATATTCATGTTTTATTGATAACTATTTATTCCATATTTCTTAGTCATGAATAGTTGCTGATTGGAATGGGATCTGATATTTAGTAGAATTATAGATTGTTCACACTCCAGATGTTGAAAATGACAAAGAAGTTATTATTGTAACATGCTCTGGCTTTACATAAACTAAAGAGCATGGTGGTATCTGGATAGCTTCCACGTTCCATGCAGGACACAGCCAGGGAAAAGTGGCAATGTGGCTGAGCAAAAGACACTGGGCTGAGTGACAGATCCTCTGGGAAGAGATCAGCAATCTCAAGCAATGAAGTCTCAAAGAAAGGGGCAAAAGTAAATGCCATTGAAGGTAGCTCGCTGAGACACCCAACAGAGGGGACCGATGGTTGCAGAGAAAGTGCAGGTAGAGTGTTGGCTGATGGCTTCTGTGAAAGTGGAAGGGCTAGGATTAGCGCCTAGTCTGGCAAGCAGTTCCTTGGATGAGTTGGAATATGGGTCTGGACTCACGAGAACCAGATTCACGTGCAAGATGGCAGAAGCATGCAGGTACCTGTTTGCTCTACGCACTTCTGCCAAGATAAAGGAGTATCCTTAAAAGACTGTCATGAAGAAGTGTTCCTTGTGTTTTGCTATTTCCTCTGAACCCATTGACTCTTCAGCATAAGACAGAGTCTGTTTCAAAACCCACAAGCATCTTTCATGCCTCTGCTCTGAGACCTCCATGGTTCTCCACCAGGCAACTGATATCATTCCTACCTGTCATCGCCATCCTCTCTGACTAGAGAGTGTGTATGTACGCTTAAACACATGTTGACCTAAGTTTTTCAAAATTATTGAAAGAGGTGCTTTGGAAGTAATGATATAAAGTGTTTATATCTACAAGAATTCCTTACTATGTATCAGACAAAATTCAGAGTCTTTCAGAGTTAGGGCCTGCATCTTTACAGATCTCTTCCTCCTTTTCCTGTTCAAATAGACCACAGTAGTATCTGTTGAGGGAATGTGATCCACGTTGTTAGCCGGAACGTGAAGCTGTCCATACACTGTTGCCCTTCATCTCTTCTGAATTATTATTTCTCCTGAATGAAGCCTCCCTGACAGTGATGTCCAATGTCTCTGCAAACCGCTGGCCCCTTCTCCCACTGCAACAACATCCATGGAACATCTTCCTTCCCTACTGCTAATTCAGACACGGTCTGTGCTGCTTTCCTATCTTCCTGCGTTTATCTGGAAGGGCTGCACACCAGCACAGGCTGCCTCGTGATGGCACTGCCCCTGGCATAAAGGCACGGACCGCTTCCTGCATCTCCTTCAAAGCTTGTGTAGGGCAAGGCTTTTGTGTTCACGGAAGTCTCCAGTCAAGAGTCATGTCTGCAAATAATGTTTTCCTTTACAAAATAACTTTGAGTGAACACTTCTAATGAGGGACAGCTGCAAGTGAAGACACATTTGTCAGTTTGTAGCCTTTGCTATGAACTTATTTTTTTTTTTTTTATGATAGTCACAGAGAGAGAGAGAGAGGCAGACACACAGGCAGAGGGAGAAGCAGGCTCCATGCACCGGGAGCCCGACGTGGGATTCGATCCCGGGTCTCCAGGATCGCGCCCTGGGCCAAAGGCAGGCGCTAAACCGCTGCGCCACCCAGGGATCCCTGCTATGAACTTATTAAGTGAGACTTACGATAAAAATGTGACAAAGAATTCATGAGACTGATTGTGAAGATTTGTGTGACCACCGTATCTAATGTTGTTACAACAAAATCAGATCCATAAACCTTTGATTGTGACCAAACAATTAGTTTTGCGGTGCACCTAGGCTTCTGTCCTTGTTTACTATGCAAAGAGAAAGTGCAGGTCTTCTCTCTGAGGTTAATTGTTGCTTTCACGGCTCACTCACCTTCTTCCCTTCGATTGTCTCTGACCTATGACGTTCCTGTGAAAATTGACATCCATGGTTAATGGGCCCCAAGAAATAATTCAAATGATGACAGATCCCTGGAGGTGTTTAGTATAGTTAAGTATGCATGTTTGAAGATGACAGTTGTGAAGCTACAAGAGCCATGTCAGGCTTTTCTGGGCTAACATTGTTTCATGTTAAAATGTGGCATCTCCATCATGTTTATATACTTCTGTTTTATATGCATTTTTGTATTTATGATTTCTATGCATTGGCATTAAACAAATAAAATACTTGGTTATGATCAATTCAGGTGCAAGTCCACACTCTGCATCTTTGCTTCTTGAAGGGCAGTCTCTGGACCAGCAACATTGCATCATAGCAAAAGCTTGTTAAACATGCAGAATTCAGGTCAAGAGACTAAGAGAAGGGACTTCAGAGGAATATTTACCTCAATTATGGCATGATCCTGAAAGGGGCTGCTCACTCAGGTTACTCTGTCCTGGAGCCTTTGAGATGTTCTAGCTGAAAGCAGCCCTGAGAGCTATATGGTGTTCCTTCAATAGCAGCTGGAAGAACAGATACAGCTCAGGGTTGTTCCAGAACCACAGCTCTGTCTACACACCAGGATCATGAAAATGAAAGAAAAAAAACCCAAAAACTTTTTATCAACCTTTGTCAGCAGAAAAGGACCGTTGACTACTCATCCAGCTCTGCAGTCAGCCACTCATCCAGTACCTGTAAGTGGTGATAACCAGAAGATATGTCTGAGACATCAGATGTGAGCATAGTTGTTGATGTAGCCTGTGATCCTCGTGTTCTCTAGGCAGAGGAAACCATCTTGCGAAAAAACATCAATTAATATGGATGGCCATGAAGTGCATTGAGGACAACTCCAATTTATTCTCTCATATTCTGACGGTATTACTGAATTTAGAATAAAAGGAAACATTCAAAGGATGAAGCAAAATCTGACTGGAATCCAAACTGACCCCATGGGTTTAAGGAGAAAATGGAGAAAAACTGATCCTTGAACAGATCAGAAGCAGTACTGTGAGCAATCCAGGTCACTTTCCTCAACTTTTATTGCCAAGAAACCAGGTTTCAAGTAAAACAAGGTTCGGATGGAAGAGCTTTCCAGTACAGAGATCCAGGTGGAGATAAAGAGAGAGAGCAGCCTATGAATTAAAAATTGTGGCTGATCAGAATGAGAAACCTCTGAAAATTGAAATGGAAGTTAAATCACCTGGTAATAATTCAGTATGTCTCCCTGACCTTAGTGTTTCTGGGGATGATTTATTGATTGAGGTCTATGAGAAGTACAGATTACATCTGAATCTTCCAGAATCTGTGCATACTGAAATGACTACAGCAAAATTTATCAAAGAGAACGCTACATTAATCATCACAATGCCAGTGGTGTAAGTCAAGAGCATCATCTGCTTTGGGTTTTCCGTGCTGAAGCCATGTGAATCACAGGACCTTAAAGGTTTATCTTAAACACTAGTTTCGTATTTTCTAAGAGTTCCTTTTCACTAAACAATGTTTTCTCATCAGCCCTCCTCCTTCTTCTTCTTCTTCTTCTTCTTCTTCTTCTTCTTCTTCTTCTTCTTCTTCTTCTTCTTCTTCTTCTTCTTTCTTCTTCTTCTTCTTTTTTAACTCTCTCCTCCTCAAACTTGGCATTAAGCAGAAACTCCTAAAAAGAGCAGTGCCATGATACACTTGTTTAAAAAGTATTTCTAAAATAAATAAATAAATAAATAAAAATAAAAAGTATTTCTAATATTATTAAAGTAACAAATATGATTTGGGAAATTCTGTCTGTTTCCAGGTGACATGTGAGAATTCTTGGTTTACTGGTTGAGTTTTTTTTTTTTTTTTTTGGTCTAGGACATTTTTACTTCAGAAAATAAAAATAAAAAATTTAAAAAGCAGAGCTCACGTGATGATTTGAACTACTACATCAAAATTACAATTCATAAGAAGCTCTATCTTAATGTTTTCTGGGCACACTAAGGTTTGAGCACTCTTCTACATCTCTATGAAGTGTACTCTTCCCAGATGTGAATTAGTGTTTGGTTTTGAAACATTGCCCTTGTTTTGGGGAGTTTAGAGCCCCCAGAAAAATAATTTAACAGTTTTCATACACCAAAACTATCTTCTAGTGTCCATCTAGCAGAAGGAGATTTTACTTTGGGGTCACAGAGGTGAAATATTATAAAGAAACCTTAGACACAGTGTCTTTGGTTACCTGGAAAGCCTGATTTCATTAGACGCTCTGTGTTCAATAGGACTAAATATTATTGAAAGTAGGTTTTTTCCTCCATAGTGACTTATTTTTCACTTGTCTATATTTTATGTAGAAGTCTATAGAATTGTATCTAAATAAAAATTGTGGCCAAATTTATTTGCTGGATCTGACTTTTATTGCTCCTTAAGTAACCGAGCTCCTGGTTGTACTGTGTCTAATTTTATATTCTGATGAATGTTACCAGCTACAATATTAAGTTAGTCCTAAGTCTGCAGTAGACTGTAACTTTTCTCCTACATGTATATACATATGTGTGCAGACTCATATTTGAAGTTAATTTTGAGCAGCTCTGATAGTTGTGTCTATCAACCTAAATTCATTATAGGAGCTGTGGCATTTATAGAGATAAGTAGAGAACAGTTCCTGCTTTTTTGGGCATTTATAATCTAGTATGCAAAATAAATTGAACAGAAATCACTTTGGTATGAAATGCAACAAAAGAGCTCCTGATTACTTTTGGGCAGGGTAATCAAAAAGACATTCTTTGATAAACTGGTATTTAATTGAACTTTGAAAGATACGTAGTACTCCAACAGGTAGAAAGAAGCAAGAGCATTTTAACTGGAAGCAACAGTATAGACAAGACAAGAAAACCAAAAATGATGAGCCACGGAGAGAAAATGACAAATTCCCAGAAAAATAAAGTGAAGATGTTTTTAAAAAAATACCAAAAATTGAAGTCTGAGTGCTCTGCTTGCCACTACTCCATAATATGTACATCTTCTAGTCTTTCTCATAGCTCCAGTATATGAAGGCATTCTTGTTAATCCTGGCAGATGAAAATACTCAGTGAATTTATTTTTTAAATAACTTTAAAAAAAAACTTTTTTTAAAAAAACTATTTTTTAAAAACGTTTTAGTTTTTTAAATAATTAAAAAAAAAAAACTTATATGATAGAGAGAGACTGAATAAGAGCACAAGCAGGGGGCCGGGGGAAGTGGCAGAGGGTAGAGAAGCAGGATCCCCACTGAGCAGGGAGCCCAACATGGGCTCTATCCCAGGACCCTGGGATCATGACCTGAGCTGAAGGCCAACACTTGACTGACTGAGCCACCCGATGCCCCTAAATACTGCAAAGAATTTAGAAGACAAATGTGTAAAGACATTTCTCAAAATAGTTAGCTACAAAACCACATAGTCTCAGAATGAAAACATCATTGAGAGGCATCTTCTACTTTCATACAAAGGATGGAAATCCTGTATGTCTCCTTCCTGGTTTCCATTTCTGTTTTGCTTAGGTTCATTTAATGACAGGTTTCTTCACTGAAATTTTTAAGACAGCTTTGGGAAAGTCCTTGTTTTCTTAAGTTGATTGGAAATCAGAGGAAAACCATCCAGGGATCTACTTGTCTGTCTATCCCTAAGTCCCAAATTAAGAAATTGGGAATTGTGAGTGTATGCATGTGTATAAAATTTCTGAATACTCTAGAATCTCTTTTTTGGATTGAATATAATGGACCAGTAAATTTAAATCAGATCAAAAGTTTGTCAAGGGATTGCATTAAAAAAATCACTATTGTGTATCTAATTTCACTTTCTATTGCATAAATAAAAATACAAATTTCACTTGAGAAGTAGGAAGAAAATAATCTCAGAATGAAACATCCCCTATTTGATAACTTAATTTTATCATATGTAGTAAAACTATGAACAATATAGTTTTTTTTCCTCACATTTTTCCATGGATTATGGGAAAATGCTTTATCGTCAGCAGACAGACTTTTCGAAAGCACGCTTCTGTGTGACCTCTATTTTGTAATTATCTCTGGGTAAAATGTCCTATCAGAACGAACACCTGCAGTGCCTGGATGGTTCGTTCGGTTAAACAGCTGACTTTTGATTTCAGCTCAAGTCTTGCTCTCAGGGTCCTGGGATTAAGTCCTGTGTCCATGCTCAGTGGGGAGTCTGCTTGTGGATTCTCTCTCCCTCCCCATCTGCCCCTGCCTCAGCTCATGAGCATTCTCTCTCTCTCTTAAATATATATATATATATATATATATATATATATATATATATATATATATATTTTTTTTTTTTTTAAGGAATTGAACAGTGTATTCTCCAGCAGCATCCTATTTGGATATACCTCTGTGTAAATGCAGCCACATACAGCTTTAGCTCTCATTGGCATCATCAGTCTTGTTTGCTCACCTTGCACTTAGACTCTCAGAGCTGTTACTCTCCCATCTTTATTTGTGCAGGAAAGTTTCTGAACCTAAAGGCATCACTGTGTATTTATTTTTATTCAGCTATATCCTATTAGTTTGCCTCAGTGTTGCATTCTGTTGAGAACTTTAATAAATAATGGTGATATATCTCTATAAAGTTTATTTACAATGTCTTCAGACTTTCAAAAAATATGAGCAGAAAAATTATATAAAATTCCTCAAAGAACATATTCTGTGTATCAGTAGTATGTGATTTTTTAATTTTGCTTGGCATAAATAAAAATTAAATCAGTTTTATGTAATTAAAAAAAAATTCTGCCAGTTTGAAGTTTTGGCAAACACAGCTTTATATCTCTCCATCATCTGTTGAACATTTTTTATAAGGAGGTTTTTAAAAATAAAAATTCTGTATATTTAAGGTGTACAATGTGATGACTTGATATAAATATACATAGTGAAATGATTACTACCATTAAGCTAACATTTCTTCACAGTTAGCATATTTTGGTGTGCAAAGAGTGTACAGTATTATTAAGTATAGTCATTATACCCATACTTTAGGTATCTTATTTATCCCACATAGCTGAAAATTTGCACCCTTTGACCAACATTTCCCCACTTCTCCCCCAACCCCAGCCCCTTGTAACCACGATTCTACTCTGCTTCTATGAGTTCAACTTTTTTTTTTTTAATTCTACATATACGTAAGATCCTACAGTATTTGTCTTTCTCTGACTTCTTTCACTTAGCATAGTGTCTTCCAGGTTCATCATGATGTCACAAATGGCAAGATTTACTTCTTTCTCAGGAATGAATAATATTACATTGTGTGTGTTGTATCTTTCTTATCCATTCATCTATGGATGGACATTTAGATTGTTTCCATATCCTGGTTATTATGAATAATTCTGCAATGAACATGGGAGTGCAGATATTTCTTTGAGATACTAATTTTGTTTCCTTTGGATATATACACAGAAGTGGAAAATTTGTATCATATGTTAGTTCTATTTTTAAGTTTTTGAGGAATCTCCATAACACTTTCCATAATGGCTATATCAGTTTGTGTTCCCATCAAGAGTGCACCACTTCCTCTCCAACATTTGTTATTTTTTGTCTTTTTCATTATAGCTATCCTAAGATATATGAGATAATATCTCATTTTGTTTTTGATTTGCATTTTTCTGATAATCATTGATATTCAGCACCTTTTCACATATCTAGGGGCCACTTGTATGTCTTCTTTTGAGAGATGTCTATTCAGATTCTTTGACCATTTTTTAATCAGGTTATTTGTTTTCTTACTATTGAGTTGTTTGAACTCCTTACATATTTTGGATATTAACCCCTTATTGGATATATGATTTGCAAGTATTTTGTCTCATTTTGTAGATTTTCTCTTCATTCTGTTTTTTTCCTTTACTGTGCAGAAGGTTTTAAGTTGGGTGTAATAACATTTGTCTGTTTTCGTTTTGTTGACTGTGCTTTTGGGATCACATCCAAAAACTCATTGCCCTGACCAATCTCCAGAGGCTTTCCCCCTATATTTTCTTCTAAAAGTTTTATGGTTTCAGGTCTTATATTTAAGACTTTAATCCACTGTGAGTTGATTTGGGTGAGTTCAAGGTCCAATCTCATTCCTCTGTATTTGGGAAACTAGTTTTCTCAGCACCACCTCGTGAAGAGACTATCCTTTCCCCTTTGTGTGTTCTTGGCACTTTCGTTGAAGTTCCACTGACCATTTATGCATGAATTTTTTAAGTTTTGGCAAACATAGCTTTGTATTTCTTCATCATCTGTTCTACATTTTCAAGAAATGTCTCCGTTGTTTTTGTGATGATCAAACATGTTTAAATTAAAACAATAACAAAGATTTATTATTTTGCTGCCAAGAAACTCAACAACTAATTTGGGGTCAGGAAGAATCAGGGCAGAAGTTCATTGGTAACCCGTAAGCAGAAGCCAGTTATAAATAGGAAAAATGGCTATAAACACTTAGAAAAGTAATGACTTCAAGAAGTTAGAAATGTGTCAGGATCCTAGGAAAGGCCTTAGATAAGAAGACAAGCATCCAAAGGGCAGATGGCCAAACAGAGACTCAGGGCTAGAGAGAGGATTTCAGAAGAAAACAGTTTTGTCCTTGTGAGGACCATTTGTCTAAAAGGTGATAAGTTGACTATGAACAAATTTTTTAAGAGTCTGAATCTCTTTGGAAAGATTTAGAACATAAATGAATTGACTTTATTTTTTTTTTTATTTTTTTTTTTGAATTGACTTTAAAAAGCAACTATGAATCTCATAAAAATCTGCTTTCATCTTATTAAACCATAGTTTAATGTTACATATATAATGTAACACAGACTTATGTTACAGCCAAAGTCTAAGTGTTGGCTAATACAACAGTGAAATATAATCAGAAGATTAATAGATTGACAGTCTAATGTAGAAGAAAGAAAAGTGTTGTATAATTTTTGTAACGAATATAACATTGGATACATAGCTAGAACATTTGACATGCCTTTAATTACCAAATTTAAGTCCTTTAATATTTTTGTTTCATTGTGTATTATGATTACATTACATTTTCTTACATACAATACTGGTTTTCAAAAATTGACACTGATAAAATGATAAAAGTGAATATATTTTACAAAATTTAAAATTTACATTTTGTTATATATGCAAGTTCTGTGTGCCTTGATTATATTAATTTCACTTGACATTAATTTAAATTATAAATTTAAATATATATAAATATTTTTATATGTTTTATGTGTTTATAGGTAATAATGAAGCACTAAGTTTGAGTTTCTTTTAAACTATTTTAAGGTGGGCAACCTCTCACAGGGTATAATAACTATGAATTTCTGCTGTATGTTTCTCATCATAATTCAGCATTTGAGACATAACTATTTTACAAGGTAGTGCCTTAATAGGACTTGCGTTTGTGCATGTTCAATACCATTGAGCAGGCGATATATACAGTAGAAAGTTCTATTAAAATTACATAGGTCTATTTTAAAGAACAATTATTTATATATTTATTTAAAAAATATTTTATTTATTTATTCATGAAAGACACACAGAGAGAGAGACAGAGACACAGGCAGAGGGAGAAGCAGGCTCCATCAGGGAGCCCGACATGGGACTCCCTCCCCAGGACCCCAGGATCACGCCCTGAGCCAAAGGCAGATGCTTAACCTCTGAGCCACTCAGGCATCCCACAATTATTTATTTATCAATAAACTGTGCATGCATTAGATAACCTGGTCTAATCTTGCAATTGATAAATAAGTAAATGTTTTTAAAATAAAATAAGCAAGCCAGGTAGTTCTTTGTGGTTACTCCAAAGATCAGTTGTTTGGCACTGTATAGCTATTTTTAAATCTAAGTAATGTTCTCCAACTCTTTACAAAACAGGGATATTCTTCAAGGTCAGTTTCTCATTATCTTTAACCTGAAAGAAGGCTTCCATAAGAATACAAATGTGACTTCTCTTTTACCTCTACCTTGGGCAAAGCAATGTGAAATATTATTGGAACATACTCTGCTGTTTTGCTATGAGTCTTAAAATAATTTACCCACTCCAGAAAGGTTAAGGCATGTCATCCAGTTAAAACCTCCTAAGCCTACGAAATAGATTATTTTATGGTAAAGCAGCTTTCCTTTCTAAGCATGCTTTGCCCTAGAGGAAATGAAGTTGCCACTTTAGAACGCTCAAGAACACCTTCCACTCAGCATCGTAACTCACCGAGATTAATCAGTTTCTGCTCTGTTTTATCACTCAGTCAAGAGGCTTCCAAATTAAGGTTGCCACCCGTCAGACTTGCACCCGTGCACTCTAGGATGCAGCCTTTAATGTAGGCTTTCTCTGTCTTTTTATTTTATTTTTGTTTTTATTTTTGGTTGTCCTACATTATTTATAGAACAGATTTTAAGATCAGTTATTTCAAATTTAGCACTTTTTAGCCCTCTGAACAAAATAAATACTCTTTGAGGAAGTTTATTTTCTAATTTTAGATATCTTATTTTAAAAAATATTTTATTTATTTATTCATGAGAGACACAGAGAGAGAGAGAGAAAGGCAGACACAGGCAGAGGGAGAAGCAGGCTCCATGCAGGAAGCCTGATGTGGGACTCGATCCCAGGTCTCCAGGATCAGGCCTTTGGCTGAAGGCGGTGCTAAACCGCTGAGCCACCCGGTCTGCCCTAAATATCTTATTTTATGGCATTTTAGCATAAAGGACTTTCATGATAACATTTAAGAAAATACCATTTAAGAGCTATGATTCTCTACTAGAATTGCCCAACTAAGTATTATAGTATAATTATTATTTTAGTGGAAATCTAATATCTACTTCAAACTATTGTTCCTTATCACTATAACATCACTATTTGTGAGTTTTTGTTTATTCACTTATTGCTTTTCTTTGTTTTGTTTGTTTTTTAAGATTTTATTTGAGAGACAGAGAGAGTGAGAGAGAGAGAGCGTGTGTAGGGAAGAGAGGTAGAGGTAGACTCCTGCTGAGCAAGGAGCCTGATGCAGAACTTGATTCTAGACCTTCAGGATCATGACCTGAGCCAAAGGCAGATACCTAACCGACTGAACTACCCAGAGGCAGTTCCCCAGTTGATTTCCAGGGAGAATCACCACCTATAACATTCTCTGCATCAGCTGATCAGGGGTTCCTGAGTGGCTCAGTTGGTTAAGCATCCGACTCTTGATTTCCACTCGGGTTATGATCTCAGGGTCATGAAATCAAGCCCCACATCAGGCTCCTTGCTCAGCAGAGAGTCTGCTTGAGATTCTCTCCCTCTCCATCTGTTCCTTCCCCTGCTCTCTCTTTCTCTCAAATAAGTAAATCTTTAATAAACAGACAAAAAGATGATCATATATTGGGGAGTATAGTTATGGTGATGCCTCATTTTGTTACTCATCTTCTAATGTCACAAATGACAGTACCTATGGATGTGACATGTATATTTTATATTGACACGTTCCCTTGCAGCTAAATGGCCTATTCCAGCTGGTTGACTTTAGATTCCTCACTTTACTTCTCTCATTCTTTCCCTCATCTTCAGACTCACACTAGGCAGGTAAAAGAACAAATATAACATAAGTAAATCAAAGACTGTGTGTGAGATTCCCTACCCCAGTATTTAGCACATAGATTTTCATATGCTAGACATTTCGAATTCTTATTACTAGCTTCAGTTAAATATTCAAGACATTAAGTTAAATACCAGAGGGCATTCAATGCTTCTGATTCTAAAATTATTCCTGACTAATGAGTATTAATTAATCCTCAGGTCAGTTAACAAATATTTATTGAGTTTACAGTTTTCAAGGAACTGTGTTGTCAACATTAGAGATTCAGTAGAAATAGAAATATGTGGAATTTAATAATCTGAACTCACGGAGAATAATTAGTGAATGAATGCAGTATAATTAGCAAAAATAGCCCATGCTGGTATAGCGTATAGACTTGTTCATTTATTGTTTTGAGATTTCCATTCTGCTGCTTATGTTAAACAAAATATCTTATGTCCAACTGCAAAGCAACCATTTGTACATAATACATGTAAAACAAAGCTGAGTTCTGTGTCTTATGAACTACAAACTACAATTGAAATATTTTTGCATACTTCTAATTAGTAAAGAATATAAAATTACCTACTGAGAAAATAGATGGCCTATTACTTGATAGAATTTACATACTTTTCATTTACTTGTACTTTTACTCTTTTCAGAGTGAATTAGCATAGAACATCTCATTTTCTCCCTGATAAGAAGTGGGGAATCTGGGAATGTGTTTCACCATGCCATGGGAAAGAATGCTTAAGTTACTATAGTTGAGAGGTGACTGGGTGACTCAGTCAGTTGGATGTCCAACTCTTGGCTCAGGTCATGATCTCAGACTCCTGGGATCTAGCCCCGTGTTGGACTCTATGCTCAGCACAGTCGGCTTGGGACTCTCCTTCTCACTCTTCCCCTTCTTCCTCAACCCCCATGAGCACACGTGCTCTCTCTCTTTCTTTCTCTCTCTAAAAGAAAAACAATAAATATTTTTAAAAAATACTGTGGTTGAGGGATGCCTGGGTGGCTCAGCAGTTGAGCGTCTGCCTTTGGCTCAGGGCATGATTCAGGAGTCCTGGGATCAAGTCCACATCAGACTTCCTGCATGGAGCCTGCTTCTCTCTCTACACATGTCTCTGCCTCTCTCTCTCTCTCTCTCTGTGTGTGTGTGTCTCATGAATAAATAAATAAAACCTTTAAAAAAATACTGTAGCTGAGATTCAACTTTGTTATTAGATGTTAGATCTTTATTTGCTAGATGTTTAATTGTTAGAATTGAAAGTATCACTTGCAGAAATAACCTGGGCTCTTTCAGTTGATAACTGGTTCACTTAAGATGCTCCTTATTAGTAATAAAAATAAAAAATTAGAGTATAAAAGGGCAGAGTGAGATAAAACAAACATACAATTAACAAAACCAAAGGATAGATGTTAATTTCCTAACAGCTGGAAGAGAATCCTGGTTTCAGTAAAGTAGGAGAAAGATCCCATCTGGTGAAAGGCTTGATCTTCACAAAATAAGCATTTGAAATTAGCTGCACAGCAATGGCAGATTTTTAACAGGTAGAGATGGAATAGAATGTCTTACAAACAGAAAACCATGTGGATCATATGTAAGAATCATGTGTAAATCATTATCAGAGTGCAGAAAATAATGCTTGATTATGGTATAAAGTGTAAGCAATGAGGGCTCAAGATGGAAACTGAAGTCAAGTTGTAAAAGTTTTGACTATCATGACACCTATTTTATTCAATGGACAATGAAAAAATAGAATTAATGACTCAACTGTAGGAATGTTGATCTGTCAGTAGAATGGATTAGAGTCGATATAATTCAGAGAAATATTGGTTTGGATGGAGATAAGTTTTTAGAACACTAAAGCTGGCTTTCTTTGAGATCAAAATCCTGGTGAGATTCAAGCAGTTCAGGAAACTAGTCTGTGTAAAAATATTTCCACTGATAACTTTTAGAAACATTCGCAAGTGAAAGGCTTATTTAGATGTTTAAATTAAAAAGATTATTTATTTAATCATTTGATTCAAATGTAAAGGGCTTTGGAAAATTTGAGTGGGGATTCCCTCACACTCAAGTACAAATCAGTATAATCGATTTTCTTCTTCCCAGTTGAGTTCACTCTAATTCCCCAGAGAGATATAATAATGTAGAATCGGGCACAATTAACAAGAAAAAAATGCCTGAAGTAGTGACAGAGGAAAACTGATAGAACTATATATAGAACCTTACTGTCATAATGGTAGATCTCAGGATATGTCTCTCAATTACTGATAGATCAAGAAAATGAAAAATCAGCAAAAATGAAGATTTGAACAACAAATGTGATTTAATAAAAACTACATCAGACTACAGTGTTTATATATAAGCATTTAAAAAAAAAGATTTACTTTAGAGAGAGAGAGAGAGTGGGAAGAGCAGAAGGAGAAGGAAAGGGAGGGAGAGAATCTCAAGCAGACTCCTTGCTGAGCCCTGACTTAGGGACTCTATCTCATGACCCAGGGATCATGACCTGAGCCAAAACCAAAAGTTGGATGCCTATTGGACTGTGCCACCCAGGTACCCCTATATTATAAACACTTTTTAATTATATGTTGTGCCTTTATTTTTTAAAATCATCTATTAAGCCATGCATAAAGTAGAACTCAACAAATCTTAATACATTTTGAAGAATTCATATTACACAAAGACATGGTGAGGTGATAGTGTTTAGTGAAGTATGGACTCTTAAGTCCGTCTGCCTGACCTCAAATCCCATGTTCTTCACTTACTGAAAACTTCAGGAAGATGAATATCCTTTTTCTACCTATTTTTCCCAACTGCAAATAGAATTAATAATAGTACTGATTTTATAGAGTTATTGGGAGTATTCCATAACTTTATATATGGGAAGTACTTGGTAAAGTTCCTGGATCATAGTAAAATGATCTAAGAACTTGCTATTATCAATTATTATTATTATTGTGCAGGATGGGAGCAATAGGGAAGAAAGTAGACTTTTTGAGTGAAGCAAGATTTCATTTGGATAGAGAGCCAGAATGGGGATAGGGGTAGAAGAGTACATGGAAGAAAAAGGGCAGAAGGGGACCCAGTAACTGGGAGGCAGAGAGGGGATCAGTAAAATGGGGATGGAAATAAAGCAAAATCCTCTCTGTTTTTTGTTGAGTGTGTTGGGTGGCAGCGATGGCATTGGAAAACTGGCTACACCATGTTTTTGGCCCTGGTTCTGTCCCTGGCAGCTGTGGAAATGTCTTTATACATCCTGGGTGGTGGTGCCTTGGGGAATAATGACACAGGTGTGTCAGTAGGCCCCCCCCCCCCATCATCTTAGGCACGTCACAGGTTGGGAATTCCGGCTTGACTCTGTAGTTTTAGATATTCTCATGGACCTGGGACAGAGTACCAGTCATGGAGCTTCTGTGCTGTGTCAGCAATCGCAACCTGCTGTCGTATGGTTTTAGGCAATTTTATAATTTCACTGCTAATTTTCTCTGAAGACCAAATACTGTGCCTTTGAGTTCTGATCTTGGTGTACATGTTCACAAGTGTTCTGATAGAAAATAGAAGCCACGGTAGTCTTTTGGACGCATTGATGACAGTAGGAACCTGAACTATCTTAGAATGAGAGTGAAATGCTTGCATGAACAGAACATTTACTCTTCATTCATTCTGATTTTTGGAAAATATGTGAATGCTTGCTGGGAAGGCCCTGTTTAAAGAGTTATTACGTCGTGCCTCTTTCCAATGAAATCTTGAGAAGAAACCTCAAGATTTTAGTGCATCTCTAGCAAAGATGTAGAAAATAACTATGTAAGGACACAAATTTTCTGACGGCAACATCCCAAGGTAAATAGAGAGTAACCACTCTAAGTGCCGTTGTGGATGAATTAAAATACAATCGATCTCAAAAGTCTATGCTAAAACAAAGTGCTAAACAGGGAAAAATTGAGTGCTGTAATGGAATGTTTTCATGTGATGTCTTCAGAGGGGACCTAATTTTTCCCCTCAACAGAATATCTATTTCCTTTACATATAGATTGAGTCATCTATTAATAAATATTTAATAAATATCTATTAATATTGATATTTATTTATTGATATCCTGAGGTGAACCTAGGATCTGAGTTACTGCACTGCCTCACTGGCTACAATAAATAATAAATATTGGCACTATGTTCAAGAATAAGAATACTCTGATTTGAGGGTTTTTTTTTAATCAGAAAAATAACATAGGTCATGATAAATATTTTACAATTTTTTTTTTATTTATGTGAACCCCATCATGAAGTAAGGAATGAGAAATATGGTCAGACCTTTGTTGGCTAAAGAGCAATGGGGGCTTCAGGGAGGATGTTAGAGCTTTAAGAGGCTTCCATAATCTCATGCAACTGTCTCATGAACATTTATGGAAGCTGGGTGCTGGCGAGAACCTGCAGTTTGACTCCCCTGCTCCACCATGACAGAAGTACGAGCCAACTCCTCTCCTTGCTTCTTCTTCCCACTGTGTTGGGATACTCCTTGCCTTTAGTCTTGCTCTGCCTAACTTTCTATAGGTAGAAAGAAAACCTTGCTTCAGTAGTTATAAAAAAATAAAGAAACCACGTGTTACCTTGTTTTTGTTTTACTTGTGTACTAGTTTCAGTGAAAAGCCAGCTTTGTCTCTTTCTACTGCAGAACTTCCCATGATAGATTATAATAGCCAGTGTCATGTTTGTTAAGAATTTTTTTTAAGATTTTAATTATTTATTTGAGGAAGAGAGAGAGAGAGAGCGAGAGAGAGAGCACAAACAAGAGGAGGAGTAGAAGGAGAGGGAGAAGCAGAGTCCCAGCTGAGCAGGGAGCCCAATGTGGAGCTCCATCCCAGGACCCTGAGATCACGACCTGAGCCGAGGGCAGACTCTTAACCAACTGAGTCACCCAGGAGCCCCTATTAAGAGATTTCTATTGAAGTTCATAATGGTTCCAACCTACTTGTTGCCAGTGAGGTGATTACAAATATTAATGAAGGAGAATGAAAAAGCTGTACCGTTGAATCATTCATTCAGGAGTGTCGAGGGTCTCCAAGTGCCACGCACTGTGAGAGAGATGAAATGTACAAACGGATCCTTTCTGCTAAGTTCTTATTGGCTTAGGATTTCATCCTGAGGTTTGGACTCTTCGAAACTTGAGTTTGTCTTGATAATTGAGAGTATAATCATTGCTAAACCATGCCATAGGAGAATATGCATGAACCTCAAATGGAAATTTATCGAACCTCAATAAAAATAACAGTTTCACAAAAAGCAGATTTCTCAGGTTGTCATGACCAGCATTTTGTGTTCTTGTAGGCAGACCAAGTAGTGGAACCGAAGTCTAATCTCAAGGTTGTTCTGAGATCATGGAAGGAGAGGAAGAGGCGTGAATTGCATGATTCACCTGGACTAATATCCTGGGTGGTGCTAGAGGCGCGCACCTGACGTCTGTCCTCCTTGCTTTGATAATTAGTTCCAGGCTGATAAACTGTACCTTTCTTCTGACTGGAATTTCTTTGAGATGTTAATATCTTTGACTAGGTTTTGGCCTTGGGAATATCATTTTTTTAAAGACTTTGAATAGTTATTTGTGGTTTAACAACAGTGACAGTAGCTACCATCAATTAATCATATGCTTAATATTCTCCAGGCCGTGTGCTGGACTTTAAATGCATGATCGCTTTGAAGCCTCACAAACCTATGGGGCATGTCTTCTTCCATTTCTTGCAAATGAAAATGTTCACATCTCAGAGGATTTAAAGAGCCTGCAAGATCTCGCATTGGATTAAACCCAAGTCCGTCTGACTCAAAGCCTTCTCTGTCTGCTTACTTTCTGAGCTTCCTTTCATAGTCATGTCCTCGCCTTACAGCCAACCAGGCTGCTTCTAATATATACACCCCTGTCTTTTCCATTCTCTCTGCTGTAGCCTTAATTCTCGGCATCGTTATTTGCTACCTAGACTACTGTGCTAGCCTTCTACAAGGATTTCACAACTCTTCTTCCCACTAGCAATCTATTTTACATGACTGAATGATCAATTTTCCTAAGGCACATGCAGATCATGTCACATACCTTTTTAAAAAAATCATGAAGGCTTCCCATCGCCCATACAAAATAATCACCATTCTTGGTAAGATATACAGTATGCTCTGTGTTTAGTGTCAAAGTCCCCTTTCCAACCATCTTCCTGCTACCCCCCCTTTGCACAGCCTACAGCCAGACAAACAGAAACACTAACTGTGTTCTCCTTATAAGTCTGCCGTATGGCCCCTATTTTTTGTTTCTCATTCCTTTCACTTGATTAGGCATATCTTCAATTTTTTCATGTCTATATCCTAATCATCACTCATGACTTAACCCAATGAAGTTTAATCTACAGTGATGGATTTGGTACATAATCCATGGTTCCTCTCTTCTTTAAGTGCCATCTCCTCTCAAGAAATGCTTCAGGTAGAGCCCTGCCTGTCAAGTGATTTGCACTTCCATTATGGCCTCTATTACTTTTAGTATTATACCAGAGTGATTTAAGTGTGCCTTTTCCTACCAGAATATAAGTATCTTGCCCCAGAAGCTTAGACCAAAACAAGGATTTGAGTGCAAGCTATTTATTTTAGAGTTGGTCCCCTTAAGGGGGAATGGGACGTGTGAAGAGGGGAGGGGAGGATGTGTGTTAAGGAGTAGGCTGATGCTCTGAGAAACTGAGATTCAGGCCTCTGGAAATCTGTGAGACATTTTGTGTGTGCCTGCCAGGGAGAAAGAAGCTTGGTTATGCATATGATGAGTTCCCTTTGGCACTAGCTGAGGACGACACCCAGGTGGACCAAACTCCCTAGCCCTCCCAGCCTGGCCTGTGCGGTCTGAGCTGGTCAAGCCAGAGGAAGCGATCAGGGATGGAACCCCATGGTGAACCTGGTAAAGGTGCATGTCAGGAAATGTGCACGCCTGGGAAAGGTGTGTGGGTAGGACTGGCATTGTCTGCCACATGCCGCCAGGGCAGAATTTTGTGGATTTACTTCTATATTCTCAGTGATGTTCATAATTCTTAGCATGGTTCCATTCATTTCATTTGCTCCTTCATTTAAAACTATCTTATCTGGTGTCCATTAGATGCCAGGCCAAGCGCTCTAGGGATTGTGGCTACAGCCATTGAACAAGATGGATATCAGTGCTGTTCATGTGAAGCTTACATACCATGAGAAAGGGTCGGTAAAGAAGGAAGGAAATAAACAAAGGGATACCTCTGTACAACTAAGTGAGGGACACCTGTAAGCAAACTTTTGTTTGCCTATGCTAAGTTAAAGAACAAAAACTATGTCAAGAGATTTTTTTTTTAATCCAGCCAGTAAGGCTTCAGGATTGAGATGCATATGAGTGGGCCTGATTTTAGATGGCTGCCTTTTCACACTTAAAAAAAAATTCCTACTTTATTTACTTAAAGCATTTTTTTCAATTATTATATAGTGGTTGTAGGTATACGAAGTCAATAAAATTGCCTTTCGGAAAGACTATAGAAAAGCAGCTAAGTAGGTGCTCAATAGCTATTTCTTATTAATAATTAAAACATTTATCCATTTTCAAAACCACACTTTATCCAAAAAACAATAATTAAATTAAAAATAAATTATATCCTTGATCAATATATGCTTCTGCAAATATTTCTCCTATGAGAGGTTAAATTGTTTTCCAATGTAGAATTACTGTTCAGTAAGATTTCCCTGTGAAATGGGCAGAGATATTCTAACCACATTTGTCATTTGGGAAACCAGCACTCAGAGAAAGTCATAATACTTGATGGAATTCCAACATCCAATTAGCACCATAACCTAATGTAAGTAATAGGTATGGGAATTGTATGTCAGATACGTCATTGATGAATCCATACATATTGCCATGAATGAACTATCTTAATATGGATTTGGTTTTATAGTTTTATAACTAACAAAATACTACTCGTGGGGATCAGTGTTATGCCAGCATATAGCAGGAACACATTAATGTGTATTGAATGAGTGAAAAAATATCATGGTCACTGCGACTCTAGCTCTTAAATTTAGCAACATCTGAAGATGTTTGCTACTGTCATATCCATCCACCTCCACTCCCACCCTTTAACCCACAGAAATAGTTTACTTTTTTTGTTTGCATTTCAAAGCATATATGTCATCCCTTGCTGTGAAGGGTTCACTATGATTTGATTTTTCTGATCCCGAAGAAAACTGGCGAGAAGTGGCAGCGTATTCCACCGACTTGGCAAACCATTCTTGGACTAGTGATGCATGCAAAGTGTTGCCTGTTGATAAAATGATCATGTGGACAAAGTGAGTAGATTCACTAATATCTAAGAATCGTCTAGGTTACTAATCATTTGATTTATGATAAAGTAGGTGAAACTAATATGCAAACATTTTAAACTTTATAATTACAGATAATAATTTTATTATACTGCACACATGAATCTGAAAGATGAATAGTGATTAATAATACAATGGCTGATGCTATGTAATTTCAAGAAATTCTTTGTAAATGACATTTCATTGATTTTTAAGTATTTATTTACTAATACCCCCCCAAACCAGGAGTAATAATTTGAAATCTCCAGTCTTTAATCTCCAGAGATAAAGAGAGTAGATATAATGTTATCAACAGATCCCTCACGGATTGTGTCTATCCTGATTCTATTCTAAGGCTTTGTTTATATTCCTAATGGGATATTCTCATTCTGCTTCTATGATTTCAAATGGGAAAATGTATAGTTTTCTATGTTCATAGATATAGTTTTTTTTTTACCTGAGAGACATAAAAACATTATTTTTGCAATACAATTTGTGCAAAGCATGTAAAAATCATACTGATTTGAATATACTGTGGAGTTTAATTCCCCTAGGCCCTAATAAATAACACAGTTTACCTTGTACAATCTGTCTGGCATTAGTCCAGTGGTATGTTGGATATATATTTGTTACCATATGTTCCTGATTCAGTGATGTCAGTATCAGCAGGTGAGAGAGTGTCCAGTGTATGACCAGAAAATCTCTGGAGTCAGATTTTTGAGCAAACATGCTCTTTGATAATAAAATTTAAACTTCACTTTTCTTTTTGCAAATCATACACAGCTTTTTCAAAGAGGTATTGACTCCATTTCCAACTGCTTTTTATTTACCCATTGTAACGTTGTAGGAGAAAAGCTCTCAATAATCTGTTGTTATTGAGCAGAGTGGTATTGCCATTGTGTCCTTGTGTATTCCCAGGTTCCTGATTATCTTAACCAAGTTGGGCATTAGGAGGATGAGACAGTTTGGGGACAGGGAATGAGGAGAAGCAGGGAAATTGGACGAAGTGCAGGCACATGTAAGACTCATAGTTTCTATGCCATTGGTTCAATGGAAGCTCTCCACCAAGGCCATGAGGCTACAGAATGTATACAAGTCCATCAGCATAGAAAATGGTGACCTTTGATCCAAAGCAAACTTCTCATATATAGAAATAAATATTAATTGGAAACATTTTTAAAAAGCATTACAGTATTCTTTTTTTTGTGACTAGACATAAAAAAATGTATATGCTATTAACAAGTTTTTAAAAGATTTTATTTATTTAGAGAGCATGAGAAGGAGGAGGCACAGAGGGAGAGAGAGAGAGAGAGAAAGAGAGAGAGAATCTCAAGCAGACTCCACACTAAGCATGGAGCTTGATGCAGAACTCGATCTCAGGACTCTGAGATTATGACCTGAGCCAATATCAAGAGTCGGACATTTATTTGACTGAACCACCCAGGTGCCCCACTATTAACAATTTTAATAAGAATTCTCAATAAAAAAGAATTCTTAAAGATATCACCAAGTTTCTCCTAGAAACACTTGAATGAGACCGATAAATAGGTGATATTAACTTACTTTTCATTTTGTTGACTTTCCACAGTATACTAGTGCTGAGTGCAGAGATTTATATTCTTAAATGTTTTAATGTTGTACTTTAATAGCACACTGACTGAACTAGTACCATTTTCACTGATTCTTGTGTGCTCATATTTATGACTCTGTAGAAATTTTGTGCTGTCCAAGTGACTTCATGTGTTTTAAATCTCTGTCCTCTCAAATCATACATAGATGTATTTTGTATTCTTCAGAAAGAATATTCTGACCTCTGCATTAAAAGAAGAAGAAAGAAATTGTTTCTGCTAGGCACACAAATGATATGATGGACCACTTGCAGTGCTTTATAGTTAACTGATACCTCATACAAAAATGTGAAAAGAAATCTACAAGGGGATATAAGGGAAAAGAGAGAAACTGAGTGGGGAAATGTTAGAGAGGAAGACAAACCATGAGATACTCCTAACTCTGGGAAACAGTGTCGCAGAAGGGGAGGAAAGGGGGGATGGGGTGACTGGGTGACGGGTGTATAACCACTGGGTGTTATACTATATGTTGGCAAATTGAATTTAAATAAAAAATTTAAAAAAAAGAAATTTACAAGTAATTAGAAAATGTGTTTCTACCCTGGTTTCTTTAGTTCCTCTGGAAGTTATTTATACAAGAGTATATGGTGAGACTAAATAAAATTTAGTGTTTTATTTTTCTCCTTTTTTTCCAGAAACCAGCAAATCTTTTAAGGTTAAGGAAAAAATGTTTATAACATAGGAAATGTAAGTGGTTAACAAACATGGATGTTGATCACATATCATTATCAGAGTTTACAGATTGTAGTAATAATGATCTTTCACTTTTCCCATAGTTTAAAAATCAATTAGTTTTAAAATGAGCATATCGGATATTATTTAGGATTCAGTGAATGGGAATTCTGCATTGCCCTGAAATGTTGATAAAACTTATTTCAAAAGTCATTTGGCTCAGTAAGCTTATAAATATGCATCGCTTTTGACCTAAGAACTTCATTTATTGTTAAATGTAGAATAGAAGCAACAACAGACTGTTAAGAAATGGTCTCATGAAATTATTAATAATAATTACGGCAACTGGAAACTACATAATGGCTAATAAGGAGGTAACTGGTGCTTGTGTATGATCTACTGTCATGCAGCTATTGTGGAACTGTTTATAAAGATTTAATAATACTACTTTAATATTTAGAATAAAAGAAAATCATGGAAAGGTTGAGGTGGTCCTCAGCTGGCTTCCAAACTGGTTGAATCAGGCAAACAAACCTGGAAGTCATAGTTCATGGATATACACATAATTAACAATGCAGACCTGCTCCAGTGGTTGGCAGGCCATTAGGGTCTCTTCACTTTCTGGATCTCCCTCACCACGTTAGTCTACAAAAAAATGAGGTTAATATGGTGGGGTGGCTTTCATTTTGTTTTTTCTTGTTTAAATTTCAGAGAAGGGTGTTGCCTGCCTCTACTCTGACGCTTCTTTGTTAGCCTTTATTTTGTCATTGATCGATCAGTGCCTCTTCAAACTCACAATTAGTTTATGAGTCTTTGATATTCACTCTGGCTTTTTTCATAACTTGTTAGCTAAAAGCACTAACTTAAATGACCAGAATTTCTAGACAGCAGGGTTGAGCAGACAAAAGGGACTGTTTAAAACCCCTAACATTTGAACAGTGCTCTAATACGCAAATTAAACAATGTGAATGTAAAATGTCACTTGGGGCCGTGCTTTATACTTGCAGGTTCCTGAAAGAACTAACAGTAGGTACATTTTAAAGAGATTCATAACTAAGCACAAAGGAATGAGTAGGTTTGCTGCTTACTTGTGTGGATTTATTCCTGCCTGTGAATTGCAGCATCTTATTTTCAGGGAAACCTACTGACAGAAGCAGTAGCAAGGGTGTAATCACCCTGTGGGAACAATCCAACAAGCAAACTCCAGCAGGGAAACATTGTACATCCTGAGACATGTGGGTGCCGCCACTGCCACCGCTCTCAGGAGGGCGTCCAAATTTCTCACACACGAGGGCGCAACTGTGGGGTACAGCTTTTTAGGTGTGTGTGCGTGTATGTCTTAGTGCAATTGGGAAAGAAGCCATAAGACATCACCTTTATTCTCTTACTTTCCACTGGAATATATATCACATTATATAATCAATCAATTATTGATTTTATGGTTATTGTCAATATGCTGGGACTGTCCCTGCCCTCAGGGTCTTCATAGTCTCCTAGGGAACCTAAAATTAACATAAAAATCACTTCAATACAAGGTAAAATGAGAAAATGCCAAGAGAGAGGCACACAAGTCAGAATAGAGAAAAATTGCTGACAAAAGCTTAGAAGTTCAAAAGCGTCCGGCTGTCATTCTTAGGTAAGACTGTGTTCAGTACCTCATCGATTAGCTATGTTGATGCGACTTCCAGATTCCACAGCTTATTGAGCATCCACATAATCCTCATGCCACGGACAGTTTGTGGGTGAGGGGATGTTGAAGAAGAAGCCTGTCTTCTTTTGATAATAATATGTTAACAATGTGAATTCAGACCTACAAGGTACAGCTATCTGTATAAAATCTATTGTTTTTTTCTAACGTGGTAAGATATTTTAGTAAAAATATGATTCTATGCTGATGGTTTCCACAGGAGTCAGTGGAGTGGCAGTGAGGATAATCCTCTTGCTCTTTCCTCTTTTGCCACTTATCCTCCTCCCCCAGCTCCATCTAAGGGTAAAGAAAAATTAAACATATGTGCGTTCAGATGGGGGAATTTGGAGAAGTGAGCTTCTGTGGTTTCATAGCATCTTCCTGGATAAAATGGGCTTGTCAGCATTCTAAAGCCAGGAGAAAAAGGCAAGCTGCCAGAACTCAAATATTGGCTGAAAATATTTGGCCACTCTCTGCAAATTAATTATTTAATTTATCCAACCATGTTATATTCCTGATCATTTGGAATCTCAAGATGCCCATTACTTAGTCAGCCACAAAGGCATATTGGCTTCGGTGTGCCCTTACTACATAGATTGAGTTCTCATATGTGGAGTTAAAACCTGATGAAAACCAAACTGTGTTATGAAAATCCTCTGTCTCTGGGACTCTGATTGGAGTAAGTGGTTGAGGTTGCTGTTCCCACCAAGGGTCCATGCAACTGGATGAAGTCTTGATTGGTGCTTCTGAGCCATTGGTGTTCCTGAACGAGGTTGCCTGGTGGAAAATCATTTTTGCCATGGGCAGACAGACAGGCTTTCCAGTTCACACCTGCAGTTTCTGCTCCCAGGACCCATGGCCTTTGATCCCATGGACACCAGTTAGCTACTGTTTTACTTCTTTTCCTAGAGAGGGATTTAGAGCAGTGTCTGCACTTTGTCCTATAATGGTGCCTGGAGCATCCTGGGGCAGTGGAAGCAGAAATAAACCATCATTTGGAGGATCTAAGGTAATACTATGTATATAAATTGCTAGCATACAGAGAGTACTGCCAGTAGTAGTTCTCATCATCATTATTTGTGAGTACATTCCATACCTTTTTAATTTCATCAAACATTTCTCTTTTTTCTTTTTTTAAAGATTTATTTATTTATTTGTTTGTTTGTTTATTTATTTATATATTTATTCATGATAGAGAGAGAGAGAGAGAGAGAGAGGCAGAGACACAGGCAGAGGAAGAAGCAGGGAGACCAACGTGGGATCAATCCTGGGTCTCTAGGATCCTGCCCCAGGCTGAAGGCGGCACTAAACCGTTGAGCCACCTGGGCTGCCCCAAACATTTTTTTTTTTCTATAAGATAAGCATTGTTATCCACATTATATATCAGAGAAAACTAGGCTCAAAAAGATCAGCGTCTTATCCAAGTCACCCATGTACTGGCAGGAAGAGCTAAACTGCCTCTTTCTGGATCCAAAATTTATAAGGATTTTTTTTTTTTATAAGATGGCTGGTGTTGCAGCCGAAAAGTAAATATATTTTCATTATTCTGCAGCCAGCTCTTGGCTCTTTCTTTAAGTTCATTATGTTGATGTTGTTTAAGGCATGAAAAAAATCCTTGGGTTTTCTCTTGCCCCCAGATGCTCCCTAGTGATGACCATCCCCAACGTTCAGTTCTAGGAGTCATCAGTGGCTGACGCTATTCTATATACGATCATAAGTAGGTGACGTGGTAGCAAGACTAGGTTCTTCTTCATGTCTTCTGTCATTTTGTCTCCTTTTTCTGGAAAGTACAAGTGAATTATATCCTAGGAGCAACTTTGATGCCACACGATATCTCAAGGTAACTATATAAATTAAGCTTTACTAATGACCCTAGTGGCTTTTAATGTCATAATTTTTCTACCAGGTTTTAAAAAAAAGTCATTGATTTATCTTCACTGTGAAGATTAGTAACAAGTAAAACATCTTTCCTTAGTTTCAAGGTAATACAAATGTATCTCTCTATTAGGCTAATTATAACATATGCCTTTGCTTTTCAAAAAAGTAATAGATTTAAGATGTATTAGTATTGATGTTATTTTGCTTTGTAAAGGCACATCCAGATAAGCGAAAATTTTAAGGTGTTGAAATCTCCCATGTGACCAAAATTCTATCACTGCTGTCAAAACTCAACAAGAAGACAAATAACTAAGATTTGAGCCACTCTGAATAAATAGAAGCCCTCAAAATTGTTATTGTATGAGTTTACACTCTTGAGCATAAGGATCTAGGAGCATCTGCAGTAAATCATGGGGACGTTCTAATAAACCGTGGGGACGTTCTGGAAGCTGATTGTAGGAAAGTGGTTCTCAAGTTGCTTTAACTTCTGCAGCCCAGAACCCTAGGGTCGCTTAAGCTGAGAGAGACTAGACATTTGTCTAATTTAAGAAACTGCCATAAGGAATGAGTGACTAATGTATTAGTGCTCTAGGCATTTTTTTATTCTAATAGAAGAATGTATTAACCCTAAGAAATGCCCACTATTTCTAGAGAATGTGAATGAAGAGGCTTTGATACAAGAGTTCTTTCTCTTCCCCAGGGAGCTGCCTTTATTTAATTCAAGAATTTTCATTTTAATTCATTGATTTAACACTTTTTTTTTCAAGTGATGGTATCCTCCCTCCTGGCCCCTTATGTTTCTCTGAACTCGAAAAATAAGTCAGAGAAAACCAAGTTTCTGCCAAATAGGTGAGCTAGATATGAAATTGCATATCCATATCTTTATGGATGAAGAAGGAGGCTTGGAGGAAAGATTCAGTGGTTAAAACCTGTCACTTATGTTACTCTGTGTACTTACATGTTTTATGTAATATATTTATATTGCTTTGTATACTTATTTATATTGACACCAAAAGTAGGCGGAAGACAAGGCAAAGCCTCAGATCTTGCTGTTAAGAAAAGTAGGTTAGCTAGCAGGTGTCCCATTCCCTGGAGGGGGCAGCTCAATGGTCAGCAAGTGACCTTCCCCAAATCACTTGGATGGAACATCTGGGAAGGAGGAATGAGTGGGAAGGGACAAGTCTTTTCTCACAAAGAGTGCAGTTATGGTATACCAAGACTCTGATGACCCAGTGTACATTACTGTGTCCTGGGGAAGATGAATTTTCTTCATGGTGTTGCTGGGGGTGTCACTGCTGTCTGGCTCCTGATGGGGGGTTCTTTCTTGTATGGCTCCTTCCAACCCCATGCCTCCATGTTATTGGGGTCCCTTTGCCTATAGAAGACTTGGTAAGGCTCCTGTGTCCACTCGTGGTAAACACACATCTTTTCTGTAAAGGGCAAGATACGTTCCAAATGCATCCTCTGTGGCATAATGAGAGGAATGAGAGGATGTGTCCCAGACACCAGGTAGATGATTACATGGCAGTCTTTCATGGAAAGGGGCTTGACCTCCTCTCTGATAGCAGTTGGAACACTACCCTTGCTCTCACACAGTGAGTAGGAGAGGAATGCCAACCCTAAAGCCAGGCAGCATGACTTCCTGGGAGGCTGTCCCTGCTGCTGAACAGTGGTTTGGCTTATAGGTAGCTAATGCATTTTTTCAAGTGCCTGTGGTGTTCAAAGCACCCTGGCAAATGAACAAGTCACTGTGTTTACTGGGCACAATACATTCAATCACATGAATCCATATCAGTTTCAAATCACCTTTGTATTTGTATATATTTGGCTTATGTATGCTATTATACATATATAGCATGTATATACGTTACGTATAGGTATATACTCATATTTATGGGATATGTAGTATAGTATATGTTGTACAGTGTTCAAAATCAAGTGGAAAGAATCCAGAAATTCTTCATGAAGAAGGATGAATGATGCTGCTCCTCAGGGAGCTCACAAAGAGCCAAGAATTGCTAGAAATGAGGGAGACAATATGTGAGGAGTTAACCTATGAGAAATAAGTCAGTTTGCAGCAGCAGTAATTCCTAATTCCAATTTTCATTTGTCTGGTTTTCCTTGTCATACAGATTCCTTTGGTTCCAAATCTAGGTGCTTAATGGAGAATTCCATAGGGCATAGGCAGCAGGAGCAAAAAGGATTTTTGGGATTTTAAAATTTACTATAGCATAAATTAATACATGAATTCTCAAGTACACTTTCCTCAACTGTTATCTCCAGGGCATAACATTTTGTTGATAATTTACATATAATATACAGGCAGTTACTGGCAGGAAACCATGACATTGTTGTTATATCAATTTAGCGATTACCATTTCCTTACAGTATACAGAAATATGATCTAAATTGTTTCCTTGTAATGGCACAGGATTCCTTCCACAGTTTGTTTTCTGGGAAGCTAGTCAGCATGCTGACTTCCTAAGGAAGACCACGGCAAAAAACATCACATTATGAGGGGCGCCTGGGTGGCTCAGTTGATTAAGTGTCCAACTCTTGATTTTGGCTCAAGTCACGATCTCATGGTCCTGGGATTGAGCCCCATGTCGGGTTCTGTGCTCAGTGCAGTCTGCTTGAGATTCTCCATCTCCTCCTTCTGCCCCTCCCCCTATTCAGGTGCACTCTCGCTCTCAGATAAATTCTTTTTTTTTTAAACATCACATAATACCCTAATAACACAGATTCCTGTACTTTATACTGTAGGAATAACTCTTATGCTCTTCCGACATTTTTGGCGTGCCATCCCACTCTGTTCATTAGCATACAGATGGCGTGTGGTGCTAAGCACTTCATCACTGTTCTGAGGCTGAAAACCCAGAGGTAATTTGCAGGGTTTCTATGTTAGATGCCCATAATTGTGCACAGAGTTTGAAATCAAGCATTTCAGTGCACGTTAGCCTACAGAGAGGAGTGTTGCTTGGTTCCTGCAGTATCACTATTTTAGATTATATTACTCATTTACTGACTTATAATAAAAGTTAAATGCATGCTGACAAGTCATTCCAAGATGCTTACGTGATTTTATGCAATAATAACAGATACTCCAAAACATTAAAGAGATATGACATTTTTATTGAAAAACACATTGAGTATGATTTCTGTATGACATTTAAAAAATTGTTTCTGAGATATCATAGGTTAATACAAGGCAATGCTGAATGTCTTTTAAGGAAAGTAAGTATTGGTTTGGAATACCAGGGATTCTTAGAGACTCATTTCCAACTCCAGCCAATGAACTAAATTAACAAACACAGCAAAACTGGGAAACATTAAATCAAAGTGAAGTCCCAAATTGAATTTATGTCATGGCTAAAGGTAAAACAACAACTACAACATAAATCACAAAACCCAAAACCAAATGAAACCAACAACAAAAAACAACTCAGCAGCTAATGTCAATCACAACAAAAACAAAAATTCAGGAACCATGGTCTATTTAATATTCATGTTATAAAGAATGTGGCTCAGTCATTAGATAGGAGAATGTTGATGGAGCCAGAATCCACGGTGATAAGTCAACTGTGAAAAGCATTCAGGTATCAGCAATATTTTTATTTTCAATAACTTATTTGTGCTGACTTCTGTGAAGAGAAATCATTTTACTTAAAATGATAATAATAATGAGAAGCTTTTTGATAATAGGTCTATTACGTACAGGTCTACTTTATGAATGTGTTCTATCTTTTCTTCTGAAACAGGTCTTTGACCTTCCTGTAGAAGCTTTAGTAGCAGACTCAGAAAACATGCCATAGAGATTATATTATTGATAATCAGCAGGAATGGCTTTTGTTTAACAGACAAAGAGTTGTACAGATATAGGAAATTTAATGTGTTTTGACTACATTGCCTAGATTAGACATCCAGTATATGCTTGAGGTGTTCCCCCAAACCCATCTGCTTTTCAATTATACATGGCCAAGGGGAGCTGCACAGTTTCTAGTTAGTTGGATTTATTTTAAACTAGTTTGCAAAATAAAAAATACATTAATGCCTAACATTTTAAAGAGCATCTTTAAACATTAGATTCCACATTTATGCTTTCTCAGGAGCAATACAACGTATCACAAATAGCATCCCATGGGGATGAGGCAGAAAAAGAATTTATGATGGCCAAATAAGGACTTCGGTTAGGGATGGGTAAATTTTTCTGTAAAGGGCAAGATACTAAATGTTTTAGGCTTTAGGCTTTGCAGTCAATGTATAGTTTCTGTCACATATTTTTCTTTGTTTTATTTTTGAAACAACCATTTAAAAATGTAAAAGTATTCTTAGACCATTGCAATACAAAACAGATGCATTTGGATCTGGGGCTGCAGTTGGCCTGCTCAACCAAATTCAGTACATAGTTGGTGGCCCAAAGAATAAGTGTCTTCTTTTCAAGGGCTGTCTGGTGCATCCCTTAAGGGGAGTCATTTCAATTGGCCCTCTCTGCCATGATGAAACATATATATATATATATATATATATATATATATATATATATATATACCATTTATTAATGTCAAGAAGTTAATCAGAATGTCTTTCAACTACTGCATGCTCTAATTTTTCTCTTCTTGGAGCCTATTCAGTGCATGTCTTCTGGCCTGTTGGTTCTAAACCTTTCCCTCGCCCTTGGACCCAATGTCACTGCTATGCCTACTTCTGAGGGAAGCTGGTTTCACACTCTCTGCCCAGGTTGTGCATTTCAAAGACTAACAGCATGTCTGCCATTTCCTCATAGACAGATTCTTCTTCCTCTCCAGAATCAGAAACTGAAGAAATTATAGGAACTTGTGCCAGGAGCAAGGATTCTAATAGATGCCTCCTGCTGGACTCATGGAAGCTTTTTCTTTCCCTGTTTTCCTCAGGGATGCTCCCGAGACCATAGAGTCCCAGGGTGTGACAGTGTGCAGATTTTAAAGGAAAGGATAACATTTCCTAAGTTCTGAAAACCTCAGCCTGTGTAACTCTCGTGAGAAGTGCCATAAGACCCCGAATATTCTTCATGGAGAGTTTTTGGAACAACCCATAGGAAGTCAAATATAGATAAGGAAGTAATGCATCTATCCATTTAAATCTTTTCAGATGGAATGTTTACAAGATTATTTTAGTTTGTTTCTTTATATATATTGTCACCTTTTCCCTCATGGCAAGCTGTGCTTCTGTCCTTTCTTTGTGCAAAAGACACACTAGTCTCAAGTCTGTGCCTCTTTTGCCATCATTCAGCCCCTTATGTCATTTAAACATTTTTTTTCTTGGTCTATTTTCTGCTCTGTCAAGTTGAAATCCTAGGGTCATATAGTTTACACCATAAAGGAAGCATGAATCCCAAACTTGGAGAAATAAAAATGAAGAACTGCCAAACCTTGAAAATATCATCTCTTAGAAAAGAAAACCAACTGAGGCAGAACTCTTTGGAAATGGGGGATGCAAAATAGTCTTGAATTTCTCCTTAAAAATATACATGAAACAAACCTCATATTCTCATCTTTAATTTTCTGTGTTTTCTTTGTAAGCAATAGTGTGTTTTTGCAAATTAATTTGCAACCATCTGTTCCCATATGAAAAAAGAATGCCTTATTTTTCAACTTAAATTATTCAGCTTAAAAGTTGACTGTGAATCTATCAATATAAAATTCTAACAAATAGGTAAGGAATTTTGATAAATGCAATTATACATAAGAGCATTTTGACTCTTTAGATCGTTTTTCCTCTTAGATAAAGAGGAAAAGTGGTGAGTAGGAAACGTGTATCAAAGGTGGAATATAAAAAAAGGCTTTGGAAAAAAGTCAAATAAAAATGGGAGTGTGCTGAGGGAAACAACGGAAAAAATCACAGCCCAGGTGTAGGTCTGCTTTATTTTGATGCACCTTCTATGAAGCCCAGTTGGACATTTAGAATTGTTTTATGGGTAATTCAATAAGTCAAGCCACTAAACTAATGCTTGCCTGATTGCTTTAGGTGGAATTTTTAACTCTAAGTTACATGATTGGCATTTTTGTCATTTTCACCCACATTAATTAATCAGCCTTGTACTTATGTTGGACCAATTTTCTCTTTCCTTATCTGCAAGTTCATTCTGTTTGCATGTGAGCTGCAAGGGGCCATTTTGTTAAAAAAATTACTGGACCCTATCAATTTTGAATTTATCCTCTCTGCATTTGTAGACAATGTAAAATAAAAACATGCATTTCAGGTAGGTCGTGAAACTGAACATCAGAAAATACAAAAGAAATTAATGAGAAACTTTATTATAGCATGTGTATTTTTTATGATAAATATTAATACTATTTTGTATTATAATCTGTATACAGATAATATGTATTCATATAGTATATTATTTAATGTATATAAACTACATTTATGTATCACATAGTATATATCATATGTTTATACATTATTTTATACATATAGTATATGTAATATATATTTAACTATAGTACATTAAATTAAAATAACTTGTTAGGTACTGATTATTTAATTTAAATTAAAAAAATATACACTTAACTCCAGTGGCCCAGTGTGTCTC
This sequence comes from Canis aureus, assembly GCF_053574225.1. Lineage (NCBI taxonomy): Eukaryota > Metazoa > Chordata > Mammalia > Carnivora > Canidae > Canis > Canis aureus. The sequence goes on from NC_135627.1 coordinate 4,812,769, forward strand.
TGCAGCTTCAAAGTTGATAAATGCAAAAGTCAGTGTATATTTCTAGACTTACAAAAGAGAATTCTGGGTGCAGCCCGGGTGGCTCAGCGTTTTAGTGCTGCCTTCAGCCCAGGTATGATCCGGGAGACCAGGGATCGAGTCCCACGTCAGGCTCCCTGCATGGAGCCTGTTTCTCCCTCTGCCTGTGTTTGTGCCTCTGTGTGTGTGTGTGTGTGTGTGTGTGTGTCATGAATAAATAAATAAAATTAAAAAAAAAAAAAAAAAGAATCCTGTAAAGTCAGCATTGTATATCTTGGGTGGTTTCCTTTTCTTGCTTGTCTACTGTCTCATCCAATTTTTTTTTATTTATTTTTATTTTTTTATTTTTATTTTTTTTACTATTAACCAAATGTTATTTTCTAAGCATTAGCTTGAAAGTATTAAATCTAGAGTATTTCTACACCATTGGAGAACTCTTGACATCCATACTAATCAAACAGATAGTAGTAAGACTGTGGCTCTTCTGGACAGACAGACCTGTCCAGCTCTCCAACATGTTATGCTTAGATTGATGTAGTTCTTGACTCCAGCTTACATGTCCTTACAATCAGAGATAGAGGACTTCAAGAGATGTATTTTCATCTTATTTGTACAGAAAGTAAGACTCTAATTAATTGAACTCAGTTAACTTCATATGTCTTAATAACAAAGAAACTTGTTAATATAAGTCAATTTTATGGAGGTGAGATTAATTTGATACAATGCAAATTAGACATAATATTTCCATGACTTAATTTAAAAAATATATACATAACTGTGTGCATGCCATTCAGTTTATATAAAAGTAAAATGAAACCAAATAAAAAAATATTCACACAGGATGCTGGTAGCATGTAGCTATGGGAATTGAATCAATGTATTAAGTGTAAAGTTAACTACATCTTAACTATGTACATACTGGTCTGACTGGCATTGGGAGAGAGATTTTGCTCCTTTTGGATACCTAACATCAAAATTTAGTACATGTCTATGTTAAAAATCTTGAACTAGCTGTTCCTTTCTGTAATGACCAAGAAACAGAAACATACCAGAAATATATTGATATCACATAATTCAAAATGAATTTTTAGGATGTGGGGATAGGTGTGGTTGGAAGAGAGATGCAACGTAACTTTCACATCATTGCCAATCTCTTTCTGTGTTTAATGGACAATATGTAATGCTGTTATATATAATCCCTATTTAAATAATATATATTCTGGACTTTTCCATTTGGAAAACCTCAAAAGTCTGCTGTTTCCTTTGTTCATTCATTCAAGGAAATGCATTTCCTGTCTTGGAGGTTTACGTATTTGGTCTGTTCTTTTCTTTTTTTTTTTTTTTAATATTTATTTATTTATTTATGATAGTCACAGAGAGAGAGAGAGAGAGAGAGGCAGAGACACAGGCAGAGGGAGAAGCAGGCTCCATGCACCGGGAGCCCGATGTGGGATTCGATCCCGGGTCTTCAGGATCGCGCCCCGGGCCAAAGGCAGGCGCCAAACCGCTGCGCCACCCAGGGATCCCCTGTTCTTTTCTTTTTAAGATTTTATTTATTTATTCATGAGAGACACAGAGAGAGAGAGACAGAGACACAGGCAGAGGGAGAAGTAGGTAGGCTCCGTCAGGGAGCCCGATGTGGGACTCGATCCCAGGACCCTGGGATCACGACCTGAGCCAAAGGCAGACGCTCAACCACTGAGCCACTCAGGTGCCCCATGGTCTGTTTTTTTATCATGAAGTTTAGATCCAGCAGATTTGAATGTTGACTAACCCAGTCTAACTTGTACTCATAATTTTCTTGTTAAACCTCTTATTCTTATGACAGAGTTTATGTGTATATTCATGTGTATGTACACTTTTGTATCTATGCGTAATTCAATGAGGACAGAGATTCAATAACTGGTTGAATGAATGAATGCATATGATATTTAAAGAGTGTTTAAAACCAAGTGTTAGAAATTGCCAGACTGAAATTGGGGGCTAAAGAGGAAGGAAAAGAAAGCAAGGAGGAAATGCATGAAGAGAGCACCATGGTAGGGCAGAGCCTACAAAGAACATAGTATACGATGAACAAGTAGTGGAAGTCACTAAGGATAATAAAGGATATGATACAAGAATAAGTTATCTCATGTTAATCTTAAAAAAATTTTTCTTGGAGCACCTGGTGGCTCAGTTGGTTAAGCATCTGCCTTTGGCTCAGATCATGATGCCCAGGTCCTAGGACTGAGTCCCACATCAGGCTCTCTGTTGTGTGGGGGCCTGCCTCTCCCTCTGCTCCTCCTCTGGCTTGTGCGCGCGCTCTCTCTCTCTCTTAAGTAAATAAGTAAAATCTTAAAAAAAAAAGTTTATCTTTTAACATTTATCTTGCTTCCAGTTGTATGTGACTTGTTTTGATTTATACATGCTTCACATTCAGGAAGGTTTCAAAGCAGGTCATTGGGTCTTAGTCATGTAAGCAGGGAGGATGTTCTTCTAGTCTGTATGTGCCCACAACTGCCAGCAAAATGCCTTGCGCACTGGAGACACACAAAGTCTCTTAAGTTTCTTGTTTCAGTCTTTCAGAATTTCTCAGCTGCATTCTTTTCAGCTTAGTTCAAAGAATTTAATTTTTAGCATATTTTAAGGGCTTGCCAAATGGATTTTTCGAACTAGTGTGCTAGACTATGAGTTTCCAGGGTCTGGAGGATACCTACACATGTTGGGATGGGAATTGCAGCACAAAAGATACAAAGAATCCACCAGGGACCACAGAGCAGTCAGGCATTCTGGTATGGATGCATCCATAATGGTACACCCCAGGAATCACATGCCCTATTTCACATTTATCATCTTCTTGACTATCCAGTGTAACTGACTCAATATTATAAATGGATGCAATAATTAATTAGAATTCGTTGCACAAGGAATTGCAACGAATGTAAATTTGGATGTAAATTTTAACGATGGCTAGTAAGGTTTTCTTAAATATTGAACATCTATGACAAACACATGCATTGAAAATCCTAAATTGTGTAATCATTGTAACAACCACCCTTTAAGGTCTACTCAATGCCAACATATATCATAGTGCTGTTTAATCACAACTCAGGTGTGAGTCCACTGACTTCCATCCCCTATTGTAATGATCTGACCGGACTAGGGATGAATGCTTTAAATGCAGTATTTGGGATCATTACAGCAACCCTTGAAGTAGCATTTTATTGCTTCCATATTATAGATGAAAATCAAGGTTAGGGTTAGGGACATTTAGTGAGCTGCCTGGTGCATGTGCTAGATATACCAGGTTTGGTTGCAAGTCTGTCTGAATGCAAAGCCTTTCTCCAATACTCAGTTGCTAGAGCCAGAGGCAGACATTTTAAGGAGGGAAATATTGGTGTTGTAAGAGGATGGCAGGAAGGCTTCACAGAAAACACTCCATTGAGGAACAGACTCACAGCTTCACGCCTGAGTCAGATGGCACTACTTATACCCCCTTGGTTCTGGAATAACAAAGTGAAGGCAGCCAGAGCAAGAAAGGATGTGACTGAGCTTCTTCTCAAATTCCTGTTACATGAACCATCAAATCATTGAGTTTCATAGACTGTTTCTCCTGTTTCCTTCAGTTTGGGTTCTCTGAATAGAAAAAGGCTATGGACATCCCACTTTTCTTATAATAGGATCATGTAATGAATTCCTAAATGTTCTTTCCCTTCCTCTCTGTCTCTCTACTTAGGTCATGGTCTACATATAATTCTACTGGAATGTCTCCATTTCTTAACTTACTAAATGTTTCATTTTGAATTTATAATGGCATTAAATCTCAAAGGTTGAATAAAACCCTCAAAGATGACTTCTTCAATTTATCATTGGCCAGAATGTATGGATAACCAGAGAATGCCAGAAAGCCTTATGAATGCATAGGTCGTTCAAGAAAGTTTAAAAATAATCATGAAAAGAGAGTAGGAATGTATCTGAGACATTCACAGTCACCAGCACGCTTCTCTGCACACTGCGGTTCCTCTGTCTCACAGGAGAGAGCAGGGAACATTTTAAATATTCTGCTTGCCACAGCTCAGCAGTAAGATCAGTATAACGAGAAGCTGAAATGTAGATCGAGGCTATCCCAGGCATCCATCACTCCCCAGGAGTCAGGTGTTTGGGTTCTGCCAAAGAAGCAGTCTGAAGACATTGTGGGCAGAGCCCAGAAGTGGGAAATCCCTTCTCAAGGGCTGGATGAGACTGCCTGTAATTTCCTGCAGCACGGGGCCACGCACGGACCAGGCTCAGGCTTCTCTCATTCATATATATATATATATATACAGAGAGAGAGAGAGAGAGAGAGAGAGAGACAAAGTCGAATTTGCACCACACTGGAAAGAGCTGTATTCTGCATATTTTTTCAGGAACACATAAGACTTGAAGTATTAAACCTGCTATATTTGAAATGCAGTCTAGCATGGAAAATGAAGACGTCTATATGGACTCAGGCTGCCTGCACTGCTTACCTCTCTATATGCGAGCAGTTTGTTTTTGCTTCACTCCTGGAGGCCTGTCAGGGCTCTGAGCTGGACTGGATGGGACTGTATTTTCCTGGTACTTAATCCTGGGTGCTGGTGGAAGATGATGAGGGACCAGCTCACTTGTGGAAAGGGCAAGCAGAGACAAGTGGCAGTGAAGCCACTTTCCTCATATGCAGTATTATCCCCTAAAAAACGACACCATTTTCACATATTAACTTTACTTCATGCATTTTGGTGGGTGTTATCCAGAGCATTCACAATCCTGCCCTTGGTATCTATTCTGGAAATGAAAGTTATGGTTATTTTATGCTATGTTGCTTTATATCTGTTGAGATCCAGTGTCAAACTAGGCTTAAACTCATTTGCTTCTGAGTAAATAATGCAATTCTCAAATCCCAAAGTGCCATTCCCATGATACACACAATGAAGTGCCTACAAGCAGCACTGATGTTCTCCTGGATCCAAATGGATTCAGGAAACAATTTTTCCTGTTATTTCAGGGTTCAGTTCCGATCTGACTGCACGAATGAAATTGTGCTGGGTTATTCTCCCAGTATAGAAGACAAAAGCATGTATGCAACCTTTGGTGTAGACAGATGTGTTTCAACCTGTGTTTACCTGGAAGATGGGAGGAATCGCTACCCTCAGCCCAGCAGGATTTTGCTCCAGCGTGATCAGTCATTAAAAGGACATGGGTTAGAACTGCAGTGCAGACAGATGGGTAATGCTTGGCAAATAACAAACTCTGTCTGCATCCCCAGCCAAGTTCCTTCCATCATTTGATTTGGCTAATTTGCTGCTGCAATCTTATAGGTGGTCAAATGCATAACCTAAAAATTCACATCCAACAGGCATCACTGAGCTCAGTACTCAGGTATGATACTTGGAGCTGTGGCTGCTATGAAATTGAACAGAGCATATGATTGTCTTCTAGGAGATGTAATAATGCACAAAAGACATGTACAGATCTAATGAGGGGCAAGCTAACAGGGTGGAGGGCACCACAGTGTCATGGGGTAAAAATTATGTCCCTAGTTAGAGGGGAGCTGGAGGGGCTCCAAGGAGGTGGTGACAAATGACAAATGTGGGATGATTTGGGGGTGGAGGCATAGTAGGTGGGGATGGGGAGGGTGTTCCAAACAAAGAGAGATACATGAGCAAAGAAGGGAGAGAGTAGATAATGATCATTGGAGGGAAGCAGGAGAGCAACACGATGCCATTATATTTAGAGAAATCAGTCATGCAGCCACATTTGCAATGAATATGGGTGTGGGAAGCCTGAGAACATGCCCATGAAAAGGCATTTTAGTGGAGTCTGAATTAGAAATGAAGAAGGGCTGGTGGGGGGGCGGGCAGAAGCACATGAGTATAGGTTCGGAAAGGGAAAAAAAAGAGTATACTATGACACTGGGCTTTCTTTTCTTTAAAAAATATTTATTTATTTATTTGCTTATTTATTTATTTGCTTATTTATTTATTTATTTATTTATTTATTTATTTATTTTAGACAGGAGGTGGGGGCAGAGGCAGAAAAAGAGAGAGACTCTCAAGCAGACTCCCCACTGAGCTCAGAGCCAACATGCGTCTCAATCTCATGACCCTGAGATCATGACCTGAGCCGAAATCAAGAGTCGGACACTTAACCAATTGTCTAACCCAGGTGCCCCAGCAGTGGGCATCAGAAGCCAGATCCCTGCAAACATTCTATTACCAGCAGCAAAAACTGTCTGAAAGAGGGAATGTAGTTGGAGGTGAAAGGAGAAGATCAGGGACTGGATTGGACTTATGTTAGTTTGTGTTGCTGGAGCATCTAGAGCAGACTTCTGGCAGGCAGGTAGAAATGTGGATCTGGAGCTGAGAAAAAGACCAGGATGGGATAAATAGACTTTGGTAATCTCTTTAAGAAGGCATGGTCCACGTAGAAAGCATGATCATATTACCAAAAGAGAAGGTGAATGGGAAGGAAAATGCATGCTTGCACTCAGGGAGAAGGAAGAAAGAGATCCAGATGCAGTGTCCAGAGACAGTCGTGGGAGCTGTGGGCAGACAGGACAGGCCCTTTTGGAACATCTCAGAAATGCAAGAACCATCAAATAATACAGACTTCGAGGAACTCTGTCTGTGAACTTGCAAACCGAGAGGTTCTTGGTAAGGTCCGCAGACAGCTACTAGATTTCAGGTAGCTGCAGAGCTTAGGTTTGAGGAAATAGGAAGAGATCACTCGTTCAAAATGATTGTGGTTTGCTAAAAAGACAAAAATGCAAGAAAAAAGCAAGCTTGGTTCCCTGAAAATCGTTTATGATGATACCTTTCACTAGTGTCTGCTAGAGGCCAGGCACTGCAGATAACTTACCTCATTTAATTTGAACGCATAGTCATGACTAGGATTCAGGGGGATGGAAGGAGATGAAGGCACGGAGGACCACACGTCACCATACTGCCTTCTTCAGTAGAAAAGGTGATTGAAGCAGAATTTAGGACTTTGTTTCAATTCTGAGAATCAGCCCATTCCTATCTGGATGGAGCCCCACCCAGCCTTGACCCTTCCTGGTTCCCACTGCGGTGCCCTGCGTACCGGACCTCGCTTCTTAATCGGCATCCCCTAGCTGCCCAGGTGAATACTGTCTGCTCCCTCCCAGCTCTGCCGTTCACTGTTCCCTGGTGCTTCCTTTCCTCCCCTTCAAGAATTTTCCAGTCCAGTTGTCCTCACACCCTGGAGTGCATCAAAGTAACCTGGAGGGTTTGTCGAACCGGCACTCGCTGGACTCCAGCACCAGTGCTTCTGACTCAGATTTATGAGACCTGAGCTTCTGCATTTCTAGTAAGTTCTAAGATGATGTTTATTGTGCTGGTCAGGGCACCACACATGGGGAGTTTTGCAGTTTAAGAATATTGATGGACTTTTGGGAGGATGGAGACAACTTCAGGATCTATGTGGTTGTCAGAAAGAAGAGGGATTTTGCTGATGTTTGGTCCCAGTGGATGGAAAAGAACCCGTGTGCAGAGTGTCCAGGAAAGAAAGAACTGAATTCTAAGGATGCGTTGATGTAGACAGCTGTAGACAACGTTGGGGAGCCAGGAGGACACTGCCAGGTGCCATCAAAGATTCCAGAGTGGATGGGGCCAGTGGAGCAGGGCATCTTTAAACTGCCTCCAGACTCTGCCATGTAGTGATTTTGATTCTGTCATGTTCAGCATTTTTATCAAGTGGCCTGGGCCACCCTTCCCTTCCCAGAAATGCGTCCCAACATTAAAACAATAAAAAATGTGTATAAATGAGTTCCTCTTCATAACACCAGCCTTCCTCTCACCACTCTTAGTCATGGAGCTGCCATCTAAACAACTCATACCAGTTGCTGCTCTCACCAGACCCTCGGATCAGGCATGTGGCCCTTGGAACCAGACGTTCCACAAATTTCCTCTGAAATAAGTCTGTGTTGAAATATCCATGTGTCTCCCACCTCTAGTTAAGCTGCCACTGCATTATCCACTTTGGGGAAGGAGGTATTTTCAGCATGAGGTCCAGTAAAGATTTTAAAATGTGCCGCCAGCCTGTATGGGAAGTGAAGAGAAAGTGAGTTGCCCAAACAACTTGTCTGTGACAAGTGTAGAGTTTCTCTCCATCAAGCCACGACCCTGGGTGGACTGAGAGCGAGATCGGGAGGGAAAGCTAATCAAACTGTCCTCTCCTGAATGCTGGTAAGTCCTCAGTGAGGACTGAGGAGAAAGGTGTGCAGTGAAATGTCACACACTCACTCTTTCCCCTGGTGAGTTTCACACCTGGCTTAAATCATGGAGCAGTGTTCTGGAGTGATTGAAAGTTTTCTTTTCCAAATGCACAGACTCTGATGAATCTTGAACCTTTCAGCACTCTCTTACGGTAATAACCGCTGCTAAGAAGTGCAAATGAAGTCTGATGCCTTTGACAAGTCTTGAATGGTCTTGATGGAAGCATTGATAAGGGCGAGCCTGGATATTAATGTTGCCTTGAAGAGTGACATGAATGGGTTTGAATTACCATCTGGGATGGACACCCTCGTTTTTATAGGTAGCATCCATCTTTTAGCTTCCCAAAGTTAACTGTCTTTCATTGCATTGAACTTAGCAAACTTAGATCGAGTGAAGTTAGAAAAAATGGCTAGCATGCCATATCCTTTACTTGCATTTGTTTCCTTTTCTTTGGAGAGATCTCTGCCCTTCATGGTGGGAAGAAGCTAGGAAAGAGGCAGCCAGAAAGCGCTGAAGGACAGCTTTGGGCATGTTGACTCAAAATGTTTCACAAATGGACTCATTACCCTATCTCATGATCAATGATGGATGGAATGTTGGCCACAAAATGGATTTCTGATATAAAAATTTTTAATCAGGGACTCCTGCCTGGGTGGCTCAGCCGTTAAGCGTCTGCCTTCGACTCAGGTTGTGATCTTGGAGTCCCAGGATTGAGTCCCACATTGGGCTCCCTTCATGGAGACTGCTTCTCCCTCTGCCTATGTCTCAGCCTCTCTCTCTCTCTCTGTGTCTCTCATGAATAAATAAATAAAATCTTTAATAAAATGTTTTAAATCATAGAGTTGAAACTTGCTTTGATGATTCTTTGTTCATTGTTTTGTGAAATTAACTGAAGTCTAAAGTGAAGACCTCACTGGTAGTAAAAGCTAAATTTGGACCCTTACCCAGAGCTTCTGACTCCATCTTTGAGCTCTTTCCCTATGTCCTCTTCTGTCTCTCTCTCTCTCCACCTTGATTTTTATTCTTTTTCTCTTAGTTGTTTAAAAACACTTCTCTCCATTAATCTCTGCAGAGCACTGTCCATTATGCAATTCTTTTTCAGTGTCAATGATCTTTTCTCTGATGATGCAATAAGGGCTGTCATTCACCGCCCCCCCTTTAAAAACACAGACACAGAAAAATGATAAGTGTATCATACGTGTACTGGATCTGCTGCTGAACTCGAACTCTCCATTTGATCAGGCTCTTGTGTCCACACTGTGCTGATCACAAAGTGATCAGGGGCCCAGCTGACCGATTGAGCTAAGGTTGTAATAGTGAAGTAAGAACCCCATCTCATACAATCTGCTCTTAAATCTGGGCATTGGGATCCCTGGGTGGCGCAGCGGTTTAGCGCCTGCCTTTGGCCCAGGGAGTGATCCTGGAGACCCGGGATCGAATCCTACGTCGGGCTCCCAGTGCATGGAGCCTGCTTCTCCCTCTGCCTGTGTCTCTGCCTCTCTCTCTCTCTCTCTCTCTCTCTCTGTGACTATCATAAATAAATAAAAATTTAAAAAAATACTAAAAAAAAAATCTGGGCGTTGAATCTCAGATGGCATATTTAATTTCTGTAATCTTCAGTTGCCTCATCTGTAGAATGTGGACAGGCGTCCATCGTGCAGTCCCACTGCAGGGATGATATGGGATCATTCACTGAGGCACGTGGCACAGTGCCTACCTTGCAGTACACAAGCAATAAACGGCACCCTTGTCATTATAAGTTTTTATCATTCTGTTCTACAGAGGAAAAAAAAAAATCCGAGTCCTTAAAAGAGAACAGAGAAGGGAAATATTATGTGATGAATTAAGAAAGGAACAATGACCAATTATATTGTTGTGCTCTGAGAGAGTAAAACCATTTGTCTGCTTTTATTTCCCTCAAAGGATAATCAATATTTGAAATGCTCTGCTTTCTGAAGGAGCAAGCAAATTAGAAGAATATAATTAAATTAAAAAATACATTTAAGAGTGCCATTTCTAGGGAACATTAGATGCTGCCTTGCAGTGGCAGTGATCTGACCTGCAGATTTGGGTCAGGAAAGCATCCCCACCACCGCAGGGACGCTGCAGCTCTTAATGCCCTGCTCGGAAGCGGAGGGCAGGGGTTTCCATCTCAGCGCCAGGTTACCAGGCTGGACATGGTGCACGGCCTACATGGAAATGAAGCCTGGTCCAGGGTCTGTTTGGTTTGTGGGTTAACGAGTCAGTTTCTGTCTTTGATAGCATACAAGAGAAAGTCTTTTGAATTTAAGGAATCAAACCACTGCAGCTGTTATGAGGCAACAGTTTGAAAAGCTTTTGTAGACTGTCTGCTGAAAGACAGCTCTGTACCTTTTCATACAAGCCTTTCACACTGTGTGACATTTTCACTGCTTTCATTTTTTTTTTATCCTTCTAGCACATGTCACAGTAAAATTACAAGTATAGCAGTCCACCATCTGGTGAGACTCATTCTCCCTGAAACGAAGGTGGGGCTGTGGAGGATGCTCTCCATGTTACGTTCCTGTTCTCCTACATCTGCATCGCTCTGTGTTGTTTCTTGTATTGGCTAATCAAATTTTGAAAAAGAACCTTCAAAATTAATTTCTGTGGCTCTCAAGGCGTCAGTACATCCTCCTGGATCTTGGCTTTATTCAGGACCTCAGAACTTAGTTTGTGTTGATGGCGCACATGTCACATGTTTTAGGCTGAGTATTGCCCTGGTCCCTTCCTTGTTGCTGTTTACCATCTGTGTGTTTATTTAGGGTTCCTTCTGGTTTTTGAATCCTGTTTGGGGATGTCACTGCTGATTAGTACCTCTTCCAAGGGAGAGCAGGAAAAGATGGAATACAGGCATTGAAAATTCTCCAAATCCAAATGTTCACATCTCAGTTTAATGGAGTCATTGGCCCACTTGGATATTTTTTATTTAGATCCTTGTTATCAAATAAAGGTAGAATTTATAGCTTGTGTGTTTATTATAGGATTAAAAGATAACCTAATTGAAGTTTGTATGCATTACGGTAATTTAAGTAAGGTAAAAATTCAGAGGGCTTATACTTTTGGTATGGAAAGGATTAATGTAATTAAGGCCTTATTTATGTATAGTGGCTGGGGATTATTTTGTGTGTGATTTTAGGTAATCCATGTAAAAACCTATTTCTCTTCTCTGAAAATAAATGAAAATTGTTTACTATCAATACATTTTTATTTCAAGCAGCAGAGCTAAAATATTGTTTTCATTAGCAATATTCTACTATTGCAACCATGTGTTCCCTATTAACTGGAAATTTAAAAATAAGATCAATAGTTACAGCAAAAACATGCTTTCTTAGCCAGTCTCCCAGTCTGTTTCTTTAGGAGGTAGTATTTAGAAGAACTCTTGAGAATGCGGTTTGAAATTCCCATTGAACACCTTGAGATTTGTCATATTTTAAGAAGATCTTTCTTCTTCTTCTTTTTTTTTTTTGATATTTCTTCTTTTTACAAAAGCTGCCATAGAAACCCTCGTGGAATGTAGATATCCCCATGATGATAAAGAAAGCACATGATATCATAATCATGGATACTTTCTCTAGTACCTATATAACAGTTTGCTTTTCCTTTTAAATGTATGTATTTCACACTAGGTTCTTTAGGGAACAATAAAAGAAAGATTATGAGTGTGATACAGTATCGCACTACAACACACACTTCAAGTCCATAGACATTTCTGGAATATCTACAAAGAAATGGTAATCATTTAGTTCATGCGGATAACAGTATGATGTGCAAGATACAGCCTCTTCTTTCAAGTTGCTTACAATGTTGTCGGGAGATAAGGTCGATATATAACTGCTAAAACATATGTCTGGGAGCAGTCAGTTTCCAAGCACTTCAGAAGAAGGAAGAGTCACATTATTTGGATGATACAGAAAGTATAAAGTAATAGTTAGGATTTGAGCTGGTTTTTCATAAAATAATTACTAACACCTAGATTCAATCATTCCCAACCAGATAAGACCTACTAAGATATAAAAACTAGGAAAAGTTAAAAAAAGAAAACTAGGAAAAGTTTGCTGTTCTACATAAGGTAGATGCCAGAGGGAAGATGTCATGTTGATTTTTATAGAACCACATTAATGCCATGAAGTTTAACTTTCTCTCAAAAACATCAAGCATAGACTTTTCTATAAAGCATCTTGGGATTGAAGATATCCAACCTATCTCCTTAACATTGGATGCCTATACCTGCAAATTTGACCAACTTATCCAAGTTTCAATGAAACTATCATCACATGAACAGACATCAAATTAATAAGGAAGATTTCATATACATTCATAAGTGTTCATCTGCTTTTTAATATATAAAACCAAATTAATTAATGGGAAAAACTTACTCTTTGTTCATTTTCTAACATTTTAATTGTTTCATCATGAAAAGGAAATTTATCAAATAACCATATTGTCTATACCCTAAACAGCAAATGTTGAAAGATTGGAAAGTAATAAAATGAGAAATATTTTGCGAGCCTCTCCAAAATTACTTCCTTAGCATTGTCCACTAAAGCTGTACTGTCCCTCACAGCAGCTACTGGCCATATTTGACTACTTCAATTTCAATTCATTAGAATTAAATTAAATGAAAAATTCATTTTCTCACTTGAACTAGCCATGGTTCAGGTGCTCAAATGCCACATGTGGCTAGTGGCTTCCGTATGGACAGTAGAGATACAGAACATTTCCATTTTTTTAAGGTTTTTAAATTATTATTATTGAGAGAGAGAGAGAGAGAGCACACGAGCAGTGGGAGAGGCAGAGAGAGAGAGAGAGAGAGAAGCAGACTCCCTGCTGAGCAGAAGACCGAAATGGGACTCTATCCCAGTACCTGGAGATCATGACATGAGCTGAAAGGCAGACACTTAACCATCTGAGCCACCCAGGTGCCCTGAGCATTTCCATTTTTGTAGAAAGTCCTGTGTAACAGCAGTGCACTTAAGTTCCTTTCAGGATTGGCTGCTTAGGAGATTAAACAAAATTGTATATTTTTAATAATTCATTGAAAGATAGCTCTCATCTAGAACTTTTGATCTCCTGGGGTTTCTTTCTGGACTTTGAAAATTCCTGTCTTTGGTTCAATATAAATACTAAGCTATGATAACTTTGGGTAATTATGGTAGTGATGTTGAGGGTGATGGACAGATAATGATGATGGGGCTCTTGGTAATGATAGTAAAAAGGAGAATGAATAGTGAGTCAACCTGAGGGAGTTGAATTTTTATGTGTTATCTAATGAGCGACTGTTGCCAACTCTTCCGATGGGGAAGTTTGTTACATCTGTGATGTGTGTACAGGCCCATTTATGTATACAGAGTCTTTTTCATCAGATGTGAGGGTTGGTGAAAACTTCCATTAGAAATGTTCTGTATTTTCGGCTGAGAACTGTAGAATAGACCTTGAATTTATGGTGGTGCACTATGGTCTACTGTCGATGCCTGGTTGGGATTATCATATGCTGCAATTATTTTAAATGATGTAGATACAGTGTTGTTGAATATTTAGTCTAAGCGTCTTACAATGTGAAACGGTTTAGAAGAGTTTCTATGAACCATTCACATGCCAAGGCTTCTGACCCAATTCTAGCTACTTACTAATGGAAACCAACTTCACAAGGAACTGATGGATCAACCAGAGTTTTTCCAAGGATTTTACTTTAGAGGAGATGTCTTCTCAAGGATGACAGTGATACATTTGCAATCTAAATTATGTCCTTTCCAGAGTAAGTTACCCCATGAAGCACACTTTTGGTCAGATAGCTTCTTGGTTAACACGCAGTCAGAGCTGAAGCCTTTCAGACTCATTTGATCTAGAGGCCTGAGAGAATGTAATGAATTATCCCCATACTCACTGCAGAGCACCCCTCACCTGGTAACCAGAAGTTCTGCCCAGCTCCTGGGGCAGTGTTGGATACACATGAATGAATTCCCATTCTTCATTTCTCCTGCCAAATAAACATCACTCACACTAACCCGTTTTATATTGTAATATACGTATGTATATGTCTTAATGGAATTTTATTGTCATCCTTATCCAAATATAAGTGAAACTGAGTCCTTGGAAGTGGTATTTTTAGACTCCACATTACTTTATTTTTAATATTCCATAATACAAATGTTGGGAGACTTGTCATTCAGGAAAGCTGAAACAGATCATGTCAAGTATTACAAGGCTTTTTGAACTTTGGTTTAGCCATTTTTCCTTCTAAAGTGTCATTGATAGTAGTATCATGTTGTTCTTTCATTTTTGTACACAGTTGATTTTATGTTGCCCCACATAAAGCTCTGCTTATTATGTACCTCTGATAAATATAAATGTTAGTTATTAATAAACACATTTTATTTCTAAAATGAAAACTTCTAAAACAAGGAAGGCAAAAAAAGGTTATAAGATCATTGGTTGGTGGTTAAGTTGTTGGGTTATGTTTGTGGTTGAAATTGTACCAAAAGTATCAAATTCTTGATGGATTACTTGTCTAGAATCATATCCTTCATGATTCCTTCTGTGAGTGCCCAAAAAAGGGAGGACTTCTTTGGTCATTAAACCACAGTGATACTTGGCATATATCTCTCTTAAGATAATAAAAGCTTGTTTTTTAAATTATTGTTATTTCATACTAATCTTAAGATTATTTTCCACAGCAAGATTACCCTGATTCTCGATGTAATAGAAAAAAAAAAATGAAAGCAATATATATTTTACCCTAGGGTAGGCTATTCCCTGGAAGCAAATTTTATCATGGCTTTCAATGGTCCCATCATTATCTTGATATAAAAAATTTATACAAACATTTTCTAGGTGGCTGCAAATTGACTTCGTTCATCTTTTCTTTGCCATCATCCAGAAAACACACCTATCTATGCAAACAATTTGAGGGAAATTGTAATTATTGTATTAGAATAACATGTGTTTCCAAGTCAAGGATTATTGTATATCTTCTAGGCCTAGATAGAAGTCCTAAAGCTGAAAAATTAGAGTGAAGAGAAAACAGAATATTCAGTTAGAGTTCTTATTTGCAAGCAATGGACATTGGCCACTTGGGTGACTAATGTAAGCATAAAGGTAAATTGCATTTAAGGCTATTAAGTAGCTAACGGAAACTCTAGGAAAGCCAGCTAACCCAGCTTGAGATCTATGCAGCTAGGGACCATGCAATTTGTCCTCTAAGCACCTAGTCATAAAATAAAATAAAATAAACACCTAGTCATATGAGGATGTCACCACAACCATCTGTGGGACTGTGGACAATGCTGCCACACTGCAAACCCTCCCAGAACCTGTTCTCTGCAATTCCTTCCTACTTTGCATCATTAGCTTCCTCTTCAAAGTAGGGGAAATGAGTGCTGGGTTGACCTGCTTTAGCCAGAACGCTGGAGGGGAAAGGGAGTGTCTGAAATTTTCAATTTGTTTATGAAAATTGGATTCTGCCAAATGAGGTAGGGGATTTCTTAAATGTTGGAAGGGGATTCTGAAATGAAGCAACTACAAGTAATGAAATAGACTATTCTACATAAAATCTGGTTAAATCTCTTTATCACTGACATCAGATGCATCATTTTTATGACTCAAGAAAGCAAGGAAATTAAATTTTGCCAGATTATTAGATTTACTTTGGCCTACCTGAATGGCCAAGGGAAACAACATTTGTATGAATGTACTGATTCTAAAAGCTGGAGGACAAAATTCTCTCTACATGTACGTGAGACAGCCAAGCAATTGCATTAAACTACTAATGAGATTGAAACTATTAAGAGAGAAACATTTTCCTGCTGATATTTTGGGTTGGAAGATAGGAAGTGTAAGGTCAAAGAATTGGAGACCCTCTGTATATGCAATCATTGAAGCAGTTTGAGGACAAACACACATCCTACTCCTTCTAGCACAGCCTTGTGTGAGTGGGGGCTGGGATTATAATAGTCTATTTATAAAAATCTTTTTTTTTTTCTTTTGGATGACATTGTTGCCCAGGAGTAATCCTTCTTTTAGGTAACCAAATGAAATAGATTACATCAAATGCTAAATTTAAATTAGCATGGAGAAAAGATCTTAAGGGAAGGGGCAAATAGGCATAAATGAAATCTCCTCAGGATAAAATTCATCTACTTAAAGGAACGCATGTGAGAAATCTCAGTATAACATGAATCCTTATCAGATTTAATGAAGTCACTGCCAATATGATCTTGCAGAGTTGCTTGTCCTTACCCTCCACACATCACGTATTCCCAGCAAAAAGAGATACAGGATGAAAGAAGAAATTCATAATGTCTGGAAGGAAGCAGAGTTCTGATTAATAATTTGACTTCCCTTCCCACGTAGAGAGTCCAGAGGAAGCATTTTTTAGGCATTTTATTGCCACTGAAGATTGAATCTTAATGTTTCAGAACACCCCGACCTCCCGCTTTCTCTTTCTCTGCTGTTTAGCCGGATGCTGGGAATGTGTCCTTAAACTGAACGACTTGTCATTATTCCAGATGCCTGTGTTACATAGTCCCTGGTGTCGCTGGAGTTAAACCTCAGGCTCCCTGTTAAGTTAAGCTTTCTGCGGCTCCTCCAGAGCTGGAGCCACTGCAGCACTGAACAACTCCCCCCCCCCCCAACCCCTTCCATACCCGCAGTCTGTATCAGCGGGAAGAATCACTAGCCAACCCCTTGCTCACTGCTGCAAATCTATTCCCAAATATAAGTTCTCAGTGGAAAAAAATAGTAATGAAAGCAAACCTCCCAAGTTTTATGTAAGCTTTTTCATTAAAGCAACTGTTTATATTTTCTTATACTGAAAGGTATCATTGTTTTCATTTGTCCTCAGCAGAGGGTGGTAGCTAATTCAAGATTTTTTTTTAATGTTAGAGCCTTGGTTTTGGAATAAAATTTAAAGACAATTATATTACTTTCTCAATTTCTTTTTTTTTTTTTAAAGATTGTATTTGCTTATTCATGAGAGACACAGAGAGAGAGAGGCAGAAACACAGGCTGAGTGAGAAGCATGCTCCTGGTGGAGAGCCCAATGTGGGACTCTATCCCAGGACCCTGGGATGACACCTTGAGCTGAAGGCAGACAGTCATCTGCTGAGCCACCCAAGCGTCTTCTCAATTTCTTTCTAAGCTGATGTTTTGTTATGTTTGATAAGACTCTTATTATGACCAATGCCAATTTCTATGTTGTTTTATACTTAATGGGTCACTGTGCAAACACAATTTGGATTATGACTGTAAATACACACACACACACACACACACACATTTACCCCACATGCTGTATACTATAATACACACACACACTATGTACACATATGATAGCATAAACTTTCTAGTTGGATGAAACTTGGTTCGGTCTTGTCACCCTCATTTTATAGAGTCTTGACCTTGGAAATACCTCTTTTCTTATCTATAAAAGAGATTAACATGTGCATCTCTTTCACATGGCTGATATAAAGTTGAAATTAGAGAATGTCTGAATATGGGAGAACCAACTTTCATGACTTTTATAGGCCAGGCTTGAGACTGATCATAGGAAGACTGGTGGCAAGTCCATTTGCACATTAAATAGACACACAAGTGGGAACCTAGACATCTAGGGGCATGCTTCCTCTTCCCCTCCTTCTCTGACCCCTCCCCAGCTTGTTCTCTGGAGTAAGTGAGCCAGAGAAATTGATACTCAGGGTACCTCAATTATAGACTACAGTTTAGAAATAAAACACAACGAATGCATTGAATTCTACATACTGAAAGATGGGGTTCTGTGTCCTAACATCCTTTCACTCGAAAATGCCTGTGGCCATCCATATATTTCTCATAGCTGTAGGTTTTAAATGGTTTCTTCTGATAAACCAGTAACCCCATACCAAAGCTCTGGTGACATGAAAGTTTGGGGTTTGGGAACCCCCAACAAATATATATAACTGGATCAAAATTAAATGCTGCTACATTATGGGATAAGAATGGATAGGATGTAAAATAATTGTCAGAACTGAGAACAGCTCTTATAAACTAGGAATATATATTCATTGAAAAAAAAAAGAATTTTTATCTAAAGATGAAGGGATTTCCCAAAAAGTACAATGAAAAGGAAAGACATAGTAGGACAGAAGAGATTAGCAAATGAGATAAAACAATCCAGGAAATCTTAGATCTAACTGTTTGGAATTTCAGCAAGGGAAAACAAAGGAAAAGGAATGGAACAGTATCAAAGAAAGAAAGAATTCAATAATCCAGAATCGTGAAATACAAGTCCTCCGATGAAAAAGACCCCTATGCAACCAGAACAATGGGTGGGGGAAAACTCTCTGTAAGGTACACAACCATACAATTTAAAATTGCCACACATACTATTGAGAGCCAACAATGTCTAAAAAAGAAAAACATTTCATGCACATGCATCAGATTTAATTAAATGTCTTAAGAGCAACACTAGAAACTAGAAGACAGAGAACAATGTTTTTCAATGTATTTTGTACTGGAATTATACAACCATCCAATTATCAGTAAGAGTGAGAGAAAAATCAAGACAGTTTTGGACACTTAAAATTCTCAACAAAATTTTTAACTCCCTTTCGTTATTTATCATGAAGCTTCGGAGGCTGTGCTTCACCAAAACAATGGAGTGAATCATGAAACAGAAAGCATGAGCTCCAAGAAACAGGGTATTTAATGGAGAAAAGTGGAAAGAGGGCTTCTCTATGGTGCAGGTAGGGGCAAGTTCTAGCGTGAAAGACTCCAGAAAAAATATTAAGAAAATGAAAAGTATAGGCTTTCAGGCACATTTAAAAATCAGTGGATTGAATTGGTAGGGTTTTTAGAGGGATCTTGAGAAATTTTTACAACAGATATGTTAAAAACGAGCAGAGATAACATTATTTCTTAGCCTTAAGAAAACATTTGTGGAAAGAATAAGTACATAATACAATGTTTGGGTCCAGCAGGGGACAATTAAATATTCATAAAATATATAAGCTAATTATTAATTTAACTAGGATATTGCTTGAGAGGACACAATATCCATCCACCATAATGGAAAACAAGTAGAACATTTCTAAAATATATAATTCAAGAATCAATTTTTAAGAGGCCTTTTTAAAAGAAATATTACTTTAAATGCTAAAAGAAACAGCTGAAATGGGTAATAATGATTGCTTCTGAGAAGACTAGTGAGTCAGAAGGGTGGATAGGAGACACTTGTCATAATAAGCTTTGTAATAGAAATTGATATTTTAAACTTTCTGTTGCCTGTATTAATTATAGTAGTTGCTACTCCATTGCTTTTACAGAACAGAACTGAAAGTCAAGAAAATTTAGTAAGTTTGCTAATCTCATTCAGATAGTAAGTGAAAGAAGTATAATTTAAGTCAAATCTGTCCGATTCCAAAATTCCATACTTCCTCATTAACAGAGTGTAACCAATAATTCCATATATGTATGGATACCCTTACTCTCTCTCTGCTTTGGTAAATAGACCAGTGTGATTTGCTTTCAAAGAGACATTTGGCCAGTTGAATTGGTCGGCGTGTGCCTTTATTATTATAGTTCATGGCCAGTTATGATTTCCTTATCTGTTTGTTCTAGGTAGCTGCCTATGGTGTCTACAAAGTAACTGAAGTTACGGTAAAAAAGTGTCCTAACCTTACTCACACATCCAGATTCATGGTGACTCCCCCTTGCCAGCTCTTATAGAACATACTTATTTTTCTCTGATTTATTGGCCACTGGGAGTTGCTTTCGTATTTTATTTCCCTTCATCCTAAAGGGTAGATATTATCGGTGCTATGTCAGATATGACGACACAGGCTTGGAAGGTAAGGAGCTGCTTTAAGTTCAAGTTAGTTGGGGAGCTGTGGTCTGTAACCAGAACCAACTCCAGAAAACTAATGTCACAGAAGCAGAGAATTTGCAGAAGCGGAAAAATGACTCTATTTTTAAAATAAAATTTGATGGTATAGGAATATTTTGATGTAATTAGAGTGAGCACGAAAATTGCAAGAATGAATAAAATGGGTCACAAACAGATAAATTACTGGTCATTTGGGGTAGTACCTACCTGGCTTGTTGGTGAGTTTCAGTGTTTGTTACATGTAGATCTCCCCTCTCCTGGCCCTTGAAACAAAATCCAATGTATCAGAATTCTTAGGAATGCATTCTCAGGCAAACTAGTCAGGGCTTCACAGTCAATTTTGACTTTTCAGTGAAATAGATGATAGACGAGTGTGTGTGTGTGTGTGTGTGTGTGTGACAGAGAGAGAGAGAGAAAGAGAGAGAGAGAGATTAGAATTAAATGCAGTATGCTTTTCTTTAATTTATCAAATCATCAGATTAAAAATGAAATGGAGGGCCAGGAAAAAGTGAATTCATAAATTAGATTGAAAGAGTAAGGAGCATTGGAGGAAGCAGAAGTGAATGGATTTTACCATCAAGATTGAGGCTGAAAAGTTTGACTCCTGAGTGCCTAGGATTTGAGACGTTATCTCCAGCATGTCCCAATCCTTTCTTGCTTCAACATCTGTTTGAAAATCCCATCTGTGTTTGTAACAAGCACTGCTCCTGGCTCCAGGCTGTTGCACAGATTAATTCTACCTGTAGCACAAGCTTTTCTCTGTCTAGTTCTGTCTTGTAATGCTGAAACACAGAGAAATCAGGTGATGTGATAACATGGTTTGCAATGTCACCTCTACTTTCATGAGCTTAAGTGTGGGATTTGATCATTCATTCTCTTCCTTAGTTTCCTTACCTGTAAATGAGGGTGACAGTGTGTACCACATAAGGTCTTGTAAGGATCCATGAAGTTAAGTGTATGACACAACTAGTCCAGCACTTAGAAAAGACTGTGGGTCTTAAGTCTGGGAGTCACACTTCAGCATTTCCAAAATCAAATTATTTTATATTCAATGTGTACATTTATGATATCTTTTTTTCTCCCCCCCTGGGAAACACATTCTATTACCTTCCTCTGGTCAGAGTCAGTGGCACTAAAAATGGCAATATGGCAGGAAGTCCTCAGTAATCAATAATTATTTAGCTGAGGGCCTGGGTGCAGCAAGTTCTCCCTTTAACCCTTATTATAAAGAAAAGGAAGAAAAATGAGTTTCTGAAAGAAATTTGGCTCACATATAAAATAATGGTGCTTCCCATGCAACTCTCACTGGAAAACGTTTCTCTTATTTATTTTAGATATGTACTGTTTTTTTTTTCTATATAAATCCAGAAATTGTATTAATGTTCATGTAAGGACTGCTGTTGTTTTTAATTATTTGGCTATATAGTGAATTGGTAGATTTCTAGCCATACATCTATATGAAGTAGACCTCGTTAGTTTGACATAGCTGTCAATATATGTCAAATTAAGATTATTTTCAAATATGTTATCTGCATGGTTTTTTGTTGAAGTTTGTGAGAAAATTTTTACTCATAATGGGTAGTTTGTCTTTAGACTTGTCACTTTTTTATTTGAATTTGTTGGAGATCCCTGAAAAAGGACTAAGAATCCCTTAGTCTGGGTTTCTTTAGCAGCAAGTATAACACTTTAAATCCATAAATAGCCAAAATTAAAGTAATTCCTAGATTACTTCAAACTGGGCCTGATTTGCATAATATAAAACCAATTTAGATTTGATTTCTCAAGAAAATTGAGATTTTAAATGAAAAAAAAAAGTTTGCTTTTGGCTACATTTCATATTTATATCAAAGTATAGTGCCCAGTACATTTTCAAACTTTTTTTTATAAAATATCAATATTTGGAAAAATTTATCATTATATCTTATATGTAATATATTAGGAATCCCATATGGATGTGGATCACAGGGAGGTAGCAGAAAATTGGCATTGATGACAACTCATTCTCACTAAAGTCTAATTCAAGGAGAGATGATTAAAGTTTTTATCTATTTTTGGCCTTCTCATAGGTCAGAATCATCAGGTGAGTGGTATTAAGTATCTATGAGTCTCAGTACATCTCTTCTTATCTCTTTTTTATATGAATAATTGTGGTTAAAATCATGGTATGCTCATGTGGCCATAAGGTTTTATTTTGCTTCATTTATTCTGTTCCAGACACGATAAATACTTATTAAACATGTACAATGTGCTAAAAATTATGCTATAGGTGAAGGTAAAAAAGATAGATATGCCATCAGCTTGTTCTCATTATATCTACATTGTAATGGAGGGCTTGACGTATTGAGATTTAACTTTTTTTAAAAGAAACAAACATTTTTACCAAATCTTGTTCAGATTCTGCATATGTTTGTTTTATTCATATACCTTTTTTGTTATTTTCAATTTATGGAATAGATCACAAACCATCCAACAAAGCATAACATTCATATGTTATATTTAAGAATATGTTGTATGATATAAATGGATTTCAGATGCTTGCCTTTTTCAATATTCAATTGTTTATTTGGTTAGGAGCAGATTTTAGTTTGTAAAAATTGTATTTTTTAAAAAAGACTTTTTTTTAAAGATTTTTATTTATTTATTCATGAGACACACAGAGACAGAGGCAGAGATATAGGCAGAGATATAGGCAGAGAGAGACGCAGAGAGAGAGAAGCAGGCTCCATGCAGAGAGCCTGGGTCTCCAGGATCATGCCCTGAGCCAAAGGCAGGCACCAAACTGCTGAACCACCCAGGCATCCGTAAAAAAGACTTTTTAAAAGTTTATTTATTTATTTATTTTAGAGGGAGAGAGAGAGCACGTGAGTGCAAACAGGGGAAAGCACAGAGGGAGGGAGAATCTCAAGCAGACTCCACGCTGAGTGTGGAGCCTGGCTTGGGGCTCAGTCTCACGACTCTGCGATAGTGACCTGAGCTGAAATGTAGAGTTGGTCATTTAACCACCTTGGCCATCCAGATGCCTCTGTAAAGATTATATTATTAAGAAAAACAAAAGTCTGATTTATGTGAGACTGATAATAAGCTTTTTGTTTTACTTTGACTCTAATGTCACCTGCAAAGTGTGTGTGAGTTGACTTCTCATGATCCAATGCAGTCCGTATAGAAAACCAGGTGAGGAAGACACCCTTGGACACTTTATTAGCCAGCTGGGGTGGCCATGGCAAAATACTACAGACTCACATAATACAAACTGTCTGGAGCCTAGGAGTCCAAGATCAAGATGTGGATTCCTTCTGAGATGGGTAAAGGGAGAATCTGTTCCAAGCCTCTCTCTCAGCTTTTAGTGCTTGCTGGCGATCTTTGGCATTCCTTGGCTTCCCCAGCATCACCCTAATCTCTGCCTTCATCTTCCTGTGTGTGTCTGTGATCAGATCTCCCCTTTTTATAATAAGGATGCCAGTCACATTGGATTAGGAGCCCGCCCTAATGGTCTCATCTTACCTTGATTAATTGCTTTTACAATGATCCTCTGTCTATCTAGGGTATATTCTAAGGTTTTGGGCCTTAGGACTTCAGCATATGAATTCTGGGGGAATATCATTCAACCCATAACAGATCGTGAATTCTTGGCTCGGATTTACATAAAACTAAATGGATTTTCCAAAATTCTACAAAAAGGCACCCATGACCTATATCCTTATCATCCTCTTGTTTGGTCGTGTACCTTCTTCATGACTGTTAGAAATTCTCCACAAGTATTTATAATATGAATAATTACATTTCTACCTATCATTGTTTCCTTATCCTTTCAACTCTAGCTTTGGCCCTTCGGTTAAGATGCCACTCTGAGTGCCATACATTACTTGTCCTCCACTGTTGCCTTCCAAGTATTTATTCTGACCAGATTTGGTAAACTAGACCAGAAGGTGTTTTCCCAACTACTACTTTTTTTTTTTTTAAGCTGTCCCATTGCACGCTGCTTAATTTTTATTTCCTAGATTTTAAGATGAGCACTCTCAACATAAACAATTGATCTGTTTCACTTAATCAAAATATCTTTAATTTTGAATGCTTTCTTTAGTTCAAATCATTCACTCACTAACTCCCAGGAGATAATGCAAAAACCACTTTAGCTTCTCAGGACACATACCCCTAAAAGCTGTCATTCTCAATGTCCTACATTGAATTCTCCCAGGAGAAGTCAAGCCCTGGAAACTATTTGATGCTGTTGAACCTATGAACTGCTTATTAAGAATATGCTGTTCCCCAATTTACATCCTTTCCCTCTTGGTGAAGCACTGTATCGCTTCTTGCACTGAACGCAGTCTCACTGGAAGCTTTGATTGCATCAATCCTCAAAGTATAATAGAGTACACCAAGCAAGGACTTGGGGGCACAGGAGAACTGAATTGGATTCTCAGTTCAGCATCTTCTTACCTCTGGAGCACTTCCTTCAACTCTCCTATGCTCACATGCTTCATCTATAAAATCCATACAGGAAGATTACCTTCTGAGGTTTGTTATGAGTACTAATTATCTCTAACACTTCACGGCAAAATGTTCAGCTCCTTTCTTGAACTTGCCTTTGTGTATTTTTTTCACTTACTTTTACATACTCAAATGCTTTATTAAATAATAATTTCTTCAAAAAGATTGCAAGTTAAAATTAGTTTTATCTACAAGGAGCTATATTGTTTAATTACTTAAATGATAGCATATATGCCATTCGAGATGTGACCTTTGACGATGTCTTCAATTTGAAAGAGGGAATGGAGGCAAATAGATCAAATTGAGTTAAGAGACAGGAATGGAATGTTTTCACACTTACCATAACTTACTCACTTACCCATTACAAGAATCTGAAGACTTTCCATAACATGATATGTCTCTTTCCATTGCTATTACATTCCCAGATTTGCATGAGGAATTTAAGAATCCCCCAAATAAAGCCATTTAAAAAAAATATATATCTGTCTTGACTCTTTGGTGTCTGTATTTTTTTTTAATTAAATCTTTCAACATTATTATTGTTAGAGTTCCAGTCTAGGCTTAAATAACCATCGCTTGGAATTCCTTTTTACAAGCATCCATAGGACTGAGGTATGTATATTTCTTTTAATTGCCAAACTGTCACCAAGATAGTTTTAATTGCATGCATCAGAATGCTGCCACAAAAATTCAACTCCGATGTGATTCTTTATTTACTGGGATCCTAAAACAAAGAATAGACAAAGATGATGAATTATATCAGTTATAAGAAATTGTCATTATAAGAATTAAGCAGTAAGACCTAGTAAGAGGAAAAACGAGAAAAGCGAAAGTTAAGTCCAGACACCTGGACAGGGGAGGGCAGGCCAAGGGTAAGATGTGGAAGAAAAGGTGAGACAGCACTGGCTGGGATGGAGGAGGGGAAATTGAAAATCTGACCCCCTGGGGGCACTTGCAGACACGGGGCATGGCTGTGATTGTTGGCAGGGCCACTTCTCTCTGGATGTTTCAAGGGGACTAGAGAGACAGGATCCCCAGGGAAGCAAGCTGTCTGATCAGCCTTCCTGCCCCGTCCAATGACAGAACACAATTTGGGGCTTTTCGGACTGGATCTTTTTGTTCTGTGTCATTTTGTCCTTCCACTCCATTTAAAAGTGCCTTCCTGCTTCTCCTCATTACCATCACCCTCACCAGCGACCTCCACTTGGAGATTCTTGTTTGCCTGGCTTTGGTGACATTTTCATTAGATAATGCAGTTAGGCCACCAGACGTTCTGCTAGCCTCTGCCTCTGACCTCTGAATTCCCTGAGAAGATTCCTTCAGTTCTCAGCCAGTGGGTCCTTGGCCTTTGGGGCCAGTGTACCCTGCAGAGGAGCTGTAGGATGACACTGAGGAATGCTGCCTTTGACACTGTCCTTGTTTTTTTTCCCCCCGAAAAATCCTTCTTATGCGGAAAAAAGAGGTCTGGTTGCATTTCATTTGAATAGGCACCTTAGAACTGTCATCTTTTTTTTTTTTTTCTTTTTCATTTTTTTTTACCCCCGTTAAGTTCTAAAAACAATTTCCTGGAGCTTTGCCATGCATATGTAAAACATTTTATATTGTTCAAGATATAGTTACATATTTTCCAATTGCTGGTCTCTCTGTGATTATTTTCCAGCTCACCGAAGTGAACGGAGATGGCACATAATTGAAATGTACTAATGTTGAGCTTGTCAGTACTTGAAGTAAAATCCTATCTTACCCTCTTGCAAAAGTTTTTCAAATTCTCAGCAATGTCACCCGAGAGGAGTGGTTGTAGAAAAAGTGCTTGACTGTGAGGTTTGGTGCCTCTGCTCCACATTGCAGCAGCCCTGAGGGAGTGAATGAGTGGCCCCAGGGCCTTTGTTTTCATGGCCATAAGATCATGGTTTGCATAAGAGAGCCTGTAGCATCAGATTGTAATAACAGTGACTTGAGAATGTGGTTAAGTTGTTTAGCACCAGGACGCCTGGGTGGCTCAGCGGTTGAGCATTTGCCTTCAGCTCAGGGTGTGATCCCGGGGTCCAGGATTGAGTCCCACATCCAGCTCCCTGGGTGGAACCTGCTTCTGCGTCTGCCTGAGTCTCTGCCAATCTCTCCCCCGCCCCCCCCGCCCTGGTCTCTCATGAATAAATAAATAAAATCTTTTTTTAAAAAGTTGCTTAACACCGAGTTGGCCACAAAGCAATCCAAAACTGTCAGCCATTATTATAGTGTTGAGAATTATCACATTAGTCTATTATATTTTATTTCAAAAATGTTAAAATGCTGCATAAGAGGTCTTTAAATAAAGATTGTTATTTTTAGAACTATATTTATTTCTTACTTAATGTTTGGTTTGGAGATTTCACGTGTTCTTCCGAGGGCTGTCCAGTAGCCCTCTCTGTGGTGATGGAGCTGGCCCAGGTGTGCAGAACCACATGCTCCATGTGGCTGTTCAGCACTTGACATATGCCTCGTGCAATTGACTGTCTGAATTTCTAATTTTATTTAATTTTAAGTTTTATTTTCATAGCCTAGGGTAGCCATATTTAGCAAATACAAATACAGCTATCCAGTTCAACTTTAACTTTAGACAAACAACAAATACATTTTTAGTATAAGTATACCAACAATTGCCTGAGACATACTTTTACTCATGTATTTTATCTGCAAATATAAAATAGCTCAAAAAAATAAAATAAAATAAAATAAAATAGCTCATGTCAGTAGTGTTTACAGTATTGGGCAGCATGGCTCTAGGCAACTCTTTTTTTTTTAAGGAGATGAAATTGCCATACTCATTTAACAAGAACATGAAGACTTACCACTATAGTTAATTCCTCCATCTCATTTTATGGCTTATTATCTAAAACCAAAAGGCATAGTTTCTTGGTGATATTCTGGGAAGAGTCAGAGATTTAAATAATGTTAAACTGAACCTAATTTGTAATCTGTTGTGAAAGAGAAGCCACATAAATGAAATAGTGGCTAACTTCAGGAAATAACTTACTTTCTTTGAGCCAAGTGGAATGTACAGGTGGTAAGTGGTGCACAGGTAATGTAGAAGACAAGACTCAGGGAAGCGCCAGAACATGGGTTAGATGCCAAATGGGCAAGGGTTACAGATTTAAATAAGTAACGTTAGTTCCTTAGTTATCTGCACATGTAAGTCCCGAGCATAAGGAAATACCAGCCATCATCTGCTCTCAAGAGAGGTAGTAGGAGCAAATGAGGTACTATTTGATCCCCCATCTCTGTAAACTATTTTTCATAATTTCTCAAACTTTAAAGAGAAATTATCAAATGATTGTCCTTATCATTGTCAAATTCATAATTATTTGAAGTCTGATGTATTTCATATTCTGAGACTTCAAAATTGGTTACATGTTTTTTTTCTTATTAAATTATTAGAACTATTGTTAAGACGAGGATGTTTGCATAATCACCAGACAAAATGCAGGGAATGGTAGAGAAATAGGAATAACAAGACTTTTCTGATGGGATGAGCATGGGGATGGAGTGAATGTACTTTATAGACGTTCAGACCTCACACAGTTTAAGATGTGTTCATGACGTGTAGTATGCATATCTGTGAAACTAGGGCATGTTCCTTGTCCCTCACTCTGAGTCAAGCCACCATAGCTACAGCCTTCTCTGTAACCCACTGGACATAACATGCAAGGCCACCATGTATTCCCTGTTTTCATTGTTACTATCTTACATGCAACCATCCCAGCACACTCTGTAAACACATCCCTTCTTAGATCAACTCCTGTGGCCATATCATGAGTAAGATAAAATACTCACCTGGCCTCCATGGAGGGCCCTTCCAGCCCTCCCACCCATCTACTCTCATGTCCCTACCCCGTACCCCCTCCCACTGGCCCTCTTGCTCTCTCTCCTATGAACCAGGCTTGCTCTTACCCTGCAACCTCAGAACAGACTGTTCTGGAATGTCCTACCCCCAGACATTCCCACAGCCTTACATAAAATTTTTAGATCAAACACCACTCCTTCCAAGGGGCTAGCCCTCACCACCCACTGCATCATGCCCAGCTTTGTCACCTAGTTGTGGTTTTCTTTTTCTTTTTCTTTTTCTTTTCCTTTTTCTTTTTCTTTTTTTTCTTTTTCTTTTTTTTCTTTTTCTTTTTCTTTTTTTTTCTTTTTCTTTCTTTTTCTTTTTCTTTTCTTTTTCTTTTTCTTTTTCTTTTCTTTTTCTTTTTCTTTTTTCTTTTTCTTTTTCTTTTCCTCTTTCTTTCTTTCTTTCTTTCTTTCTTTCTTTCTTTCTTTCTTTCTTTCAGACAGCAGGAAGTAGAAGGGCAGAGGAGAGGGAGAGAAAGGATTCCCAGCAGGCTGCACACCCAGCCTGGAGCTCAATGCAGGGCTTGATCCCAGGACTCTGAGATCATGACCTGAGATGAAATCAAGAGTTGGACACTTAACCGACTAAACTATACAGGTGCCCCCGCCCCATCACATTTTTACAAATCAACCTGCTGTATGGTCTTTACAAGCACCTCTAGTAATAATATTTGTGGCTTATGTGTTTGTTAAATGCTCCCTCAACTAGAATGCAAATTTGTGAGAGAGGAACTCTTTCTCACAGTCACTATTGAATACCAGTACCTCAGAACACAGCTAGAGCTGGCAAAGACTAGGTACTCCAGTTAGACTGGTTACATGAATCAACAGGATGATGTAATCACTTGCGTTTCTGCACTTTGCATTCATGTATCATCTCATTTTCCTCTGTGCTGTTGTCTTTTATTTTGAATATGGTATGAGTAGAGAAATCCACTGACCCATTAAAGATTTAGAGGGATGTTGCTGGAATAAAATTTAGTTTCAGTTAAGTTTTGCCTTTAAAATATAATATATTCTGTATCAT
This sequence comes from Canis aureus, assembly GCF_053574225.1. Lineage (NCBI taxonomy): Eukaryota > Metazoa > Chordata > Mammalia > Carnivora > Canidae > Canis > Canis aureus. Next base: position 4,842,275 of record NC_135627.1, read on the forward strand.
AAAAGAATAGAGACAAGGCTAGAGTAGTTTCTACAATTTTTCATTAATCCTCACTTATAATATGAATGTGCCTTCGGAAAATAATATAGTGTCATGTCTTTTCCTTCTTCCTCCTCCTAAAGTTAGCATTCACACACATCTATCAAGAATCCAAGCTAATAAACAAAGTTGTTCTTTATAAAAAAAAAAAATTAGGTCATTCTTTATTTCAAGCTGTTGTCATTCTACACTTGAATTTTTAACTTGTTATTCTATGTAATCAATTTTCATACATTTTAAAAATACTTTAATATTCAATGTACTCATTGTGCTCTTTCCCTACCTTTAGTAATATTGAAGTAATAAAAATGATAAAGTGAGAGTTTGGGTTTCTGAGGAGGTTTTGTTTTGTTTTGTTTTGTTTCACCGGGAAGGAAGATGAAATGTGCACACAAAGACCTATAGGAGAGGGCACGATGTACCCCAGGCCCCCATGAGCCCGGGGAACAAAGGTCTGCTGAGTGATGAGAAGGAAAGAGCTCAGTGAGGCAGCAAAGGCATCCATGGGCCTTTAAAGATCTTTGAGATTAAGGTCCACTAATGCTAGCTAGTCCAAAAAGGCAGAGATGTTATTTTATTTAGAAGCTTTGCACCAGATTGGAGATATCTGCCCACATTTGTGCTTGTTGATTGAGTATCATGAAATCTCTCCTCCTTGGTAACAGAAGAATCCAGGAGACACAACTGAGCTGAAATTACATGTGTTTTCATGCCTTGCCAACTGAAAGCATCACACAGATCTAAGATGTTGTTGACAGTGTTCTATCTTAGAAACCTGTGTCTTGAAATTACAATTAGGATGGAAGGAATATCCGGCAGAGAGATGTCATTTCCTGACCCACCCTACACTTCCTCACACTGACTTCTTTCTTCTGAAATTTTCTCTGCTACCAATTGGGACTATCCCCTGCTCTGACAAATACTATGTATTTAGAATTGTTGAGGACTACACTCTTAGTGTTACATCCTGTCTTCAAGGATTGTAACAAAGTTTGGAGTAAGGGTCTTCCAACTCCAGATTCCAGATTCATGTACAGGCACTGCACACCAAAGTGAAGGTGATAAAGACTCGTCCTGTCCTCCCCTCTGCACATTCACACAAAAAATGGGTTCTGAGACTCAGATGCTCAGCATGGTCAAGGATAAGAAACAAAGTTCAAAAAGGTGCAAGGTGTCCCCCACCATATGAAGTGAAGTTGTGCATGGGGAATTACTACTTCTGATCACAAACACATTGGGGTTGGGGTAGCGGAGTTGGTAAAATACACAGAGAACTCTGAGGTATGTTCCCTGCACTTGGGAGGCTCAGAGAACTGTTGGTCTCCCATGCCTGAGAAAGTTGAAGGGGTTGTGGCCTGAGGCTCAGGTGCCCTGGGTATCCCAGATGGAGAGCAGATGGCTGAGAGGATACTCTTGGAGTGGCACCAAGGGTAGCCCCTGGCCAAAGTCTTTGGAGCAAGCATCCATGAGCACCTTACATGCAAATGATGTGGGCCATAGAGGCAAGGGCTTGTGTTGGGTTGATGTGGGTCCCATCACCCAGGAGTCCAGGAGACTGCCAAAGGACATCTTTGTCTGGGAGTCCAGAGACTGAGGGAGAATCACATGTGAGCACCTAGAATAGAACTGCACCTTTCTGGGATGATAGACACAGCCAAAGAGAGAGGAGCCAGCAGGAAATCTCTAAAGAGGATTTGCCAGCAGTATCCTCAGTAAAAAGAGGTAGCTTCACACTCATGCCTCTCTGGGCACCCAACCTGCACACCCCAGCACTGTGAGAGGGTAAGACCACACAGCCCTGTAGAGTGAAAGCACTGCTGTGTTCTCTTTCCCTTCTGCAGGCAGAGTGTGGGAAATGGGAAGGTTCAGCACTAAGTTAATTTTGGAGTTTGGAATAGCACATGTTGCCATAGATTCTCGAACTGACAACTCTTGAGATCAAGAGTTTCATGACTGAGCTAGCCATGCTGTTGTTTGGCTTCTTACAACACATTTTACATTTTGTTTTTCTTTTATCTTCAAAATGGACACAATAATACAATGTCTCTACTGTGGAATTGGAATTGTTAGGGTTTAGAAGAATTAATGCCATGTAGAGGGATTTATGTGAGGTTAGGACATGACAGAGCTCATTTGATGTTAGTTGAATCTGAGTCTATTTGGAGTTTATGAGAGTTTGGGATTGACATTTACAAACTACATATCATATCCGAAATAGTTTTTCTGTGTTTTGGGTGCATTATCTAGTTAGTCATGTCTGTCAGTGAAGCGGCTAGGGGTCCTTTGGATGCTCTGATTTCAGGTTCCAGTAGGAGTCTAGGGTTTGCATGGCTCAGGAAAGACTATGATAGAAGCAGCCTCAGGATGGTTCCAGTGGTTCCGGAGAGGAGTGAGTCAATTAGGCCACTGCATTATTTCCATTCCTCTCCTTTGCTGCTTCCTGGGCTTCTGCATCTATAAATAGGTGATGCTTCTGGGACAAGCAGCATCAAGGCTGATGATAGGAGACACAGAAGAGGGGGTGCTCTACAGCACTTTGGGCTCCCTGGAGAGTATGGCCTCCCATTGGGCACCACAGTGGTCAGAATAGTGCAGGATCCAGGTGGCAACATCAAGCATCAGAAGATGGAGCGCCTGTGGCGTAGGGACAAATTATTCCTGCTTTTCCTCTGGCTTGGTCTACCCTGCTCACCCCAGGGGCTGTCCTGGCTCTCCCTCATGTCTACAGGGTCCTATTTGATACTTAGGTTTAGAGATGAACAAGACATTGAGATTGTGTAAAATGGTGATGTTTTCCCCCAAATTTTCTCCTTGGAACCATGGGTTCCTGAATGTACCCCAGGGCCATTTAGGGAGTCAGGGGTTAGATCCAGCAGCCTGTTCAGTCACATTAATTACAGATTGCTCACATGTGTCATTTGAAGTCAGTATGAGCAGTCTTACATACACATGTATATGCACATATGTGAATAAATTGAATGAGTGAATGAATGAACAAATGAATGAATGAAAAGTAAGTAAGTAAATAAATAAATAAATAAGGTTTTGGGCCCCTGACCCAGTCAGCTTCTTTATTTTACTAGTAGAGAGGCACATTGCCTGCATTAGAAAGGCTAATCTCCTGAATACTGTGCGTGTACTTCCAGGTATTTTGCTAAGTAACATAGGGTCATGTGCTGATATTAAGGAAAAGATCATTCAAAGGTAATAATATTATTGATAGTGACTGTTTAAAAACTCAATTCTTTAAATGTTTACTCATCTGTAACTAAATTTAAAATATGTACTTCCGGGATCCCTGGGTGGCACAGCGGTTTGGCGCCTGCCTTTGGCCCAGGGCACGATCCTGGAGACCCGGGATCGAATCCCACGTCGGGCTCCCGGTGCATGGAGCCTGCTTCTCCCTCTGCCTGTGTCTCTGCCTCTCTCTCTCTCTCTCTCTCTGTGACTATCATAAATAAATAAATAAATAAATAAATAAATAAATAAATAAATAAATAAAATAAAATAAAATATGTACTTCCAAAAAAGAAAGAAGAAGAAAGAAAGAAAGAGAAAGAAAGAGAAAGAAAGAAAGAAAGAAGAGAAAGAAAGAAAGAAAGAAAGAAAGAAAGAAAGAAAGAAAGAAAGAAAGAAAGAAAAAGGAAGAAAGAAAAGCCAAAACCATAAAGAACTGACCTACACACACACACACAAGCAGAGGGGTTGGGGTCAGAGGAGGAGCAGGTTGCTGTCCTGTGCCTTCGGTGCTGAAACTTCTTGGCTGCTTGCCACCACGGTCGTCAGCTTTTGTAGAGAGAAGTTTTCCTCTCTGTGAAAGTACAACAACAAATTATAAGAAGAGGTTAGCTTGGTGTCAGTGGCTCCACTTGGCCTTGCTGCTGAGCTTGGAGTGGGAGGAGCTGAGGCTGCCTAGCTCCTGGGAGCTCCGGTACCGTTGGAAGAACCTAGCAACATCATCATCCCTTATGGCTGCTGGGAGGTCTTTGCTATTAATTTATTTATGTGAAAAGATTGACAAGCTTGTGAAAAATGAAATATTAAATTCTTGATCTAATAAAATATCATTTTGAGTTTTTAAAAAATCTCTAGGAAGCTGAATGATCTCAGAATATATAAAACGTGCGGACCAGAGAGCCAGAGATGAAAGTCAGATAAATCATCATTTAAGCTGCCTTAAGTTTCTCCCAGAAAGGAGAAGAAAATACATATCAAACTCCAGTTCTTGGCCAAATGCTTTTGGATTGTCTCACGAGGTATGATAAATGAAACAGACGTTCAGAGGGGTTGGTCACCTGCTTGAAGTTACCGAGCGAGATTTGGCTTTTACCCCATGACCATGTGGGCACTGTTGTAGGAAATCTCTCTGCCCACCTCTCAGGAGCTATGGAAACATTTAGATGAAGTGAATAGGTTATTCTAGAATGCTTTTTGCACTTGAAACCTGGAGATTTGCTGCCCACCTGTACCTTGTGTCCCTTGGACTCCGCACCTTCCCACCTTCCCAGCAGCGATATGCTGGTACATCATTAATCCCCCCACGTTAAAAACATCCTCTAGTGTATCAGGTTCCTTGGGGGAGGAGAAAGCTGTTTGAAGCACAAGCTGAATGTGTAAACCCTACGGCTCTGTAAATGCTTCAAAGAAGGTCACTGGCTTCAAAAATAGTCTAGCCAGGATTATTTTTCATTTTGACACACACACAAAAAAATGGACTTTGTGGCTTCTGTAATTGTTGATGACCTGGTTAGTAAGAAATTCAAAAATTCATGATTCCACTGAGAAAATAGGCTGCAGCTGTGTATGGGCATTTTTCACAATTTACTGTGGCAGAAACCCACATAAAAGGTCATGAAATAAGAAGAGGTCACTCTAAACCCACATGAGAAGTGGGAAGTGTTCTAGAAAGTTCAAACTTTCTTAAGGCATCTGAAGCAAAGGTCTTGTTTACTCGATTGTTTTTGCTTTCATTATCTTAGATTTCATGGTTATTCCTTCACCCTGTAATCACAGACTTGGGTTGACTGAACAACATGATTAAAAGCAGTAGGTGAGTAACATGGTTAAAAAGCCTTTTAAGCAATATTTTGATATTTTATGTTGTTTTGAATTTTTTCACTTAACATTTTATTATTATATCCTCACATATTCTTGTATGAAATAGTTTTACTGTCTATATATAATATTCTATTATCAGATTTGCCATGAAGTATTTTACTGTTCCCCTGTTGAAAATTAAGTTTACTTTTGGTTTTTAAACTCTATAAATAATAATGTTGCTATCATAATTGTTGACACAATTCTGACCCAAGTCTGATTACTGCCTATGATACAATTTTAGGGAAAGGAACTATAAAATAGAATGCTTGGCATAGAGCCTGCTTCTCCCTCTGCCTATGTCTCTGCCTCTCTGTTTCTCATGAATAAATAAATAAAATCTTTAAAAAAATAAAATAGAATGCTTGGCCTTTTAAAGAATTTTGATAAATATTGCTGTATTTTCTCTGTTTGGTTTATACCAATTTATACGGGCCTGAGTTCGGAAGTCCAATTTACTCTCTCTAGGCATCTGTCCAAATTAGAGGCAGTGTCTCATCACCTGAAGGGTGTTTGAACAGGCAGATAGTTCATATTCTATACAAATTTTTAAAAGTATTTTTTAAAGAGTTTATTTATTCATGAGAAAGAGAGAGAGAGAGAGAGAGAGAGGTAGAGGCACAGGCATAGGGAGAAGCAGGCTCAAGGAGCAGGACTCATCCCGAGACTCCAGGATCATGCCCTGGGCCAAAGGCAGATGCTCAACTGCTGAGCCAACCCAGGCATTCCTCTATAGGAATTTTTAAAATCATTTTGATATTTTAGTATCCCCCTTTTGCTTTATTAAAATATTTTATGTTTTTAATCAGGTTGTTTTATAGTCTTATAACCAAAAATAAACATAAGCATGATTTTATGTTTTTTAAAAATTTTATGTGCATATATGTGTGCATTTGAATGTGAAATATATACATATATGTGTGTGTACATATACATATTTGACACATATATTAAAATGGCATGTATATTTATTTATATAATATTTATATTATTTATGTTTGGTATACGTATATATTCTGAATATAAATATTTTTCCCGGGATCCCTGGGTGGCGCAGCGGTTTGGCGCCTGCCTTTGGCCTGGGGCGTGATCCTGGAGACCCAGGATCGAGTCCCACATCAGGTTCCCTGCATGGAGCCTGCTTCTCCCTCTGCCTATGTCTCTGTCTCTCTCTGTCTCTCTCTGTGACTATCATAAATAAATAAAAATTTAAAAAAAATTTAAAAAAATAAATAAATATTTTTCCCTAGAATCCTTCCTCCAAACTGTACCTAGAATTATGCTTCTAAAAGATAAACATCATATAAATCTGCTCGTGTAAAAATTCTATCATAACAATGTCTTGCTGACGTGACAGAGGGCAGGGCAGCCCTCTGAGTGAGCCTCATCCCATCTGGTCAGCCTTGAATCCTTTTGTATTTCACAAATAACCCACATATTTTTGTCTTGCCCACTATGTCCAAAGTAAGTGTGCCCTGGATTTTTCTTTCCACTCTTCTACACTTGAATATCTGAGGCTCTCCAAAAGTCGAATCCTCAAGCAAAAATGAGGAGAATGCTGACTGCCCACCTCATCTTTAGACACAGGATCCTACTCAGTCTTTGTGACTCTGTTGGTTGAAAAAGTAGTAGTTTATTTTATTATTTATTTGTTTGTTTATTTATTTATCTATTTATTTATTATTTGTTTATTTATTTTGAGAGAAAGGGAGAGAGAGGGGAATGGCAGAGAGAGAATCTCAAACAGGCTCCATGCTCAGTGCAGAGCCCAACATGAGACTTGATCCTACGTCCATGAGACCATGACCTGAGCCCAAATCAGGAGTCAGACACTTAAATCGACTGAACCACAAGTGCTCCAAAAAAGTAGTGTTTTAATGCATGTATACTGGCAAGTCCATGAGGTCTGGAATGGTCATTTGATCTTCATGTGGATTTGTTTAATTTGATTACATACTTTCAAGGGACGGAAGGAATGAATAACCTAGTACCCTCTTATCAGGCCTGGGTGTGCTTCCATGAAAGGAAGTGACAGTTGAGGAAGTACTTAGTGACTTTGGGGGAAGGTAGAATCACAAGATGAAGGTGGTGCGTTTGTTCCTTCAGAGGCTCTAACATTCTACCCGAGGCTGGCAGTTACTAATTAAACCTTCTAGAAATCTGATAGTGGGTGGCTCCCATTCTTGGAAGGGAAGTCCTGACATTCTCATGTACCAGACCCCCTGCCATTAGTGGCAAGAAGAGGGTGGAGGAAGAGAATCCGTGTGTGTGTGAATCTGTTTTTAATAGCTGTATATGATTGACATTCTTGGGCCTCACCTGAATTTGCTCCATGACAGTGACCTTTGGCCTTATTTGCTTCCTTGGAATCATAACCTTGCAAGGATGAAGGTTGGCATGAACTATGGCACACATCTTAGGGCAGCATTGGCAACAGCTGTTAGGTCCTTTGTCCTGACCACATTGCCTGAGGTATTCACCAGATTCAAGTCTTCTGACAATAAATGTATAGCAACAACTTCCAGGATATATCAGCACAATTAGTTAGTTCTTGACAATCAACGACAAGGGCTATTTATTCTATTTGTCTGCAGTCGGGTGCATGCAGGGGTGGCAGACAGAAATTCACAACCGACGTGGAATGGAAGTGCACAGAATGGGCCCTTCCTGACATTCCCAGTGGGGCCAGGAAGGGCTTTCCTGGGGCAGTACCCGGGCTGGAGTCAGTGAGGTGGTCATGAAGGTAGGCAGTGCAGAGCCTGGCCCAGGGGTAGGTGCAGTCCTTGCTCCCTACTCACTATTGTGTGACCTTGGAAACCGCTTGTCTCCGTGAACCTCATATTCTTTCTAAGAAGGGAATGGAAACTACTTCTTGGTATTGGTGAGGATGAAATGAGATCGTGACTGCATTTGTCCCAAGACTAGGGCTCAGAGGCTCTGTCGTACATCATCCTGTTAATCAATAGGAGTCATTTGGTGTGGGGAGTAAGGTGTATGGGCACATCCAGGTGGAGAAGGCAGGGAGAGTGGGAATCTCCATCTCCTGGGATGTGGAGCCAGTGCAGCGTTAGGTGAGGCCAGGTGAGGCACAGGAGGGCAGGTGACAGGTGGGATGGGGCTGGACAGGCAGGGCCCATGGGTGAGTAACATGGAGAGGGCAACATGCACAGGACATTCAAAGCCACGCAAATGGATGTGATGATCTGGGAGGTGGGGTTGGGGAGTGGAAGGATGACATGAAGTGGAAATAGAAACTGGGAGATCCTGTGAAAATACACATTTTTAAAAGGCTGGAGGTGGAGACTAAGTGGCAGTGGCCAAGAAGATCAAGAAATCAGACAAAGGGCAGTAAAATCATTTCTTTCCTGACACAGAGCACTCAGCATATCTCATGCCCACCTGGTATTAGATAAACTATTTCATGAGACAAAAATGTTAATTAAGAAATATTTGTGTTGTTCAGACGAGGGCAAATGAGTTTGGTAAAGCAATTAATGCCTAAAGAATAACAGTTCATGTGCTTTATTTTTTCTAAAATCAACTGTTTATTCCAGGGCCACAAGGGCATTTCCTTGGTACACGTGCTTTCCATTCACAAACATTTCCTAATGTGAAATTCAACATTATGCTACTTTACCTTCCAAACTGTGGGGGGTTTTGCCTAGAAAGATTGACGCCAAAGACAGAGGGGTGACCGAGATGCCCCCTTCTGTGTAGTGCGCAGTGAGTGGTTATATTTTCACTAGCAAGAATTGTGGTAGTGGACAAAAAGCCAACCAGGGCCCTCTTGGAAAGTAGATTTGAGGATTTATGAATACACATCCAGACAAGAAGCCTCAAAGATGTGTACTTGCTCCTGTGGTCCTCGTGTTTGCTTCCCTCAGGGTGTCTGGCCTCCCTCTTGGCAGCTGTCAGTGTCATTTTCCAGGTCACAGGCATTGCTTGCTTTCAGGGATTTGTCTTTTCAGTGGTCTCTGGCTTATGTAACCAGTTAGGACATGGAACTTTCTTGCTGGCCACTGCTGCGCCTGTGTATCATCTCTCATTGAGATGACAGCCATGTGGCTGTCTCCAGCCTGTACATGAACCATTTGTTTAGGACAGAGACGCTTTTCTTAAACATATGACACTCTAGACAGATTGTTTGGGTTAGACCACAGGTCATAGAAGGTTAGCGCTTGAGGGAGAAGGACGGTAAGGACTCTGTGGGTGCATATATAATGTGATTGTTCAAATTGTTGGAGCCTTTGTTCAGTTTGAGAAATGTCCCCTTAGTAGTATTTTAACTTTGAAAATCCTTTTCGGCTTGGGCAGAATGCTGTGGTCAACACTTATTTTAGGACTTCAGTGTGATTAATGATGCATTTCCACATTTCTAGAGATTCCTGAGATAGAGACAAAGGGTGAAGAAGTTATAATGCAATATGATGAAGACACTTTTAGCATTTCTAGCAGATACCTAAAGATTTATCCCCCTGTTCCAAAAGCCATTAGAACAACTCTAATCACATTATTCAGCAGGCGTCTGCTGGGTGATAGTGCTGTTTGTGAGCAGGTGCTGTGAGTGCTGAGGAGACGCAGGAGTCTGTACACCAGTGCAGAGAGCTCACACCAGTTTATTGGTGGTGTGCTGGGCATGCCGCAGCACAGAAGCACATTGCCTTGGAAATGGCGCACAGAATGCCATTTTTCTTCTGGAAGGAAAAGTTTAATGTGAAATGTAATATTTGGATTGGACCTTTAAAACAAACTGTAGAAATGTCTCTCCATCCCAGCTGCCTAGCCTCTGGAGGCTCCCTTGCATGCACGCAGCAGAGGACCTCTAACCAGCCTCCCTCGGGCTGGCCTCCATACCTGGTAGCAATATCCATCACACTTCCTGGTTCCCTGTTGTCTTCCTCCCTCTCCACCCATGAGAGGAGTCACTGCTGAGCTCCAAGCTTCCACCAGAACCTTACTTCCAAGTAGCTGGAGGGGTAGAAGAGGCAGCAAGATGAAACTACTTTGACAGCATTTTCTCCCACTGCTTGCTTGGCCTTCCAGTCTTACCATCCTGAATTCATCCATGGTCTCTGTCTGAGTCAGGAAAGCCCTTCACTCTCCATATTTCTCAACATCTTGTTTTATAGGCATATTGGAAGCAGTTTTTGCTTATCCTCTGTGTTATTCATGCATGTGTACATTGTAGCACAAGTTGTAGGACTGTGATCATTCTCACTGGCAGTCTCTCCCCATCTGGGGTTGAGCCCCTTGAGGGCAGGCACAGGGCCTGTCATGTTGTATGATGTGCAGAATGGACTGTGTAAAGGCTCTTTGAAAAACAAAACAAAACAAAAAATGTGTGCATAAATGCTGACGATTTCAATAGAAATGAAGTGGAAAGAAGGGCATACAGTTCAGAGGGCACAGCATAGAAAAACCTTTCCTTCTGGTTAGGAAAGCACACTGTGAAGAATCAGATGTGCCCAGGGATGAGATAGAAAATGAAGGTGGGATGATTACATGCGTGAGATGATCGATAGCACACTCCTGCTGCTGAGAACAGAATTTCCTATAATGCAGATTTTAGAAAAGGGAAGTGACATTCCCTCTTGTTTCGTGGGTCCCATTCAGACTGCAGGGCAGGGGAGTGGGATGGCAGAGAATGGAGACAAGGACTCTCCTCAGGCTCTTGGCTTTTGTTCTTTGCGTCTGAATCTTCCCACTGTGAGTGCCAGGTCTAAGGAGCCAGCAGCAGCAGGAAGCCCGGTTAGATACTGAGCTATGTGCCCAGACTGGAAGTGAAAATAAAATGGCAGGTTGGTATCATCTCCCATCACGAGGACATAGGCCCTCTTGGGATGATGGTTACTAGCCTCTGCTCAGAGCTTGAGGGGCTGGCACCAATGTGGGGACAGCACGTGCTGTGTCCTTGCCTCTGACACCCTTCGGGGCTCAGCCCCAATAGGTGCACCTGCATGACCAGGTTCCGCCCCATGCTCTCCTTGGGTGGTGGTGTTTAGTTAACAAACACAGAGATCTTGTGCTCACAGGTCCCTTTCCCCAGCGTGGCCAAAGGACTCTAAGTCCCCACCCTAAGAGAACAGGAGCAGCACCTCTGGTGAGGAGTGGCAGAGTCACCACACTCCTCCTGTGGTCTCCACCTGCCCAGGGGTGGAGGAGGCTGGGGTCCTGGGGGCAAGCCACACCGCGGGCTACCAGATGGGGGATGATGTGGGCTCTCTGCATATATTTTCCCCTAAATCTGTTAAAACATTTGCTCTGAGAACTATACTAAGCTAACAAGTGAGAAGCAGGAGAAGAAGAAACAGGAGGAGCAGGAGAGGGAAGCCTCCTAATGAGCCGTGGGCATCTCCCACAGACAGGATAGCCCTTGCGGCAGCAGCAATGACAGTAAAAGGGGAGGGAACATTTGAGGCTAGGGTTTTAGGTGTCTTTGAGGTCAGACGTCGATGCGTGGCTACTGTCAGCATTGCTGGGCTAGAAGTGAGTGTCTAGACGTTGTGGGACAGATGCCTCTCCACGGGAAGGTGTGCCAGTGGAAGAGAAGGGAGGTGTGAAAGGCAGGGCCAGGAAGGGGCCGATGGGAGTGGGGTGGGGCGAAAGGTGTCAGACTCTGGTCAGGGAGTGTGGGGATGATAGTCCGTGATGAGCAGGTCAGCAGTGACCTTGGAGAGGGTTTTCCATAGAGAACGTTATGACAACGTCCACTGCTAGACTTCAGTGAGCTCATGGCGGAGGGAATATATTGGTGAAGCTACTGCTCTGATTTCACTGCCAGTGGACATAAGAAAGTAGAGCTTTTTCAAGTAATGAGACAAAGAATAATATAAGAGAACCACAGTTTTTAAAAAGGCAATAGTTTCCATTTCACTTAAGGGTTACATGAAATATAAGCGAGTGTCCCAGTGTCCTCTCTGGCCATCTGTTTTCTTTTCTACAAAATTGTAGTAGGAGTAAGGCCGACCTAACTGTAGTTGAATGAGAATGATGTTTTCACGCCCTGTGTCTGTACTGAGCCTTTGCTCCATTCTGTGTCCTACACTAGATGCTGTGGGTAAGTCCTAAACCAGAGCTTACCTTCTGAGATAATACATGTCATGTTATTTCTGAAAGGTAAAGGGCTGTGCAAATATGTGAAAGATATTATTTGATTGAAAGTATAATAGATATATTAATAAATCTTAGGTGTTAGCAAGTTATTTGGGAAGGTCTCAGGACACTGGACATATTGGAGAAAGAACTGGATGACATATTTAATGATGACTCACAGCTGGTTAGGAGACACAAGCATGTTCAATGATAAATGCACGGCCAGGGATCCTGGAGTCTTAAGAGTGAGAAGCGGGAGAGCTTACATTGTCCAATTGTCCACTGGGCCCTGTGTTTGGGGCTTCACAGTCTTGATTTTCATTCTTTTACAAACTTAGGAGGTCAATATTTACAATGTAGTTTTACTCTAAAAGGAGACATAGGATATTTTTTTTCCTTTTATTATAAAAATCATTTATATCTTTTGAGAAGTTAAAGCACAGAAAAGTATAGGAAAAAAATCCAAAATATTTCCCAGCACACAGTAATGAACACCATTAATATTTTGGTGTATATCCTTTTAGGCATATGACCGTCTGTTGGACAGGAACTATTATATCCTGCTAACTTCTCTTTTTAGATTATTGAAGAGTTTGTGCACATTTTTCATATAATTATTGGCCATTGGTTGTTTGACATTTATGGATTTTTTTCTTTGTAAACCTAGGACTATCTGAAGATAATCAGAAGGTTTGCTAAAGGTGAATTCATTGTATAGAAGGATGGCCTGAGGCAAGCATCAAAAGATGAATGTACATAAGATTCTAAAACGTACCTAGAGAGCATGGTCTTAGGGACTACCCCCAAACAATAGCAGAATGGCAAGGTTAGTGTCACCATTGCAAGTACCTGCTCTGGGCCAAGAATGATGGTGGGCACTTTTTACACAGTAGCTCATTTAACACGTATAACAGCCCCACAAGAAAGATATCACCACTCTTATTTTACATAGGAAAACAGATGCAAAGAGATGTCTCTGTTAGAGAACTCAAGTCCCTTACCTCATGTTCACTCACACTGTTTGGAGAATGACAGAAAAAATGGGATTCTGATCCTTCCTATGTTCCTTTGAGCATGAGTGCATGTGTGAATGTATGTCTCAGAGAATATTGCTAAGGGTATGGTTATTTTTCCAGTCACTGTGACCATTCTCTTTAGGTGCATTTCAGATTTTTTAAAAATTTAAATTCAATTAATTTACATAATGTGTTATTAGTTTCAGAGGCAAAGTGAAATCTTGCCATTTGCAACGATGTGGATGGAACTAGAGGGTATAATGCTAAGCGAAATAAGTCAGTCAGAGAAAGGCAGTTATCATATGATCTCATGCATTTGTGGAAATTAAGAAACAAATCAGATGTTTTTAAATCAAAGTATCGTTGATGCACAATGGTATATTAGTAGTTTCAGGTGTACAACTTAGTGATTCAACAAGTCTCTATGTTATGCTCTGCTCACCACAAGTGTAGCTACCACCAGTCACCAGACAAGCTATTATAATACCACTGACTCTATTCCCTGTGCTGTACCTTTTATCCCTGTGACTAATTCCAGAACCAGAAGCCTGAAGTTCCCACTCCCCTTCTCCCACTTTGTTCATCCCCCCACCCTATCTGGCAAATACCAGTTTGTTCCCTGTATTTATGGGTCTGTTTCTGCTTTATTTCTTGTCTTGTTTTTTAGATTCCACTTATAAGTGAAACCATTTGGTATTTGTCTTTGTCTTATATAATGGAATATTACATATATATGATCCATCTTCTTTATCCATTTATCTGTTGATGGACACTTACGCTGCCTCCAAATCTTGGCTATTGTAAATAATGCTGCAATAAAGGTAGGGGTACCTGTGTCTTTCTCAATTAGTGTTTTCATTATATTTGGCAAATACCCTTTTCTGCTTTTAATTTTTTGAGGACCCTCCATACTGTTTTTCATAATGACTGTACCTGTTTTCATTCCCACCAGCAGTGCACGAGGGTTCCCCTTTTTTCCACCTCCTTGCCAACATTTGTCTTCTGATTCTTAGCCATTCTGACTGGGGTGAGGTGATCTCTCATTACGGTTTTGATTTACACTTCCCTGATGATGAGTGATGTTGACCATCTTTTCATGTTCCTGCTGGCCATCTGTTTGTCTTCTTTTAAAAATGTCTGTTCAAGTTCTCTCCCCATTTTAATTGGATGATTTGGGGGTTTTTTGGTGTTAAGGTGCATACATTTATACATTTAGAAATTAACCCCTTATTAGACACATCATTTACAAATATCTTCTCCCATTCAGTAGATTGCCTTTTCGTTTCATTGATGATTTCCTTCATGTGCAAAAAGCTTTCTATTTTGGTGTAGTCTCAAGACTTTATTTTTGCTTTTGTTTCCTTTGCCTAAGGAGATGTATCTAGAAAAATGTTTCCATGGCCCATGTCAAAGAGATTGTTGTCTGTGTTTCTTTTTTTTCTAGCATTTCAGAATGTTATTTAAATTTACCTTGCCAATGCCTGTCTCAGTCCATCCTTTTATATAATGGACCTACTTGTATGCAAATGAGCTAATTATCTTCAGATGGTGTTAGATTTACCAAACTTTATAAGCAATTTTCATAAGTAAGTCTACACTGGAGGCATAAACTTTTCACCGTGCATGAACATCTGGTGAAGTTCAAAGGCTTAATTTCCTAAAAGAGGATTTAACAGCAGCTATTTTGCGTTTTCTGTGAATCATTAAAAATCATAGGGTGAGACCAAATAATTCCAAACATCATTTAAGTTGAGTCAAGCTTTCATCACTGAGAATTTGCAGCATCATTATCTGTACAATTTCCCGACCTAGACAGAATCATTAAACTGGCGGTGCCAGCGAGTGGGAGGGTGGATGTGGAAATGGGACTTTGGAACTGTCCTTGCATTTGTTCTGACTTGCATTATATCCCAAAGCACTTTCACTTTTCCTCACTAGCTTTTCTCAAAAAAAAAAAAAAAAAGAAAGAAAAAGAAAAAGAAAGAAAGAAAGGAGAAAAGAAAAAAAAAAAAAGAAAAACCAACAGTTGCTTTCTTAGTGTTTGATTCCAACCCTGAGCTCATGCACACCAACAGAAGACACTTGAAATGAGGGAGACAAAAAAAAAAAAAAAGAAATGAGGGAGACAAATACGCTGTTATGTGGCTCCTCTCTGAACAACGTGGTTGTGTTGGTAAACCTATGTGATGAGCTCACATAAGCTCTGCTTGCAAACCTGTTGTAAATAACAGATGTTCCATTGTTCATGCAGCAGCTCTGTGCTCCTTCAGGAAATCCAATACTTCCAGCAGGCCTCAGCCACTCATTTCTATGGTATTGAGTTTGTTTGCTCCATTAATGCTCTGTGTTTGCATCACATGTTCCTGTTTATATTTATTTGGAATAAAGTTGGGACTTGGGTAAATGTGTACAAAGCAGTTTTAAAGTAACATTCAAAGTTGGACATTTCATCATCTTTGAAGCATTTTCTGTGATAGAACCTTTTCGGCACAACCTTTAAAACAGTGACTGAATTACTGATTATTGCTCAAGGAAGTAATAAGCAAATGCAAATAAAAATGCAAGAGTTATGCATGAGAAAAGGTATCATTAGCATGTACTGTTTACACAGTATCTCCCAAATACTAGAGTTAGATCGCTCCCCTTCTTCCTGGATATCAGGTGGAGGATGGTGCTAAATAGAGTGGGGGCTCACAAAGTGTTTATAGATTGTGTAAATGAGTATGTAACTAAAAACATAAGAAAAATACAAAGTTAATATCAATGCCACATAATTAAATTTTCCAAAAAGTATCTGTAGAGTATAAACTTGAAAAGAGAAGGATAAAAGACTTTTAGAGTATGGTTTAGTGCCTTCCAATTTTTAAGGTATTAGAATTTTGTGTGTGTGTGTGTTATCTGAAAGTGAAAACTCAGGGGATCATTCCAATATTTAGTGCACTGTTAAGGACTGTCTGTCTCTCAAGAAGATTGCGGCATCCTCCGGACCCAATCTTATTAACATCCATACCATTCCTCTGAGGTAGATGATGAGCCATGGCTAAATTATAAATGAAAAGCTGTTACATTTATGACAAAGTATTTCATGCTTGGAGTCTCAAAGGGCAGAGAGGCCTGGACTCTCCATGAGCACAACTTAGAAATCACAGGGCTGACCTACTCCTGATTCTGGTGCCCTTAGTTGTGTAGGTCCTGGGGTGGGGGGATCAGAAGATCAATGGCCAGTATTTGCTCAGGACTCCTACCTCGTGATTGTCACAACTCTGCTATGCAAGTGGAGACAAACCAACAAAGGCAGATGGAGTTATGAGGGTATCAGATACACAGACCCAACTAGCTTCCAATGGGGGCTACTCTAGGGAGGTTGGGACCCCACCCCAGCAGCCCTGGCTCCTGGCAGCACCACCTGCCACTGCCACAAGGTGCCTTGGCAGCCCTGAAACTGTCTGTGGGGCTGGGCTTCACAGAGGTCCAAGAGGAAGAAAAGGTTCAGGGACTTCGTAGATTCCAGAAAGGAGATGACTTAGTACTTTGAGATGGAAAGCCTGACTGCACAGAGGACTAGATACTATTCTCCTCTCTTTAAATCTAGCATGCTTCTTATTTGGGGAGGTGAAATGAAATATCTGGTTTTATTTGGTGGATGTTTCAATGCTATATGCTGTACCACCCTTCAGTTAATAGGAGAAAGGGCGATTTCAAAATAAATTGCAAACTACTTAAACTACCAGTATAAGTTTTCAGTTAAATATGTTAAATATTTAAATTTAAATATGTTAAATATTTCAGTTAAAATGATAAATAAATATCATTTCTACGTGAGAAATAACCATTGATACAGACTTCCACATAGCCATGTATTTTTATAATTTTAAAGATGTTAATTAAATTGGATGTATAGATACATGATATAAAAATAAATATGTAATAAAAATCATTCATCCTCCCATCACACAAAATAAAAAAATGTTTTCCATTATAGAGGGAGGAGAGTTTTCAAAAATTCAAAGTCTCTTCTATGATTTTGTAATGGTTTGATGAGATGACTCTTAAAACATGAAATAAATAATTATAGTACCCCACCTTTTCTGTAAAGAACTGATTTCTGACATCCATAGAAGTTATGCAAATTAATTTTATACCTAATGGATAGACACTTGGCTTTTTTCTAACAGGAAAATTTAAGAATGGAACTTTTAATAATTGACTTTGAAAACTAAAATTTCCTTAAAAACGTCTGTTGAACCAAGAATATTAATATTTTGTTCTCCTTTGCATTGGTTCTCTAACTTCAGATAGGCTTTAAGAATCTTAGAAATCTTCTAGTTTAAAACTTTGCATAATTAATAAGGAAACTGAGGCCCAGATTGTTAATTGACATAAATAATGAAATGGAAAGCAGATTTCTCTCATCTTAATAACCAATAACTAGCATTGATATTGGAGCTTCTTTTCCCCTTGACTCACATTTAAAATTGGAGAGGAAAAACCTTTCAATTAGATGAAGTAAAACTTTTTTAAAAAAAAAAAACATTTTATTTATTTGATAGAGTGAGTGGGAGCACAAACAGTGGCCAGGAGTGGAAGGAGAGGGAGAAGCAGACTCCTCACTGAGCAGGGAGCCCAACAAGGAGCTTGATCCCAGAACTCTGAGGTCATGACCTGAGCTGAAGGCAGACACTTAACTGACTGAGCCACCCAGGTGCCCCCAAAGTAAAACTTCCTTGGGAGGGGTGATGATAGGATCTATTCTGTGGCATGATTTTGTGAATTAAAGAAGACGGATATGGCTTATCCAAACTTAATTTTTAGTGTGTGGGGAGCAGTATCCCATAAAACTTATTTTGACTCTCAAATTTAAAATATCCTTTATGGTGGGGTGCCTGGGCAGCTCAGTCAGTTAAGCATCCGACTCTTGATTTTGGCTCAGGTCTTGATCTTGGGATCGTGGGATTGAGCCCCACATAGGCCTCCTGGCCCAGAACAGACTCTGCTTGAAATTCTCTTGCCTTCTGCTGCCCACCCCACCTCACATGTTCATGCACTCTCTAAATAAATACATAAATAAATAATCTTGAAAACTAACCTTTATAGCAACTAAATGTGACATTAAATAAAATTAGTTTGCTAGGTATCTCTTTTTTAGCTGAAACTGCATTTATTGAGTGATTAATATTGATGAAGGAAGAGTTGAGATCAAGATGATACTATAAAAATCTGAAAAAAAAAGATCTTAGGTATAACTGATACCTATTTAAAATGTTTTAATCATTTCTCTTATCCCATGACTTTTTTTTTAAATTTTCTTTTTAATTTATTTATGATAGTCACACAGAGAGATAGAGAGAGACAGAGATACAGGCAGAGAGAGAAGCAGGCTCCATGCACTGGGAGCCTGACGTGGGGTCTGATCCCGGGTCTCCAGGATCGCGCCCTGGGCCAAATGCAGGCGCTAAACCGCTGCGCCACCCAGGGATCCCTCTTATCCCATGACTCTTTACATATTTCTTTGTTTTTAATATTTTACAAAAACTTTTAAGGGAATTCACAAAATATAAGCAACATGACAAGATGAGGTAAATACAAGTAAGTATAAAAAATAATGTAGGAGAGTGGCACCTGGGTGGCTCAGTGGTTGAGTGTCTGCCTTTGGCTCAGGTCGTGATCCCGGGGTCCTGGGATCAAGTCCCACACTGGTTTCCCTGCAGGGATCCTGCTTCTCTCTCTGCCTATATCTCTGCCTCTCTCTGTGTGTCTCTCATGGATAAATAAATAAAATCTTAAAAAAAAAATAATGTAAGAGAGCAAGGATTTCCACCAGTAAGTAAGGCATTCAACTGAAGGTTATGCTTAGAACTTTGCACTAGGGCAGAGAAGGGAAAATACATTTTCTGAAGAGTTAGCATGCCTGAGTGACATTATATTTATTAGAAATGGTCCACACATTTGTCTTTAAGGTTTACTGCAACCAAAGCTGATACAAGAACCTGTCAGTTATCATATTTACAGAATCCATGTTGTAAAAAATACTCTTGCTCAAGAAAAAGTACTGTCGTGATACTAACGATATTTGTCTCCAGTTGTGTTTAGCAATATGCTCCATAGTCTTGGAATAAACACAATGATAAATCTCACCAGTCCTTGTTACGATAATTGTTATTTTATATTGTATGTAAAACAGTTGCTAAGTATCAGAAAAGGGGGCTGAAGTATGCATGTGTCTTCTACAGTCAAATAATGAGAACTGTTTAGTCAAATTTACAAATATCAAGGAGTTCAGAGCTAAATTTATTAATTTAATTTATTATCTCATACAACAAATATCATATGTCAGGTTCTAAGCACCCAGTGGTTCATTGGGGGTTTTGTCATCTCCTTTCACTTTCTGTTTCACTCACCCGCTCTTGATGTACTTTGGCCTCAGTTATTGGTGTGGTCAGCTGGTAAAAACAAAGTACCAAAGTCCCCAAAGGAGGACGACATCACCTGAGTGGATAGACCTCAAATTCAAGGTGCCCTTGGGAAGTTGTCACAGTGCTTACAGAAAACCATGCTGGGGTAAAATTAGGTAAAGACGAATACAGAATATCACTCCAGATTAAAAGAACACTGTGCAAAATTAAAGAACCTTCGGGTACCTCTCCTCCATCAATGCATTCAGAAGAACCATTTTCTTGTGTTTGTACTTGTAGCAATAGTATATTAAAATCAGCCATGGATTGGAGATGATTGGAGTAGGATAGAAGTCTGTTCAGAGATAAGTAATAGAAAAGAGGTTTATAACTTGGGTTGAGGTGTGGTGAGAAATGCAGATCAGATATGATTTGCAGATCATCATATGATGTTGGCTTTTCCTGTGAATGAAGTGAGAAAAAATGGAAGGTTTTGCTTGGAAGGGGGACATGATCCAATGTATGTTGACTGTGGTGTTGAAAGCAGAGCTAAGAGAGGGTGGCAAGAATGCAAGTGGACATCAGTTCGGAAATTAACCTGATGACTTGAGTGAACCATGAGAGAACTTGGACAAGATGGAGAAGGGGGTGAAAAGAAGTTGGGTTGTGAGTATAAATAATTGGAAGGTAGAACCAACAGAGTAAATGTGTGGACAGATGGGATATTTGAGTGAGAAGAGGAAGAATGGACGTGTCTCCTAAAAACTAGAAGAATAGAATCCTCACTAACTGCAATGGAAGAGACTGAGGGTCAGGACTCAGTCTCAGGACACACTTTTCTGAGATGTCTGTTAGACATGAAGAAGGTAGTGCAAGCATGGGCTTAGTCTTCAGTAAAGATTTTTGAGCTAGAGATATACATTTAGGAGTTCTCAACGTATAGAGGACATTTAAAACCATTGCATTAGGTGGGATCACAAAAGAGTGAATGTTGAGAAAAAAGAGGTCCAAGTAGAGAGCTATGAGCTACTACAACACCAAAAAGTTCAAGAGTTGAGGAGACCTCTTCAATAAATGGTGTTTGGAAAACTGGACAGCCACATGCTTTTGAATGAAACTGGACCACTTCCTTACACCATACACAATAATTAACTCAAAATGGATTAAAGACTTGAATGTAGGAAGAAAACATAGGTGGTAAGCTCCTTGGTATTGGTGTTGGCCATATATATATATATATATATTAGATTCAACACCAAAAACAAAGGCAATAATAGCAAAAATAAACAAGTGGCGGGCAGCCTGGGTAGCTCAGCGGTTTAGCGCCACCTTCAGCCCGGGGCATGATCCTGGAGACGCAGGATCAAGTCCCTTATCGGGCTCCCTGCATGGAGCCTGTTTCTCCCTCTGCCTCTGTCTCTGCCTCTCTCTCTCTCTGTGTTTCTCATGAATAAATAAATAAAATATTTTAAAAAATAAAAAAATAATCAAGTGGGACTACATCAAACAAAAGAAATCTGCATAGCAAAGGAAACCATCAACAAAATGAAAAAGTTACCTACTGAATGGAAGGAAATATTTGCAAATCATGTATATGATAAAGAGCTAATGTCCATAATTTATAAAGAACTTGTACAACTCAATAGCAGAAAATGAACAACCCATTGAAAACAATGGGCAGCAGATCCAAATAGACATTTTTCCAAAGAACACTTACAGATGGCCAACAGGTACATGAAAAGATGCTCAGCATCAGTAGTCATCAAGGAAATCAAAGAAAAAGCCACAGTGAGATGCTACCTCATACCTGTTAGAATGGCTATTATATAAAAGACAAGTGTTGGCAAGGATGTGGAGAAAAGGAAATTTTGTGCACTGTTGGTGGGAATGTAAATTGGCACAGCCATTATGAAAAACAGTATGGGGGTTCCTCAAAATAATAAAAATAGAACTACCATATGATCCAGCAGTTCTACACCTGGGTATTCATCCAAAGAATACAAAAACTCTAACTTGAAAAGATATATGCACCCCCATGTTCATTGCAGCATTACTTACAGTAGCCAAGACTGGAAAAAGCTTCATCCACTGACAGATGAGTACATAAAGAAAATGTTTTAAACACACACACAGATATATATATATATATATATATATATATATATATACACAAATGGAATATTATTCAGCCATAAATAAGAATGAAATCTTGCATTTGCAGCAATATGGATGAATCTTGAGGGTGTTATGCTAAGTGAAATAGACAGAGAAAGATAAATACGGTATGATCTCACTTATATGTGGAACATTAAAAAACAAGAACAATGATAAAAAAACAAGCTTAAAGATAGGACAGATTGATGCTTGCCAGAGGCAGGGTGTAGGGGTGGGAAAATGGGGGAGAAGGGGTCAAAAGGTACAAACTTCCAGTTATAAAATAAATAAGCCATGGGAATGTGAAGTATAGCATGACAACTATAGTTAATAATAATACCATATTATATATTAAAAGTTGCTAAGAGAGTAAAGCTTAGAAGTCCTCATCATAAGAAAAATTACTCTGTAACTATGTAGGGTGATGAGTGTTAGGTAGACTCGTGGTGATCATTTCACATATATGCAAATATTAAATCATTATGTTGTACACCTGGAAGTAATATGAGAAAAACAAGAGTTGAAGAGAAACCATAAATGGAGAATGAGCAGGAGAGCTGGACAGTGTGGCATCTGGGAGGCCAAGTTGGAAAGTGATTAAAGGAAGGATGGATACTGTGTACTCATGCTGTTGAGTGTGCCAGGCAGGTGAGAGCCCACCATTAATTACTGTGGGGGCCAAGGAAGCTACTGGCGACTTTATTGAGAGGAGTCTTTATAGAAGGATGAGGACAAAAAGCTGACTGGAATGTCTCATGGGAGGTGAAATAATGATGGTGATGATGAAACCTTTTAGATTTTCTGTAATAAAATATCGCATTGTTTTCTAAATGCCTGAAACACATTTTAATCTACTTCTTGAGCTAGTAATACTGAGAACTTAACGTGCGTGGCTGTAGTTAAACTGTGGCATGACATAGTAAGTTCTACATTTTAAAAAAGGACTAATATCTTGGTAGTTTTCATTGGAGTTTTCTACTTTGAAGATCATTAAAAATGAACTAGGTTCCCAATTACTGAAAATACCTCAATTGTGTGTTTTCCCTACAGTAGCAGAACCAGCTACATACCTACTGGAAGTCTCTTTTGGCTGTAGGATTAAACAGTTTTATTTCATCAGTTTTCTATTCAGGGCTATCACATTTGGACACAGAGGAGAAAATTTGTTCCCTAAAGAACTGATGAATGAATTTTGTGTGCTAAGTTATGAGAAGAATCACTAGAATTTGCCACCTATAAACACAGAACATCCTTCTTCCAGTATGAAAAATCACAGTACATTTTAATGTAAGGGCTTATTACTCTGAGTACCTATGTGACACCAGTGTAATTTCTCTTTCAGTTAAAAAGAATCATTCAAACTCAGTATTTAGTGTCATAGTAAGTGGGAGGGGAATATCTATTTTGTTTAGATTAATTTATTTAAACTTGCATAGTAGACATATCCATTCGAGTAATGTGCAGAATTTAAATTAATTAAAAATAACTAATTTAAGTTCATTTTAGTTTCCAAAATCTGTAAAACATACTTATCTTGGAAAAGCATAGTCTTATTTTAGTTGGGCTAAATATGCTTTCAATTTTGTACCTGTTCACTGAGCCCCTGAAAACTGAAAGTATATTTTTACAACTAATAACAGTATTTATTATCATTTAATTAGAATATGTTCATGGATACAGATTTCCCTTTCTTTCATTTCTTAAAAATAAGAGCTTACATAATAATATCTTACATAAAAGCTTTTTGCTGATTTGCTAATTTCAATTTTTAGAATTTTTGAAATTATAAAAAGTCATGAAAAGGTGAATTATGTGACATTAATTCTGTTTTCAGATTATTTTTAAAATATGGACATGGTACTTGAGAACAACATGAAACACACTGGAAATGATACTATGGTGGCTGAAAACAATCCCAATTGTGATTATTCCTGTATTTTTTCACTGTTTTTTTTTTTTTCCTGATTGTTATCAAGAGTTTTCTCTAAGGAAATACTATTAATGCTCTCAATAATTTTTAAAGTCTACTAGATAAAATGTAGAAGGTTAGTAGATAATATACTTCATTTGCCGCTCTGTCTTATCACAGAGACATATCCTGGAAATAATACGTTTCACTGGTACTTGGCTGACTCTAGTGCCCAGGACATCACGTGGGTGTTTTCTGGTATACCAGTGGGTGGTACCTCCACTGTGCTCTTTGCTGGCCCTGGCTGGGCTATGATGATCAGGCCATGGGACATAGAGTGAATGAGAAGAGAGATAGCCAGTGTGGGAGTGGAGAGAAACAAGTCAGAAGACTTCCCTGACCAAAAGTAGCAAAAGAAGAAATTTAATTTTAATGGAATGAGAGAAGATTTTTGTTCCTTGTCTCCATCACCATCCCTTTTACAGCTAATGGGGATTTTCGAATTTAATCTTTCCTAAAGAACAAGTGAATGCTAGTAGCTCCTTCTTGCAATTTTCCCAAAGATTGTAGCTATAGGAGAAATCCACAGAATCATAAAATTATAGATTAAGAATTGAGAAAATTTAAGAATCTGCATAGATTTTTTGCTTGTCTTTTCTTCATTGTCTTTTTTCTTTCCTTCTGGATGAGGCTGTAACAGGTTTAAGTATCAGGCTTAAAATATGTATAAAATTAGTGTTGTGGAATATATTTACTCCTTGACATTTCTTATTAGCTAGCATAATTACTTCAATGTGAATTGGGCTGGGGAACCCATGATTTTCCCCACGATGATGGATGACAGGATGTTATCTCAAACTGTGAGATGGGAGGTAATTCAGTTTTCACAGAACATTTATGTAATGCTAATTGAATTAATCCTTGGGCTTGTGGCATTTCTTGTTCAAGGTATTACACGCCTAGTGCTTTTATTTGGAAGGATGCTTTTCCGTCATGCATTTCGTATTTAGTCTGTAGTTCAAATGGCCACTTGCAAAAGACATGGCTACAGTTACTTGTTTGGCATCATTGGGTCAGTATTCTTTCTTCCTTGAACATGTCATGAACAGAAGATGCAAAAGTAAAATCAAGCTAATCAAACTGCTTTCTTAAGCTAAGGAAGAGCATATACTTTACAGATTAAATTAAAAGTATCTGATGGAGGGGATCCCTGGGTGGCGCAGCGGTTTGGCGCCTGCCTTTGGCCCAGGGCGCAATCCTGGAGACCCAGGATCGAATCCCACGTCGGGCTCCCGGTGCATGGAGCCTGCTTCTCCCTCTGCCTGTGTCTCTGCCTCTCTCTCTCTCTCTCTCTCTCTGTGTGACTATCACAAATAAATAAAAAATTAAAAAAAAAGTATCTGGTGGAGCTTGATTGAATATACTTGCTAGCACCTACTGCTGATAATGGAATGGAATCTGCTTACATGCTGATAAGCTTTGGAGTGTAGAATGAGTATGGTGGACTGCAAGTGGATGAGGAATCCTGGAGTCAAATTTACACAGAGATGTTCAGTAAATATCTCCTGATAATGACACAAACTTTTTTGAAAAGTTCCTAGACTTAAGAAGCTCAGGGTACTGAACAAGTACCTTTATTTGAGATATACTTGCTTCATTTTCCCTTCTGACAAACTAGAGTTAGTCAATAAAGATACCAACCACATGCTATAGAGGAGAGGAGGGAGATAGGGTCTCGGGAATAAGCACAGTGTTGGCAGTTTGAGGGGTAAGAAGGACAGCCTTTTTTAGATATCTATCTGACTTTTTCCTTTGAATGCCAACAACATGGAAGACACTCCACTCAGTACCAAAGATATGAAGATCAAAAGACACTCTGTACTGATAAGACACCAGCAATCTAGTGGGAGAAAAATAAATACAGTAGATTATGTACAAATTATAGGCTAGAAGTATAAATGAATGGTGTAGCACAAAGAAATGACTCTTGATTCACTCTGGGAGGTGTGGTTGACTTCCCAATGGGAAGAGACACTTCAGTGGATTCTTAAAATGTTAACTAGGAATTAAGAAAGGAAAGTATGTGTGTACATGTGTATGCATGTGTATGGTGAGCTGTGGCTAGTTGGGGAGGGTATCTCATAGAATATTTAACACAAAAGGACATAACAACATGGAAAAATAGTGGTGCATATGGGTAATGACAAATCATTCAGTGTGTATAGACTTGGAGCATTATGGAGCACATGGGCAAGATTAGCTGGATATGCAGTCCAGTTTTAGATTCTTATGGGCCTTCTTGCATTTCATGAAGAAGTAATGGGGACCTATTAAATAAAAAAAAATGAGTAGGGAATGACAATCACATTTTTGTTATAGAAATACTCTAGCGATAATAAGGGAGAAGGATCAGAATTGAGGAGTGAATCATGACGGGGGCTTGTTTTAATTATACTGGTGAGAAATGCTAAATGTGGACAAAGGTAAGACCGCTTCTGTGAGGCTGAAGGATGTGTACAAAGTAAAGGATCTGAGTTTAGAATAATAAAAGGCTGTGGGCAGAATAAGAATTTGGAGTGTGATTTTTCAGAAATAAAACAATTCTGAATTATGACAAGAAGCAGAGTTTGAAAATGATGCTAGGTTTTTCAAAAGTCATAGTGACTGAGGTGAAGGGGTCAGTCCATTTTGTAATTAAAGTATAAATTCAATATTCAACATGAAGTATAGTTTAAGGAACAAAGTTTGGATACATGATATAAAATGACCTAAAAATTGGATATATTAGTAAGGAGGTGATAGAGGGCCATGCATATTTAAAAGCAGACCAAAGAGATGAAAAATATGAAAAGAGTTCAAAAAGCACAGATAATGGACACAGAAAGCCCTTTTGTAAGCTAAGGAAAGTTGCTAGAGAGAGAAATAATTTGCAGGAGGCAAAGTTCAAAGATAGAAGAGAGTTTTGCAGAATCAGAAAAACTCACCAATCCTCATATTCAGGAGGCTTGCCAAATTTTAACAAAGATAAATAAAAATACTTATACCTAGTGACAACGTAGCAAAAGTGCAAAACAAAGAGAAAGATGGTGAGAGTAACATATAAGGGAACCACTGTCAGACTAGCAACTGGCATCTTAAAGCATCTGTGGAAACCAGGAGATAAAGTGCTCAGGAAAAATCATTCACATCCTAAAAGTCTGTACCGATTCAAATTCTCTCAGGAGGGTAGACACAATAAAGATAGTTCCAGTCCAAAATAAAGGAAAGAGTTTACCACCACAACCCTCACTAAAGGAACAAAATTCCAGAACATACAAAATGACCTTAAAATTGTATATATTAGTAAAGAGGTGATTACAGGTCTGAAGTGTCAGATGGCATCGTGAGCCAGGAAATTGGTTAACAGGCGGGAAATCTATGCAAAATTATGTGTGGTGGCAATATTTCAGGTATTGGCAGAGAATGAGGTTTAAGCACTTACTTTAGAACAATAAAATGGTGAGCCATCCTTAGATAGCATGGGAGTGGGGGGTAGGTTCTTCTTTAAAAGCAGATACACAGAGTATTTGGTCATAGTCACTGGGCAGCAGTGAAGGAAAAATGCAACTACACAGCTTTGGAACATGTACCCACAGCATTAAAATTGTAGCCAATAAAATGGAGCCTTCTCTCCACAACTCTCTTGGCAAACTTTCTCTTCTCACTGAGGTCATTGATCAGTCCAGTAGCCTCCCAAACACACACACACACATACACACACGTGCACACACACAGAGACACATTCACACAACACATACACTCACACAAAATACCATCCCCTTCCCCCCAAAATAGTCAACCGAAGTACCTTCTTAAGAGCTGCTGTGTATGGTATTGGTGGTTATATTAGCAGGGGAAGGAGTGGTTGGTTTGGGGGAATGAAGGAATATTTGTAGTACTTGTAGAATTTCACAATGTATATTCACATAAAAGAATTGGATACAGGGATATCTGCATGGCTCAGTGGTTAAGCGGCTGCCTTCAACTCAGGGCATGATCCTGAGATCCTGGGATGGAGTCTTGCATCAGGCTCCCCACAGGGAGCTTGCTTCTCTCTCTGCCTATGTCTCTGCCTCTCTCTCTGTCTCTCATGAGTAAATAAATAAACTCTTAAAAAAAAACAAGAATTGGTTACATTTGTCTGAGGCTCAGGACAAAGTTTGAAACTGAAGATATATAAATATAAATGTAAAAAAAAATAAATATAAATGTATAAAGACATTTTTCTTAATTGATGATATTTAAACACAAGTAAAATTAATATGATGCATCAATAGAATCCTATATATAATTAACCAACTAATAATCAATGCTACTTGCTTCTGATTGAGAGGAAGTAGTGGACTGAGTTTGTGGGCAACTATTTGGTATTTTCTAAATTCACTTGTAATATTAAACAATAAAAGAATAGGTTGAAGTTTAAGAATAAAGTAAGCATGTGTTTTGACATTTACAAAGGCCCAAAGTGTGGATAATTAAGTTCAGCCCTTCTTCTGCCTCCTTCTTCTTTTGCTCCTCCTTATCCTTCTTTTCTTCTCTTTTAGTCTTTGGAAATATATCATATGTCAAAGCAAAATGCCAGTTGATTTTCAGTTACCTGCTATCCCATTAATAATTACTGTGCTCCCTCAACCTGTGAAATTTCACTGGTACCCTTTCCAAAGTTGTTTTCCACCTCTTTAATTATAAACTGTTTTCTTTTTATTTTTAAATATTTTATTTAAATTCAATTTGCCTATGAACTGTTTTTTAATTGCTAAGTAGTTTATGATTATGGCCACATGCAAGGCATGCAAGGCTATGATGGACAGAATGCTGAGC